>NC_134242.1:46574022-47199022 GCF_965152275.1 Natator depressus | reverse complement strand
CTGATGCTATTCAAGGTCTTTATCAATGATCTGGAAAAAAATATCAAATAATTGCTGGTGGTAATTTCAGATGACAGAAAAATTGGGGGAGTGGTAAATAATGACGGGGACAGATCAATGAGCATCATTTTGTAAAGTGGGCTCATTTGAACAACATGCATTTTAATACAGCCAAGAGGAAAGTCATATGTCTAGGAACAAAGAATGTAAGTCACGCTTATGTGGTAGGGGACTCTCTCATGGAATGCAGTGACACTGTAAAGGACCTATGGGGTCACAGTAGATAACCAATTGAACGTAAGTTCCCAGTGCAAAGGTGTAGCTAAGAAAACCAATGGGATCCTTGCATGTACAAGATGGAGGGAAGTGGTATTACCTTTGTATACAGTATTAGTGAGTCTCTTACTGGAATACTATGTCAAATTCCGGTGGACACAGTTCACAAAGGATGTTGACAGAGCTACAAGAATGATTTGAGGCTTGGAAAACCTGCCTTATGATCAGAGACTTAAGAAACTGAAACTATACCGGAAACTTACTGACCGCTATAATTACCTACCTGCCTCCAGCTTTCATCCAGTCTTACAACTACAATACCCACCTGCTGAAGTGAAGAAACAAATTGACAGAGCCAGAAAAATACCCAGAAGTCACCTACTACAGGACAGGCCCAACAAAGAAAGTAACAGAACGCCACTAGCTGTCACCTTCAGCCCCCAACTAAAACCTCTCCAGTGCATCTTCAAGAATCTACAACCTATCCTGAAAGACAATCCCTTACTCTCACAGTTCTTGGGAGACAGGCCAGTCCTCGCTTACAGACAGCCTCCCAACCTGAAGCAAATATTCACCAGCAACCACACACCACACAACAAAAACACTAACCCAGGAACCTAGCCTTGCAACAAACCCATTGCCAACTCTGTCCACATATCTATTCAAGGGACACCATCATAGGGCCTAATCACATCAGCCACACTATCAGAGGCTTGTTTACCTGCACATCTACCAATGTGATATATGCCATCATGCGCCAGCAATGCCCCTCTGCCATGTACATTGGCCAAACCGGACAGTCTCTACACAAAAGAATAAATGGACACAAATCAGACGTCAAGAACTATAACACGCAAAAACCAGTTGGAGAACACTTCAGTCTCCCTGGATGCTCAATTACAGACCTAAAAGTCACAATTATTCAACAAAAAAACTTCAAAAACAGACTCCAATGAGAAACAGCAGAACTGGAATTAATCTGCAAACTGGACACCATTAAATTAGGCTTGAATAAAGACTGGGAGTGGATGAGTCATTACACTAATTAAACACTATTTCCCCATGCTACTTTTCCCCCTACTGTTACTCACACCTTCTTGTCAACTGTTTGAAATGGGCCATCCTGATTATCACTACAAAAGTTTTTTTTCTCCTGCTGATAGTTGCCCACCTTAATCGATTGGTCTTGTTAAGAGTTGGTATGGCAATCCCCATTTTTTCATGTTCTCTGTATATGTATGTGTGTGTGTGTGTATATATATATTCCTACTGTATTTTCTACTGTATGCATCTGATGAAGTGGGCTTTAGCCCACGAAAGCTTATGCTCAAATAAATTTGTTAGTCTCTAAGGTGCCACAAGTACTCCTCGTTCTTTCTATTCACTTTAGTTTATCCAAGAGAAGGTTAAGAGGTGACTTGATCATGATCTACAAGTACCTGCATGATTAAGGTTTCTAATAGTAGATAGCTCTTTAGGTAACAGACAAAGGCATAATGAGATCCAGTGGTTGCAAGATGAAGCTAGACAAATCCAGACCAGACATAAGGTGCAAATTTTTAACTGTGAAGTTACTTAGCCATTGGAATAAATTACCTAGGGCCATAGTGAATTCTCTGTCACGTGAAGCCTTTAAATCAAGACTGAACGTTTTTCTAAAAGAAATGGTGTAGCTCAATTAGAAGTGGTGGGTTTAATGCACAAATTACTGGGTGAGGTTCTGTGGCCTTTGTTATGCAGTGGGTCAGACTAGATGATCATTATGGTCCCTTCTGGCCTTAAAAATCTATTAATTTGCTTTTAAAAAGTATTAGCCTCTTAGCAATGGCCTCATCTGGAAGGTTTTACCCATCTGAAAGCAATGAGTTCTCACGTTCTATCTGAAAATGTAAAACACCAACATAAAAACCATGCCTTGTGCATTTCTGTCATTCTAAAAATAAACAAAATAAACCAGATGAGGCCATTGTTAGGACAAAATTTTGACCTAACAACCTTTCAGAGAGTGTCTGGCTTTTTTTTTATAGCATGATCTGAATACACAAACAAATGCATGTTTGCTAGACCCTCTCAGCTTCTTTGTTAATGGTTTCAATTATTTTGTAACTCTGGTACTTGCACCTGAAAACAAGCCTCACCCCTTCTTTACAGCCTTCATTTAGTAAACATTGATTTCCTCCCTCGTGTTTCACAGAATTGAAGCTAATACAGCTCATGCTGTAAACTGTCTGCTTAATATGCACCCTAAGACTGCTTGGCAAATATGGGTCAAAATCCAGCTGCAGCCCTCACTCATTCAGCTGTAGCTGTTACTCAGATGGGCCCCGATCCTTTGAAGAGCTCCACGGGCAGGTGGGCCCCTACTGAAGTCAGGGGGGCTCTGCCCAGGTGCAGGAATCTAAGTAAAAAGATAGTTGCTGCTTGTGATTTTATAGAAAGATATTGGTGGTTTTGTGGACTACACAACGGGGTGGTACAGAACAGTTTTATTGGAGTGACTTTTAGACTGGTGCCTTATTTACAGGAGGCAAAGCCTTTAATGCGTTGTGCAGCTCACTGCAAACTAGTGCTAACAAAGCCTTTTTATCTTGCCCCACTATTCTGTGTGGGCCACACAGTGGAACAGAGAACCTGTTTCAGAAACACTTTAGAGCTTTAAAAGATGTTTGGGGATTGGCACCATTTTATGCATTCTGCAAAGCCATATGCTGTAGTCACCATGAGACCAACTATACGCAGCTTGGAGGGGGAGAGAGTAAAACTCATTCGTTGAAAGCCCTTCAAAAAATGACCTAAAATGGATTCTCTAGATATAAAAATGTCCTAACTTTAAAGTCTGGTTTCTCAGGATCTTTCAGGGCTAGAAGCAAGTGGTGTGTGTGTGTGTATTTGTATACACTCATACAACTATACACACACACACCCCTAAGGTATAGATCACATAAAAAGTGTCTCCCTAATTTTATCTATAGATGCAGCCTCTGCCAGCGTGGGGACTTCAGGGCACAGAGAGCAGCACAGAGGCAGCTGCCTGCCTTGTCAATGACAGCAGGACCAGGGCTTTGACTGGCTTGCTCAGATGACCCAAGTGGCCTGGCCCCCATGAGTCGAGTCAGAGAGACTGACAGCATGAGCAGGGAAAGAGGCTGGTTGTTGCTCCCCACAGCATCTGGAGGACCAGCTGTTCCGACTCTCCCAGTTGGAAAGCCTGGAGCCCCCCATTCATCATTGCACAACAGAGAGTCAAGCCCAAAAAGCTGTGGCACACATGGGGGCTGAAAACAAGCAGTGACCATAACTCCATAACCACTCCCCCCCCCCAACCACCACCACCACCATACCCGGAGCCAGCCAGGGCTGGACACCATCCATCCACAAGTAGAGCAATCAGCTGCGCAGAGAAGGATACCAACCCTATTTGTTGAACTCCAGCCCCACTGGCCTGATTAGGCCTGTGGGGGATGCTGGGGTGGCATGCGGGTTTTCTTATGACATTGATTTAGTTGTGGGCCGTTATGGGATGGGGCCTCATTTAGCGATCATCCCTGAGAGCTTTGCCTGTTCCCTGCCCCTCTGTTTAATGTACCCCTCTCCTGCTGCACCCAAAATCCCTCCCAGCACCTGCACCCCTCACCCACTCCTGTACCCCAACCCCCTGCCCCAGCCCAGAGCCCGCACCCTGCACCCAAACTCCTTCCCAGAGTCCAGTTCCTCACCCCTCCTGCACCCAAACTCCCTCCCAGAGCCTACACCCCGCACCCCCTCCTGTGCCCCAACCCAGAGCCCACACCCTGCACCCAAACTCCCTCCCAGAGCCTGACCCCTCCCACACACCCCCTGAATCCCAACCCTCTGCCCCAGCCCAGAGCCACACCCAAACTCCCTCCCAGAGCCTGACCCCTCACCCCCCCACACCCAAACTCCCTCCCAGAGCCTTAGGCAGGTGTCAGGGGGCGGGACTTGTACCCGTTCTGGACACCACCAAAAATTATACAAACCTGCCACCCCTGCTCACCACCCCTAAGTGCCCTAGCAAAGGGGGATCCATAGATAATTATAGGGGTAGTTGTAGCAACTCCTATATTGACAAATATATATGCAGAATGTGTGTATGAATAACATTAACAAATATGTATATTTCAGGGTGGCCAAACTTACAGGCCCTCAGAGCTGCATACGACAATCTTCAGAAGTTCGAGAGGCAGGGCACACCTGCCGGGGCTCAGGGCTTCAGCCCCATGGGAAGTGCTTGATGGGACTCTGGACTTCAGCCAGAAGCCCCGAGACCCCCCCTCCTCACTGGGCAGAAGCCCCTACCGCACCACCCCAGTGCAAGGCAGAGGTCCTGAGCTCCCCCTACCCCAGTCTGGTAGGTAGAGAATGGGGAGGACGGGGGGAGTGGGGCTCCATGAGCTGCACTTTAATGGTAAAAGAGTTGCATGTGGCTCGGGCCCCACAGTTTGGCCACCCATGATATATTTCTTGCCAGTAGAATGACTCATCTTTTATTTTTGTTTATACTTTTTTCCTTGATTCTTTATATGGCAAAAATAAAGACTAAAATCGCATATCAAGCTCATAATACAGCTTACAAATGTAGTCGGTGCTTCAAAGACACATTTGTTAACTTCCCAGGTCTCCAATCCTGTCCACCAGATATCTATGCTTCATCCCCTGGGTCTCACTGTGTGGAAGTAGCTGAGAGCTCTCTCTTAGACATGAAAGCATTCCCCCTGTGGGGCCATGCCATATACACTGCGACTATGTAGGGAGAGTCAACCTAATTCTTAAAGTATATTGAGAAGCATGAGTGGAAATTTACAGGCCTTTCTGGTTTTCATTATGAGACTTTAAAATTAATTAAACAAAAGCCTAACTTTATTTTATTAATTTCCTTAAATTATTGCATATGTCATAGCAAAAGTACATTCCTGGGTTCGGTGTTTCTGTGAAACCCTGTGCAAACCCTGTCCTGCTCCCTCCTGCCCTGTTGCCTTACCTCTGCATATTGACAACTTCCTTGCCACTTTCTGCCTCTCAGTCAGCCCCTTCTCTTTCTCCTCCTGCTTTTTGCCTCCGGTGCTGCCCACCTCCACTTAGAAGCCACTAGAGAAAGCAGGATTCAAGGTCCCCTGCTCTTCCTTGGGCACAGGGATGGTGGTGTTAACTTATCTGTGAGAAGTCGATTGGCAATCGGTTTCAATTGCTGTTGGTAGTGAATGCACATGGGCAGGAGCAGTGTTATAAAGTGTAATAAATAGGGTGTAGTGCTATAGCTGGCCAGCGGGATATGTGCGTGCAGGGCCCCTGAGTGTGAATTCATTGGTAACACAGGTATCAGAGCACAACTAGTACCATATGCTGGTGATATACAAAAAGGGTAGACAATACTTCACTGCTTCTGGGAAGAGCAACACCCAAGGCCTCAACTCTTGTAAGGTTCTCCCCCATAACAGTCCACATGGCGTTGTTAACCATAGAGAGCAGAAACAGCAAGTCAGCGTTACACATTCCAAAGCAATGCTGTAAGGCTGGGCCCTCCACAGGGTGACTCATGTGGGCAGAGGTAAATTGGCCGGGTTGCTTGCATGGGTGTTGCATATCCCTACTCTTTATGTGCATAAATGTAAGGATTTCATTGTCCAGAGCTGTCAGTCTGGTACCTTTCATGAGCACTAAAGACACATGCACAGAAAACAGGTCAGCAAGAGAATTGTATCAGTTTATACCAGGACTGAATGTAGCCCAATGCTTTTACGAGATTAGCCCACCATAGCAGTAATAGCAGTCCAGATCTCCCTGTCATTCAAAACCCAGTTTAAGTAGAATCCAGCCCAATAAGATTCTTAGTGTCTTTCCTAGCACCTTTTCTGCCAGTGTGTTCGCCTGCATACTCCACTCAGTGACCGCAGAGTTCTCCAGCTTTGTCTACACTTAAAACTTAGGTTGACATAGCTACAGTGCTCAGGGATGTGAAAAATCTATGCCCCTGAGTGCAATAGTTTTGCCGCCACAAATCCCAGGTTAGATGCAGCTAGGTCACCAGAAGAATGCTTCCATTGGCCTAACTGTCGTCGCTCCTGGAGGTGGACAGAAGAACTCCTGTTCTGTCACCGCAGGCTGCATCTATGCTATGGGATTATGCCATAGCTATGCCACTGTAGTCCCCATAGTGTAGACATGGCCTCAGTTATTCAGTGCTTGGTCAACCATAGCTCTCTTCTTTCACTGCTACAGTCTGGATACTTTCCAGTACAACTTCCAGTGAGTTCTTATTCCTCTGTAGTTGAAATAACCTTCAGTGCTTGTTTTTTCCATAATGAGTGTCTCTCATGTAACCAGGGCAAATCTAGAAATAGAAATGGGCACAGCTATAGTTTTCTTCCTGGGCAATGCAAGTGCTGTCTGTCCCAAGGGCAATAGGCCTGACTGCCTACTAAGTAGCCTGGTTAAAAAACTCCAAACCAGATACATCTCCTACTGCAGTGTTTTCATGGACCCTGACAAGCCAGCCTGCCATTAACTCTCACGTCTCATGTCTTTGTTCCTGATTAAAACCCAGGTCACGTCATCATGGCCCTAAACTGTCGCTTCTAAATCAGTCACCTTTGATTCTTGAAGGCTGAAACATTTATGGGCAAAGTCTAAGCTGTGTACTGTGGCTTTTCCCCCTGAACCGTAGGCTTGCTTCTGGCAATAAACGATATGAGGTGGGTATGAAAAGGAACCCGTACCGTAGAGCCCTGTGTGGGACTGTTTTTTTTAATCCCACTCTCGTCCCGGCCTGCAATTCCCATGCCCACTCCCACATTGCCTCTTGCATTTTTGTCCCGCTCCCACCTGCAAAAACCTTAGATCCTGCAAATCCCATAAGAGAGACAGATTTCCCCCTCCTCCCGCCATGCTACTAAAAACAAAAAACCTGGTCAGTTAATATATAGTTTTAAACCATGTAAAAATACTTTAACTCCTGTTATAATAGACATCAAATCTTTCAACTCCTTGGATAAATTGAAGTATTAAAACGTTTATTTAAAAAAAATCCAAACTGTACATTGCTGAAATTCTATTTATGACAAACTGACGAGAGATTTAGTGTTTTAGTGGGCAAATTACCACCAGTTTTTTTTTGCCCAACCCATTCCGCCCACAACAAAGTACATTTTACCCACTACCGCTATTATGGCAGTGGGTCCTGTGGGAGCCCAGTCCTGCTGCAGGGCTTTGCCATACTGCTTACTCCTAATGGAGTTTTATAAATCTCTCCTTACTTGTCACTGCAGCTCGTGCTTTCTCCACATCAAAGAACTGTCATGAGAACCAGACTCTTCTTTAGGCAGTCTCCTCCATGCCAAGCCCAACAGTCATATGAAGGGCTAGATTATGATTAGTCCTTGTGTGATTAGGGAGAAGGGAAGGAGGAGGCAGGGCCAAGTGTAGACTTGTGGACAGGGGCCTGAAGATCAATCTTGCACTGTCTTCCTCGCTGGCCCAGTGTGTCTGCCAGGCTGCTCTGGGACAGAGAGTGCAGCCTGAGATGCAACCAGCCCTCTGTGGGCGTGACACGGCACCACCCCCTAAGCAGGGCTGGGGGGTCAGTCACAGACCCTACCTCAAGGGGCTAACTCATAAGGTTGGATGCTACCCTACAATCATCTGGTATCCTGTGCACATGCACTTCCCCTCACTCCCAGACATGGGCTTAAAACCAGAGCTGTATAGTTACAGGCAGGAGAATTTTTCCCTTCCAAGTGTAATAGTCCAAAGTAAATTTGACTTGACCTGTATGCGTCAACATTTAGCTTGTACCTTATCAGAAGGCTACTTCTATTATTGGCTCAGAGCACAACACTTGTCTGTATTAGTCTGACAAATAAAAAGACAGCACAGTCAAATCCTCCTTTGCCAGCCTGTCAGCCAGTGTCCTGTCCAAGTATATTGCAGAGTGAAGGCTCACCAGCCTGATGCCTGATCCCTGATCCCTGCTCCATCGCTTAATGAGGCTAGGAGGGGAATCTGCTTGCTCGCACTGACAGTGCAAGCAGACATGGTTGAAATGGAACTGGAGCAAAGCATTAATTTGACAGACTGCCATGAATAGTTGGCTGATGTGTCCTAGGTTCAAACCTTTTCCGCTGACAGCAGCATGACATGAAACTGACTCCACAGCTCTCTCCCTTTCACTTAATTTTTTTTTTTATCCTTCCAGCCTAATACAGTAGCAGTAATAGCCTCTGCTTGTAGAGGATGGCACAGGGCTCTTCTAACAACTCCCCATATGCCTTGTTTTAGGAAGTGTGTGGGTGAACTGAGCAATGGTAGGATGACCCTAGAGAGTCTTGTTTCAAGCAATGGACTGGGAGGCAAGAGATGTGGGTACAGTTCCCAGCTCTGCTACAGACTCCCTGTGGAACCTTGGGCAAGTCAGTTAGTCTTCCGGGACCTCAGTAATGGACCCTTATTTTTTCCTACCCTTTGTCTGGTCTGTTTAGATTGTTAGCAGGAGACTGTCCCTCAACAGCTATGTGTATGCACAGCACATAACTTGATGGGGTCCCGATCCGGGCTGGGGCCTCTAGACGCTACTGTAATAGCCTGAAAGAGCAGGGGTTAGATCTCTGTGCACTTCACACAATGCCGGTTGCCAGGTCCTTTTGACGGAATTCTAGCTCTTCACTGTTCTTGTTGGTCTTCATGACTTTTACACTGGGCCAGTTGCAGAATGTTCTTAGGGCTTGTCTATAAGAACACAGTCCCTGGCAAGCTCGAGGTGTGAATCTATCCTGTGCTAGCCTGCTGCATGCTAACTAGCCATGTGGCCTCTGCTGCTGTGCACTAAAAGTTCTGCGGTGCACTTTGATCCACTCTGCATTGAGCCAGGAGTAGATTAAAGCGACCCGGGGAATGTTTAGTGCACAGCAGCAGGGCCCACATGGATGTTCAGTGTGCCGCAGGCCAGTGCAGGGTGGATTGACACCCTAGCCTGCTGCACATTAAGTGTTTGTACAGATAAGCTCTTGGAGCATGACCTTGATTCTGGAATTTGCTTCCCTATTGGATAGGCAAAGCCCAAGTTTGTTGATCTTCTGGGTGCACTCCTAGGCCTATTTGTACTCATGCATTTCCTTGGTGGATGGCTTCAGTGGGGGGAGTTTCTTCTATGAGCTGAGTCCAGTTTAGTTTTTTACTGGCTTGTCAAGGTTCCTTCCCCACTCTGAACTCTAGGGTACAGATGTGGGGACCTGCCTGAAAACCCCCTAAGCTTATTTTTACCAGCTTAGGTTAAAACTTCCCCAAGGTACAAACTATTTTACCTTTTTCCCCTGGACTTTATTGGTGCCACCACCAAGCATCTAACAAATATATAACAGAGAAAGAGCCCGCTTGGAAACGTCTTTCCCCCCAAAATCCTCCCCAAACCCTACACCCCCTTTCCTGGGGAAGGCTTGATAAAAATCCTCACCAATTTGCATAGGTGAACACAGACCCAAACCCTTGGATCTTAAGAACAATGAAAAAGCAATCAGGTTCTTAAACGAAGAATTTTAATAGACGAAAAAGTAAAAGAATCACCTCTGTAAAATCAGGATGGTAAATACCTTACAGGGTAATCAGACACAGAGAATCCCTCTAGGCAAAACCTTAAGTTACAAAAAGACACAAAGACATTCCATTCAGCACAGCTTATTTTATCAGCCATTTAAACAAAACAGAATCTAACGCATATCTAGCTAGATTACTTACTAAGTTCTAAGATACATTCCTTTTCTGTTCCCAGCAAGAACAACACACAGACAGAGAGAACCTTTGTTTCTCCCCCCCTCCAGCTTTTAAAGTATCTTGTCTCCTCATTGATCATTTTGGTCAGGTGCCAGCGAGGTTATCCTAGCTTCTTAACCCTTTGCAGGTGAAAGGGTTTTTCCTCTGGCCAGGAGGGATTTTAAAGGTGTTTACCCTTCCCTTTATATATATGACACGCCCCCCAAATCACAGATAGGGTGAAATGCTGGCTGTGATTTCTTCCTGGAGCTCTAGGAGAAAAGACACATGCACCTCTAAATATACTACCAAGTATATAAAGACTAACAATATTTTCCACATCTCAAGGACGATTTTAACCAGTTGATTCTGGGAAACTTTCACGGGAGAGTGCATCAGCCACTTTGTTAGAAGCTTCTGAGATGTGTTGGATGTCTAAATCAAAATCTTGGAGAGCTAAACTCCACCGAATAAGTTTTTTGTTATTTCCCATGGCAGTATGAAGCCACTGTAGCGCAGCATGGTCGGTCTGCAGGTGGAAACGCCGTCCCCAAACAAATGGGCGTAGCTTTTCCAGACCGTAGACAATGGCGTAACATTCTTTTTCACTGACTGACCAGTTGCTTTCCCTCTCAGACAGCTTCTTGCTGAGAAACACTACAGGGTGGAATTCTTGATCCAGTCCTTCCTGCATTAAAACTGCTCCCACACCATGCTCGGACGCATCTGTGGTTACTGGAAACGGTTTGTTAAAGTTTGGGGGCCCTTAGCACAGGGTCAGACATGAGTGTCGCTTTAAGATGGTTAAAGGCCTTCTGACACTTTTCGGTCCACTGAACGGCATTTGGCTGTTTCTTTTTGGTTAGGTCTGTCAGTGGGGCGGCGATTTGGCTGTATTGCGGTACAAATCGCCTGTAATATCCGGCCAAGCCTAAGAAGGATTGGACCTGTTTCTTTGACTTTGGGACAGGCCACTTTTGGATAGCATCCACTTTGGCCTGTAGCAGGCTGATAGTTCCTTGACCCACCTGGTGTCCAAGGTAAGTCACTCTGTTTAGGCCTATTTGACACATCTTAGCCTTAACAGTTAGTTCTGCCTCCCTTATGCGCTCGAAGACTTTTTGTAGATGTTCCAGGTGTTCTGCGCAGGAATCTGAAAATATGGCCACATTGTCAAGGTAGGCGACTGAATATTCTCCTAATCCCGCTGGGAGACCATCTACAAGTCTTTGGAAGGTGGCGGGTGCATTCAGCAGCCTGATAGGGAGTACATTAAATTTATACAGCCCGACATGTGTGGTGAAGGCTGACTTTTTCTTGGCGGATTCATCTAGCGGTACCTGCCAGTACCCCTTGGTTAAGTCCAAGGTAGAGATGAACTGGGCCCATCCCAGTTTCTCTAATAGTTCATCTGTGCTTGGCATTGGATAGTTGTCTGGGCGAGTTACAGCATTTAGCTTATGGTAGTCCACGCAAAAACGTATCTCCCCATCTGGTTTGGAAACTAGAACCACTGGAGATGCCCATGCACTGCCAGAGGGGTGGATTACCCCCATCTGTAGCATATTCTGGATCTCCCGTTCTATAGCAGTTTTAGCTTGAGGAGACACCCGGTAAGGTTGGACTTTAATTGGGTGAGCATTACCTGTGTCAATGGGGTGGTATGCCCGTTCAGTCAGTCCTGGGGTGGCTGAGAATGTCGGCGCATAGCTAGTGCACAGCTCCTTGATCTGCTGGCGCTGCATATGCCCAAGGGTCATGGAGAGGTTTACCTCTTCCACGCCACCAGCACTTTTCCCTTCGTAGTAGACACCTTCAGGCCACTCAGCGTCATCTCCTCCCTGGGCTGTAAACTGACAAACCTTCTTTGGAATAAAAGGGCTTTAGAGAATTAATATGGTACACCTTAGGCTTTTGGTTGGAGGTGGGGAATGCTATGAGATAATTAACAGCTCCTAGGCGCTCCTGGACCGTGAATGGCTCTTCCCACGACGCTTCCATTTTATGGGCCTGGAGCGCCTTTAAGACCATGACTTGGTCTTCTACTTTGAAGGAACACTCTCTGGCATGTTTATCATACCAGGCTTTTTGCTCTTTCTGAGCATCCTTTAGGTTTTTTTAGCAAAGGCTAAAGAGGCTCGGAGGGTGTTTTGTAGGTTGGTTACAAAGTCCAGACTGTTAGTTCCTGGAGAAGGTGTAAACCCCTCCCATTGCTGCTTCACCAACTGTAATGGCCCCTTAACCTTGCGGCCATATACAAGTTCAAATGGTGAAAACCCTAAACTGGGATGTGGTACAGCTCTGTAGGCAAAGATCAACTGCTGCAACACTAGGTCCCAATCATTGGAGTGCTTATTTATGAATTTACGTATCATGGCCCCCAAAGTTCCATTAAACTTCTCCACCATGCTATTTGTTTGATGGTGGTAAGGAGTGGCAACCAAGTGATTTACCCCTTTAGCTTCCCAAAGGCTTTCCATAGTTCCTGCCAGGAAATTAGTTCCTGCATCTGTGAGGATGTCAGAGGGGCAACCTACCCTGGCAAAAATGTCTGCTAGTGCCTGGCACACACTTTTAGCCCTAGTGTTGCTTAGAGCTACTGCTTCCGGCCATCGGGTGGCAAAATCCATGAAAGTCAGTATGTACTGCTTCCCTCTGGGTGTCTTTTTCGGAAAAGGACCCAGAATATCCACAGCTACTCGCTGAAATGGAACTTTAATGATAGGGAGTGGCTGGAGAGGGGCTTTGACCTGGTCTTGGGGTTTTCCCACTCTTTGGCATATCTCACAAGACCGGACATAGGTAGAAACATCCTTGCCCATTCCCTCTCAGTGGAATGACTTCCCCAAACGGTCTTTGGTCCTGTTCACCCCAGCATGGCCACTAGGATGATCATGGGCTAAGCTCAAGAGCTTGACCCGGTACTTAGTTGGAACTACCAACTGTCTCTGAGGATGCCAGTTTTCCTGGTGTCCACCAGAAAGAGTTTTCTTGTATAAAAGTCCTCTTTCTACAACAAACCTGGATTGATTAGAAAAGCTGAGATGCAGTGGGTTGCTCCGTGCCGCCGTCCAAGCACTTTGGAGGCTTTCATCTGCTTCCTGTTCAGTCTGGAACTGTTCCCTTGATGCTGGAGACATCAGTTCCTATTGGATTGTGGACCTAGGCTTGGTCCCTCTGGAGGCAATGTAGGGGATGGGGCTGTTTCCGTTGACTGTGAACCGCTCTCCGCTGGTGCACTATGTTGCGGTTCAGGCTCCGGCTGAGTCTCTGGTGTAGGGTTATCGGCTGCTGCCGGTTCAGGTTTGGTGGGGCCCTCTGGTATGGGGGTTTCAAGTACTGGATTCAGTGCTGGCAATGGGTCTGGTGCTGGTTGTTCCACCGCTTCCAGTTCTGGGACTGGCTCTGTCTGGGTCTCTGGGACTGGATCCACTACTGCTGTTGCAAACATTGGCCTGGGGTCTGGGTCCATCACCTCTGACCGGATCCTGGTAGAAGTTTTCAGAACAGAGCTAGGCGTGATGGCTTGTTTAGCCTGGCTGTGGGTGACCATTCCCACCCTCTTGGCTAGCTTCACATGATTGGCCAAGTCTTCCCCCAACAGCATGGGGATGGGATAATCATCATAGACTGCAAAAGTCCACTTTCCTTACCAGCCCTTGTACTGGACAGGCAACTTGGCTGTAGACAAATTGAAAGAGTTGGACTTGAAGGGTTGAATTGTCACTTGGATCTCTGGGTCGATTAAATTTGGGTCTACTAAGGAAGCATAGATAGCAGACACTTGTGCTCCGGTGTCCCTCCACGTGGTGACCTTCTTCCCACCCACAACTCACAGTTTCCCTCTGCTCCAAGGATATCTGGGAGGTATCTGGGCCTGAGGACCTCTGGTGTGATTCCAGTGCAATGAACTGTAATCTGTTGGGGTTCTTGGGGCAGCTGGCCTTCACATGCCCCGGCTCATTACATTTAAAACATCGTCCAGCTGATGGATCACTGGGGTGAGGTGGGTTGCTGGAGAATGGTGTGGCGGGACAATAAGGTGTCTGGAGGGTTCCTTGGGGGGTAGTTGGGGCCTTGGGCTGCCCCTGGTAGTAGGGTGTGGTCTGAGGTTGTCCCTTCTGGTATTCGCTCCAACTGCAACCAGCTTTTTTCTTTTCTGCCACCTCCACCCATTTGGCTCCAATCTCCCCCACCTCGATTACAGTTTTGGGCTTCCCATCGAGGATGTATCTTTCTATTTCCTCAGGAACACCCTCTAAGAACTGCTCCATTTGCATTAGGAAGGGCAAATCTTTTGGAGATTTAACACTTGCTCCTGATTTCCAGGCATCCCAATGTTTTACAGTGTGGTAGGCATGTCGGGTAAATGACATGTCTGGTTTTCACCTTAGGGCTCTGAACTGCCAACGGGAATGCTTGGGTGTTAGCCCCATTCTGACTCTCACCTTGGTTTTAAACAGTTCATACTTGTTCATGTGTTCCTTAGGCATTTCAGCCACCACCTCAGCTAAGGGTCCATTGAGCTGCAGCCTCAGCTCTACCATGTATTGGTCTGTAGAGATGCTGTACCCAAGGCAGGCCCTTTTGAAGTTTTCTAAGAAGGCATCAGTATCATCGCCTGCCTTGTAGGTGGGGAACTTCCTGGGATGTGAAATGGTACCTGGAGAAGGATTGCTATTTTGCTGAGCCTTTGCCTTCTCCATCTCCAGTGTATGCTTCATTTTTTTTCCCCCCTTGCCTCCAGAGCTCTCCTGTGGGCAGCCTCTTTGGCTGTTTCTGTTTTGGGCTCTGTCATGTTTGCCTCTCTGTTTTTAACTAACTTTACACCCGAGAGTTAGAAATAAAAACAAACAAAAAAACTTGGCTTGTAAAATTTTGCTGTGCTGTAATTGGATACCTATGTTCTCTGATAGTGATTGTCAGCCTACAGAAAAATCCTTAAAAAACCACCTAACACCTTTGTCTCCAGGCAAATAGACAGAAAACCCCTCTAGTTGCTCTTAGGTAAAAACCAAAAAACTTCAGGTGTGTGAAGACTTGTGAAGTTCCCTGCAGGAGGTTAACTACCCTGCCTTTACGTAGAGAAAACTCCAGCTCACAAAAGACAATTTCCTTTTGTCTCTGCTCTGGCCCCCAAGCAGA
This sequence comes from Natator depressus, assembly GCF_965152275.1. Taxonomy (NCBI): domain Eukaryota; kingdom Metazoa; phylum Chordata; order Testudines; family Cheloniidae; genus Natator; species Natator depressus. The sequence continues at coordinate 47,183,842 of NC_134242.1, read as the reverse complement.
GACCAAAAAAACCACTCTAACTGCTTTCAGCTGAAAACCTGCTTTCCAGCAGCCCAAAGGAAAAAAAATTCCCTTTTTAAAATCTATGCTTCTTGTTCAAAAAAAGTCTCAAAATGATTTCAGGTTAATCCCACTGCTCTGCCACCATGTCAAGGTTCTTTCCCCACTCTGAATTCTAGGGTACAGATGTGGGGATCTGCCTGAAAACCCCCTAAGCTTATTTTTATCAGCTTAGGTTAAAACTTCCCCAAGGTACAAACTATTTTACCTTTTTCCCTTGGACTTTATTGCTGCCACCACCAAGCATCTAACAAATATATAACAGGGAAAGAGCCTGCTTGGAAACGTCTTTCCCCCCCCAAAATCCTCCCCAAACCCTACACCCCCTTTCCTGGGGAAGGCTTGATAAAAATCCTCACCAGTTTGCACAGGTGAACACAGACCCAAACCCTTGGATCTTAAGAACAATGAAAAAGCAATCAGGTTCTTAAATGAAGAATTTTAATAGACAAAAAAGCAAAAGAATCACCTCTGTAAAATCAGGATGGTAAATACCTTACAGGGTAATCAGATACAAAACAGAGAGAGTCCCTCTAGGCAAAACCCTAAGTTACAAAAAGTCACAAAAACAGAAACATCCATTCCATTCAGCACAGCTTATTTTATTAGCCATTTAAACAAAACAGAATCTAACACATATCTAGCTAGATTACTTACTAAGTTCTAAGACTACATTCCTTTTCTGTTCCCAGCAAGAACAACAGACAGAGAGAACCTTTGTTTCTCCCCCCTCCAGCTTTTAAAGTATCTTGTCTCCTCATTGATCATTTTGGTCAGGTGCCAGCGAGGTTATCCTAGCTTCTTAACCCTTTACAGGTGAAAGGGTTTTTCCTCTGGCCAGGAGGGATTTTAAAGGTGTTTACCCTTCCCTTTATATTTATGACATGGCTTCTGTCAATTTTCATTACTTCAGGCCTCAGAGGGCCGTTGCCCTGTGAAAGGATTAGAGTCACTCCGAAGTCTGAAAACATTGCTGCTAGGCACTACTGTAATACACACAATGGGTAACAACTGCTTGTAGAAATTTTTGAATAAGTAATTTCAAAATGTAAATTTTCAGTACAGAACTGCTGGAGCCGAGTAATTCTGTGAAAGTTAATGGAGGTTGTATAGCTAATCCCTTCACCAGCACTGAAAATGTCCCCCTAACCATGGCAGTGGATAGCAATATGTACTCTGTGTATCTCTGGGCAGGACTTTTCTGCTTCAAAAAAACACAGTATTGTTCTGCATATGCTCCTATATTTACATTCAGTCTTAACTGGACTTATCAATACGTCTCAGTCTGGAGAAAATCAGAACTGACTTGAACCTTCACCCATCTCTCAAAGTGAACCTGGCCTTTTTGCAGGTTCAAAAGTGTTAAGCTCCTGTAATTTTTTAATCTTTTTTTTTATTTTAGTGCAATTTCCTGCTTTCAGCCAGGACTGGAAGAGACAGTCGAGGAGATAATATATCATAGCGCCTCTGACACAGCTGAGCCCATCAATAGCTTGAAATCTCAGGAAAAAGCTTGTTCTTATGGGATTTTGAGCTCCTGTGGACTTTGCATTTTAAACAAAACAGACAAACAAACAAAACTTTTCACTGATGGGAAAGAGTAGATTAAATCAGAGGTTCTCAAACTGTGGGTTGGGACACCAAAGTGGGTCATGACCCAGTTTTAAAGGGGTCACCAGGGCTGGTATTAGACTTGGAGGGGCCAAAGCCAAAGCCCACAGGTTTCAGCCCTGGGCAGTGGGGCTTAGGCTTCAGCTTCAGCCCTGGGCGGCAGGGCTCAGGTTACAGGCCCCCCTGCCTGGGGCTGAAGCCCCTGGGCTTTGACATTGGTCCTCCCACCTGGGGTGGTGGGGCTCAGGCGGGCTCAGGCTTTGGTGCTCCCCTCCTGGGGTCATGAAGTAATTTTTGTTGTCAGAAGGGGGTTGCGGTGCAATGATGTTTGAGAACTGCTGGATTACTGTATTGTGTGCTGAGCAATTTCACAAGGATTTGGCTGCTGAACTATTGGCAGTCTAATGGGAAAGCTTGTTCTGGTGATAATAGAAGGAAAATAGTTTTTTAGCAAGAGATTGCAGATGAATAGCTGTCAGGAACAAAATCACAGCCTGTGTCATGGGCCTGGAAGAAGAGATGTCAATTGGGTGGGTGGTGCCTGGAATATTTGCTGCTTATATCTTTACATTTTCTCTTCTAAATTGTTAATGCCTGTTTTGTGCAAAGGGTCCCACAGCAGAGTAAGTCATGCCCCGTGTGACCTGTTTGTGACTGCTGTGCTGTGCCAATTGTGTGTTTCCTTCCTCTCTGTCCACTATCATTCCAACAGTATAAGCTACACACAATGGCACCCTGCCTGTGCCAGTTGAGACTCCTCATTTATGTCCTTGTTTGTTGGCTGAAATTCCTTCCTCACAATTGTGCCCCGTCAACATCATCAATCAACACCCCACCACCCCCAATAAAATTTCACTCACCTGCTAATGAGAATCTGTCATGGCTGGTCCATTGTCTCCATGTGGTCATTTACCAGTGGACGTTTATCTACTGACTCTGTACTATATTCCCAAAATTTTTTAAAGGGACTTACGGCAAAGATCTGATTCTTGGAGTGGGAAATCCCTGCTGACAATATCTATGACCTTCAGCCCCAGCGCTTTCTGTAACCAATCACGGCATGTTGGAAAGCAAAAGTTTTCCCTAGCACTTTGTTTGCTTTAGTTTCCAGAGTCACTGCAAACATAATTTAAAGCAACAGTTCTCCCTTTATTCAGATAAGTCAGTGCAAACACACATCAAACGTCCTTCATGCTGTCTGGGTTGAAGGTTTAACTACAATGCATGTGTAACATGCCCAATAGAAACCTTTAATGACGGAGTGAGGATCTAAAAATTTGGACGATGAGCGAGAACTCCAAACTCAAATGAGTGGAAACAATACATCTGGTAGGGAAAACTGGCTTAGTCACTCCTATTACTTTTCTAATGGCTGTAAATAATGCAATGTGATTGCTAAATTTTATGTAAGCGGAGTCAGGATGAGCTCCACCCTGACATCTGGTAGTGAGTTGTGGCAAGTTGTGCAAAAGAACTTCAGGGGCTGATCTCATTTGCATCGGCACACCCACCCCGCCTAGCATGAGCCCATAGCTGCCCAAATGGTCACTTTGGCTGCTGTGGGATCCCCAGTTTTTCGGTTATTGGGGCAGGAAGAATAAATTATTATTATCCTGATTATGTGAATCAAGGACAGTGGAACTGTACTTCGCCTTTTGTTATGATGGAGGGAATCGCCATCAACTAAGTAGCACTTGCTAGGCAAGGGACATGGGTTCTAAAACTCAGTGAATTGAGAGAGGCTGGGGATAGGTATTTATACCTGGTGGTATGGGTCCTCTGGTGAGGGTCTTACATGTTAATTGCACTTCCTTCTCTCTCCACCGAAATATCAGAGTTAATTTTGATTCTATTAGGAGTCTAGTTACAGGCTGCTGAGCTCAATTTGCTTTGGGCCAATGGTGTACCAGCACTGAGGCTCCCCTACTACAAGCTGAAATCACAAAAGAGCTGAGCTTACTAAGAGCTGAAATCACTGAGTATTGTGTTAAGTGGAGGGGCTGAAGATATGTTGCGGAGCAGTTTGTAGGATGGCTGGAGTGGCTCATGGCGGTGGTTGGCAGGCCAGAGTGATTTGTGGGACGGCTGGTGGAGCGGAGCCCCATGGAGAGGTGGAGGAATTGGTTTTAGACCACAGAAGGTGCCCCTTAACACTTGCGCGCCCCCCCCATCTCCACCCAGGTTGGGAGGTAAAACTCTGCAGATAAACTTTCAAACTCTGGCGCTGCACTGACTAGGGACAGAGACTTTTGGGTTGTTGGACTTTTGGGACTTTGAGTGACTTTGGGTTGCTGGACTCAAGAACCAAAGCGAAAGGGCACACCCCCATTTGCTTGGGGTGGGTTTTTTGCTCATGGGTTGTGTTATGAATCCTGTTGGTGGTGTGTCCCCAACATAATGCCACATTGTTTCTCTCTGTTATTAAAAGGCTTTTGCTACACTCAGACTCTGTGCTTGTGAGATGGGAAGTATTGCCTCTTGGAGGCGCCCAGCGGGGGCTGTATATATTTGTCCCAGGTCACTGGGTGGGGGCTCGAGCCGGTTTTGCATTGTGTTATTGGATTGAACCCCCTAGATACTGAACCCAGCCCTTGTTGCTGCCAATTCTGACAGGCAGAAGGGTTACAGCTATTTTTTAATTGCTGTTGTCTTTTAATTCCTTTTGTGTACGTAGCTAGTTATTGGTATGTATGAAGCAGAACCAGTCTCTTTTTGTGCCTTTTGAATCTATTAATCAAAATTCCCTTTGCAAAATGTTCTCTACAAAAAATACTTTGAGTTCTATGTAGGATTTGTACCTACATTTCTGTTGTCCCTAATCGGACCAATGGTCACTGGTGGTGGCTTAGGCGTGATGCTTCAGAATTCCTCTGGACAGCTGTGTAGTAAGTATCTAGGAAAGAGCTGATTTTTTGTGCCCCCTGAATAGTTCAGTTGATAACTTGAGGTATGCAATTTTAATATTTCTTTTTGTAAAACCCAGTGCATCTCTACTGAAATCAGTGCAAACCTTTCCATTGATTTTTATGGGAGTTGGATCAGGCCTTTAGCACAGAGTCATAGAAATGTAGGACTGAAAGGGTTCTCCACACTGAGGCAGGACTAAGGGCTAGTCTACACTGACAACGCTAAAGCGCTGCCATGGCAGCACTTTAACATGGCTTGTGTGGTCACGGCACAGCGCTGGGAGAGAGCTCTCCCAGGACTCTAAAAAAACCACCTCCACAAGGGGCGTAGCTCCCAGTTCTGGTGCACTGTCTACACTGGCACTTTACAGCGCTGAAACTTGCTGCGCTCAGTGTGTGTGTGTGTGTGTTTTCACACCCCTGAGTGAGAAAGTTGCAGCGCTGTAAATTGCCAGTGTAGACAAGCCCTTAGTATTATCTCTCTAGACCAGTGTTGCTCAATCTTTTTGATACCAGGGACTGGCTTGCTGCCTTCCTAAACTGTGTCAGGGAGATCTCAGGGACTGGAGGCGGTCCTCGGACCAATCGTTGAGAAACCCTGATCTAGACTATCCCTGGCAAATGTTTACTGACTTGTTCTTAAAAACCTCCAATGACAGAGATTCCACAACCCTCTAGGTAATTTGTTCCAGTGTTTACAATTAGGTTTCAGATTAGCAGCTGTGTTAGTCTGTATTCGCAAAAAGAAAAGGAGTACTTGTGAGACTCACGAAAGCTTATGCTCAAATAAATTGGTTAGTCTCTAAGGTGCCACAAGTACTCCTTTTCTTGTTCCATGATTGTTAATCCAGGCTGAGATTTAGATGGATCTTGTGTGGAGATTGTGGGCAGTGCAAGCTGGGTTTCGGGGTCTGTGAGCTAGTGTTTGTGAGTGTCCAGCAGTTTTAATGAAGACTCAACTGGAACCATGATTCATCTACAGCATGAGACACACCACAGCATGAAGCTGGATAGTCTTTTATTTCTTTTAAACCCACTTGCCATTAGCTGCATTCAACGTCTCCTTGCTGTAGTAGTATGGAGCAGTGTAAAGATGATCTGGTTTTGTTGTACCCTTCAGGATCTAAAAATCTTTCAGTTGACTCCTTTACGATTCTTCCCTTTATAAGACTAAATAAATCCTGAGTCTACAATTTCTCCTTGTATGCAAACCACATTATATCTCTAGCCAGCTTCCTTGGCCTTCTCTAGGCCTTGCCAATCTCACTGTTTTTTAAATATATAATTACTTTCCCCTCAGATCAATACAGCAAAATGAATACATGGTGCAATGTATAACACAAAATGTTAGCGCTACATATAAGGGATTCCATGAACATAGCTAGCCAGAGCAGGAAGCCTGAGAGCTCTATCCGTAGGAAGGAGCACTGTGACCATGGGAACAATTGCCTAAGATATGAGTGAAAATAATTAAGAAAGAAATGAACTCCCTCCCTGAACTGCCAAAAGCCCCTCTTGCCTCAAAGGGCCTGGAGGAGCAAGTAATCTTGTGACAGTAGGATCCATGCAAATCCAGGCTACATTTTTGACCCTTGGCCTGAGTGATTAGGCACTATCTGGGGCTTTGCCAGGCTATCTCTGTTAGGAGGAGAAATTGATGATAGTCAGGTATTTCTGTTGTGCAACACTGTTTTATTTACAAAACATGTAAACAAAGCGCTGTTTCCCTGGACACGGTAGGAACAAACAACAGAAGGCAGTTTCATTGTTCAGAAAGGAAAGTTTCTCTTTTTCAGCCAGTCTTGTGCCCCAAGCAGGGCCGGTGCAAGGATATTTTGCACCCTAGGCGAAACTTCCACCTTGTGCCCCCCCACCCCGCCTCCTTGACTCACACACAGTTGACACAAAGTATTAGCGAAATGATGCAGCAGCAATTGCCAGAGTCTTAGATCTGAAACAACTCAACAAAAATAGTTAGCCTCAGGCGACAACCTCCGAAAACTAGTAAACTTACCCATTCTGACAGGCTGTTTATCATGCTAACGGCTGCGCGCGACAAGAAAAATGGCGTCATTGCCACTGTCTACCGTAGTGAAGCAGTACACTTGTCCCATCTCCCCCACCCCCCCCGACACTCTCCCCGGAACACAGCCCTCCCCAGACCCCCCCGGCACACAACCCCCCCGCCTCCTCCTGGAGCCTGGCGAGACACACAGCGTCCCCGCCACCTCCCCCCAAAACCTGGACCAGCACACTCCGCCTCGCTCCACAGCCCCCTCCCCGGCCGGCTTGGCCCACTGGTCCCCCACTTCCCCCCCCCAAAGCCTAGCCCAGCACACAAAGAGCCCCCCCAGCCAGGCACACAACCCCCCTTCACAGCATCCAGCCAGACACCCAGCCTCCCCTCAGCCCCCCTCCTTCTTCTCCCCCCGACACACAGCACCCCCCCCACCTTCTCCCAACCCGGCACACAGCACACGGCTGAGTCCCGCTCCCGTTTCCAGAGCGTGGCACGCAGCTCCCTCTGGCCCAGCTCGCTTGCGCCTCAGCCTGGCCGGCCCACAGGACCCTGGCCACCGCTCCAGAGCTTGACATACAGCTTCTCCCCCACCCCCAGGCCGGCCAGCCATGCCATGCCGCCCCTCCCCCCAGATCCTAGCACACAGGGCCCCCCCCCCCCCCCCCGAGCTCCTGGCACCAGCAGGCCCCTGCCTCCCCCCGACAGGGCAGAGCCCCCCGGGCAGCACATGGAGCCCTCTCCCCAGCAGCCCGAGGCTTGCCCCGCCCCCACAGCCCAGATGCCCAGAGCTCTCTTCCTGCCGCCCGCCTCATCTCCTCAGGTCCGGGGGAGCCGGGGCTGGGCACGGGGCTGGCACCGCCCGGCTGCCTCTGCCCGGCTGCCTCCTACCTGTGAGCTCGTCGCTGCTCATCCCTCCAGAGCCCTTTTTGGCGCCCCCAAATCTTGGAGCCCTAGGCAGCTGCCTAATTCGCCTAGTGGTTACACCGGCCCTGGCCCCAAGGCACTCTGTCTCTTGGCTTTCTCCTAGGGCCACATTCACCACTTCACCTCTGGCTTCCTCTTGGCTTTCTGCTTAGACACACTGCAACCAGTCAATGCCCCAGTCCCTGTGTTTCCGCTCAGTCCCTAGGGAATCCCCCTGAACTATGATGATGGGTGATCACTCGTTACCGAGTGTGATCATCTTCCATGGGAGTTATGGGTCCTCAGGTGGCTAATAAGGCCAATCCTTGGTAAGGCAACTCCCATCTTTTCATGTACTGTGTATAGATACCTGCTACTGTATTTTCCACTCCATGCATCTGATGAAGTGGGTTTTAGCGCACAAAAGCTTATGCCTGAATAAATATGTTAGTCTCTAAAGTGCCACAAGGACTCCTCGTTGTTTTTACCTAGGTTTGTGATTGATTGCAGTCATTAACACCTTCGAACAAAACACTATATACTAAACTCCCTGCACTGGTGTTGCATTTCTAGCAGTTGTCAAAGTCAGTGAATTCAGTTTTCAGCATTTTGCAAGGGGAATATAACTTGTATTGATAATTTTTAATTGAATAGATCTCAGTCCTTCCTTAAGTGTAGCCTTTCTTACAGTCCTATTAATCTCTTTCCACATGAACTCACCAATATTAACTTCTAAATTTCTTTTCCCAGTTTTCTTTTCCAAGTCGGGAGTTACTGCTATATCTTAAGAGGTAGCACCCAAAACTGAACACGGTATCCAAACGAGAGGGCTCCATTGTTCAAATACTGTCATTATATTATGTTCTGGATTATTTTTACATCCCCTTATTAATGCACCCACACATCCTATTTGCATTTTTTTTATAACTTACCTTTTTTTTAAACAAATTCTCATTACAACAGTCAGATTTAAGAGCAAAGAAAGAACAAGTGTAGAACAATAGATATAAAGGGCTTGGTTCTTCCTCTAGCTAATGCCATTGATTCTGTCTGAGTCACTCCTGATTTTCATTGGAGTGAGTGGAGCATCAGGGTCTACATTGAGAAACACGTTTTTCCATGGATACTGAAAAGCAGTTTAATAAATAATTGCAGTGTACAATGTGTTGTTTGGATAAACGGTTCCCCCCCCCCCCCGGAAAGGTAACTTCCTGGCAGAGAGATGATTTAGACTGTGGAATGGTCTCCCCAGGGGAGTGCTGGAATCCCCACTGCTGTAGATCTTTCAAAGTGGCCCAGACAAAGCAAGAGAAAATGCACTGTAGGGAACAATTCTGCAATGGCAGGGAGATGGGATTGGATCTCTTTGCATCTCTCGCCCCGATCCATGTGGGTACACATTTCTTCCCATACCAAGCACTCTTGGGGTTCCATTAAGGTGCAAGAGTCCACTCTGATGCAGCTAGTGGCTGGATTAGGGCCACAGTCTTTACTTACAGTAGTAATTAGGGTGACCAGATGTCCCGATTTTATAGGGACAGTCCTGGTATTTGGGGCTTTTTCTTACATAGGCTCCTATTACCCCCCACCCCCGTCCCGATTTTTCACACTTACTATCTGGTCACCCTAGTAGTGATCCCTAACCTTTTCCACCCTGGGACCTCCTCTCATGTATAAGCATGCACTCCCTGACATCTGGTTGCAACCCCTCTCTGGGCTGAGAACCCATGACTTGTATGATACTCAGGCAAACCAATCCCAGGGCTCAAGGACACTTTGAAATGAACTGCTATCTAAGAGACTGAATAAACATTAGAAAGGGACAACAGGACCATGAAGAAAAACATCCCATCTGACTTTTTAGCCATTAACTAGAACAGAGCCATCCTGCTCTCCCCCACACCACCTTACTTCTATTGAATAGCTCTGACTCTCATGAGTAGCTTAACTGCTATTGCTAGAAAGTTAAATGTCTTTCTTCTGAACTGATCCAGTTCAGATGGAATGTTTTCTTGTACGGGAAAGTGGTTCAGATTTAACTCTGGATTTGGGTCACTTATCCACACTAACTGCCAATTTCTTTCTCTCAAAGGATCCTGCCTGGTCTAGTATGCTAGTATTTAGGGAGACGTCTAGTGGTGAGCCTTCGCTGTACATAACCAGTTCACTGTGTGTTTCCCCCCTCTGTGCAGCTTCCAGGAGACGCTGTGGGTGAGGTGTTTCTTTTAATCTGTATGCTTCTTACCTGTTTTTCATAAGGGTGAGCATTGTGATGAGCGAGTAAGTGCATGAAGCGTTTGTGGGATCTCTTAGGAATGTCGTTTGAGCTGCACCCCACCAAAGGTACAGCAGGGAAAGTGTTGATTTGTCTGTGTAAGTGTAAATGCCTCTGCAGTGCCGGGTGGGCCTTATCCTATAGACTATAGGACATGCCTCCCACAGGACAGTGACTTGAAAAGAAGACCTTGATTGATTGTTTAGGAAAGGACATGCTAGGGCAGGTTGGACACCCTGGCAAACATGGTATTAAGTTTTTACTGCAGGTACGTCTTTCAACTTACAACCTCGCTAGAAGTCTCAGGACCAGTTCAACAGTGGGTCAAATTAGGCGCTTTCCCCTTTTCTAACTCAGAATGCTTTTAATAATCTTGGGATTGTATTGTGTGACATGTCTCACAAACAGTTCCCCTTTGCTCTGACTTTGAATGGGATACACTGGGCAAAAGTGCCACCTTGATTTTCACACACATTGTAAGCAGAGTGGTCACTTTGGATAAGCTATTACCAGCAGGAGAGTGAGTTTGTGTGTGTGGTTTTTGGAGGGGGTGGGGGGGGCGAGAAAACCTGGATTTGTGCTGGAAATGGCCCACCTTGATTATCATACACATTGTAAAGAGAGTGGTCACTTTGGATGGGCTATTACCAGCAGGAGAGTGAGTTTGTGGGGGCGGGGCGGAGGGTGAAAAAACCTGGATTTGTGCTGGAAATGGCCCAACTTGATGATCACTTTAGATAAGCTATTACCAGCAGGAGAGTGGGGTGGGAGGAGGTATTGTTTCATGGTCTCTGTGTATATAATGTCTTCTGCAGTTTCCACAGTATGCATCCGATGAAGTGAGCTGTAGCTCACGAAAGCTCATGCTCAAATAAATTGGTTAGTCTCTAAGGTGCCACAAGTACTCCTTTTCTTTTTGCGAATACAGACTAACACGGCTGTTGCTCTGAAACCTGTTCTGGAAAGAATTACCGGCTGCCTGGCTCTTTAAGAAATCTCATGACCTAATCCGGGTTTAGCCCAGACTCTGTTCCAGGTGGCACACAAATTCTCTTGTTTTGTGAGATTTCTCTGATGGTGTGACACAGCAGAAAGAGACTAATGTCAGACAGAAAGCACTCCCTAGTCCAATATTGAGCTAGAAAGGAGGTTGACTGGATTTCTGTGCTCATCTTGAATGGACGCTAGGTACAGCTCCCGAAGGAAAAGACTCTGAATTAGAGTTCTATGCTCATCTGCAACAGATTCTGGCTCCTATATGTTTTGGGTTTTTTCAATACTGAATAACAAACATACTTGCTTTCTGGAGCTGTATCTGAAATCCCTTCGGGAACGGATATTTTCCAGGGCAAAGCAGCAGATCCTTCTCATGAGGACAGAGAGGGCACAATTCCCTCTGCATGTTGCCTCCCAGTTAAAGCAAGCTGGCATTTTAACTTAGGCCCAGATTTACATTTAACAGGAACAAGCTTTTACAGAAGCTGAGGCCAGTGGTGCAGTGTTTGCATTGTTGTTTTAAAGTGTCCTCCAAGAGAACTGTGTTCCAGCCCACCACCATTCCCCTGCTGTCAGATGGGCTGGCTCTACCCTATAGGAAGGCCACAGGGGCTGTCGAAGGGGGCAGAGAGAAGGAGGCAGCAAGGGCCCCGTTCTGACGTACGAATTAGGCTCATTCTGAAGCTTGAATGCAGCATTGGTCCAGTCTCTGTGTTAATCCATTTTGCTCTCTGGATGTGCTGGATACAATTGCTTTGTCCTGGATCTCAGGGTACTTCAGGCAGTTGTCAAAATTCTGCATAGCACCTTTCACACGCTGCCTCTGCTTTGATCCCTCTCCCACTTCCTAGTTAGCCTGTGCCTCACTTTCTCTCATCTCCTCTTTCTCTTCTTTTTGCCCCTCCCTACAGATCCTCAGCTCTGAGAGCTACCTCTAGTGGCCAAAAGAGAAAGTGCAGGTGCAATCCTTCCTCCCTGCTGCTCTGTAGGTGACAGAGTAACACCAGGGACTAATGTGTGACCATCAGCAGGTGTGTCCATCCTCAGACAGAACCAGCACAGCATGTTGTACAGCTTGAATTCTGCCAATGCCAGGAAAAGGACTTTCACACCTTCCATGTAGTCTCTTGTTGGGATTTTGTGTGTTTTATTTCTCCTCCTTTTCGCAGGAGGATGCATTTCCCCCAGTTTCCCTCCTACTGCAGTGCCAATGCTGTTCCCTTTAAGAGGGTGTGACTTCAGTGTCAGAAATTCTGGCATGAAAAAGAACTAACCCTGTACTAAAAATCTTTACTGTAAAGAGCATAAAGCTTATTAAGAGAACCTAGCGGCTGCTACTTTGCCACGCAGTGCCACAGAACAGGATTAGAGGAATCGCCCTCTGAAGTTCAGTGAAGTAGAAAGGCTGAAGGCTGTTTACAGATAAATTTCAAGGTAAACTGCAATGTGTCTGTAGTCTCTGATATAAACTGTCATCCTCTTTTTTTCCCGCTCATGCTGTCCAGGGGCCCTAGACTTGCGGCCACTACTGCAGCAATCCTCAACCTTTTCCACCCAGTGACCTCCTCTTACGTCCTGGGACAGCCCCTCGTGTTTGGCAAATGTGGGAAGTGCAGGGGGACTGTGACCCTCTGACACCTGATTGTGACACAGAGGTTGAGAACCCCTGCGCTGCTGCACGTGGAGGGCACTGAGCGCAGAGGGACTAGGTACATGTGCAATGAAGATGGGAGAACAGCGACTCAGCCGCTTTCCTCTGCCTTTAACCCAAAGGAAGCCCCTCCGTTCCACCTAACAGAACGTAGGGAGCCCTTTGGAGCGGAGCTCTGCTGTGCAGAAGAGGTACACTGCTGTGTGGGCTCCCCAAATTCCAGCCCTTCTGTGCAGTGGAGTTCTAACAGTTCTGCTGCATATGGGTCCCCTGCACTTCAGAAGTGTGGAACAGGATTTGCCTCTCTGGAATAGACTTCTCTCTTCACTGTCATTGGTCTGGATTGACTGTGATTCTGTGGCTTGCAAGGTAGCTCTGCAAAAGGCACAACTGGTCTTAGATAAATACAATACAGTCCAAACAATTTCTGCCTAGCAGTGCTCGTTCAAAATTCTCAGTGTTTTCAGGGTGTGAAAATACACACATATTCTTTGCTTATATCTCCTGTAGCACTGTGGCTCACGATCAGCACTTCCCCTTCAAGTGATGATAAAATGGGCCTATGTAGTGCAAAGTGGGGGATAAAGCTTACTGAGTAAATACACTTGGTGAGTTATTGATAGTCTCACCACTGTAACGACGGTCAGTAAAAGCTGCCCAGTTAGACAAGCTGCTAAATGCATCTTCTTTTCTCTTGTAGAGCAGAAAAACTCAGACTGCTCCAGATTAATCTCCTGGTGGACGAAGTTCTCTCTCTGGTTCTGCAGCCTCATCAGAGAACTCCATTGTACCTACACAAACTACCAAAAGAGCAAGATCTCCTCAGAAGGCGTATGGGTCCTGCATGGGAATAGTAGCACCAGTAGCACTTCCAAAGATGTGTGTATGAGTGGATATGACACTCCCTCATTGAGAGTGTTGCAAGAACCCACTCAAGTAGGAGGCACTTTGAATCCCTTCCTCAGTGTATTGTCTCCTGCTTCCTGCCACTCTGCCCACGCACTGCTTCAGAGCCCATGGGCCTGGTTCTCCTCTATGCAGAATTAACTGCACTGAAGTCAGTGGATTTGCACCAAGGCAGGGCAAGGGGGAGAAGAATCGGGGACGTTCATTTTGTTGCAAGGTTACATGGAGCAGAGCTGCACAAAACCGGCCCATAGACCCTACGGAGGCTGAGCTCCGAGCTTGTGATGCAGAACCATCTTCCCCTGCATCCCTTTTTGTTCTCTTCTCTTGCCAGCCCTCCCATCAAACAAGTGATACAATACCTCTGCTCCCCTGCCCCATCATGGCATTGTCAAGTGCAGAGTCATGGCGACAAACCCATTATTTACTATTCTGATCATTCACTTGTTGCTAGCATTAGTCGAGTGTCCTTTGCTTTTTCTGGCTAGGCCCCTACTATGGCCAGAAAACCGCATGACCCATTGTTCCACAACAGTGACTCCACAGACCTATCACTCAGGGGTTTTGTTTTCAAATTAAATTCAGTAAAGTCTCCCAGGTCCCTGAGTCTTGGCTCATATGTTCCAGAGAGCACTGATTGGTTTTCCACATCCCTGGTCTTCTACATCCCTATTAGAAACATGAAGATCCTGCTCCCAAGTGATCCCCACTCTCTAGTTCTCCAGCAGCAGCTCCTGCACCTTGCACTCCTAAGTCCTGGGATGCAGCTAGCTGACCCTCTTGCTGACAAGCACTGAATGGGATGTCCTTTGGAACCCAGAAGTACTGCTTTTCAGTCTGCTGTTGAATAACACTAAGTACCTGCTTCCCAAATAGTACTCTCAGCCCCTGCCAGCCTCACGTGATACAAGACTGGTACCAGGGACAGTCTGGGTTGCAGTCAGCTTTGTAGGGTTCAAAGAGCTCATGTTTGGGGAGGGGCTGTCTTTGGCTTCTGGGACTATTGAGGTGCTGTCTGGAAAAGAACTGACCCTGTTTCTGTGTTGACTTTTGGAAACATAGTGAAAAACCACAATAACTCTTTGTGGAAAATATTGTAATGTTTCATTCCCACCAGTCCTCTAATTTGAACAAAGGCAGCCTTTGAATTTCATTAACTAAAAGGGTTTGTTTTTATTTTCTGGGAACATTTTAATTAATTTATTTAATGTGCTTATTTTATTCCATTCTATTAAAATCAGCCAGGCCCTGGGCTGAGCCTGCACTGTACTGTCAGTGGCGTGGCTAGGATTATATGAAGTGGTTTGTACAGAGAGCCAGGTGAAAGAGAAAAAGCCAAATAGGGTTGCAGAAAGTGCATTTCATGGGTCCTCTGTCTGCCAGGGGAGAGGGCTGGACTGGCAAGCCATCACTGTCTGTCTCTCATGCTGTGTGATAGGTAGACCAAACCATGACACGTTTCTCCCCATTCCCACAGCCTGATGGCTTCACTTCCTGTCCTACAAGAAGAGACGTTGTTCCGAAAGGTTTTCTGGAGCTATCGAATCCCAGCCCTGCTCTATGTGCCGCAGTCCTGCACCATCCTGGCATTCGCCGAGGAGCGGGAGGATGAGGTGGATGAACACGCCAAGCTGATAGCAATGCGCAGAGGCACATATGATGGGACTACCCATCGTGTTCAGGTAATGCACATTTCATTAAAGCTGCTTTGGCTTTGGTTCACTTACTCGGGGGGCAGTACACTGGGTGCGGGGCCAGGACAGGGAACCAGAGAGATGAGGGTGTAATAGGCTTGCTGGGGCACCTTGGGATACCCACTGTGGTTCAGGGAGCCAGCTAGAGAGAGACAGGAACAGAGGGGCTGCTGGCGTGGATCCAGAGACACAAGACAGAGAGAGGCAGGCTGGGGGGTAAGCCTGGTGGGAGGTGGTGAAAACAGGAGGTAAATAACTTTTCATTCTGGTAAAACAAATATCTAGCTTACAAATAGTCAAAAATTGCTACACCGCACAAAAGTGTGTATGGGATGTGCATATGGGAACTGGTTCATGTGTGTAGCCCATCAGAGTGAATTGGCTAACTTAATAATTCACCTGTTAATGACAGCTAGGCTGGTGGCAAGCTGGGGGCAGTTGATGCTCGATCCATTTGTAATAACTTCTAACAGCTGCAAATATATTAAAATACAGTATCTGTGGGATTATATCCCTCTCCTCTGGTCCTTCAGATGTGGCTTGTTGTCTTAGATCAGTGGTCTTCAACCTTTCTTCATTTGCGGACCCTTAAAAAATTTCAAATGGAGGTGCAACCCTTTTGGAAATCTTACCCATAGGCTGCGGACCCACAGGGGTTCACAGACCAGAGGTTGAAATCCACTGTTTTAGATTTTAAGCTCTTCAGGACCAAGACCCTGTCTCTGCCTATCACAAGTGGGGTCTCAGAGCACTACAGTTATATATATATTCAGTAATAATGACACATGTAACCCCACAATAATTCAGTTAGATAGAGTTCAGCTGGTCAGAAAGAGATTTGGTGATTTCTGTCTGCACGCTGAGATTTATTAAAATAAAAATATACAAACCCCACAAAGGAAAATATTAGTTAAATATGCCAGGTAAAGACAAAGACTAAAAATGATCAATCAATGGCTGTACTTGGGAATCATCTTCTAGTTGCAGTGCAACTAGTACAAAGACTAGATGACCCTTGCGGTCCCTTCTAGCCCTGTGATTCCATGGCCATGCTGTGTGCTATTAAATATAAACAAAAGACCGAGGGAATTGGGACTTGTGGGATCTGTACCCCAGCTCTGCTTCTGACTTACTGTGTCTCTTCAGGCAAGTCGCTAAGTCAAAGTTTTCAAACATGGATGACAAAAGCTAGGTACCTGACTCCATATTCAGGCATCTCAATGACTTCAGTGCGATCTCTAGGTGCTTGGCACCTGTGAAAACCAGTCTCGTTATTTAGCTTTCTGAATAACACAGCAAGTCAGTGGCAGCGCTGGGGCATAAACCATTGACTTCCAGTTTCTTGCTCTAACCACTAGATTTTCTTCTTCTGCCCCTTGTTTCCTGCCTGTATCTTTTATACAAGGATCCTTCCTCTGTAACACTGATTTATTTTTTCCCCTTGTCCCCCTTTGCACTCCCACATGGCAGTGGAATAAAATGAAGACCATTGTCAATGCTCAGCTGGAGGGCCACCGTTCCATGAACCCATGTCCTGTGTACGATGAAGTCACTGGGAACCTCATTCTGTTCTTTATAGCTGTCCCAGGAAAGGTCTCTGAAAACTACCAGATCAAGACAAAGACTAACTTGGTCCATCTGTGCCAGGTCACCAGCACTGATAATGGATGCTCCTGGAGCCCTGCGAAGGATCTCACTGAGACTGTCATTGGCACAGCACACAAGGACTGGGCCACCTTTGCAGTGGGACCAGGCCACGGTTTACAGTTGCTCAATGAGGCTCGGAGTCTCGTGATTCCTGCCTACGCCTATCGGATACTTGACCCTGGGAAAAAACCCACCCCACATGCCTTCTGCTTTGTTAGTTCTGACCACGGGAAGACCTGGGCAATGGGGAACTTTGTGGCAAAGGAGAGTGCTCTGGAGTGCCAGGTAGCTGAAGTGCACAGCCAAGGAGAGAGGGTGCTATACTGCAATGCTAGAAGCAGCCAGGGAGCCAGAGTCCAGGCTGTGAGCTACAACCATGGGATGGATTTTGATAGTGGTCAGCGGATTGAGAAGCTGGTAGAACCTCCCCATGGCTGCCATGGGAGTGTTACTGGCTTCCCAAGTCCTGCTAACATGAAGTCAGGGTGTCAGGACAGCTGGGTGCTCTACTCTCACCCCACAGACCCAGCTGGGCGGAGAAATTTAGGAGTGTACCTCAACAAGTGTCCCTTAGATCCCGCGTGCTGGACAGGACCCACTCTCATCTTCAAGGGCTTGTGTGCTTATTCAGATCTGCAGCACATGGGGCAAGGCCCTGATGGCTTCCCACTGTTTTGCTGCCTGTTTGAGTTTGGCACCAGCTCGCAATACAAAGAAATTGTCTTCCTTATGTTCACTTTGAAACAAGCCTTTCCATCCGAGTGCTGAGCCACAGTGGACAGGCCCATTCAGTGTCTGCCTGAGAATCACCTTAGCTGACACTTCACTGGCATGTCTCACCTGTCAGCAAATGGCTTTTATCCCCTGCCTTTGTCCTGGCTGAGAAGCCATATGAAATGGATTGCTTTTCTTTTGCTGTTTCCTCCTCCACCCCTTCCCGCCTGGCTGCCTTTTTCAGCACCAAATAGCAAGAGTGAATGTGATTTTCATATAGCGCCATTCAGACTCACCAGCGCAGCCAGTGTGTGGGCAGATGTGGTGTCCGTTACCTGCTCAACATTATTTAATAGACTGCCTGGGATGCTCCTTTGAAAGTGGACATCATTGGTATCCCCTGTGCTTTGCAATAATGTCATCCCTACCTTTACCCCTTATTCCTCCCCTACCCCGTCTCTCCTGAAATCCTTCTCTGGGCCATCAGCACATTGTGTTCTGAAAACCGCACCTCCCTGCTCTCTCAGCTTCTGGGGAGCCAGGATGCTGTGGCCGGATTGTTCTCTTTCTCATATCATACTATGCCATCCTCTGTCTTCTTCCCTGGCTTCCCACCCATTTCTGGATCATAGAATCATAGACTGGAAGGGACCTCGAGAGGTCATCTAGTCCAGTCCCCTGCACTCAAGGCAGGACTAAGTATTATCTAGGCCATTCCTGACCGGTGTTTATCCAACCTGCTCTTAAAAATCTCCAATGGTAGAGATTGCACAACCTCCCTAGACAATTTATTTCAGTGCTTAACCACCCTGACAGTTAGGAAGTTTTTCCTAATGTCCAACCTAAACTGCCGTTGCTGCAATTTAAGCCCATTGCTTCTTCTCCTATTCTCAGACGTTAAGGAGAACAATTTTTCTCCCTCCTCCTTGTAACAACCTTTTATATACTTGAAAACTGTTATCATGTCCCCCCACAGTCTTCTCTCCTCCAGACTAAACAAACCCAATTTTTTAAATCTTCTCTGATATGTCATGTTTTCTTGACCTTTAATAATTCTTTTTGCTCTTCTCTGGACTTTCTCCAATTTGTCCACATCTTTCCTGAAATGTGGCGCCCCGAACTGGACACAAGACTCCAGCTGAGGCCTAATCAGTGCGGAGTAGAACAGAAGTATTACTTCTCGTGTCTTGCTTACAGCACTCCTGGATCCAGTTCAGGATTGTTCTCCTGGAATTCAAGACCTTCCCTGGATGCACTCCAGTCTAGCTAATATCTACCACTCATGGGCCTCCAATCCCAGCCTCTTCTCCTAGGTAGCTCTTTCTCTTGCACTGCCCCATGCAGCTGGATTTCTCACCGCCAAGAAAACCTCAGTCACTCCCTCTCTTGAAATCTTACGTGGTCCAGCCTGTTCCCTTTCAAACACGGGGCTAGCTCCAGTAGATCACTTGCAGGCAGAAGACCAGATCTTAAGAAGGGGGAGGGGGGAATTTGGCCTGCATCAGAACTACAGGGTTAGGCCCAATAAGCATGGCCACTAATGGTAATTTCAAGTTTACTATGTTGAGAGGGATGAAGTGAGCTGTAGCTCACGAAAGCTTATGCTCAAATAAATTGGTTAGTCGCTAAGGTGCCACAAGTACTCCTTTTCTTTTTCTTTTTGCAAATACAGACTAACACGGCTGTTACTCTGAAACCTATGTTGAGAGGGGAGATGCATGAATGTCCTGTTAACCAAGGAGTGGGCCGTGAACCATCGGAGTTGTAGTGTTTTCTGAGAATTCTAAATAAAACAGGCTGGAGATTGCTCTTATAATCTCTGGCAAGTCCAGGTGGCTAGAAAGCATGATTAGCCTTATTATACAGCATTTTCTGTGTACGTGGCCCTGTAAAAGAGGTGCAGTGTGTCAAACCGCTAATGGGTCCCTGCCTCAATTGGCTCACAAGAACACAGTGTAATACAAGGAAACACAGGCATGAGCATATTCTTGCCAGAAGGATTTATGGAGTAGATGGATCTTCAGGAGTTGTTTTTTGAAGGAAGCCGCCTGGCCTATGGTGAGTCATAGGGTTAGAAGGGACCCGCAAGGGTCATGTACTCTAACCCTCAAGGGAGTAAGAGGTTCTGGTAGATATGTGGTGTGGTGTGAAGGAAGGTACAAAGTTGGTTGGGGGAGGGGGGTTATGACCAACTTATTGAATGTTTATTTCATTACAGCACTGTGGCCAATGGTAAACTACAATGAAAAACTGCTCACAAGTTCAAAAACCAAATGATGCAGCACATCCACACACTGGTGCCAGGGGTCTTTGGCTACCAAGCATGAAAACACATTTGTACACCTTCCCATAATATATATTTACATAAATATATATTTTGATTAAAATTCCAGGCAGACAATTTAAAAAAATTATTGATGAGGATGAGCCTCAGCAATCCATTAATTGCCCACTGGAGAAAAACCACATTTGAACTACTGCGTCTCTATTCCAGAGTAAAAATGAAATGCTTCCCAAAGTTTGTGATCCTCTATTGAGCATGAAATTCCAACAGTATTTATTCCAGGTGGGTGGCAAAGGGAGTGACCAGAAATTAATCAACAGCAAACACCAGGGAAGGGAGGGTAGAGGTGTAGGCTGGGGTGGAAGTATGGAGAGCTATGGAAGTTTTACCCAGTTCTCTGGACAGTATTCTGTTCCTGCAGAAAGATGCAGTCCAAGGTATTTGCAGTATAACAGACTGGGTGTGTGTGTGTGTGTGTGCCTGCACAATGGCTCCAAGGGAAACATATTTATTTGCTTTATTAGTGAGGTAAAGTATTTGCTTTTTGGGGCTCTAGCAGGGCCTTTCCATGCCAGTTAGAGCAGTGACCCATGTAGGACTGTGTCAGGTTGACACTACCATTGCCTGTTGGAGTTTCTGCATGCTTGAGTGCCCTCTTGCTTGCTTCTTATTGTGTTCCTGGCTTTTGAAAGGGAGAGGGTGAGCCTGCAGCAGCTGGAGGCCCACAAAAGCATTCTTGCGTGAGAGATCTGGGTGGCTGTTTTAAAAGAATACTTCCAGATCTCACTTAATTTCCCTTACTCCACTAGTTCTGCCTGAAGGCACCTGCAGTAAACAGGTCTGGCCACCCTCGGCACAGACTGGGGAACAAAGCATGATAGGAACTATGGAATCTCATAGCCAGCTCAAAGAAATCTGTAATTTCCCACTCCACTCCCCTCCCCAAGCTGCAGACTAACTAACAGGTTGGGCTGGAGAAGCTACAAAGTGAGAAGCAATTTGCTGGCTGATAAAAGAATGTCACTTGGCAGGTTTGTTTTCAGATCTAGGCCAGAGGCCAAAGTGCCCCCTTGTGGCCAATAGCATATTACTATTGCCTGACCAGCTTCTGGCTATTTTAAGCAAAGTGCTCTGGTTTGGAATCTGCCCTTAGGTTTAACCTCTCTTGTCATTAACATTAGGAAACGCTTTCTGTTCCGTGATACGTGGGAGCCTCTCTGGGCTCTTCTCATCTGGCCACGCTCAGCAGTAGCCATTGAGAGCAGGTGAGAGGACCTTGTTGACAAACCATGCAGTGTGATGTTGTGTGTTCTCATGGGGTGACTGACTGCTGGGTGCTTTGAGCCATAATGCAAATAGCACTGATCCAGTGCACCGGTGCTTTCACAATCGCAGGTGCTGGCACACACTGTACTACTTTGGCCGTTGGGTTTTGTGTGTGCGTGCTGGGTGGTGTAATATGCAGGAGGACAGACTAGCTGATCTGGTGGTGCTTTCTGGCCTTAGCTCTCTGGCTGAAAACCCAGTTCATGTAATATGTGCATCCTACCACCTCTGATAGACCAGGTGGAATAACATCCCCCCACTGGGGAAAAAATGTTTTGGCTTTGTCCATAGGCAACTAAGACTTCAAATGTGATTGTCCAACACCGCAACGTGTCCCAGTTCTTTGGCTGTGGCATCATTCTCTCAATTATAATGAAATATAGCTGCTGCTGTGGTTGTCCAAAGGGTTACTTTCCAGGCTGCTGCTTCTGCTTTGGATTCTTGTGCCCGGCTTTCCCGTTTTTATTCTCTTGTTTTACAATGGGCACCAATCCAGACGTGTGCCACTTTGCTGGGATTATGATATCACAGTATCTTCTGAGTAGAAGAAGAAAACAGTGCAAGTACCTGTCCTGGTGGTGGGCCCTGCGGTTTTAATGTCGCCTTCCATATAGTGATACCCATCATAGAGACTGCAGGGTGCAACAAGATCACTGTGCTTTCCCCCCAGTGGTATATATGCCAGTTCTTGGCAAGACAACTTCCAAAATCTCCTCTTCCCATGGAAGAGCTAATCAGATCTCCTGAACAGCTCTTCTCCAACACAAACACACACACAAGGAAAGTTCACTGCTGCAGGAGTTACGGTAAGTGAGGCTAGAGAACAGACTACTGTCTCTGGGTAGGGCAGTATGATTCACACTCCATTCTTTGGGAATCAGGCGTCCGACTCCAGGGGTCCACACACACTAACCACATGGCAATCCCACTGTAGTCTTTTCCCACTGTGATAGGACTCACCCACCAGCAGCATAAGAACTAGGCCCCATCGTCTTTTGAAACAATGTCCTCCACATGCCACATGAGACCATGCTGCAGTTTATGGTGTTACAGTGGGATTAATCTTTTAACGACTTAGGAACTGGACTGAGCGCTATTTTGGGGCAGGATGCCACCTGCCTTTTTTTTCTGAGGTCCACCTCAAACACATGTGGCATACCCCAGCTTCTCTGCATATCTGAGCTTGGGTGTTCTGCACAACTGGGCACAGTGGCGCCTTCAGCCATATGCATGGTACATGCCATTGGCAGGGGTGCCAGTTAAGGGGCAGGGCCACCGGTGTGGAGGAAGGGGGAGTTTGCCCCAAGCCCCCCATTTGAGAGGACCCCCAAACTGAGTGGTGGTGTGACCTGATGTGCTGGTTGGCAATGCCAGTCACTGAAATGGGGCCTAGCTGCTCCTCCATCATGACATTTGAAGTTAAAGTGAGAGTGGTTCCACTGTGAGTACCATGTAAAACCTCTCTGGGGCACCCCTCGCTGGAATTAGCATATCTGAAGGAAGACGCAGCTCAGAGTCTTCCAAAAGCTGACACCTCGCTGAGGTACCTGCAGGAATATTTTCAGCCACAGATAAACATTAAAAAGACTAATTAGTCTTGTGACCGAATCAGCTGGGCTCGTGCCTTTTCAGGGGTGCACCACGGTGCTGAGAATTTAAAGCCTCTTATTACCTGGCACGAACTTCCAGTAAGTCAGCAGAACCTGTACTATAAGACAGCAAGGCTAATCTTGTTCACCAGCAACACTCACTCTGGGTCTGCTTGTAAGGTTACTGTATGGAACGCTCCTCCCCGCTGTGTTGAGCAGTGGTTTACCATGGCCTTGACATTTGGAGCTGTGCTGCTTCCTGCTGCAGCTACCATGCAGCAGTGGCGGCGTGTCAGCCTAGGCGAGTGAGACACGCCCAACCAGCACCTTCAGCAGCGAACTCCCCAACGCTGCGTTTATTGTGTCTATACACTGATGTTTAAGGACGGTTAAGCATGTACATGTTAGATATAAGGACTTAAGTCCACAAGCAGGGGCTTGTGATTTAATTTAAATGTCGTGCTACTCGCTCTCTCCCCGTCCCCACAGTGAAACGCGATGCCAGAAAATGCAGGGCTCTGGGTGAAGCTCAAATAATGGTATAGGCAAGAGTGCCTCAGGAAGCTGCCTTGTTGCCATGGTGACAAACCACACCTAGGAGTCTCTTTATGAGAGCATGTGGCAACCACAGGCTTGGTGAGGCCCTGGCAGCATTGCAGGAGTTAAGGCCAGTTCTGACAGCAGGGCTGCTAGGGGCCCCCCTCCCAGCACTGACAGGGCTCCACAGCTGAGGGGCCCAAGACACAAGGGCGCAAAGTGTTGGGGAGGCTGCCGTCCTCCTGGCCCAGTGGACTGCAAGGAGGACAAGCTGCGCGGGAGGCCACTCTGAGGCTGAACCGTTCCTGCCCAGGGACGGCTCCCACCTTCCTGGCTGGGGAGGGAGGGAGCAGTGCCATGACAGCGGAGCTTCAGAGGGCTCCCTGCAGACGCAAGGAGCGGCGGGGGGGCTGCAGTCCTGGCAGGGCAGAGCAGAGACACGCCCCAGCCAGGAGTGCCGGGAGGAGGACATATATTGGAATTCGTGAGACTTTGTGGTGTGTGCCTCACCTACCAAAAGTCATCAGCCACCACTGCAAAGCAGGGAAGCTACAGCAGCGGCCGCCATGGCCGGTCCTGAGAAGCTGACCCAGCTTGTGGCTAGCAGGCTGCTGCTATGTGTAGGACTGTGCAATTGATTGTAACGTCCCCTTTTCACACCCACGCACTTCATGCCAGGCAGAACAGTGCTGTGCCAGCCCACCTGAACACATTGAGCTCACAACCGCTGTACAGTTCCTGAGGTCACACACAGCCCACCCACGTGCCTCACAAACATTGGTGATAGTGCCTGGGACAAGGTCTTTCGTATGGCACCCGCTGAAGCAGTGCAGTCTACAGTAGTTACTCCTCAGTATGGACAGGAAACCACAGGCATTGCAGCCACACCAGTTCAGCTATTCTCCTACCTCCTTCCCACAACATAGGGCCTTGTGTATGGAAATAACTCGGAAGTCCTGAGCTCAACAGCAGTGCTGGACCATACGGAGGCTCCAAATGCGCTGGTGCAACCACAGCTGTCAGGAACACGGGGCCAGATTCTGGGCCAAGCCACCTTAATTTTCCTCCCCCAAAAACAATAACCAGTCCAGTGCAATTCCAGGTTGCTCTGTTACATCCTGCTGCCCTTGTCCTAAGGGTCTGTTCTGGCAGCTGGGGAACGCTGGAGCTCAGTGACTCCCCAACCATGTCCCTTGTAACATAGCCACCTCACTTCCCCCATCCCTGGGAGGGGGGTTGGGTAGAGCTGACACTGGCTCTGCACTGCATGGGGACTCCCCAGGCAAGCAGAATCCGGAGCAGGCTTTGATTTGGGGCCAAAGTGTGCATGTGCCAGAATGGTTCTGTCAAATGCAGCTAGTTGTAAGTACTGGTCAGACAACCAAACATGTCACACAGTCAGTGTCCCTGCAATGTCCCTGTTTGCTTGCTGTAGACACACCCTCGGTTGTCATGTTCACTGCCTTGGAGACTAGCACTGAGCATGCCATGAAGTGAGCACAGGGCTGGGACAGGAACCTAAAGAAGCCATGTATAGACAAAGAAAAGGGAAGTGAAAGCACCAGCCTCCCTCTCCCTTTGCAGACTGCCCAAGTGTTTCTGTCCCATCCCACCTTGGGCTTTCAGGGTCTGACTTACCTTTGAGTGCGACTAACGCTGTGTCACAGAGGGAGATGTGCGGTTCTTGTCACCAGATCCCAGGACAAAGTTTGCCTGTAAGACTGACTTGTTTCCATGCAGGCTGGGCATAGTTTACAAGGTTCCTTCAAGTGCCATATGACACCCTGCTAGATTTTCAGGTCAGATTGTATTGAAGATTAAAGCAGCAATACAGCAGGTAAGAAAGGAGCGCTCTGGGGACAGCAAGCCCAATGCTAATAATCCTGTTTTTGTTTTGTCTCCTAAGGGGCCTTTGGTGGGTAAGAGGGGAAATAATAATCTCTAGCTCTTACACAGCACTTGTCATCAGTAGCTCTCAAAGTGCTACACAGCCTTCAATGTATTTACCCTCCCATCACCCTGTAAGGCCAGCCAGTGCTATTATCCCCATTGTACACAGGGGGAACTGTGTTACAGAGAGATTAAGGTCTGTCTATACTAGGGGGTGGGCAAACTTTTTGGCCTAAGGGCCGCATCTGGGTATGGAAATTGTATGGTGGGCCATGATTGCTCACGAAATTGGGGTTGGGATGCAAGAGGGGATGAGGGCTCTGACTGGGGGTGTGGGATCTGGGGTGGGGCCAGAAATGAGGAGTTCAGAGTGTGAGAGGAGGTTCCAGGCTGGGGTAGGCAGTTGGGGTGGGGGGGATGGGGGGGTGGCAAGGGCTCCGGCTGGAGGTGAGGGCTCTGGGGTGGGGCTGGGGATGAGGGATTTGAGGTGTAGGAGGGTGCTCCCGGCTGCGACCAAGAGGTTCGGCGGGTGGGAGGGGGATCAGGGCTGGGGCAGGGGGTTGGGGCACGGGGGAAAAAGGGCTCTGGCTGGGGGTGCGGGCTCTGGGGTGGGACCAGATATGAGGATTTCAGGGTGCAGGAGGGGGCTCCGGGCTCGGGCAGGGGTGCAGGTGGCGCTTACCTCAAGCAGCTCCTGGAAGCAGCAGCATGTCCCTTCTCCAGCTCCTATGCAGAGGTGTTGCCAGGTGGCTCTGCGCACTGTCCCGTCCTAGTTGCAGCCCCTGCAGCTCCCATTAGCCACAGTTCCTGGCCAATGAGAGCTGTGGGGGTGGCGCTTGGGGTGGGGGCAGCGTGCAGAGCCCCCTGGCTGCCCCTAAATGTAGGAGCCGGAGGGGGGACATGCTGCTGCTTCCGGGAGCCTCAGCGCGCACACACAGAGCAGGCCTTTGACCCCGCTCCCTGGCTGGAGCGTGGGAGCAGAGCAAGCCCCAGATCCCACTCCCCAGCGTGAGCTCGAGGGCTGGATTAAACCGGCTGGAGGGTCATATGTGGCACTCGGGCCATAGTTTGCCCACTCCTCATCTATACTATAGCTGCTCTAGCTCTGCTGCTGTAGTATAGATGCTTCCTCCTTCAACAGACAGGTGTTTTCCATAGAAGTAAGGCAGTCCACCTCTCCGAGTGGCAGTCGCTAGGTTGGCAGAGGAATTCTTCCATCGATGTAGCCGCATCTACACTGGGGGTTAGGTTGACATAACTGTGGTGCTCAGGGTGTGAAATTTTTCATTGTCCTGAGTGATGTAGCTGGGTTGATCTAATTTTCAAGTGCAGACCAGGCCTAAGTGATTTGTGCAAGGTCGCCCAGGAAATCTGTGGCACAGCTGGGAATTGAACCCTGGTCTCCCAACCCCTAGGCTAGGGCCCTAACCACTGGACAGAGGCAGGGAAAGTGAGAGAGGAGGAAGGATAGGGAAGGAAAAAGAGAGGACCTGGCTTAGCTCTCAGTTACAGTGCTGTAAATCAAAGGAAATTCCAGTGAAGTCCATGAAGCTGCTCCAAAGTGGGGGAGCAGAATTGCGCCCCTGGCTGGGACTTTCTGATGCAGAATAGGGGGGACACAGGTGGTTAACCACTTGAGTTACAGTGCTGAGGGGGAGCGGAGGTTGGAGGAACGTGTCATGCTCACTCTGAGCTGTTTGATTTCTGAGGAAGTCGTCCTCAGCTTGGTTTCCTTTCCCTCTCTGTACCATTGAAACAGGAAGCTGGTGAGCTGCAGCTGCTGAGTGTTACTGAGACACACGAACGGCTCTGGCAGCTTCTAAACACTGACTGCTGGATTGTCAATAATCTTTCCTCCAGCTCTGGCAATGGATCGGTGCTGGTACCATGGGAACATCACTCGCTCCAAGGCTGAGGACTTGCTCTCCAAAGTGGGAAAGGATGGCAGCTTCCTAGTGCGGGCCAGTGAGTCGATCTCCTCAGCGTACGCACTCTGTGTTCTGTAAGTATGGCTCTTACCTTTTGTGTGGCTCCACTGCTCCTGCCCGCTCTGTGTAGGGACTACCCCTACCTCCTCCCCAGCACAGAGACACAGCCACCCCACCTACCAGGAAGGTGCGACCTACCAGTGTGGTAGGTTTAACCTGGCCTGGCCACAGAGTGTGATGGAGGGGATTGAAAGAAACCACATTTGTGACAGTTGTTGTGGAACAAACCACACTAGTGAGGGGAGGCCAAAAACCCCTGATCCAAAAGGAGACAAAAATCCAAGGATGTCTCATGGATCAATGCGTTCAGAGACGGGGAACCATCCTGTTATCTCTGGTCTGTCTGAATGACCCTCCCACCTGGGTCTTGTTCTCTTTGGAGTGGGGGGAAAAAAACCCTGAGCATGGCGCCCACCAGGCATTCTCTCCCATTGAAATACTCACAGCTCAGTGCATGTTTGACACCGCAGGTTGGTCAGTAAATGCCTTTTTCAGTCTGGCAGGTGTACTGCAAATGTGCAGGTAGCTTTGTGTGCCAGCACTGGTCCTTACAGAGGCTGTCTCTGATTCAGCCTGAACATTGATGTGGTCCTACAGAGGATGCAGGGTTCTAAGGATGGGGCGGGGGGGGGGGGGAATCTCCCAGTGTCCTTAGCAGCTATTTCACTCCAAGTCGAAGACCCTTCCCCTGGAATGAAGATTAGGGATTGAATTGGAGAGATCAGTGGCTCTGGTCTTGTTTGATTGCGTGCAGCTGATATAGTTGGTGTCAGGAGAGGCTGAGGCAGAGAGAGAGATCAGATTCAAGAGTTTGAGACTTTTAAAATTTTGTCGCAGAGAACCATCATGCCATAGAATCATAGGGCTAAAAGGGATCACGAGGGTTATCTAGTCTAACCCCCTGCCAAGAAGCAAGATTTGTTGTGTATAAACCATCCAAAGATGTTGTCAGCCTATTAGAAATCAAATTAGCCTGCTAGGACCCCAGGCCTAACAATCATTTCATTTCATAGCTGCTGGGAACAGACTTTAAAAAAAATCTCACCATGTTTTTCTTAGTAACCAAATAACAAGCAGGTTTCTTGCTGCTGCTTCCTCTTTAAAGTACATTTGTCTCCATTCTAAAAAGAGGAGCTGCTTCTTGAGCTGTGGTCTAACCGTCCACCTTTGAGCTCCAGCTTCTGGGGACAGTACAATACATGACGGAGGGTGTGAGTCTCAGAAAGAGTGCATGGGGCAGGCTAGCATGTCCTCCTGCACATATGTTGGATGGTAACAGGATGGTGGTGGCGCAGAGAGGGGAGTGCACAGTGGGGAGAGCATGTGTGTGTGTGGAGAGGGTGGCATATGGAGGGCAGGGATGTGCATATGGAGGGCAGGGAGTGTTTGGTAGGTGTGTTTGTGTATGGGGGGCAGAAGGAGGATGGGTGACTGCAGACATGGAGCATTTACATCTCTGGGGTTGGGGGTTGTCTGCATGTAATTTAGAGCTGGTGCCAAAGTCACTTGTTCCTGGACTATAACTTGGAATAAATAGCACAAATTGGCTTCTTCAGGGGCGCTTGCAAGATCCCTTTTATTTGCTTTGAACAAACACACACACAAACGAAATACTGTTTGCAGACATGAGGAAGCTGCGAATATTTGCATCAGTTTTCCCTCTGAAGTGTTTCCACAGCCATCTTTGAAAGCCCTTTGAGAAGTTCTGAGAGACAAGGAATCAGGGAACAGAAACAACATGGTGACCAAAGTTGTCTAAAATGGGGGCCAAAAGTCAGGCTCCTCAGTCCATATTTAGATGCTTAAATAAATGGGCTGGGTTTCAGAGGTGCTGAGCACCCAGCAGCTTCCTCTGAAGTCATTGGGAGCTGCTAGGCACTCAGCACTTTTGAAATTCAGGCCACTTGTTATTTAGGTGCCTAAATATACTACTAAGAACCTAACTGTAAGCCCCCATTTTTGAAAATCTCAGGCCACGTAACTTCAATGACCAATCATGCAGCACAAATAGCAAATTAGGAAGAGAGAATGCTTGAAGCAGTAGTCGTGGGTGGACAGGTCATAAGCAAATTATAGGCCAAAATGTGTCATGCAACCCATGTGTCGATTACTGGGACAATTTATAAAATCAAGTCTGCTGGTGGATAATTCACTAAGAGAATAGGGACTAAACATGCTGAATAAATTGTTCACTGGGAATAGATCTCCCAGCTCGGGTGGTAACAACAAACCATCCCGGTTTCTCAGTGTTAAGGGTAAAGTGCTTCTCATGTTTAATGGAGCTGCTCGGAACATTTTCAACTAAATACATTTTCATCGAAATATGATGATTAGTCAAAGCCGAGATGTTTTGTGGAGTCGTATCAATTTTGATTAAGTTTTCAACAGGAAGATTTCTGAGCTCCAGGGCGCTCTGGTCTCTTCTGAGCCAAGAGAAAAAGAGAACCAAATAAAAACCCTGACCTTTTGGATACAAAACCAAACATTTCGACACAATTCTGCTTTGCAAAAACATTCTAAAGGTTCTAATATGGAGCGAAAACAAACTTCAGCACTTCAGAAGTTGTCACCAAGCAGACCTGTCATTCTCCAGCCAGAGCTAATTTTCATCTAGCAGCTCCATTGAAATTAGAATGGGGACTTGAATAATTTTTTATCCTGCTGAGCCAAATAGATTTTCCTGGAGGGATGTTGCAGGAAAATAATGATTTGAATAATGACAGAACGAGGGTGTGTGTGTGTAAGTAATAATGCCTTCCCTTCTTTTATTGCTCCGACAGCAGCAAAATAGAACTTAGAAGACAAATTGTACGAACAGCAAATACACAGTGAATGCCCCTACTCCAGACACTTTCATCCTCTGTTCTGTAGTCTAATCCTTATGACCTGATTGCCCCAGGAAAGGCAAGGACCAGAGTGATTCTCCTTCTTTCCATGTTACTGGAACGCTTGGTTTGCCCGTTTATTAACTAGAAATGACTACTGAGCTCTTGCACTCAAGGAATTCAACTGGGAATGATTGCCTAGCTCATGAACTCAGAAAGAGTTTAACAGAAGCTGTGTCTGAAACTAACATTATCCCTCCACTGGGACCTTCTGTCTTGATGTGCTTTTGTTCAAGATGATGGAAAACATAAACAGTTAGACAGGGAGGGAAGCTACGGGGGGAGGGGGGAAGACTGTATTTTCCTTGTGTGTCTTTATTAAAAACCCATGGCTTTCCTTTAAGATCCTTCTAGGAAAATCACTATTTTAAAGACCAGATACAGTGGCTCTAGATCATGTACCAATTGAAAGCAGCGCTAACGAATATCTGCAAAATCACTAGGCTGGAAGTTCGTGCGTCGGAACTTTTCAGATGTAGCACTGTGAAGCCATTTGGCAACGATAAGGATTTCTTCCAGGAAACCCAAAAAGAAACTCCCTTGCAGGACTTAGCAGCTCTTAGAGAGTTTGTCCCAAACACAAAGGCACAAAGGCACCAAGACCTGGATGGACCAGTATTGCCCTCATCTACTGGGCAATGAAACTGGAAAAGGCCGGGGTGTTGGGTGTGATAAAGAGCGGATGTTTTGAGGTGGGAGGGGTTTCCCTTCATACACCTGAAGGCACTGGCATGTACAGAAGCTCATTTTGGTGCTGAAACCAATTAGAATACAGTGGATGAAGAGGACTTGATCCTTCTGACAAAAGAAAATTCCACTCTTTCCAGGACATGTCTCCAACTAAAGACATTTCATGCTGCCACCTGCTTTGGCCTCTTATTGGAGGCTAAGCCATGCAGCATATTCTACATGCTGAAAAGTCCTTGGGAGGAAGATGTCCCCTCCACCTCGTGAATAACTGAAGATCTTTTGTTGAGCCTTGTCTCCACTGAACATGTATAGAAATACTTCCCACTGCTTCAGCCCAGACATGGGTACTTCTGTAAATATCTGTAGAGTCAGACAAGACCTTAATAGCCCACAACATGTAATAAATTAAGGTTGTAGAGAGATTGTTTTGGAGCATTTTGCACCTCTCATAAAACATTACGTCCATTGGGTGGTGTCCTGTGAATTCACCTTTTAAAGGCATAGGGATAGCTGAGATAGCAGGACTATAGACATGAATAGAGCTGTGGCATTTATCTTCTATCAAGAGAAAGGGACACCTCCTGAATGGAACCCAAATGTTGCCAAAGACAAATGCCCATCCAGACAGGATTTGGAGGCATCCTGTTACCAAGGAGGTAATACTCCTACGTGAGTTTGGAAGCCCCTTCCAAAATCCCTGGGTTCTACTCCTGGGTAGAGGAGTAGCATTTTGCTAGGTGACCTTGGGCCAGCCACTGCCAGCTCTGTACCTCAGTTTCCCCATCTGTAAAATGGTCATAATGATGCTGACTTCCTTTGTGACTTAGAACTCTCTGGATGAAAAGTGCTTAGTGAGATCTGGTTATTTGTTTTCCTTGTTATCAGTTGCTGATCGGCTCAGTGATGGTCCGAAAGAAGGCAAGCAGAGTTGTGATCCCCTCCAATATCTCTCCAGTATCTGAGGGTACCACATGTGATCTGTCCACACTGGTATTAGCTGAATTCCTATGTGGGGTTGCCCATCTCACTGTGTATCTGTACAGTGCTTGGCAGAGCAGGGTCCTGATTGTGGTTGGGCCCTATAGCTGCTACCATAATATACACAGTAAAGAGCAGTTCTGATTTGCAGCAAGGCCTAAGCCACACTGGAAGAGGAGAGGAAATATGTGCTCATTCCCCTTTCCCTCTTTTGCCTTCAGGAGTTGGTGCAGGGGAGGGAGCTAGGAGACAGATGAGGAAGCATGTTGGGACACATTTAGCCTCAGGAAATTGCTTTGATGGGTGCTGCATATACCATCAATATGTCCAAGATCAGCAATGCTTGTGGCTTTTTCTAAAAACATTCTTAAGAAACATGTCAAAGAGAATCTTTTTAGGTGAAAAGTGAAAGTATCTAGGACCAACTGTGGAGCAGTCCTGGTGCTTAAGAGCTAAAAGCTTAAGAGCAATGAAGTTATAACAACAAAGCAAGGCAGATAAATGGAGGTTGTTAGCTGACTGTTTGATTCATGGCATTCTCCATTTGTGCATGGCTGAGTCATGAGATTGCTAAGGAGGATTCCCACAGGGAGAGCCACTTTTACTCATACCATTCATATATCACCTTATAGCCCTTTGTTAGCTTTCCCTGTAGATGTTCCTCTGGTTAAATCTCTCTAATACTATATAACAACAACCTCTGACAGCCGGTGCTTGCCACCTGATTGTGCACCCAGTGTGCTTTGATGGCCTGATAGTCATTGAGCTGGTTTGTTTATCAGTTTCATAATCTCCATACACACAAATTTTCTCTCATCAGCTACATAATCATCACTGTTCTCATCTCAGCCCCTTTTTGCATATCTGCAGGAGGAAGTGGTGGAAGAGTTCTGCATTGACAGATAAAAACAAAACCAAATCCCATTCCTAGCAGGGAGATCCCCAACTGGTGTCAACTGTCATCGCTCCATTGACGTTAAAGGAGCTCTGATAGCTGACGAACTGCCCCTGGCTGGGTCTGGGAGCACTGAAGAGACGTGGGTAGGTGCGTGAACATCTCAGATCACTTTGCAATGAGCCCTCAGACCTGTTGTGGGGTGGCGCTGCGCTCTGAAGGGTGTTCCAGCTCTATTCTTGTGCATCTTGCTTAAAAGAACCCAGGTTCAGAGGGAGCTGTGTGGCTAAATCCTGTAGTCAGCATTGAAAATCTCACCCCAATGTATGAGTAACTTGGTTTTATGCTCTGTCTGACTCCAAATGCAAGGCTGTATAACCCCTAAGGAATCTCTCTCTCGCTCTCTCTTGATGTGATTCAGAAAAGCCTAGTTTGAATAAACATATATACCAAATCACAAAGGAGACAAGTATGTCGGTATGCATCAGCCAACCCTCCTCCTCAGGAAGGCTGACCACAGATCACCTTTCCTGACCTCTGGAGATGGGCTGCAAACCTTATCTGTTTTGCCCCTGGGGATGCTAAAACGGGATTGAGATTAGTTTTTGGAGGGAAATGGGGTTGAAATTTGTGTCCTTTGTTGGTAGAGAGCCAGTTTGTGGAGTGTGTTTTAACTTAGTGCTGGGCAGGTGCTGAGAGCTGTTGGATCACATCTGTAACCACTGGAAAGTAAATAAGCACGTATTCCTCCATCATGCTGGGAGCAGCCCCCCACCCCCACCCCAGGCATTATGTGAGTTCAGCAAAATTCAGCAGCCATCAAGGAAGGCTGCACATTCTGCACGGCTCTGCCATCAGGTTGGACTTCCAGCTCTTGACAAGTTGTTGATGTGTCCCTCGTTGGACAAAGACTGAGTACCCCCTTTAAATAGGGGTCCGGTTCTGTTTTCATCTATGTCTGGTGCAAATGAGTTTAGGCCACAGAGTGGGGCAAAGTCAGGGTAAGTCTAATTTGCTTTACTGTCCACCCTGGGGAGGTGGTAGAAGAAAGTGTGGTTTATGGCTGTTCTACTTGCACTAAAATAATCAAGTTTCAACTCATACCCATTGTTATTTCAGTGCAGGTCTCTGTATGGACTCTTACTTCAGAATAAAAATATCCTATTGCAATTCAATTTAAATTAGTTAAACAAGTTTGTGTGTAGACCAACCCTTTGATTTACTCATTCAACTCTGAATTTGGCCTAGTGTCTGGGATTTCTCCCTTTTCGTTCCTTTCGGGCATGCACACTCTTCTGGCAGCCAGAACTAGGTGCTGTTTTCTTTTTTCTGGCCAGCAGGGGAGTTGAACAACTCACTCTGAAGAGGAGTCCATCATCACTTTCTGATGTGACCTCTACAAGATGATGAAGTGCCCCCAAACTTAAGCACTGTAGGATTTTGTTAATTAATATGTCCTCAGGAAATGAACAGATATTTGAAACCCTTGTGAAAAGTAATGCACATTGGAAAACATAATCCCATCAATACATATAAAATGATTGGGTCTAAATTAGTTATTACCTCTCAGGAAAGAGATCTTGGAGTCACTGTGGATATTTCTCTGAAAACAACTGCCCAACATGCAGCGGCAGTCAAAAAAGTGAACAGAATGTTCGGAACCATTAGGAAAGGGATAGATAATAAAACTGAAAATATCATAATGCAACTACATAAATCATGATATGCCAATACCTTGAATACTGCATGAAGTTCTGATCTCCCCATCTCAAAAAAGATATATTTGAATTGGAAAAGGTACAGAGAAGGGCAACAAAAATATGTGGGAGTATGGAACAGCTTCCAAATGAGGAGAGATTAAAAAGACAGGACTGTTCAGTTTAGAAAAGAGACGACCAATGTGGGATTTGATAGAGGTCTATAAAATCTTGAATGGTGTAGAGAAAGCTAATAAGGAAGTGTTATTTACCTCTTCACATAACACAAAGAACTAGGGATCACCCAATGAAATTATTAGGCATAAGGTTTAAAACGAACAAAAGGAAGTATTTCTTCACACAACACATAGTCAACCTGTGGAACTCGTTGCCAGGGGATGTGATGGCCAAAACTATAAGTGGGTTCAAAAAAGAATTAGATATGTTCACAGAGGGATAGGTCTATCAATGGTTATTAGCCAAGATGGTCCAGGACGCAACCCCATGCTTTGGGTGTCCCTAAACCTCTGGTTGTCAGAAGCTGGGAGTGGACGACGGGATGGATCTCTCGATTATTGCCCTATTCTATTTATTCCCTCTTAAACATCTGGCACTGGCTGCTGTCAGAAGACAGGATACTGGGCTAGATGGACCATTGGTCTGACCCAGTATGGCCGTTCTTATTAAGTCATCAGTCTATGTCAGAGTCTTCCATTCAATTTCTGTTGTTATGGAATGATGCTATGATAAGATTCCCCCATAGATATGTTCTAACAACCTCTCCTCCAATCTGTTCCAGGTTCCGGAATTGCGTTTATACCTACAGGATTCTACCCAATAAAGAAAATAAGCTAATTGTCCAGGTAAGACATATTTGAATGCAGACACCATACCACAAAAATGTATCTGGCTTAGGGCTTGTCTGAATGGGACTTTAGTGCACAGCCAGCCAGAATGCAAATCTACAGCCCCATGTGGACCCTACTACAGTGCTCTAAAAGTTCCAAGTGCAGTTCGCTTTACTGCCGTTTGAAATGAAAGTATGTCAAAGCACACTACAGAATTTGTAGTGTCCTATAGCAATCTTCACATTGGACGTTACTGCACAACAAACTAGATTCATATCCTGGCTTGCCGCGTGGTGATGTCCGGCATAGACAAGCCCTGACACTTAAGATTGCTCATGTATGTATCGTTTCACCATGGCTCTTACACTAAAACAATTAACTGTATTCATCAAAGCAACATTCACACTGAACCCAAGACTAATCTCCTTCTCCAAGTCTAAGCCCACTTCTACCACGATACTCCACCGTAGCAGTACACTAATAACCTCTCTAACACATCTGCTTTCAATTCAACAATACAACTGCTCACTGTGCACACATCAAGTAACTGAAAAGTCAGACTGCAGTGAACGACCTGAACTCCAGCCTTCTAGCACTATGTTATTTAATAACTTAATGACAATTAGCATCCTAAAATCACAAAGTTAGCATCTCTACACACCTTGCACCAGGCAGAGATACAAAGTGAACTACAGACTCAGAATTTAAGAGGCAG
Source organism: Natator depressus (assembly GCF_965152275.1). Classification (NCBI taxonomy): domain Eukaryota; kingdom Metazoa; phylum Chordata; order Testudines; family Cheloniidae; genus Natator; species Natator depressus. Next base: position 47,148,137 of record NC_134242.1, on the reverse strand, counting down.
TTTAGTTCAGTGAGTTGGGACTCTCAGCTGGTTTCTGTTCCCAACTGTCAGTGACCAGTTGTGTGACCTTTCACAGGTCATTCCACTTCTGTTCCCTCTCCAACCCTTTGTCTTGCCAATTTAGATAGTATGAACTTTGGGCCTGTATGTTGTATAGTGCCTAGCATAAGGAGATCCCTGTTTGAGCTGGACCTCTTGGATAACACAGATTCTACTTTAGGTTTACATTGGGACTGTTAAAAAAATCATCTCACCCAGGCAATACAATGAAAGAAAGCTATATACACACATTGTTGGCATGTGCACTGTTTCATCGGTACACTCCTGATACATTGTTTAATAAGGTGGCAGGATGAAGTTAAGTTTGTGCAGTGTGACTTTGATTTTTGCTGTGTTCACTAAGGGTGTTTAAGTGAAAATAAGCATGCTAGAGAGGCGATTAGAGTACTGAAGTGGTTGCATGCCAGGATGGCGATAGATCAGTGCTTGGGGTTGGTCTTGTGTTGGGCGTGGTTGCTATTATTATTTATAGGGCTGTCAAGCAATTAAAAAAAAGTAATCACAATTAATCGCATTGCTAAACAATAATAGAATACCATTTAAATATTTTTGGATGTTTTCTGCATTTTCAAATATATTGATTTCAATTACAACACAGAATACAAATATTTTTGATTACAAGTATTTGCACTGTAAAAAACCAAAATAAATAGTATTTTAGGGCTGTCAATTAATCGCAGTTAACTCATGCGATTAACTCAAAAAAATTAATCATGATTAAAAATCACAGTTTTAATTGCACTGTTACACAATAGAATACCAATTAAATGTATTAAATTGGATGTTTTTCTACATTTTCATATATATTGTATTCTGTGTTGTAATTGAAAACAAAGTGTATATTTGATTACAAATATTTGCACTGTAAAAATGATAAATAAAAGAATTAGTATTTTTCAATTCACCTCATACAAGTACTGTAGTGCAATCTCTTTGTCAATATATATGAAAATGTAGAAGAACATTCCAAAATATTTAATACATTACCTGAGTTAACTGCGATTAATCGACAGCCCTAATTATTTATATTACAATAGTATCTAGAAGCCCTAACTGCGGTTGGGGGCCTATTGTGATAGGGGCTGGATACAGACTTCGTGAGAGGTGATCCCTGCCTGAAGAGCTTATAATCTAACTAGACAAAGCAGACAAAGTGGGGGGAAACTAAGGCACAGAGTGGTAATGGCTTGCCCAGGGTCATGCAACAGGTCGGTGCAGAGCTGGGACTAGAACCCAGGACTAGTTAATGGTGTCCTTACTTTTTAGCGTGTTGTGAGGAAATACAGTTAAGGAGCCTTAACTCTAAATAAAAGGTTTGTTTTAGGGAATGGGAATTTCCTGATTTTATATATATATAAAACCCCCCAGAGTAAATGCTGGAGCTGGGCACCTAGCTGTGAGGGGTTAGAAAGGGCAGGGGGGGTAACCAGAAAGGGGGGATGTGGAGCCAAAATTTTGCATATCCCATGGAGAAAGCCTTAACCAACATGCCAAGTTCCTGTGACTGCCGCTCTAAGCTTTTCACTCGAAGCAGCAGCAGCCCTGAGGGTGTCGGCCAGCTTTGAGAAGCTGGAGCATCAGTTAGAACATTGTGTGCCCACAGTGTAAAGTTTTAAACAGAGCAGCTCCAACTGTTTCCCCTGCGCCCCGTCCAGCTCAGCTCCCAGGACCTCAGCCTGTCTCCATGCCCTGCTGCACCTTTTGCCCATATCCTATCTCCACTGTTCTTATCAGTTTTCTTCTTGTGAACTATAAACACTCATCCATGAATTAGCAGTTTACTTGAATATTTTAAGCAAGCTTCTTTGTGTTCAGAATGAGGGCTGCATATCTGGGGAGGAGACGTGTTATTCATACACAAGAGAGATCTAATCCTGGCTTTGAGTGCTTTGTGCAGCCTTAACCTGGGAAATGCTATTGCACCTCCATAATTCCTAACACACTTTATGATCGTGAACAAGAGCATGAAAAATATATATTTACCCACCCAGCCTTGAAATAATGTGCACACCAAACTAAAACCACACCCCACCATCCCACGCACAATTAAACCTGCAGGGAAGGTTTCTCTGTCCGATAAGTAAAACCCCGAGCTCCAGATTCAGGTTTAATGGGTGTTCGTTTGGTGGCTCGATTTCTGAGGGTTAATGCTCACTGGGAAATATATAGAATCAGTGGATGGGCATAGCCTTTAAGTCCACTGGATCTCTGTCAGGAGGGATCCCTGCGAGTCCACTGGATCAATTGATAGTGGTCACTGGATGCAGTTAGTGATACTAAGATTCCACTGGGTCTACTTGAGAGTGATCTGCTGAAATCCAGTAGGTTTCTACAGGAGTCACCAATCATCATGAAGGTCTGTGTAAAGTAGTTTCTGGGATTCCACTCAATCTGTAACGTGATTGGTTGGGATTCTGATGGATCTATAGGAGGCAAAGGGATTATGGTAACATAGCTTTGTATGTTTTGGTGGGCTAAAATACACTGTATTGTTGAGTCATATTTTCAATAACACAGCATACTCCCATTTTTAATATGCATTATTCTATATCTGTGGGATAAAGCAGGGGTATTTGCCCTCTTCTGTCAAGTGAACTGCATAGTCAAAACAAACGGAGACTGGGCAAAAAGCTCCTGTTCTGTGCTGCTGCCTTCTGATCTTGACACATTGCTCTAGCTGGGCCAGGCATCAAATCCATGTTTGGTTGCCTGCTTCAGTTTTTGTCTGATCCAAAATGCTTCACGTCATTTAGAAAGACATCTTACCTGTGCAATGCTGTAATATCTATTAAGTGAGGGGAGTGACTTAGTCTTTTTAAAATCCGTCATTTAAATAAAGAGTATAAAAATACAGTGGAATGAGTAAATCATTGCAATCAGTACAGCAGTTGTCAGTCCCAGTCTCATGACAAAGGAGCGCCAACACACATATCTATTGTTTTAATCTTTTAACGTCTGTTTTGTTTTTTAAAATTGATAGAGGAAAGACTCATGAGATGAGATCAGTGTACGTTACTTACAAATATAGGCCCTGATCCTGCAATCTAATGTGCACAGGTAGATTATTATGCCTGCACTAAGGCCATTTCAAATTAATCAGGTGCAGGTGGCTTCCCAGTACAGATCAGCTCTTGGGATCAGGGCCATAATCTAGTGGATATCTTTATTGGTAATACCAGATATGAAAGACACAATATATTGCACCTTCATAGATGGCATTCATGTGATGCTAAATGTTAGGGTATTTTCCCTCTTCCACGATGTGAAGCTACTTACTCCCTTAAAGTTGTCTCTGACAGTTGTTTTAATCTTTCTGAGTATGGGGGAGGTGCATTCATTTCCATTTTCTAATTAGATCTATCTAATAGCATTGTCTTCACCCACTTCTTAGGGCTTGTCTACACTAGGACATGCAGGAAAGTAAATGTGAATTAACTAAAGGTGTACATTTAAAGTGGATTAGTTAAACTGCATTAGACCTCTCTGTGGACACACTCATTCAGACTTAAACTAATTAAGACCACTTTAATTTTGAGTGAGAGTGTCCATACAGGGGGTGTAATGCAGTTTAACTAATCTACCTTAAATGTACACCTTTAGTTAATTCGTATTGATTTTTCTTATCTAGACAAACTCTTTGTGTTTCTTGGGAGATTAAACTCATCTGACTATTCCAGTATATGTGATTTTTGGAGAGGAGTTTATCTTTGTGTTCAGGAAAGACCTTTGGACACATTTCTTCAGGATTTTTGTAGTTGTGGCAGGTATTTATTCAATAGGATAACTTAGCTGCTGGCAGCTCTCAATATCTTCAACAGCTTTACAACAGGTTTCAGAGTAACAGCCGTGTTAGTCTGTATTCGTAAAAAGAAAAAAGAAAAGAAGTACTTGTGGCACCTTAGAGACTAACCAGTTTATTTGAGCATGAGCTTTCGTGAGCTACAGCTCACTTCATCGGATGCATAGCATATCGTGGAAACTGCAGAAGACATTATATACACACAGAGACCATGAAACAAAACTTCCTCCCACCCCACTCTCCTGCTGGTAACAGCTTATCTAAAGTGATCATCAAGGAGGGCCATTTCCAGCACAAATCCAGGTTTTCTCACCCTTCCCCCCCCCCCCACACAGACACACATACAAACTCACTCTCCTGCTGGTAATAGCCCATCCCTCTTTGAAACCTCTCTTTATAATGCGCATGATAATCAAGGTGGGTCATTTCCAGCACTAATCCAGGTTTTCTCACCACCACCCCCCACACACACCCCCCTCCAAAAACCAAGGAGAGTGAGTTTGTGTGTGTGGTTTTTGGAGGGGGGTGTGTGTGTGTGGGGGGGAGACCACCCCCCCCCCACACACACCCCCCTCCAAAAACCACACACACAAACTCACTCTCCTTGGTTTTTGGAGGGGGGTGTGTGTGTGGGGGGGGTGGTGAGAAAACCTGGATTAGTGCTGGAAATGACCCACCTTGATTATCATGCGCATTATAAAGAGAGGTTTCAAAGAAGGATGGGCTATTACCAGCAGGAGAGTGAGTTTGTATGTGTGTCTGGGGGGGGGGGGGGGGAGGGTGAGAGAACCTGGATTTGTGCTGGAAATGGCCCTCCTTGATGATCACTTTAGATAAGCTGTTACCAGCAGGAGAGTGGGGTGGGAGGAAGTTTTGTTTCATGGTCTCTGTGTGTATATAATGTCTTCTGCAGTTTCCACGATATGCTATGCATCCGATGAAGTGAGCTGTAGCTCACGAAAGCTCATGCTCAAATAAACTGGTTAGTCTCTAAGGTGCCACAAGTACTTCTTTTCTTTTTAGCTTTACAACAGTTTGCTAACCCAGCTTCCCATAGATGCTGTGGTGCCCATTAAAATCTGTGTGAGTTTTTATTTTGGGAAAATTGTGAAATGAGCTATCTGGTGTCCATGGTTGATGTACTGGTTGCTCTTTGTGAATGAACAAACATAACTTTGCCTTTATGTTAGCAGAGCTGTCTGGGGCAGAGACAGATGAGGGCTCTTTGTTGCTCTCAGCTAAGACTAAAAATATTTCCCTGGCCCCCTTTAAGGGCAGGAGAGATATAGATATAAAATTCCCTCTACCCTCTCTAGGCTGTCATATCTGGAGCCAAATTGGGCAAGTGACATCTGAGAATGCCTTGCACATAATCTCCTAGTGTCAGAGAGTATTCAGGGTGCCCTATGAGATACATGGCCAAGCCACATCAAACAGAAAGTGAAAAAAAATTAAAAAATTATGAGTGTCTCTTTTTCTTCCTCTCTTGAGACTGCTGACTTGTGTGTGTCATTTTCTGGTCTCCGATGCCTCATTGGTTTGGGAGACCCAGAACCACATCCTGCATATGGCAATGTATTTCAGCACCCTGCCCCCCCCCACCCCACATTTTAAAATGAAGGCTGTTTTACAGCACATAAAGCTCTTTACATTTTTATCTTGCTCAGGAGGGTGTTGTGAGGCTTAATTAATGTCTACACAGTGGTTTGATTATATAAAACTCTATCGAAATATCAGGTATTAGTATGCAATCTGGAGTGCACCAAGAAGGCTAGCATTGCTGGGAGATACCATTTAATGACAAGATCAAATAGAATAAGTAGCCTTGTCATTGTAAGCCAGATGGCTACAGTTGGCTCTTGTCCTCTTTGGGTGAACGTAACGCACGCTAAAAAGTTAGTATTGCTTCAGTGGCCGCCAGATATCATTTCAGGTGACATTTGTAGTGAATACCTAATAGTAAGGGTTGGCTGGGTCAGGCCCTTACTTAGTACCACTGTATCTGAGAGGAGTTGGTCTCATTTTAGTTCCTACTGAATGAGTGTCACCATCACAAAAACTGCTGTCGCAGTTGGTACTCTTGTTGGCAGACTCTGGAGACAGGCCAAGGATCGAAAAGGCATGGAGACTGAACTATGAACTCATTGCTAAAGGGGCTCCCTCCAGAATAGGACTGAGCATTTGGAAGCTTGCATTGCCGTTCTCCCTGTCATGTGACAATGGTGAAGTGTCACAGAAAGAGTTGCTTTCATCTCATACTGAACAAGGAACTCTGTTAGAATAATTAGGGAAACATGATTATCCCTAAACCTACTCTCTTGTGGGAGTTTCTGAGAGTGAGGCTGTGTTTGGTGTGTGCTGTGTGCACTAGTTGGGTTTCTGATAGTCTGGGTTTGTTTTTGTTGTGTTATTTGCAATTCCTTTGTTTTAGTGGTGTTGTCCCCACCGCCTTTTTCTTCGGCGGTGTGTGTGTGTGGGTTCTCCATGGGGTCCACTTTAGATAGGTTTAGTGGTTTGACTTGCAAGTGTGGCGGTCAGTGTGTGCCTACTGTCTCCTGCACCCTAGAGGAAGTGTTGCTGAGTTTAGGTGAGGTTATTGGCTGTGCTAATATAAAATCTGCCACTCAAATGAGTAAATCTATAGTAATCTTCCTGGCCCAGGAGTGGTTTGTGAATAATTTGGGACAGGAAGGACTCTGGGTCAAGGAGTCTTTTGTTCCAGTTTTTCCCTTGTTTACTCCTGCTACTAAAGTAGCTTTTCCAATGCTCCCCCCCCTTCCTTCTCAGTGACCCTAGTGTCTGATCTTTCCCATTGTGAGAAAATAGTTTCTGCTGTCAGGATGAGTATGTTGGGCTGCAAGAACCCAAGTGTGAGCCATGTTATGTAATTCCAGCGCCAGGTGGGTGTGGTTCTAAATAACCCTGAACAGCCCTTGAACCTGATGTTAAAGCACCACATAGATGGAGCAGATTATGCAGTGTTTGCTACCTCTGAAAATATGAAATGTTTCCTGTGTGGAGACCCTGGTCACTTGAGGGGTTCCTGCCCATGTATTGCTGGCTCAGCGGCCCCTGGTAAGAATGTGGGACCCAGCATAGTGGGGAGGGCGTTGGGACATCAAGGGATGTTAGGACTCTTGGCTGAAAGCTACTCCCAACTTCATCTCAGGGGTTAAACTGGATCATTTTTGTACCATGAATGTTTGTTCACTCCTCTACTTCTCCCACTTACTTGGCCGATCATCATTCTGTCTCTGTCAGTGCGTCTCTCTCTCTCTTCCTGCCAGTGCTTCCCACTTTAATGCCATATTATTACAGGACTTGAATTGTGTTAACTGTGTTTTGGGAGCATTGTCAGCAGCACAAACCCCTGTCTGAGTCCCTGAGACAGCAGTGGGGTGTTGGGAAGGTCCAGATTCAACTGTTCTGCTTGCAGCTTACCCAGGCTGCCACATGGTCCTTGCATCAGGCCGTGAGTGCCCTGGAATGAGACATCTTGGGCCTTCATGGCAACTTTGATGGGAGTAACCCAGTGCAGATTCACCAAACCTTCACTGAAAAGTACTGACTCCTGAGATGCTTGTTGAAAGAGAAGGTGCAATGAGCCCTTGTTCGGGCCCATTTTACTCAGCTGCATGACAATGATCCTCCCACAAGATTCTTTTTTGGTTTGGAGAAAGTCTACGGATCATCAGCAGATCTTTTTGCCTACGGCTGCTGGGTGGTCATCTGACGGCTGACCTTCAGAGATCCAGAAAGCAGCTCTTTCTTTCTACAGAGCTCTGTACTCACCTGAGGCCTGGGATGTGCTGGCTATTGGAGGCACTGCCCTAGGGGTTACTCCCTGCTGACTGGTGAGGAACTGCAGGGCTGGACATCCTGCTGTCACTGCAACAGCTCTCTGTTACAGGTCAGCAGTTCTTGACTGGCAAGGCCCCAAGTATCAATGGGTGCCATCTAAATTTTACAAGTGTTTTTGGCATCTTATCAATCCTGACTTTTTTCTAGTGGTCCTGGAGTGTATCCGGGAGGAGGAGCTGCCCCTCCATCGCCACAGGACAGCGATCACCCTGCTGCACAAAAATGGGGATCTTTGTGACTTATGGAACTGGAGCCCTATTTCCCTTCTCTGCTCTGATGATAAGATTTTATTCAGGGCTGTAACCTGCTCAAGGATTGTCTGGACTCTTTGACACACCCTGATCAAACATATATTTTATTCCTAGCCACTGTGTTTTGGATAATTTGATTTTAATTCATGATGTTTTTACTGTTAACCAAACTTTGTAATCTGGATGTGGGGCTTGTTTCAGTGGGCAAGGAGAAGGCCTTTGATAGAGTTCACCATAGTTATCTTTTGGGATTGGGTCAGTGTTCACGGCATATATTTCTTTATTGTACCATAATGATTTTAGTGTCCTAAATATTAGTGGGGGTCTTAGCCATGGCTTCCCAGTTCACAGAGGCATCCATCAGGGATGACCTCAGTCTGGGATGTTGTATGCTCTAAGTTAGAGCCATTTCTGCACATCCACAAAGCTGTGTGACTGGCTGTTCTGTGCCAGGGGTGCCGGATGCTTTCCCAGCTCACCTGTCTGATGATATCTCAGTTTTCATAACATCTGACAGGGCCGTGCAAATGCTTTGCACTCGTTTACAAGTGTATGACCAGGCCTCTTCTGCCTGCATTAAATGGGCTAAGAGCAATTTGATCTTACTGGGCTCTTGGCAGCGCAGCAGTCCCCCTGTGTTGCCCCAACAATTGCAATGGGGAACGTCTGCGATTAAAGTGTTGGGGGTGTGGTTTTGAATCTGAATAATCCATGTTAAGGAACTGGGAGGAGGTAGAGGAGAATGTGTAAGGTCGCCTGCAGAAATGACACTGGCTTCTTCTTGGACTCTTTTGACTGCCAACAATCTTGTGGCCTTGGTATTGTGGCATCGGCTACTGAATCTGGATCCTCCCCTGGGCCTTTTGGGCTGGATACAGAGGCATAGTAACCATTTTTTTGAATATTTACTGCTGGTTGTGCCCTGCTTTGCTGTTCCTGCCATTAGATGAAGGGGCGAGGGGCTCACTGATTTAGTCAGCAAAGTGGCAGCCTTTTGTCTCCAGTTCGTTCAGCGGTTGCTGTACTCTGACTCCCCACTGACCTGGAAGTCCCTTGCCTTCTCTCTCCTCCATTGTGCTGGGGGTGATGGGCTTTGACACTCACCTATTTGTGATGGGACCTGGTCGATTACAGAGTCTAGATTTGCCCCCATTCTATATTGGTATTTTAATGCCTGATGACTTCTGCGAAGTGCCTGCCTGGACCAGGCAGTTTCCAGTTTATGGCTCTTGGAAGAGTCGCTGTTTTTTAACTCACTTTTTCCCGCTGAAGCTCTCTCCTCCAGGAACCTGTTTTCTGCCTTTACTCAGGCTGTGTTGACCAGGCTGGCTCACCTGATTGTTCCTAGTTGGGCAAGCTGGAGGTCAGCAACAGCTCTTGCTGTTCAGGCCAGAATCCCCTCTGTGCATTTGTTGGAGAAGGCAGCGCTCCCTCAGCAGGCTGCTCAGTATTTGCAGAAAGTTATTGCAGGGATTGATCATCCAGGCAGAATCCTGTGTTCCCCTCACTAGCTGTCTCTCCTATTGGTGAGATCCTTGTGCAACCAGGCAGATTGTTGTCCTGGGAGGGTTTGGTGAATGTTCCTTTTGCAACCAGGGCCAAGAAGCCGCTCTGTGGTATGTGTGCCAAGGTGCAGCATTATGCCATCCTCTGTGATCTCCCTAATACAGCCTGGAGGATGCCCCTGGCCCTGGGTGACTTTTTGTTGGGCTTCAGACACAGTGTTTCATTTTTTCCTGCATTGTCCCCGTTTGATTCCTTTTTTTTTGTAGTCGCTTTTCAGTGGTTTGGGGCTGGTTTTCTCTAAGCCCCTGTTTGTTCTAGAGATACAGTGCTCGCATTTCTTTTTGCGGATACAGACTAACACGGCTGCTACTCTGAAACCGGCTCGCATTCAGTGAGCTTCCTGCCTGGCTAACTTTTTGATGGGTCAGGCAAAAACTAGCCATTTTGAAATCTCACCAGAACCGAATGGCCAAGGTAGAGCGATGTAATGTGCTAGGGCTGTTCTATGCACTGATTGTGGCCTGGCAGCAAACTGATTACACCTTTTATAAATGGACACATAACCTGGACACTTTTCGGTTGACTTGGTGTGTTAACAATCGTTTGAATTTGGTGATGACGATGCTGTAATGAGCCGTGTTTAATGCTCGTTTAAAGATGTGTGTTGCTTTATTTTTTTCATATCTTTTGGTGTATATATTGTACTTGTATAACATTTTAAATAGTTTTTAATGTGATTTTATGTGAATAAAGGTGTTCTTCATGTCATCTCTGCCTGTCTGTGTGTGTGTGTGTCTCTCTCTCTCTGTTTCACTTTCTCCAGCTACCCTGCTGCCTGACTTCCTGCTACAGATTTAAAGATATAGTACATGGATATCCTGCTGCCTTACTTGTTCTCTGGATACACACAGGACTTCAGTTTCCCATTCTAATGATCTGACATCGTGCATGAGCATGAGCATTGCATTAATTCATACCAACTCACCGTTGCAGGAAGTGTTTTTTCCCTCTAATAATACAGGATTTTCCATCATTTTTTGCTAGGGAGGGGCCTGAACCTGATCACTCTCAGCTGTCACTGAGTTGAGTGGGAGTTCTGGATGTATGTGGACTGTAGGGTTCGTCCCTAGCTTTGTATCAAGTGAATTTTGAGCATCTGCTCTGATAGCAGGACTAAATGTAACAGGAAACGAATGACACCATGTGTGAGCAGTTCATAAACAGGCCAGAAACTGTGACTCTCTGCACACCAAATGAAGCTCAAGCCAGAGGTGTAAGGGACCGGGGGGGTGCGCGGTCTTGCCGAGTGGTCACAGCCGGGCTGAGGTCTGCCCACCAGGGACAGGATGAAGATGAAGGAATTGCAAAGGCAGGTCCCGTAAACAAGAGTCAGGGTCAGAGTCAGGCTGGGATCAGAGATCAGAGGTAGCACTAGGTTAGAATCAAGAGGCAGAAATCGGGATCAAAGTCAAGCTGGAGTCAGAGACCAGAGATCAGGTGATGAAGTGAAGTTTGGCGCTGCAGCAGGCCAAGGTCTGTGTGGTTGTCCAGACAACTTCCTGGGGCAACCCCTGGGGTTAAGTAGAGACACTTGACCAATTAGAAGGTGGCAAGGTACTGTCACTCTGGGTCTTATGGGCAGGACTTCCTGTGGCGCCGACTCCCCACAGTGCTCCCTGACCATGTCTCTGCATGGCCTTCTGGTGGCACTGTGGAAATATCAGCCTCCCCAGGCTCTGCAGACCTGGATACTATTCTTTATACCAATCCAGCAGCGTATTTGCAGCGTTCTGGGGACTCAGCTTGCTGAAGATATGAGAGATGCTAGAGTTCCTCCCAGCACTGCCCACCTCCATCCTGTCACCCATATCCAAAAACAGTATAGGGGAAAGGGCTGGACCGTCCCATGTTTACATGTGAACTTAGTGTTTGTGAAAGGTACCAGACAGACCCAAATCCTCTATCAGCTGAACATGCACAGTGGCAGGACAGCTTGTTCATATCACCCTGACAGCAATACTCTCCCCTCTCCTTAAGGGAAATTCACTGTCCATGCTCATTCAGTCCTTGGACACTCTGCTCAGAGTGCCCTTGAGCAGCTACTGTGTCACCCTTCCCTCCATTCTCTACCATGTTCCGTCAGTGTATATGTATGGCGGCAGATCCATCTAGCGTGATCTGATTAGAGTGTTAACTTGGGTCAGTTCCTGCGTTCCTTGTGGCATTGCTGTTGTCACTGACGTCAGGAGCAGTTTCTGGTTTGCAGAGAATGCATGGCCAGGTCCCTTGTGAGCACTTTGCAGACAGAGAGCAAGGACTGCATACGAACCGGCAGCAGTTTTGTCATTCTGACTAACAATTCTATTGTGATCTGCGTTGTGCCAATCCCTACAGCATGCAATGAGACCTGAACCAAGGGGACTTCCTGGCATTAAGGACTGTGGGATTTGGCTCATTGTTATAGATGCAAAATTGTTGAACTCATCTGTTTGATTAAAAACTGGTGATTGGAAATTATGGGCCCAATCCTATGAGGTGCTGCATATTGTTTGACTTCAGTGGGAGCTAAGGGCAAGATTGGACCCACGTGTAGGCTCTATGAAAAATGGCAGGTTCCATTTTTATCACATAAACTGACAATCCTGGAAAGACACAGGAATTCTGCACCCATCCAAACCAATGACCAAACTGATCCTGGACTTCAGCGAGAGCAGAATCGGGCCCTCGGTCTTCAGAAAGTCAAGATCTAGTCAGTATGCAAAGCTGCAAAACTTATATATGAAAGTGAGATTAATTTATTTTGCTAAAGATAGACTTAATGAAACTTTTATATTAAAAAAGATCGATTTCACCCTGACTTACTTGTTACCACAGAAAACTTGCCACAAGTGATTATCTTAGGGAATGAGGAGTTAAGATAGAGAAAGTACTGCAACTTTAAGGCTGAGAAATTACGCACACTGAAGACAGGAAATTGTAAATTTACCTCTGCACCTCTTGTGCATCTGCATTACCATATAGTTTTGAATTATTCAGTCCCATGCTATTTCTTAAATACTAACACAAACAGTATTTTCTAAAATGTTAGACACCATGAATCCTGTTTTATATGCACATACATCTAGAGTACTTACATAATTTTCTTAGGGAGCAGTATGTCTTCAGTAATTCTGACTTCCTTAACCTCATAAGTTCTCTTCTCCATTGTGTATTTTAAATAGTAATTTTGGTTGTGCAATTTAGGGCCTGATTCTGTGCTGCGGTTGAGATCCGTTCAATACAGCAGATAGGGTGGGGAACGTATTTAGGGGATTTGTTATGGTTTCCTTATTTTCTGTCTGGCTTCAGCCCTGGGTAGAGGAGCACCTCAGTAAATGGAGTGGGGGACAGAACCTGGCCCATGCTATGGTTATGTGTGTACACACACATTATCTCTGTTCTCAGGAATTCTGAAGCCAGCAGCATGTTCTGTAATGACATATTTACCATTTTTCAAAATGAACTTACTCTGCTGAAGAAATAAATACAGATATGCCATTTAAAATACCCACAGAGGAGCAGATAACAGTGACCTACAACAGCTTTTCTAGTTCAGTTATTGCCAACACCATGTACTCAGAAAATCATGTCAGGCCCTGCAAAAATCATGATTGGCCTAAAAATCAGGAGATTTAAAAAATATTGAAGTTAGGGTTCTTTTTATTTGCCTTCTGGTGTTTGAGTGTAGGCTTCAAGTTTTCAAGCTTTTCTCTGCAGCCACGAGGACTAGAAACTTACTTTTTTTAAGGCAGCTGCGATTCCCATTTAATCACATGACTCCAGGAGCTGGAGCATTAAGTGAACCAGCAAATATCGTGAGACAAACAAAAACGTAGTTTTAGAAGGGCTAAGACTGGAAATGTTGCAACAGAGTCCAGGACACTCAAAAACTTATACTTTATTATATAAAAACTCTACCCAAACATTAGGCTGTCTGCAAATAAACAGTTAAAGAATCTAGCTAATTCCACACTGCTGAAGAATCCTTGCTCACACACTATCCACTCATCTGATTTATACCACCCACTCAAACGTAACACCGCTCCCTTGGTTTGTTCTGTAATGGTAATATATTGATTTTTTACCTCGTTCATTAAATGTGTAAAACTGTTAAGAGAAATCCAGTCTCCGGGAACATTATGGTTATGTTTGATTTCTGTGAGTTTTGTCATAGTGCAATGTGTTGGTGGAGTAGAGGAACATCCTAATGAATAGAATTAGAATGATTGATCTGTTCGGTGTTATAGAATGTGCTGATTACATAATATTGTAGATTTACGTAACCACATGTAGACCTTGGCAGTTTGTATTTTTAACTATATTAACTAGATGTCTAGCAATTAACATATGGCTTTTTAGTGAGCATTGTGTTATAGCATACTGAATTGGGTCCCTGAAATAGGAAATGTATAAGTTATTATTTTGACCTTTGCTTATATTTTGGCAAATTTTAGGCAAAGGGTATATATTGAGTGGGATGGTAGTATAAAGACAGGTAAATATTACTTTGGGGCGTTAGTTGGACTTCACTGCAACCTTAAGGCCTTTCACATGAAGACTTTACTTTGAAAATTGCACAATTCTGCTATATCTTACAAGGGCCTATAAAGAGACTATTAACCAGTCCTTAGGAGGTGGCAGGATGAGGCCTGGGTGGAATATGAGGAATAATGGAGAGGAAGATTTTCAATAACCTGATTTTCAGAAGTGCTGAACAACTGGCCTCTGAAAATGAGGCCCTTTTAAGGTGACTCAATTTGGGCACTCAAGACCACTAGTCTCTTTTGAAAAATTAGGCCCAAGTGCTTTAAGTTCCATATTTAGCAAACGTTAATCATTTAAAGTTTGCATGGGTAAAAGGCTCTGTCTTTCCAAATGGTGGAAGTTATGCTTCTGGGCCTGGATTGTGAAAACCAGATCTGGGAGGAGGTTAGATCTCAGTACGGACTTGCACACTTCAGGTCTCAGATGCAATTTGGATCCACAGCTACATTCAGATCTAGCCCTCACCCATAATTTGGAATACTGTGAGGTGCATGTATTTGGATCTGGGCTCATCTCTAACTAAAATGAATTATTTTCAGCAATTATCGATACAGCTGGCTTCAAACACACACACACTTCAGTGTTCTTCTACTAGGCAAGTGGATGTTGAACCTGCTCAACTGCTTCATTTACAGCCATGTGAAAAGCAGAGCAGAATGCTCTCTCATTTAGCAAGAATTCTTTTCTATAAGAAGATATGAAGCATGGTAACAATGACAAACATTCACATACGATCTCTCTCCAGGTCAAGCTTGCTCTTCAGCTAATGAAATGGGTGGTAGGGCCAATGAAGACTGGTGTCCTTCAGTTACTTTCTAAAGAGCTAGATGGAATTTTTCTCACATTGACAGTGTGGTTGTTAGTCTTTTAGTTTGTCTTTTGTTTAGTGATATGTACATCCAATTTCCATCCAGTTGGCCTTCAGAAGAGCTAAAAGTGATTTTTTAAAAGTTATACACTGACTTTTCTGTAGGTTATTATAATTCCTTATTCCCATTGGCCAACAATTGCTTCTTCCAGATCTTATGAAGTCAAATCAGGTACTCTCATTCTCCTAATTTAGCAGTGATTAACTTCCAACATTTTAGTCTCAAATTTCACATAGAAAAAGGCATTAGATCAAACTCAGCTTTGAATAAGCCACCCTTGTAGTTTCAGGACCAAACCATTCATGAAATATGTCATGAATAGTGTTCATCCAGCTTCCATGCTTCAGAAATGGCATGGGCCATTCACCTTGTACTTGCCCTCCCTCTCGCCCCCCCAAAAAAAATTCTCCAAGGGCCACAGGCTCCATCATTTACCTCTACAACTCTTATTGTTCCCCTCCCCTGGTTCTGGCTTCCAGATAACCCCCAAACCACCATCCATTCTCTTCATTTCAGGGCACCCTAAAATCCACACCCCAACCCAGGCAGAAGCCTCTATACAGTCCCCAGCAGTAATTAAAAAGGTTCCTCACGTGAAGTACTCCTCTGTTGGAGGCAGCAGGTCCCTCCTAGGTCCTAGCTGGTCCTCAGAGGCTGCTGCATGTGTTACCAGGCTGCAGACCCCCCAACCCTCCGCGTTCCTTCACCTCTCCCCCTTATCCCCATGTTCAGCTCACCTGCTTGCTGCCCCGAAGACCCCTCACCTCATAGTCATCCAGCCCCCCGAATTCCCTCCTCACTCCCATCTGCCCTCAATTTTTCTCCAATCATCAGAGTCCACCCCTTACCCCATGGTCCCGCAGCTGCCCACTCCTCCATGGGGTCCTCCAGCCCCTCCAGCCTACCCCTCAGTCCATGTTGTCCACTTAGCATCTTGTTTCTCCGGGCCCCCAAAGCTGTGTTAAAATAGATCATGCTTATGGCTGGCTTGGGAAGTAGCTGTTACTCCCTGCTGTGACTCCTGTCTAAAGTCAAGTTACTGAGAAATCCTCCTAAAATTGCTTAATAAAGGCTTAGCACAAGTTTCAACCTGAACAACAGAGACTTTTTCTGAAGAGCTAACAAGATGTTTTAAAAGGACTTGTCTACGCATACAGTGCTATCTGTGCTGACAGGAGAGCTTCTTCATCCGTGTAGGTACTCCACCTCCCTGAGGCAGTAGCTATGTCGATGGGAAAAGCCCTCCTGTCAACGTAGCGCTGTCTACACCAGGAGTTGGGTTGGTATAACTGTCACTCAATTCCACACCCTTGAGCGACGTAGTTATAGTGACGTAAGTCTGTAGTGTAGACCAAGCCTTAGATAAAGCATTTATCAACCATCTATGAGGCACTAACTTCAGTTCCTGAAACAAACGTCAATGCTTATTTGAATGAGATGCAAAAGGCTGCTTGAGAAATGTCTAATGAGCTGGTTAGTTTCACCTGGCTAACTTAGTATGTTTTAAGCCAACATTTTCCAAACCAGGTGCCTAAAGGAAGTAATCTTCTCCTGGTAATACTTTTGGCACCTCAGTGGAAGTGGCCTGATATTCAGCTTGCACTGATGCTGCAAGTTCTCCTCTACTTTGAAAATCAGGCTACTCCTGAGGCACCAAGCTTAGAAACAGTTGGCCTTAAGCAATATAATAAGATGCTCAGTTTTCCAGTTCCTCCTTGCTAACTGGCCTGGGTTTATGGAGAGGGAACACTTCCCCTTTCTCTCAGGGCCCCAGTCATCCTGTGCTTTCTATTTATAGCACTGCTGTAAAGACTAGGGTTGCCAACCCTCCAGGACTGTC
The DNA here is from genome assembly GCF_965152275.1 of Natator depressus. NCBI lineage: Eukaryota > Metazoa > Chordata > Testudines > Cheloniidae > Natator > Natator depressus. The sequence goes on along the minus strand of NC_134242.1, from coordinate 47,131,367 downwards.
CTGGAATCTCCAGGAATTAAAGGTTAATCTTTAATTAAAGATTATGTCTGTCATGTGATGAAACCTCCAGGAATACAGCCAACCAAAATTCAGAACCCCAGTAGAGAGCCCCTAGTTAGCCCCTTCTGTGCCCAGCTTGCATTGGGTTCTGTATATGAAAAGCCATTTTCCTTATATGTCTTCATAATCTCTCCACTAATACCCTCAGAAATACTTAAAAGGCATTCTCAGTAAGGCTAGTTTCGGAGCCTCTATGCCAAGCCATTTTGGCAGCACTGGCAAGCTTAAGTCACTCAGAGATAAGATGTGGGAGGGGTCTAAGGCCAGGGCCCTATGAGATGTTCACAGAGAAGGGAGGAAAGGAAGGAGGAAAGAGGAACTGCGAAAAATGCTGTTGAAGGAGCAGTCAGAGAGATCGGAGAACCAAGACAAGACAGGATGTTGAGGAGGAGGAAATGATCAGCAGTGGTATAGCTGCCTTGATGCAGATGAGGTTGAAATACTGGCCATGAGATTTAGCCAGGAACGAGTCATTAAAGACTTTCGTTTCCATAGAGTGGAAATGACAGAAGCTACATTAGACTGTATGGCAGTGCGTCCAATGCCCTCCTTTCTGCAATGCCAGAGTGTATACTAGGGAGTCTGCTTCCTTTGACTCCAAGATCCAAGAGTGACTAGAGACAGTAGATATAAGCAGTTCTTCAGTGAGCTTAGAGGAGAGGGGAGATAGGACAGTGATTGAAAAGACATGTAGGATGGAGGGTAGTTTTTTGGAGGATGAGAGATACAAGAAGATGCCTATAGAAAGAAGGAGGGAAAACAAGGGTAAAGAAGGCCAGGAGGTCTAGACCCAAAGGGACAGATGGAGGAGTTAAAAGTAGGTGAGAGACCTTCAAGTGTGTGTCTGGGGAGAAGGAGGAAAGAGTTTTGGAAGGAGGGATGAAAAGAAAAGTCATATTGGTTCTTATTGATCTTCTCCTTGAAGAAGTTAGCACAATCCTGGGCAAAGAGGAATGGTGGAAGGGTTTGAAGAGGGAATCACAGGTGATGAACATCAGTTTGAATCTGCCTGGTAAACTGTGTGTGTATATTAGAGTGGGGAGAAGAGGTGCATGTGTGCATGCTAAAAATAACTCATACAGTCCCACCTTGTTTTCGGCTGCTGTAGATCACTCACTTCTGCTTGCATTGCCCGTTTTCATTTCTGTTCCTCATTTCAAAAACCAGAACAGATTATATGAAGTTAATATTTCCCTCTGACTGGCCCTGGCTATGCAGCTCCGTTCTCCCATGGAGGTTTGTTCAAAGTGTAAAGTCTATAATTATTTTTCTAATGCTCTTTGGAGCCCAGATGCTTAGAAACTTAGTGCCAGGAGTACATTACTTCTGCTTTTCCTCTCCAACCTGTGATCCTTTTCCACAAATTCAGGTGTGACTTGAAACATCATATGTCCCAGCAATATGTTCCTTGCCCTTTGGCAGTGGGAATGGTTAGGCCAGCGTTCAGATGAGCCTCTCCAGAAACCTGAACACGAGACTGAACATAGCTACAGATTGCATAATGCTTTCTTTATTTCTTAATCTGTGACATTTCTTACTCTTCAGCTCTGCAGTTCTCTGACACAGCCCCAGTCTATCAGCAACAGACCAGTGTCTCTGGGACTACTGCATCCGATGAAGTGAGCTGTAGCTCACGAAAGCTTATGCGCAAATAAATTTGTTAGACTCTAAGGTGCCACAAGTACTCCTTTTCTTTTTGCGAATACAGACTAACACGGCTGTTACTCTGACAGGAGAGTGGGGTGGGGGAGAGAAAACCTTTTGTAGTGATAAACACCCATTTTTTCATGGTTTGTGTGTATAAAGACATCCTCACTTTTTTTCATGGTCTGTGTGTATAAAAACATCCTCACTGTATTTTCCACTTTATGCATCCGATGAAGTGAGCTGTAGATCACGAAAGCTTATGCTCAAATAAATTGGTTAGTCTCTAAGGTGCCACAAGTACTCCTTTTCTTTTTGCGAATACAGACTAACACGGCTGTTACTCTGAAACCTGGGACTACTCAGGATCCCAGCAGGACAGGGAGCTGAATTATAGACCTTCTGTTCAATCTAGATTCTTGAATACCGTGCCCCGTCACCATAGTATCTAAGCGCCTTCAAGCAATGCATCAAACAACGTGACTAGAAGTGTGTGCAGTGGAATGTCTTGGTTTGGTAGGGATTTTTTTAACATATGCATCTGTTGCGATGTACAGTATAACCTTGATTTTACAAACGCCAGTCTTATGAATGATCAATTCTAGGAATGATTTTCCTGAGAGGGGAAAAAAAATCACATAATGAAAGTCCTGTCAATGAAGAACAAGTCAATATCCCCTTGCATTCCAGTGCCATCAGTGTATGGGAAATCACTTTGTGGTGGTTTGCATGGTGAGAAGAAAGCAATTCAGTGCTCTATACTGCAACTGATGTACCATACCCAGGGTCATTTTGGGATATTCTATGTTATGAACCCTCAATCTCCAATTAGTTCATAAAATACGGGTTCTACAGAATTCATGAGAGAGAAGGCAGGTCAAATAAATGTGCCTTGTATTTGGAGTGGAATGTGGGAAGGTTTGGTCCTTATTTCCTGGGGGGGCCTGAGACTGCCCCCTGGCAAGCTTTACCGCCAGCGTAGAGAGTTCCGTTGTGCCAGAGGAGCAATGTTGTTGACCACGGTCTTCATCCTTTCAAAGTATTTGCAACTAATATTGCTCCTTAGATGGTAAAACTGATACGTGGCAGTTCTGGGGGGATTCTGCAGCGGTGGCGGTTTTCTTCACTCTGGGGTGGATTGGAGCCGACTGTTGTGACTGGTTGCTGTGCAGGCCCGTTCCCCAGCCCCTCGTTTGTGGTTGGACTGTGGGCAGCCCACAGGCTCCGGTCCATCCGGTTCCCCTTTTCTTTACTAGTTTTTGCTGTCTCTTTTCAGCTGTTCAGGCCAGATGTTTAGCTCTCTGCGGAAGTCTTGCTGTAAAACTGGTGGTGTGCGCTCCAGCCAATGCCCTCCTCTCTCTAGTTCTAGAGGGTATAGTAGGGAGTCTGCTTCCTTTGACTTCAAGCGCTGAGGGGTTTGGCCGGGTCTGCCAGTGCAGCCCTTGTGGAGGGCTGAGGAGTTACCAGAGGAGTGGATGCTCCAGAGGTGAGGGGTGGGTCTGTTGGATGATACCAGCATGCCCTCCTGCACACCAGCGCAAGGGGGAGCAGGGGCTGCTGCTGAATAGGGTTGCCAACTTTGTAATATTTTAAAACCAAACACTCTAGCAGGAGTGCCAGAACCTCTCCTTCCCGTCCCTGCTCCACCCCTTCCCCCCAGGTCTCAACCCTTCCCAGCCTCTTCCCCCCTGAGGCCCTGCTCCCATTCCGTCACTTGCAGCTCTTCCCTTCTCTTCCCCATCTCTGCCTGGGTCAGGAGGGACTCGCCCGCAAAGCTGGGGCTGGGAGCTGCAGCTGCCCGACACAGGTAAGAGGCAGCCCCGGCTGAGTTGGGGCTGGAGCTGGTGATGACTTGGCTCCTCCCCACCTCCCCCACCCATAGTAACCAGACTTTGGATGTCCGGTCAGGTCCCCTTTTCAACCAGACTGGACACCTAGCCACCCTACTGCTGAGTGCTTTCTGTGGTTACCATGTAGACTAGGAAGTGTTGTGGAAGTGACCCACACTTGGCAGCAGGAGGAGCTAAATTCAGCCCTTCCTCTTCCTATATCCCAGGCCTGGATTTGGCCTAGGGAGAGCAGCCCCTGGGAAGAGAGCTTTGCAGGGTCCAGTTTACTTCTTGAAACACTGAGATGCCAGGGACCAGGCAAGCAGATGGGGCAGAGGACGGTGCTTGGGGAAGTCAGGGTGGAGAAGAGGGAAGAGATAGCGCAGGGGAGGCAAAGGATGTAGGCGAGAGATGGAAAGTTCTAGGGCTAGCTGTGGGGCAGGGGAGAGATAGGCAGAACCCAGGGATTGAGGGAGAGGATGGGGAAACTTCTAGGGCAGAATAGAAGGCCATTTAGAGGGGATCTAGGAGTGGAGGAGAGGACTTGGGAACAAGTGGAGTGGGGGAGGGCAGGAGAAATCTTGAGGGGACCTGGAGAGTGAGAGGGATGGGAGAGAACTTGGATGGCAAAGCATCTCCATGGAAGGTTTCAGAGTAGCAGCTGTGTTAGTCTGTATCCGCAAAAAGAACAGGAGTACTTGTGGCACCTTAGAGACTAACAAATTTATTAGAGCATAATGGAAGGAGAGGATGGCAAACCTTGGTCCTCCTGCGAGGATCAGTGCTGTTTCCTGTTTAATCTCTCTAATTTAATCCCTTGGTCTCTGATGATCCTGATGTCACTGTCCTACTCCAATCCTCCAAGGTAATTGGAGCAGGTCTAGAGCAGTTGAGACCAGTCACTTGTTTACACTAGCTTGCTACTGCCTGAGACACAGGATCTGTGGTAGTGCAACAGTGGGGAAATGGAAGAAGAATACTAGTGTAGGTCAAGTCAAAAAGGGTGGGAATGAGGACCTGACTCCCCAGCTCCACTGGCTAAGAGGTGGCACTGGCTGGCACAAGTGAGAGAACACCCATTCTTGTAGACCTCTTCTAGACCGGCAAAGAGACCAGTGCAGCATGCACTTTCTGGGCGTGCCCTGGAAATGTCCTGGCTGACTCAATGCCTCCTGGAGGTTTACCTCTACCGTCCAGCTCCTCTGCGCACCCCTTCAATGCTAGCCCTTTGTGAGCAAGTGAGAAAATAAGTGTGAAATACTTGGTACGTTTTCAATGAGCCCTCCATATCCAAACAGCAATGCTCTCTGTTCCCCTCGGGTAATTTTCTGTAATGTCTAGCGCTAAATATACTTGAGGGTTGATACACATTTAAAAGCTAAGCAGTAAGATGAGGATAGCACAGACCTGCTTGTTTGCCTGTCATCATCATTATCATCATGTTCCTATTACACCTCCTGCGTTTAGGGCAGTGACGAAGCTCCTCCACTCCTGTCCGTTTCTGGCAAGTCTTTCAATGGTTCCCCAGCTGTGTCCAGGTTTTTCAGCTCGGCTTCCACAGCTTTTCGTCACGTTGTTTTCGGGCGGCCTCGTTTTCGCTTGCCTTCAGCTGTCCATCTTATTGCTACTCTGGTGATGGAATGAGTTTCCATCCGAAGCACATGACTGATCCTTCTCCATCTGCTGAGGCAATATTAAAGGTCATGATATCTGTCTTATTGCAGTTGATTTTCAGTCCAATTTGCTGACTGAATGTGTTGAGGCGAGTTGTTTTTTCTTGTATATGGTGTTGGATATGTGATAGGGGAGCGACATCATCTGCAAAGTCCAGGTCTTCAAGGGATGAGAAGAGTGTCCATTTAATGCCTCTTGGCATGCCTCTTGGCATTCTGTTGTACACCGCATTACCCAGTTGACGGCAATGTTGAAGAGGATTGCAGACATGACACACCCCTGACGTACTCCTGTTTTGACTTCAAAACTGAGCTCACTGTTATCATCACTGCATGTAAAGTTGAAATAGAAGCTTTTGATGACATTGATGATGCGGAAAGGGATTCCATATGCCCGCAGAATGCGCTATAGGCTGGTCCTGTGAATGCTGTCGAAAGCCTTCTCAAAGTCTATGAAATGTATGTCGCACTCTATTGTGTTTCGTAGAGTGAAGATCTGGTCTGTTGTTTGCCTGTGCTTGGTGTTTATTTTGGTTTCATCTTTATTATGGAAAAAGAGGTGTATGTGTCATTTTAATCATGGATGGATTAAACTCAGTGGGACAAGATGAGGCAGGTGATGATGTTGCTCAGCATGTGTTGCATGGGTTAGGTTTTCATGGTGTCATTTTAATGGGTAGCTATTTCCAGCTCTCCTTTTTAACTGTTGCCGAATTGTTTCGTGGTGCTTGCCCCGTCTGACTGTCTCCACCTATTGCCTCTTGTCTTATACTTCGTGCATTAACTCTTTGGGATGGGACTGCTCTTTTGGTTTGTATAGCACCAAGCACAATAGGGTCCTGATCCATGGCTGTGTACTTAACTTCTACTGTATTAATAATGTTACTCCGTTTGACCTGAGCAACTAGCCAAAAATTCAGGGTCTAGTAGGTTGTTCCAGTTAGGAGAAGAAATTGTTGCTAGATATTTCTCTGGTGCAGTTTTGTGTATTTACAAAGAATGTACAAAGTCCTTTGTCTCTGAAAACAGATGGAATCAACTATCAGGGAACAGCTTATTTTGCTCACAGCACCAAAAACACTCTTTTCAGCCTGCATCCCTGACCCAAAATCTCTCCCCAGGTTTCTTCCAGGGTCAGCCACTAAGTTCCTTGTAAACCATGTGGCCACGCAGCAGCCTATTAAGCGCCACACAGGCGCTCAGGCAACCTGCCCGGCTGGGACCTGCCGCAACCAGGGGGAGGGGTGCCGCAACCTAGCCCCAGACCTGCCGCGGCTGGGGGAGGAGCACCCCTCCCCTGGCCCGAACCCAGCCCCAGACCAGACCTGCCATAGCCAGGGGAGGGGCAGCTCTCACCCCCAGCCTAGGTGCTGCTGCGGGGAGAGAGAGCTGGGGGAGTCCTCTCTCTCTCCTTGCCATGGCCCTGGAACAACCTTCACCCCAAACCTCTCATCCTCAGCCCCACCCCAGAGCGCGCAGAGCCTTCACCCCGCCCCACAACCCTCTGCCCCAGCCCTCAGCACCGGCCACACCCCAGAGCCCGCAACCCTAGGCAGAGCCCTCACTCCCCTGCACCCCAACCCTCTGCCCCAGTCCTGAGCCCCCTCCCACACTCCGAACCCCTCGGCCCCACCCCCACCACATGAATTTTGTTATGTATGACACATCACCTCCATACTGGTGCACATAACAAAATTAATTCTGCACATGTGTGGGAAAAATTAGAGGGAACACTGGTCAGCCACCATGCTTTCTATTGCTCCTTCAGGCAGTTTCTCTGGGCTTGTCTACACAGACATCTACTTCACAAGAAACTGGGGTGTGAATCTACCCCGCCCTAGCTGTAGACAAGCCCTTAGTCCCTCTATCTTTCCCAGTTTTTTATCTGTTCTGCCTCCCCATCCCCACCCCTAAAAAAACCAACACTCAGCAAAAGCTCCTGGGTGGGTTCACATACTCCTTTTGTCTTTAGGTAGGGGCTTACTCTAGCAGTCATGTTAGTTGAAGGGTGAATTCACGCCTTTCAATCTCAATGAGGTTTTAACTCATCTCATAACAAAGTTTCACGCAACTCATAACAATAACAACTGGAATCTCAGAGCAGAGGAAATGCTTTAGTAATCAAGAGGGAAACAAGACTGACAAGACTGACTGAGGCTATGGGTATGTCTACACTACGAAATTAGGTCGAATTTATAGAAGTTGGTTTTGTCGAAAGCGGTTTTATACAGTTGATTGTGTGTGTCCCCACACAAGTGCTCTAAGTGCATGTAGTCGGCGGAGTGTGTCCACAGTACCGAGGCAACCGTCGACTTCCGGAGCGTTGCACCGTGGGTGGCTATCCCACAGTTCCCACAGTCTCCGCCGCCCATCTGAATTCTGGGTAGAAATCCCAGTGCCTGATGGGGCTAAAACATTGTCGCAGGTAGTTCTGGGTACATATCGTCAGGCCCCCGTTCCCTCCCTCCCTCCGTGAAAGCAGGGGCAGACAATCGTTTTGCGCCTTTTTTCTTGAGTTATGCGTGCAGACGCCATACCACGGCAAGCATGGAGCCCGCTCAGCAAACCGTCACTGTATGTCTCCTGGGTGCTGGCAGACGTGGTACTGCAATGCTACACAGCAGTAGTTAATTGCCTTTTGGCAGCAGACAGTGCAGTATGAATGGTAGCCGTCATCGACGTAGTCCTGGGTGCTCTTTTAACCGGGCTCCTGGGCAAACATGGGAGTGACTCAGCCAGGTCATTTCCCTTTTAAGTTTCGTCTCGGGGCGATTCAGTCATACTGGCAGTGCACTGTCTTTTAACCTCCAGCCAGCAGAAGATGATGGCTAGTCGTCATACTGCACCGTCTTCTGCCGAGCACCCAGGAGATGATGACGGCTAGCGGTCGTACTGCACAGTCTGCTGCCAGCAAGATGTATAAAGATAGATGAAGTGACTCAAAACAAGAAATAGACCAGATTTGTTTTGTATTCATTTTCTCCTCCTTCCCTCTGTGAACGGCCTGCGAAACCCAGTTTTGAGTTCTATCCTTAAGGTTTTGAGTTCTATCCTTGAGGGGGCCATTCAGTTTCTCGCAAATCCACCCCCTTTGTTGATTTTAATTCCCTGTAAGCCAACCCTGTAAGCCATGTCGTCAGTTGCCCCTCCCTCCATCAGGGCAACGGCAGACAATTGTTCCGCGCCTTTTTTCTGTGCAGACGCCATACCAAGGCAAGCATGGAGCTCGCTCAGATCACTTTGGCAATTAGGAGCACATTAAACACCACGCGCATTATCCAGCGGTATATGCAGCACCAGAACCTGGCAAAGTGATACCGGGCAAGTAGGCGACGTCAGCGCAGTAACGTGAGTGATGAGGACATGGACACAAACTTCTCTCAAAACGGGCCCTGGCAATGTGGGCATCATGGAGCTAATGGGCCAGGTTCATGCAGTGGAACGCCGATTCTGGGCTCCGGAAACAAGCACAGACTGGTGGGACCGCATAGTGTTGCAGGTCTGGGACGATTCCCAGTGGTTGCGAAACTTTCGCATGCATAAGGGCACTTTTATGGAACTTTGTGACTTGCTTTCCCATGCCCTGAGGCGCAAGAATACCAAGATGAGAGCAGCCCTCACAGTTGAGAAGCGCGTGGCGATAGCCCTGTGGAAGCTTGCAACGCCAGACAGCTACTGGTCAGTCAGGAATCAATTTGGAGTGGGCAAATCTACTGTGGGGGCTGCTGTGATGCAAGTAGCCAACGCAATCAAAGATCTGCTGATATCAAGGGTAGTGACCCTGGGAAATGTGTAGGTCATAGTGGATGGCTTTGCTGCAATGGGATTCCCTAACTGTAGTGGGGCCATAGACGGAACCCATATCCCTATCTTGGCACCGGAGCACCAAGCTGGCGAGTACATAAACCGCAAGGGGTACTTTTCAATAGTGCTGCAAGCACTGGTGGATCACAAGGGACGTTTCACCAACATCAACATGGAATGGCTGGGAAAGGTACATGACGCTCGCATCTTCAGGAACTCTGGTCTGTTTCAAAAGCTGCAAGAAGGGACTTTATTCCCAGACCAGAAAATAACCGTTGGGGACGTTGAAATGCCTATATGTATCCTTGGGGACCCAGCCTACCCCTTAATGCCATGGCTCATGAAGCCATACACAGGCAGCCTGGACAGTAGTCAGGAGCTGTTCGACTACAGGCTGAGCAAGTGCAGAATGGTGGTAGAATGTGCATTTGGACGTTTAAAGGCGCGCTGGCACAGTTTACTGACTCGCTTAGACCTCAGCGAAACCAATATTCCCACTGTTATTACTGCTTGCTGTGCGCTCCATAATATCTGTGAGAGTAAGGGGGAGACGTTTATGGCGGGGTGGGAGGTTGAGGCAAATCGCCTGGCTGCTGGTTTCGCACAGCCAGACACCAGGGTGGTTAGAAGAGCACAGGAGGGCGCGGTGCGCATCAGAGAAGCTTTGAAAACCAGTTTCATGACTGGACAGGCTACGGTGTGAAAGTTCTGTTTGTTTCTCCATGATGAAACCCACCGCCCCTTGTTTCACTCTACTTCCCTGTAAACTAACCACCCTCCCCTCCTCCCTTCGATCACCGCTGTCAGAGGCAATAAAGTCATTGTTGCTTCACATTCATGCATTCTTTATTCATTCATCACACAAATAGGGGGATAACTACCAAGGTAGCCCGGGAGGGGTGGTGGAGGAGAGAAGCACCAGGAGGGGTGGTGGAAGAGGGAAGGACGAGGCCACACAGCACTTTAAAAGTTTAAAACTTTAAAACTTATTGAATGTCAGCCTTCTGTTGCTTGGGCAATCCTCTGGGGTGGAGTGGCCGGGTGGCCAGAGGCCCCCCCACCACGTTCTTGGGTGTCTGGGTGAGGAGGCTATGGAACTTGGGGAGGAGGGCGGTTGGTTACACAGGGCCTGTAGCGGCGGTCTGTGCTCCTGCTGCCTTTCCTGCAGCTCAACCATACGCTGGAGCATATTGGTTTGATCCTCCAGCAGCCTCAGCATTGAATCCTGCCTCCTCTCATCACACTGCCGCCACATTTGAGCTTCAGCCCTCTCTTCAGCCCGCCACTTACTCTCTTCAGCCCGCCACCTACTCTCTTCAGCCCGCCGCCTCTCCTCCCAGTCATATTGTGCTTTCCTGCACTCTGACATTGTCTGCCTCCACGCAGTCGTCTGTGCTATGTCAGTGTGGGAGGACACCATGAGCTCAGAGAACATTTCATCACGAGTGCGTTTTTTTCGCCTTCTAATCTTCACTAGCCTCTGGGAAGGAGAAGATCCTGTGATCATTGAAACACATGCAGCTGGTGGAGAAAAAAAAGAGGCAGTGGTATTTAAAAAGATACATTTTCTAGAACAATGGCTACACTCTTTCATGGTAAACCTTGCTGTTAACATTACATACACAGCACATGTGCTTTCGTTCCAAGGTCGCATTTTGCCTCCCCCCACCACGTGGCTAGCCCCTCACCCCGCCCCCCGCCCCCCCGGCTAACAGCGGGGAACATTTCTGTTCAGCCACAGGCAAACAGCCCAGCAGGAACGGGCACCTCTGCATGTCCCCTTAAGAAAAGCACCCTATTTCAACCAGGTGACCATGAATGATATCACTCTCCTGAGGATAACACAGAGAGATAAAGAACGGATGTTGTTTGAATGCCAGCAAACATACACTGCAATGCTTTGTTCTACAATGATTCCTGAGTATGTGCTACTGGCCTGGTGTGGTAAAGTGTCCTACCATGGTGGGTGGAATAAGGCTGCCCTCCCCAGAAACCTTTTGCAAAAGCTTTGGGAGTACATCCAGGAGAGCTGCAAATGCCAGGGCAAATTAATCATTAAACATGCTTGCTTTTAAACCATGTATAGTATTTTAAAAGGTACACTCACCAGAGGTCCCTTCTCCACCTGGCGGGTCCGGGAGGCAGCCTTGGGTGGGTCCGGGGGGACTGCCTCCAGATCCAGGGTGAGAAACAGTTCCTGGCTGTCGGGAAAACCGGTTTCTCTGCTTGCTTGCTGTGAGCTATCTACAACTTCATCATCATCATCTTCCTCGTCCCCAAAACCTGCTTCTGTGTTGCCTCCATCTCCATTGAAGGAGTCAAACAACACGGCTGGGGTCCTGGTGGCTGAACCCCCTAAAATGGCATGCAGCTCATCATAGAAGCGGCATGTTTGGGGCTCTGACCTGGAGCAGCCGTTTGCCTCTCTGGTTTTCTGGTAGGCTTGCCTCAGCTCCTTAAGTTTCATGCGGCATTGCTTCGGGTCCCTGTTATGGCCTCTGTCCTTCATGCCCTGGGAGATTTTGACGAATGTTTTGGCATTTCGAAAACTGGAACGGAGTTCTGATAGCACGGATTCCTCTCCCCATACAGCAATCAGATCCCGTACCTCCCGTTCGGTCCATGCTGGAGCTCTTTTGCGATTCTGGGACTCTGTCACAGTCACCTCTGCTGATGAGCTCTGCATGGTCACCTCTGCTGATGAGCTCTGGCCAGCGTGGCAAGCTGCAGGTGACCATGCAAACAGGAAATTGAAATTCAAAAGTTCACGGGCCTTTTCCTGTCTACCTGGCCAGTGCATCTGAGTTGAGAGTGCTGTCCAGAGCGGTCACAATGGAGCACTCTGGGATAGCTCCCAGAGGCCAATACCGTCTAATTGCGTCCACAGTACCCCAAATTCGACCCGGCAAGGCCGATTTAAGCGCTAATCCACTTGTCAGAGGTGGATTAAGGAAATCGATTTTAAGAACCCTTTAAGTCGAAAAAAAGGGCTTCATCGTGTGGACGGGTGCAGGTTTACATCGATTTAACGCTGCTAAATTCAACCTAAATTCCTAGTGTAGACCAGGGCTATGTCTACACTAGCACTTTTGTCAGTAAAACTTTTGTTGGTCAGGAGTGTGGAAAAAAACACCCCAACTGACATAAGTTACACTGACAGAAGCGCCGGTGTGGACAGCGCTATGATACCGCCTCTTGTTGGGGGTGGTTTAATTATGCCAACAGGAGAGCTCTCTCCCATCGGCATAGAATGGCTACACAGGAGACCTTACAGTAGCTCAGCAGCATTGGTACAGCTGTGCCACTGTAAGGTCTCTAGTGTAGACATAGCCTGAATTACTTAAATTCTGTCCCAGTGTAACTTCACTGATTTCAGGATCCTTTTGTATTATGGATTAGATACAGGAGCCATATTTCTTTAATGACTTTCATTTTCACTGAGTCTCTGAGTCGTAGGTATTACCATCAGTCAGTGTCAACAACTGTAAAATCGCTGGGACGGATACATATGGCCAAGTACTGTTTGCATTTCCACTGGTGCAAAACCTGAGTAACTCTTGAAGTCAGTGCAACTGAGAACAGAATTTGACCTGCAGTGTTCTGCAGAGGTTGCAAGTTCTAGATATTTCACCCAGCAGTTTGTTGCAACCCCTTTTACCTGGTGTAGTAATGGCCTTACATAAATATCATTGTGTCTGAGCCTGAGTACTATGCTTTATGCTGAAAGTGACACTTTCCACAGTGTCCTGGTAATAACTATTGCAGAATTCAGGAACACCCTTGTGCACAGATCTTTCAGACTGAATTCTCAAAAGCACCTGATAATGTTTTGTGTGAAAGTTTCTTTCCATGCTTTTTAAAAGACATTTATGTCCACTAGGAATAATATGTCCTGATCACTTTTCCACAGGCAGCCAAACCTTCAGATGTGTTTGCTCGGTACCGAAAACACTGCTCCCCTAATTTCTGGGCTGTGGTCTCATTCTCTCGAAGGAATCAAGATGAGATCTTGTTATGGCTGGGATTCCCTAAAGGTGTTTCAGAAATAGTGCTTTTGCTGCACAGATGTGGGCATAAGTAATCTCCCCGCTCTTCTTGCCCCAGGGATGGGAGCTGACCTGGTATGGAAATGCCTGCCACATAGCAGGTAATTCTTTGGCTCTGTAGCCCTTAAATGGGCAACACCTGTTCTCCAACAAGCCAGACAAAGAGCCCCACTGCTTAATGTGCGGTGAGGTCATTCTGCTTGTTGGGGTTTGTACCATTGTTCCTCATGTTCAAGCTCTTGATTTGCCTGTGTTTGACTCTTGAACAAAATACATATGCTGATAAGGATCCGAGGCTGACCAAACCCAAATGGGTCTGTTAAAGGCCACACATACAGTTAATGACAAAGAAGGATTTGTTAAAACTTGTATGGAAAGGTCATGTATGTTAATAATGATAAAAGCAAAAATTTGAAAACTAGATTAATGTGCCGCAGCCACCACCAATCTGAGACTGTCCAGACTGAGACTCTGTAACAATTTATTTCAAATTTAGGTAAAGTCCTACTACGTAAAGAATAAATGGTGTGATCTAGGGCGGATCAGACAGAATAGCTCTTCTCTAGTCTTGCCTCCTGCTAGCAGTGTTTGCTGTTGCTATTGAGTGCTCACTGGGACTGTGTTCACAAATGTATGTTGCTCATGGTCCCCTTTAAGCCAGTAGAAAGTAACCTGGTGGAGCTGGAAATCATCTACACATAGGCTACTCTCTCCTATCTGCATCAGGGCCTGCTGCGTGTATGTGTGTGGGCTTGTTATTATTTCAGAAAGCCCACGATCTGCCACTGCAGGACAAACGAAAACTGTATTTCCACCAGGAAGAACAGACCATGAAAAGCATTTGGATTGGCGCCTAAAACCTGATAGTCCTGGAGTGTAACTGTAGAAGCAGCTGCTGACACAGGTGTCTCCTTTTCATCCTTGCTTGCTACCTGTGGTATAGAAGATTGTCAATCTGTGTACTGCCACAGTGAGCCAATGATTTTATATCACTAGGTCTCAATGTGGAGGCAAAACGCTGGGACCACATGAATGGTGGCTGCTGTAGCCTGGGGGATCTGACATTCCTCAATTCATTGATCTCTATGCTTGAAGCTGCCAATCAATGGCTATTAGCAAGGATGGTGTCTCTAGACTCTGTTTGCCAGAAGCTGGGAATGGGCAAGAGGGTGACACTTGATGATTACCTGTTCTGTTCATTCCCTCTGGGGCGCCTGGCATTGGCCACGGTCAGAAGACAGGATACCAGGCTAGGTGGATCTTTGGTCTGACCCAGTATGGCCGTTCTTATGATCTGATTGTTCTGTAGCTTTGCCTCTAAAGACCCCAGGACGTTTGCTATCCCTAAAGATGTGTTTTCAGACATAAGGGCCAGCATTGAACTTTTTGCAGAGTTTCAACCAGCAAGAGATGATCTTGAAAAGTGACTTTAGCCACAATGGTGAATAAGTGCATCATGAAATACACTGTGTTCATGGTGCCTGGATCTCCTTAAGATGCCTCTAACACAGGCTCTATCAGCTCATGACTCCCTTTGTGCAACACATGCTGAGTAGGTGGCAGCAAAATGAGATGTGTGGTCATTCTATGTTCTTGCCTGAATAGCAACCCAGCTTTGTGGACACCACTGTAGTATCTCACAGGCATCAGTCAGAACTTGAAATCACCTTCATCTTTGTGGGACTTGAACATTTTAACATTTCTTTCCAAATAAAGTCAGACTTTTTAAAAACATGGATAATCCTTTTGGAGTCCCAGCTGACAAGCCCAAGGTTGTGGTTGATTCACCTCTGAACTTGTTTTAAATTCCTAAATATAGCCTTAGAAAACTAACTCGAGACCACTCAAGTGTCAACATTTTGATCTTAAAACTTTTAAAATTTCAATGGTTTGCTGGCCCATTTATTTGAGCCTAATTATGCCTAGTTATTTGAATACTGGAAGGGATACTAATAGGTGCATTTGATTGTGTTTCTCTTGCAATCCAAAAGTGAGGGAAGATTCCTACCACATACAACCAAAATAAAACGTTGCCCGTGCTCCTTGCTCTCAGTAAGTATGAGAATTGATCCTATCAATACTTCTGCTTTTATAGATCTTTGTCACTCTGAAGCCAAACACACTTTAAAATTAAATGGCCATAGAAGTGGGATCTCTTCCACTTGGCTTCACCGAATCTTTGAGGTTGCTGTTTTTGCTGATGCTGGCGGGGGCATGTGTGCATATCTGTTTGTGTTTATACTGTGTGAGCTGTTCTGCACAGAAGCCTGTGGTCATCTAGATGCTGAAAGCTGGGCTGCCTTTCTCTGGACAGTAGTAGCTGATTTTTTTTCTCTCTTTCTTTGCTTTGCCTCCAGTGAGGAGTGACATTTCTGTGGTAGGAATGATCCGCAGTGATGTTTGCCAATGTCTGTGTTCTGTGGGTTGTTTCAGGCATCGGAAGGCGTTCCGGTGAAGTACTTTGACAACTTGGATGAACTGATAGAGTTTTACAAGAAGGAGAACATGGGTCTGGTATGGCACCTGAAATATCCTGTCCAACGGGAAGAGGAGGAGGCAGCTGATGATCCAGAGGAGGATGCAGGTAAGAAATCCAGGGGAAAGGTGGATGGTTCAGACCTTGGAGTGAAACAGACTTGATGTATGCTGGAGATGATGGGAGTGCTGGCAGGAGCTTTCTTGGAGTTTCTCAGCAGTGCTATGTGCCTGCGACTCCTATTGACTCCATTAGGAGGTATGAGTGCTCAGGGCCTCCGAAAATCAGGCCCCTTTGGGTATGTCTATACAGCAGAGGTTCTCAAACTGAGGGTCAGGACCCCAATGTGGGTCACTACCCTTTTTTAATGGGATCACCAGGGCTGGCTTAGACTTGCTGGGGCCCAGGGCCAAAGTTGAAGGGTGTCAGCCCTGGGCAGCAGGGCTGAGGTTACAGCCCTTCAGCCTGGGACTGAAGCCCTTGGCCTTGGCTTTGTCGTCCCTCCCTGCCTGGGGTGGTGTTGCTTGTCCTTTGCCCCCCAGCCCCGGACAGCAGGGCTAAGGCGGGTTCAGGCTTTGGTCCCTGCTCCTGGGGTCATGTAGTAATTTTTGTTGTCAGAAGGGAGTCGCAGTGAAATGAAGTTTGAGAACCTCTGCTATACAGCAATGTAAGCCCAGGCTCGAGCCTGGGCTCAAGCCTAACCCCTCTTGCATCCACACACCAGTTGTGTTAACCTAGGGCTTGAACCTAGGGGCTCAGGGCCCTGCAGAGCTGGAAGGTCCAAGCCCGTGTTAAGCTGAGACCTAGGGTCTGAGCCCTATTGCTTTCCAGTGTGCATGGCTCCAGCATGACTTGGGTCCTGGAAGTCCTCCAGAGGTATACCTTAGTCCTCTCTATGCCAACAATCTGTGGTGCAGTCTATTGCACTCTATTGCAAATGGAAGCCACTCCTCCCTTTGCAAATGGCAGCACCTCAGATCAGCGTTAAGCCATTGTCTGGTAAACACAGGTCTGTAAGCACACTATCAGAGAGCCTGCAGGGTTTGCAACGGAGAATGATCAAAAGAAGCTTTTTGCAAAGAAAGCTGTTTCCTGGACACAAGAGCACGGCCAGATTTTGGTGCACACTGTCCTTATGGGCACCTGAGTCCCATCTATAGCAATGTCACAGTTAGGAATGAAGGCAGTAGAGTTTTCCCATAGTGCACCACACTTGTACGGCTAGAGTGTCGACACTTGGGGTGGGGTGGGGGGTGCACTTGGAACTCTGAGAGCGGGTTACTCTGACTCAGGTCTGTGCTGTACAATGTGGATGACAGAGCCCTAGTTTCGAATAGGGGTCAGAATATCCTTAACCCAGGGTTAAAATGCAGTGTAGATGCTCAAGCCCAGGGTTCCCTAACACACACAGCCCACTTGAGTCCACTAACCCTAGGCTGCCACTGCTGTGCAGACATACCCTTTATACCTCTGTGCTATGGAGAATATATCTAATAATTATGAGCTTGTTCAGGTGCGCTTTGATACCACAGTGATGATTCCTTTACTACTACCTCGTAGACAGTTGGGTGAGAAGGTCCTGGCTGGACCTGGCACACACCTCCTGATTTGGTATTTCCATCACAGGCCTGCAGTATCAGTGGTGGATTTTCTGATGTAACATGGTTCGAGGGGCCTGCTGTTTGATTTCCTTCTGACTGAGGATGGGGAAACAGGTAGCGTGAGGATGGCTGACCTCAGTTTGTCAGGTTTAAGACAGAAAGGAAATCATGGACTCCACCTGTGTCTATACTACAATGTTGCACTGTTACAAGCTGCAGCAGTGCAGGACATCTTTGCTGGCTGCCTTGTTTTGCATGCACACATTGCACTGTGTCCATATACAAGACCCTCTGCAAGCATTGTAGGGCTGGGGGATTGTTGCACCTACCCCATTGTGCCACGTACAGCTCCCTGGAGCTGGGGGCAGAAGGTCTATGGTATAGAATATCTGTGACTCTTATTCATATTTTTGGTTTGTTCTGTCAGCTGCTGCAAATGGTTCTGTCCTGCACTAAGAGCAGAATCAAGCAGTGGATTATATTGGCTGCCCCCATCTTCTACACACTCCCCGGGAATGAGCCACATTTTGTGCAGAGGCACATTAGCTGCCCTTTCTGCTGTGTCTGGAAGATTCATGTTCCATACCACTAGGACAGGATCATGGCTTCGCAGGCCAGTTTGAGCCTGAATCTTTGATGTTTGCCATCAAAGGTCAGTCCGTCGGGAGGACTTTGGTTTTGGCCAGGTGTTCTAAGTGAAGAGCAGTCCTGGAGGAGAGGAGAGAGAATACTGCACTGCTTCATGGGGTTCTGCCCCCCCAAAAGAGACGTGAAAGTGAGGTTTCTGGTGCTGGGACCCTAGTAGCTGTCTGTGGAGTTAAGGGTTCTATACAGAGCTGATCAGAAACATTTTGACTAGCCATTATTTTTATTAGAATGTGCTGATTCTTCAGAATCTAAACATTCCATGGGACTATGTTCTTTTGATGAAATACCACCAGAAACCAGAGAGGGTTCCAATGGAAAACCTGTCGGCTGACTTGCGAGCCTGCCCACACAGCTCCTGAGCAGCCAGGGCTCCCAGCCTCCATAGCAGGGACTTGAAGCCAGGGTGCCGGAGACCCAGGCTAATGCTGTAATCACTGGACCATTCTTTCTCTCCTCTTTTGTCTATCTAGAAATGCTGAGCATGACCATGAACCTGATTATCTTCAGGATAAAACCTCTTTGACATAGCCTGCCCATCCCGCGCACGCACACACACACACACAATCTCACTGATCTTGTGAGGGCTGGAAAATATTGACAAGAATGACATTTCAATGAGAAACTGACACCATTTTTTGGAAAACCTGTTAGTTATTTTCTCATTTTCTGCCCAGCTCTGTTAATCTCCCAGCTCTCAGAATGGGGGAGAGAGGTGCAGGAAGAAGAATAAACAGAAGGGCAGGAAGTTGAAAAAAGTTCTTGTTGCCACTCTACTTGCCTTTGGCTAGAGCAGTGGGTCTCAAACTTTTGTACTGGTGACCCCTTTCACATAGCAAGCCTCTGAGTGTGACCTCTCTTATAAATTAAAAACACTTTAAAATATATTTACTACCATTATAAATGGTGGAGGCAAAGCAGGGTTTGGGGTGGAGACTTAAAGCTCGTGACCCCCTGAGGGGTCCTGACCCCCAGTTTGAGAACTGCTGGGCTAAAGGAAGAGAAGTGAAAATGTGATCTTTTAGTGTAATGCCAGTCACACCCACAATTCAGTTTTGTAAGGTGCTTAGGTACCATCATTCTGGAGCCATATGAAAGCCTAGAGGATGTCTTTGTCATATATGTTTCGTTCTTAAGTCTCCTATCCCTGTGGAATCTAAGCATGGAGGTATTGATCTCACTCAGAGGTGGGCAAACTATGGCCCACGGGCCACATCTGGCCCATGGGACCGTTCTGCCTGGCCCCTGAGCTCCCGGCTGGGGAGACTAGCCCCAGGCCCCTCCCCTGGTGTCCCCCCTCCCCTGCAGCCTAAGCTCACTGCGCCGCCGGCGCAATGCTCTGGGCAGCGGGGCTGCGAGCTCCTGGGGCAGCGCAGCTGCAGAGCCCGGCCTGACCCGGTGCTCTGTGCTGCGCGATGCATGGCTGGCTCCAGCCGGATGGCACAACTTCCTGTCCTGGTGCAGCCACGTCGCCAGCCACCGGTGCTCCAGGCAGCGCGGTAAGGGGGCAGCGAGCAGCAGGGGTTGGATAGAGGGTAGGGGAGTTCAGGAGGTGGTCAGGGGCTGGGGGTGTGGATAGGGGTTGGGGCAGTCAGAGGGCAGAGAACAGGGGGGTTGAATGGGGCAGAAGTCCCGTGGGGGCTGTCAGAGAACGGGGGGGGTTGGATGGGGCAGGAGTCCCGGGGGGGCCATCAAGGGGCAAGAAGCAGGAGGGGTCAGATAGGGGGCGGGGGCCGGGCCATGCCTGGCTGTTTGGGGAGGCACAGCCTCCCCTAACCGGCCCTCCATACAATTTCGGAAACCCGATGCGGCCCTCAGGCCAAAAAGTTTGCCTGCCCTGATCTAACTGCAGCACCAGTCAGTCATGCTGGTGCTTATTATTTCTTTCTCTCTGTGAGTCACAATGTGCACAGGAGCTATTGACCATTCTTTTCAGGAAAATAAGCATCACTCTCTCATTTTTAAGCACAACCAAGTACTATGTGCATTACAAAGTGAGGGGAGATTGTTAACAAGGGTGAATATCATTGGGTTAAACTCAGCTATAGCCACTTCCCACCAAAGAGACAGAGTGAATGGCATGGCTTTGGGGGGGCCTACACTGGAGAGTGGAGGGAGTTTTCAGCTAGGATGAATGCACTGAATGCCCCTGTGACCGTACTGCATTAAATGGAAGGGGGTGATTTGCACTCAGCATTCATTGTTACTGCATTTCTCTGGACATATTTACTAATTTTAACTGCCTGTTCTCAGCCTATTTGTACTCCCCCCAACCCACTTCTCTTGCACTGTGCCCGCCATGGAGATGTAGGGACTCAGATACTGGAGTTCTGTGACTGGAGAAGCTGCTCATCATGTCGGCACCCAGACCTTTTTTTGTTGTGAACAAATGGGGACTAGGATGGAGGCTGCTAAACCCACTTAACCCGAAGTAGCTTCATTTACAGTGGACGGAAGTTAAATCCGTGTGTCTGTCCATATTTCCAGAGATGTAGCCCCTTATACATCTCCCTCTCCCATGTAGCTCCTGGGCACTGTCCCACTCCACTGATGACCCATTATAATAATAATGATACCTAGCCATGATATAGCATGCGCACATTTTCAAAGAACTGCACAAATATTAATCAATCTTCATAATGATCAGGAAATTTAAGTTAAGTGACTTGACCAAGTCTAATCAATAAGCCAGTGCCAGAGCCCAGGATTATTGCTTATGCGTTCTGGGTTCACAGCGCTCAACTAAGCACACTACACCACACCACTGAATTCAGTGGGAACAGGATTGAGCCCTTATCAATAGCAAGGTCTGATCTGATGAATTTCAGATCTTTTCAGTTCAGCGATTGCAGGCCAGTTAATCTGGATTGATTTTGCACTGACTGCCACTGTGATGCAGACGATATTGTGGGTCAGAATGGGAGGCAAGTGGTCTAGGTGTGTTGCCAAAATTACTTTGTTTCCCTTCCTTCATGTCAGACCCTGTACCAACCCCACCCATATTACCCCCACGACCCTTCCTGGTGGCACTCCCGGCAAGTGAGACGAAAGAAGCGTCTCCTCTGAATGAAAGTTCCAAGGTGGCAGAAGTCAGCAAACTGTCCCTTTCTGAGACACTACTTCAGCGGCTGCAGTCCCAGGACACCAGCAGGTGAGCTATGGTCATTCACTGCCCTCAAGAAATGTAGATAGATGGGCAATAGAATCAACACCGACGCCTTCACGGGAGTTGGTAAGATGCTGCATTTGGGAAAGGTGTCACTGATATCACGGCTATTTCAGTGACCTCTATTGTGGGAGAGGGGATGTGGGGCCTGCGTCTAATCTCACACTTATTTTACCCCGTGTAACTCCATGGGCTTCAGAGGAGTCACTCCTGATTTACACAATTAAAGGGAAGTCAGAATCAGGTCCATTCTCTCTTAGACATTAAAGTAATACAGTGGCTACTCCTTAAGGTAGCGCTCATGCTCTGGCATGGAAGAAATGTTCTCCTGAAGTATAAAACAATGTACTGACCTCCCCCATGAAGAGATTTCCTAACGTACGGTAAGATAATATCGGAGAGGCTGGAATAGTAACCATGTGCCTAAACCATAGAGATTGTGGGCCAGATCCTTAACATGTGCAAATTGGCCAGTCTTCATTGGTTGCAATGGAGTTACACTGATTTATGCCAGCTGAGGGTCTGGCCCCATCTAAGTATGTGGCTGTCTGAATACATCACGCACCATAGCCTGTTGAATCTGGACACCCATTCAAGCATCAGAGGAAGCTCGTGACATCTAGGGTGACCAGATCCTCAGTGTTAAAAATCAGGACATGTGTCTATGGGCCAGGGCTGGGGGAGCAAGTTACAGCAAAGGGAAGCTAATTTGGTGTTCTGTCAGGGAGGTAGGACAGGGGGCTGACTGGTAGGTGGCAAGCTGGGAGATATCTATTTTGATTGGCTGCCTTTGCTGTTCCATCTGCCTCCTTGGAAAAGAACAGCCAGTCAGAACTTTCTGTACTTGCTGAGGGATGAAACAGCCAGTAAACTTTGACTGCTTCATCCCTCAGCATGGGTAGAGGTGCCAATCCCCACTCATCAAGGACCCAACTGAAGCCTCTCGTCCAGCCTCTGTTTTCAGATTCTAATCAGGCTTTGTCTGAGGCAGAAGCTTCGAAGAAGAAGTCAGCCAAGGAGACATGAGCAAAAGTCCTGGCTCCCCCAACACTCCCAGGCTGCCAGCCCCCAGCCTCTTCACCACACACCAACCCTACAGGAGACCTACTAATCACCCCCCTCACACCATAGCTCCCTCTCAGTCACGACTGCAACTCCTTATCTCCCACACCAGGACAGCATTCATCCTATTGCAGTGGGGAATCCTCAGGCAAAGTCTAAGAATTCCATTCCCCCCACCACCACCACTTAGAAGGGAATATTGACATTGAAGAACAAGGCAAGCCACACAGGAGTATGTCTTAGCTGTGGAGGTTTCTGCTTCAGACAAAACTCAGCTGCCTGATGGTTGGGGACAGTAGGGAGGAAGCTAGTTTCCTTACTTGCGTCAGTCTTTTTCACAGTGTTTCTGAGGAACACCTAAAGTTAATCCAGGATTATCTGCGAGTTCACATCACCAGCGACTTTGAGATGGTGCAGATGGGCTCCAGCAGTCTCCCCCAGCTGAAGAAACTGCTCACAGTGCTCTGCAAAGGGCTCTTCAGGTAACTGGAGCCTAATTTCAGAGAAGGCAATATAATGTCATGACACTGTCAAAGGTAGGTGCCATTTGAATTGTCAACCCATATTTCCAGCACAGCAAAACTGCTTATCCTTAAAAACTGGTAGTAAGACAATGGTCTCCTGGCCTATGGGGTCAAAGGCCAGGAGCCAGATGCTCATGCTCCAGTGAGGTTCAGATGATTCATGCCACCTGAGATTCTGGCCCTGGGACATTAAATCTGCCTGAAACACACAGCTATAGCAGGTAAGTTTTTCCTGGGGGTGGTTTCAGTTAATAGAGTATTACTTATTTTATACTTTGTTTAGAAAGAATCAAAGCCAAAATGCATTAAAGGATTAGCTGAATAGGATTAGTTTAGGAACAGATATAAATGGCACCTCCAGAATCATCAAGTAAAAGTCGTATATAAAAAAACCCACATATTGCTGTATGACTATTCTCTCCAAACCCCGACTCTCCTCTCAATTACAGCAGGGAGAACCTGGGATGATTTTACTGAAATCATTGTCCAGGTGGAGTGAGCAGAGAAACAGGCCCCTACTCCAGTATGGTTTCCATTACAAGTACCCCTTCCCTATCCAGAGCCCAGACTGATCTATACCCAGCAAAAGCCCAAGTACCAGTCAGGATCTGATTGCTCCTCAAGCTTCCTCCCTATTCTGAAACAAACAAGGGGCCCACAGCACCCTTTTCCACACTGGCTCCTTGGCAGCTAGGCTCCCACAGAATTCGCATAGAGCTGGGGGAAGGCGGATGGGCCAGCCGGTGTAAATCGGTGTGGCTCAGTTGAAGTGACTGGAGTTACTCAAGTTATACCATATGAGGATTGGCTGAGTGTGCATTCCCCTTCTCTGGCCCGACTCCAGCCCTTCCCAGGGAGGGGATCCAGGGAGGTCGGGAAGTGGGGGGTATGATGCTGCAGAACCAGCACTTCCTTTTCTGTGCCCCTCAGCTGGGTTTCAGTTCTCTACAGCCACGGAGTGGGGAAGGTCTCATGTGCTCTGTTATTAGCAAACCCTGAATAATGGGATCCCACAGCCAGCAAAATCAGGACTGAATCTTTTCCATTGCTAAACTGCCTCAAATAGGGCTGTGCTGTTATTCCAATGAAGGCCAGGCTGGCTTTTCCCAGAAGGGAGTTTGAATGCATCGCTACTCTATGCTATACTCATCGCTATCTGTACTCTGTGTCTTTTTGTACCCCTCATCGCCCTTCAAGGGGATAAGAAAGTCTTAAAAAAGAAAACCTACCGATATCAAATGTTCTCAAGCATCAAAGCTGCTCTTCCAATTGTCAGTGTCCCTTTAACATTTGTAGTGAGAGGGCACAGAAAATCTAGTGCCCGCTTCAAACATTACCGGGCCAAATTCTTTACTGGTGAAAGTCCATTGACATCAGTGGAGTTGCACCAACAGACAATTAGCCCCACCTTCCACCCCTTGTTTAGTGGTATATATTTATGGACTAATCTGTTGTCATCCTGGGAACTAATGACATCTTAATATAATTAGTCTAACTGGGCAGATTTTCAAAGACCTGTGCGATTGGTGAGATGCACCAAATGCAATTCTTTTCATGGGCAATCACCCACAGCATGGAGATGTCTAATTATATATATAATTGCCCAATTTGCATATGCAATTTCCCACATAGAAATGCAGGATTCTTTCTTATGGAGGGGACCTGATCTAAAATCCAATGAAGTCAGTGGAAAAACTCCCACTGATTTCAATGGGCTTTGGATCAAATTCCAGTCAGGCACTCAGTTTGTGTTGCTCAGGTAATAAGAGACTTTCAAAATCAGCCCACTGAGCTGTTGTGCTGTTTGAAAATGGAATTGATTTGATATATCCCATCGAATTTCTTCTCCCTCCTGCAATTTCCTGCCAAAATCTGTACCAATAATCTTGGTATCATTTCATTTCAGTGGATTTGCCTTCTCAATTCTCCTGTGAACTCCTAATAACTTTAGGCCATTTCTCCTTCTTTGTCTTCCATATCAATCAGCTTTCTCTAATAAACCTCTTTCCTGCAGATCAGATTTTCTCAGGAGTGTGTGCATTCCAGCCATAGAACCTAGCGTTCTCCCATAATTTACTAATTTTCAAATACCTAGGCACTTACTTGCTTTATGTAGCTCCCTTAATCTCTGCTGTAGCTTGCAGCCTCTCTAGCTGAATCCCCCTTTCAAGATGCAGAAATTTAATTTATTCAGTGACATTACCTAATTTTAGCCTTCATTCACCTCAGCTTCTTTCCCAGCTGCATTGTGGGATTCAGCCTGAAATCTGCAGCTTGTTCTCAGGCAGCTGTGTTTTCTTTTTCATAACTGGATTCAGCACCTTTTATTTTAACAAAGCCTTGGGGAGGGGAAAAATTGCAAATCGCAGGCTCAATTGGCACTAATGCCCCATCTTTAGTTGTATAATGTCCCTCCCTAGCCCCCTCTAATCTCACATAGTTTAGAGATGGGTGAGATGATATATTTTACTGGACCAGCTTCTCTTAGTGAAAGAGACAAGCTTTTGACACAGACACAGAGCTCTTCTGTGGGTGACCTGAAGACTTTAAGGAGAACTCTGTGTCAGCTCAAAAGCTTGCCTCTTTCACCAGAAGAAGTTGGTCCAGTAAAAGATATCACATCACCCACCTTGTCTTGCTAATGTCCTGAGACCAACAGGGCTACATCAACACTGCACATAGCCCGGGGATAGCTGTTGTCAGACTCAGGTGACACTGCATTCAGTTTAAAGGTTGAGAGCTTTTCTTTGATGTCCACTAGCTGATATATGCCTGTGCTGGCATCAGACTGTGGGTAAGATGTGACTGCAAATGTTAGCAAGGGAAAGGGGATGTTTTCTGGAACTGCATGTCCTCCTTTGGGGTGGGGGTTAGAAGGTTGTTTACAGCTCAGTAATGGGCAGAACTGGGCTAACTGTTCAAAGGGACCAATTTACTGGTGACCGTAGGTCCTTTTCCAGTTCATGAGTTACCCATCAAGAAATGCAGGGCCAACGTCTGAGCTGCGGCTAAGGAGCACTCCACACAGCTGAGGGGGAGCAGGGAAGGGCTGCAGAGTACCTTTTGCACCCCTGCCTCCCCTGCTCCTTAGCCAGCTCAGCAAAGGGCCAGCTCCTGGCATGAATTAGAGCAGTCTGAAGGTTGCTTTCAGCTGCACCAGCTGCTACTGGCCTCCAGGGTCACCAGGCTGTAAAGATGCCCAGGCCAAGTACTCTGCCTCAGGAGCAGAGGTATAGGCAGGAGCACGGAGGCTGCAAGATCAGTGGCTGAACCTCTCCCAAAGATTCCCATAGTCAGGGGGTATCCTCAGAGCGGGCTGGGAAAAGCTTTAGGGGGAACTTTAGGGGAACTTTGTGCCAACACAGCCACGGATCTTCCTGCAGATGTATGGGGAGGTGTTCCTCATTCAGAATTCCTTAAAGGGTTTGGGTGGACATATTTCACAGTGCGAGTTATGGGTGAGCTGTTCAGCTTGACTGTTTCAGGCAATCACTTCATCATTCCCTAACTGATCGGTCACCTAAACATGGTGTTATTTCTGCTCTCTGATTGCATGACTCCCACAAGGAGCTTTTAAGATGGCTGCTCAAACACTTCTGGCGCCAATACTTATGCAAATATAGATGGACAGAAGTGTTCGTGACACTTCTGTGAAGATTCTCATGAATAAAATTTTACTCACGCAGCAGTTCAAAGGAAGAAAAAGAAAGAGATGTGAATGCAATTAAAACCACTTTGTGGTTTGGTTGAGCACAAATGCCAGTAAATACCCTTCTGCATTCCTCCCCAAGTCTGACCTGTGTGTTACATTAAGCTGCACTTTATGGTAAAGTGCCTCAGAGAGGGCCATTCTCACATAAGAAACGGCCAAGCAGTGGGTTTTTCTGTTGTTGCTGTTGTTCAGAACTGTATGTTCTGTGCTGCACATTGCTTCAAAGTAGATATATTGTAATTGTTTCCAGGTGGTTTGTCTAGTAGAACTTCTCCCAGAGCTTCTAATACCACCTCTTTTCTGATAGGGCCTGAACCAAAGTCCGCTGATGTTAATGGGAGTTTTAGGGACAGGATAACTTAAAAGATTCAAAACAGAACAGTTTTGTGACACAGAACTGAGAGCCTAGGAGGACTTGATTCCCAGTTCCGCCACAGACTTCCTGCATGACTTTGCCAAGTCACTTAGGCTGAAATTTCAAATGTGGGTGCCTGGCTTAGGCCATTGAATACATATTTAGACACCTAAATTAGTAGCTCGATTTTCAGAGACCGCAGGTGTATGCTCACTGTAGCGCCTTTTCCAGAGAACTAGATGGAGAAACTGGTGCATTCGTACCTATGAAAGTGAGAGGACTTGTTAGTACTGGCTACTAATTAGGCACAATGCCGCATTGTTCTCCATGTCCACCTTGGCCTGCAGGACCTAGCTGCTCTGCCAGTACTAAGTCTGGTCTTTAGCAGAGTGTCATTTGTGCCAAGTTCATACAAAGATTTTGTGATGGACAAGCATCCTCTGGGCTCACTAAATTCATTCCATTTGTAACCTACCCTTGATTTGAATTCAGGAAATTAAAGGCTGGTTCATTTTACAGCCATAGTTCCACTTGTCCCCTTATTGCATTTGTTGAAAAATATATCTTTGTATTTCCTCCTTCACTGTGCTGTCCCAGCTTCTGGAGCTGTAAGGAGTTCTGTTCAAATGAGCTGTTGCTGATGCATTAGCTGCCATCCTAATCCTGCTGAGCTGTCCTGATCTTTCAGGGTTGGCACTGACCTCACTGGGTATGTCTACACTGTAATCAGAGGTGTGAATGCAGCTCAGATTGGCATACCCACACTAGCTTTAATTAGCTGGCATGTCTATGAATAGCAGCAAAGGTGCGGTAGCAAGGGCTTCAGCGTGGGCTGTAGGAGTTTGCTGGGCAGCTTAGGGATATACTCAGGTTGAAGCCCGTGCCACTACATCTTCACTGCTATTCTTAGCTGCACTAGCTAGTTTAAAGCTCGCATGGTTCTGTCTACCCATGCTGCATTCATCCCCCTAACGCAGTGTAGACACCAACATTGACTCCGTACTGACTATGCATCATTAACTAGTTTTGTGCTTTATCCTTCTTTCATTGCCCCATGTGACCTTGCCCCAGGTTCCCCACACAAACCCTGCATTGTCCTTTGACATGTCTTTGTATTCTCAGTGAGGCGTCTCGGACTCTCCCTTCCCTGGAGTCCATCCAGAAGGTTTTTGACCAGCAGCTGCCCCCTGGTATCCATCAACGTTCTCAAGTAAGTTCTACTGGAAGAAGCGGGGAAAGGTGGACACGGAGGAGTGATAGTTTCTGTCAGGCACAGACGCGGGGGAGGGAGGACTTTCTGAGCTTGGGACACAACAATGACCATGAATTTAGATGATTGGTTAACACTTTTGTTCTCTTTAGCCTGTTTCTGGCTGCAGTGCACTGGGCACACAGTGAGTTATTTAACCACGGATTCAGCTAACTCATAGTCTTCTCCACCCTCTCCCATACCCCTGTCCCAAAGAGAGAATGCAGCAAAGTGCCTCAGTCATTCCTACTTCCAACCTCTATCAACCTGTGACCCAGAATTGCAAATTTTTCCTTCCATCAGCTTAATTCCTCTGGATGGTCAGTGTCTTTTTGTGACAAATGCTTCCCTCCTTCCATCAAACCACCTCAATCCTGTGTCCAACCTCTTCCATCCCGCGGCCCAGAAAACCAGAAGTCCAATCTGCATGTTCAACCCATGGACCAGTAATACAAATCTGTCTTTCTGTCATCAACCATCCAACTCCTCTGCATGTCCAGCCTCTGACCTATGTACCAGATTGGCAAGGTTGTCCTCCCACCAGCCCAACTTTCCTGCATGTTCAGTCACATTCTGTGCCGCTGCGCTTCACGTTATGGATTAAACTTTGATGATGTAAAACACACTGCTGCTAACAGCTGTTTCTGGCAGGTGGTGTGAACTCTGAGCTTCTTTGGGTCTGGTACTCATGGTTCTCTCTCTTTTTTTTCTTCTTCTTCTTCTTTTTTTAATGCTGTTGTTACCAGTTGCTTGGGGAAGCCAGTCCAGTCAATGTTGTGTTGAAGCTCAATCAGCTGATCTCTTTGCTGTCCTCGGCTGAAGAAAAGGTAGAGATTTATAACTATCTTGTGTTCCCATCTGCTTCTGACTTTATTTATGCTCCTTTCATGCTCAGAGAAATCCATCTCTGTAATGAGAATTCTCCTGCAATGCCTTTATTACTCCCTTCTCTGATCCCCCTCAAGTGAAGTGTAGAGTCACCAAATAAATACCCATATGCATGAAATTTTACAGGTGAAAACACTGTTGATTGAAGGTCCTGATTCAACACATCGGCGTTCTCTCATCCCTCCTGTAACCTTTGAGGTAAATAGACTTTGTCAGCAATGCTTATCGTACTACAGAAGAACACAAGACATGTAGGAATGTCTCGATGTCTTAAGTTTCTGGATACTGTGCTCTGCTACAGTAGAGATAATACAGTTATATCTCAGTGCCTGGAGTCCCTGGGTGCTCTATGGTACTGTAGTAGGGGCCATGTCTTAAAGCTCTCTGTTTGGAGTGATGTAAGTGGGTCAGGCCATGCAAATGTTTCTCTGTGCATTGATTTAGGTATTGCTTTTCCTCGTACAATTGACTGAAGTTTAGAAAAATGGCTTATGAAAAATCTCTCCCTTTTCCAATAGGTGAAAGCAGATTCTCTAGGAATTTCCCAGAAAATACACCTCAAAGTTGATGTGGAGATGGGGAAATTGATTATCAAGAAAGCCAAGGATGGTCCTGAAGACAAGTTTTATAACCATAAGAAAAGTAAGGTGCCCTGAGTCACAAATAAGGGGTTAGTCCTCTAGATCCCAGTGGGAATTTTGTCATTGACTTCAGTGGGAGCAAGGTTTGGTCCAATGTGTATATTAGTCTGTTATGCCGAGAGTTTGGTTCTACTGCAAGGCAACAGTAAACCTAGATCGCTTGTCTCCAAGGCAGTTTTCAGTGAATAGGAAGTCAATGCTGTGGTAAATGGCTCTTTCTGAGAGTTAGTTTACAATCCCATGGCTTTCAGTTAAGTTAAGACAATGGCAGCATGTCTGCAAGGAAAACAGCATCCCTTGATCAAAGGTATTTCCAATTTCTGCCCTAGTATGGATCAAGGAGGTAAGCCGCAAAGATATAAACATCTCAGAGATGTTAGACCAAAACTGGTGTGAGTCCATCTCTTTCCTAGGTACGCTGCACCCACAAAAGGGTCTGTTTGGAAAAGTGACGTCTTGAGAAGGCATTAGTGTCCTTGCTCTCAAAATCAGTGCTCAGCCAGTGGCTGTTTGTACTGCTGTCATGTTTGTTACTTTGGCTGGTCTGCACAATTTAGGTCAACATTGCTATGGCGCTCAGGGTGTGAAAAATCCATACCCCAGAGTGCTGTAGCTAGACCCACCTAATCCCTGGTGTAGATGCAGCTAGGCTGGCAGAAGAATGCTTCCGTTGACCTAGCTGCTATTGCTCGGGAAGGTAGAGTTCCTACAGTGACAGAAAAGCCTCTTTGGTCGCTGTAACCTACACAATGCCATAGCACCTGAGCCGCTGTAGCACCTGAAGTGTCGCCATGGTGTTAGTATCATTAGGGGAGAGCGGTGGTAGTTGTTTGTTTGCTGTGAAGGCCCATTTAAAATGGTTCTCTTTATCCCTGGTTAGGTCCCTGCTAAAACAATTGGTGAAAGATTTTTATTAGGGAAAAGCTATTTTTCTAATTCCCCTCTAGCCTCTAACTCCAAACACTGCAGAGATTAGCAGAGGCAGAACTATCAACTCAGGCTCCATCCTCACGAGGAAAACAACCCGTTGCTGACCATAGTTTTGAGCTAAACCTCCACAGCTGATTTTCCCCAGCTGGGGTTCAGAATTGCTTAGCTGCTGATGTACATTGGACCGAACCATCTCCGCCATCAGATCGGCTTTCACCTTCTCTTCCACAGATGCTCAGACGAAGGAGTATAAATTGTCTGCTTGGGATGCAGAAAGGGCACGAGGTTGGGTTGAACACCAGGCAGGAGGAGCTATTTGTGACTCTTGGTTTCAGGGTATAAATGTAATCCCTGGAGGAAAGTCCCTTGCTGACTGCACCTGCATGTTGTTTCTTCTGATCCATTCCAAAAGCTCTCTGAGAGTACTACCCTGACCAGCCGAACAGAACTAATCAAAACGCTGAGAAATGGCCAGACTTAAAGGACCAGATTGTCCCTGGTGCTGCTGCACAAGGAACTCTCCTCCTTCCCCCATGTGTCCCATAGAGGCCTAGCAACAATTGCAGTCCCTGCACATCAGGAACAGTTGTTATAGCTGAAGTACTGTCGGTCGGTCTCAGTGCCAAAGCTACTGCAACCATCTTTGTCATATTTTTGGTTCCAGGCTCTGTATAACACCCTTTTTCAGAGGCAGAATTGACAGGAATGTGTGCTTAGCGGGGGTCTCCCAATGCAGGGCAAAGAGAGCCTCAGAGTTCAGAATGAGTGATCTCTTGGAGCATGCTGCTTCTGGCAGCCAGTTCTAGTGAGCAGAGGAAGATTTCTCTGGGACTCTGGTTTCTGCAGATACAGTCTCTGGGTCTCTGGTTTCTGAAGTTGACTGCCCACCTCTGCTTAGTCCTGCAGCTCATCAAGTCCCAGAAGTTCCCTAACAAACTGGTGATTGTACTGGAGACTGAAAGAGAGAAAACGCAGCGGAAAGAATATGTTTTCGCTGACTCTAAGGTACACGACAATGTCTTTCCTCACTTTATCCCAGGAGCACCAGGATGGGCCTGAGGGCAGTGAGCCTCGGCAGAGGACTAACCAGGGCATTTATAGGATTTTAATCTGCTCTGCATAAATGAGATCGATCATATAATGTGAGAGCATCCAGAGAATGCAGGAGAGAATGGAGGACGTGTTCAGCAACAGTATAATAATAACTCCTGCTATATCAATGAGGGTCTGGGAAAGGGAAGGAGGCAGATTAGGACTGCGCCATTCATTGGCTGCTCAATGGCTGGCAAAGGCAGGAGTCAACCGCGGAGCAGTTACACCAGAATCGTTCACCAGCCTTGAATCCCGCTTGTCTCGACTAGGATATCAGGGTGTGATGTAACACATGCTAGCTTCCGTGTTTGGAAACTCCAGTGCAGACAAAGCACACTGCCTTTACCATGTGCTAGTCTTTAACCTGACCAGTTTAACACGTGACAGAGTAGTACACTGCCTTGTCTCCACTAGGCTTTTAGAACACTCTAGTTAACACATACTAACAACACACCTTTTCTCCTGAGAAGGCACCATAAACAAAGCAACCTCCCTGCAGACTAGTAGAGATAAGGCTGATCTGCCCTTTAGATATTCTGGGCACTTCCCTATTCAATTAGTTCTTCTTTCAGAAGAAGCTGAGATTCTGGCTAACGAGACAGCCATCTCATTAGCTGTCTCTCTGTTCCTCTGGGTGTAGAAAAGAGAAGGGTTCTGCCAGCTTCTGCAGCAGATGAAGAATAAACACTCTGAGCAACCAGAGCCTGACATGATCACCATCTTCATTGGGACCTGGAACATGGGTATGTGCTGCCTTCTCATCTAGTCCTTCATACATTCCTCCAGACACTTTTCTCGACCTTGACATTGGCCTGCTTCCATGTGGGGACTTTTGGACTCCACATTTCCTATTCACTCAGTAAGGGACTTGCTCACAGGGACTGTGTTCCACTAGGACAGGAGAGAAATTGAGTCTCTAGGCCAGGTTTTCGCATGCACCGTGGCCCCTTTGCATTGCTCCAGCGTAAAGGGGCCATAATGCCAATGTGACCATGGTCAGGGGAAAAGGGGAGTGTCCAGTCACTGCACTCCAGCTATTTCTGCATCTGATTAGGAGAAACCACCCATCTTGGGATTGAAAAGAGAATTTAATAGCAGGGCTCTTTGTCTGGGGAACGCGAAATGAATCTGTTTTTCCCATTTGGGGAATGTACGTTTGTTCTGATGGATGTGAGCTGATAGGTTAATGCCATTAATCTCACAGACCCTGATCCTCAGCTGCAGCCACAATGAACTCAGGGCTGTCTTTGGAACATCCCAGCCTCAAGCCGAATAGCCAGTGAGAGCTGGCTGCCAGTGGCTTCCATGGGCAGCTCCAACAGATGGGAATTGTCAGAGTACAGAGATGCTCCTGCCAATGCCCCTTTTCCCCAGGAATGAGGAGGCATAGCACCAACTCCATCCCCTATGGCTTCCCCTCTGCCAGGCACAAAGCAGGATCTGGCCCATAGTATGTCATTTGGGCATAAAGTCCATTGTCTCCCCCTGGATGTGTGCATAGCTCTGTGGATTTGTGTGCCTTTTTATTCACGTGCTGTGTATAGCCCTGAGGTTTTGACTGCAAGTGTTTTGATTCACTGTGGTTTTGGATTTGCTGCTAAAGGTGCTGCTCCTCCCCCAAAGAAGATCACATCCTGGTTTCTCTCCAAGGGGCAGGGAAAGACACGGGATGACTCCGCTGACTACATCCCCCATGACATTTATGTCATTGGCACCCAGGAGGACCCCCAAGGGGAGAAGGAATGGCTGGAAGTTCTAAGACAATCCTTGCAGGAAATCACCAGTATCAGCTTTAAAGTGGTGAGGAATCATGTCAGCTCAGAGCAAAGTGAGGATAGCACACTCCCCTAGCAGCTAGGAGAGACGCAGCACAGGAATAACCAGCCCCAGGCCCACGCCTCCCTGCTCTCGAAGTGCCACATTGCTGGGACCATCCTGCTGACAGAGAGGGGACTGAACATGTCTATGGACTCCATTACTCTTGAATCAGCTAGATGGACTGCTCCCAGCAATGCCCTACGCCGAGTCTGAGCACAGAGCCAGCCCCAGTGCTTCCAGTGCCTTCCAGCTGGGGCATGAAGGATGGATCTTGGCCTTGGATTCACCCCCTCCCCCACAGTAGCGCACTTACTTGCAATTAGGCCACTGTGCCATGGGAACGTCCCTCTTAAGAGGAGAACATTTTAAAATTATTGGCGTATCTTTTGAGACTGCTCTGCCCTCATTCTCTCTCTCTGTGAGCTCTGGCACTTTTTATTCCAGGTTATAATAAAGTTTAGGACTGACTAAACTGTGTTAGAAGCGAGTTCGACCACTCCTGAGTTTCAGTGAGGGTGAGGAACAGTTTTAATCATATCTGAAAGGTCACTGTGTATGGGGCCCCTAAGTGGCTCTTAGAATTTGCCTGTGAACAAATGAAGTTGTCTTTTGTGTAACCAAGGTGATCTAGGGATTAATGTGAGCATATCTGCATGCTAGGAATTGCGCATGTTCTCCCCACCCACACAATCTAAGAACATGGGTCCATCGCTCAAAGAAAAATCTCAGTCAGTGAGTCCAAGTAGGTTGGGAAAGCCTTGGACACACCAGATGTGTCCGGTATCTCTGTGCCATGATATAACCATCAGTTTCCCATCCCCTGACAGATAGCAATCCATACACTCTGGAACATCAGGATTGTCGTTCTGGCCAAGCCAGAACATGAGAACCGGATAAGCCACATCTGCACAGACAATGTGAAGACAGGAATCGCAAACACGCTGGGTAAGGAGACAGAAGCAAATCTAATCAGAGCGTCATCCACTCTGTGCCCACGGGGACTCTTGAAATGAACAGTTCTCTCTCAGAAAGGTTACTTTGGGTCATGCTGAAGTGACTCTGGTCTTCCCCAACCAGGCATATATGAATCCCAGCATAGGCGCCCTGACGTCCTCTCAACCCCCAGCTCTGTCCAAGGCCCCACCCCCACTCCACCCCTTCCTCCAAGTCCCACCCTCCTCTTCCCGCCCCCTGCCTCTTCCCTGCCTCTGTCTGCCCCCTCCCCTGAGCGTGCCCCGTCCCCGCTCCTCCCCCTCCCTCCATCCCAGCGCCTTCTGCACGCTGTGGAACAGCTGATCGCAGGAAGCAGAAGGGGCTGGGGGTGGGGGAGGAGTTGATCAGTTGGGCTGCTGGTGGGTGAGAGGCACTGGGGGAGGGAGCTTGGCTGCCAGTGGGTGCTAAGCACCCGCTAATTTTTTTCTGGAGCACCCATGGAGTTGGCGCTGTGAATCCCAGCCCTGCTTAGATAGACTTGCCTCCACCAACATGGACACCACTTTACCTGGAGGTGGGTGGTGGGAGGGGGAAATTGTCTTTCTACTCAATCCTGGGCTCATAAATTTCCCCAGTAAAGACTTCAGCCTGAGTGGGAGGGATTCCCCTTTCCGGGTTGCAGATGGAAATTAAATTAGCTTTCTTAAAATTTATTTATTTTGCCTTCTTCCGAAAAACTTTCCCTGAACATTTTTCTATACATGATAATTCTTCCTGCACTGATTAAGTCTGCCTCTCCCTCTCCCTCTACCCCATCCCCCATTTCACTTCAGAAGTGTCATGTTCTTTATTATCTTTCTACTGCTCAGCCTGGAGGTGGATTGATTTCTTGATGTTTTTTGCCTCTTGTTTTTCCCAGGCAATAAAGGAGCTGTGGGAGTATCATTCATGTTTAATGGAACCTCCTTAGGGTTTGTTAACAGCCATTTGACTTCAGGAAGTGAAAAGAAACACAGGTGAAATATGTCATTGCCTTTCAAGTGCAGGTGTTGATGTCCACGGTCAACCTGTGGAACTCATTTCCAGGGGATGTTGTGAAAGCTAAAAGTATAACTGGCTCAAAAAAGAATGAGATAAGTTCATGGAGGATAGGTCCATCTGTGCCTATTAGCCAAGTTGGTCATGGATGCAGCCCCATGCTCTGGGTGTCCCTAAACCTCTGACTGCCAGAAGATGGGACTGCACAACAGGGGATGGATCACTCACTAATTGCC
This sequence comes from Natator depressus, assembly GCF_965152275.1. Lineage (NCBI taxonomy): Eukaryota > Metazoa > Chordata > Testudines > Cheloniidae > Natator > Natator depressus. Next base: position 47,095,945 of record NC_134242.1, on the reverse strand, counting down.
CTGTTCTGTTCATTCCCTCTGGAGCACGTGGCACCAACCACTGTCAGAAACAGGGTACTGGACTAGATGGACTATTGGTCTGATCCAGTCTGGCTGATCTTATGTTAGGAATTGTTGGGTGATGTTCTCTGGCCTGTGCTATGGAGGAGGTCAGATTAAATGATCACCAGGGTCCCTTCTGGCCTTAAAATCTATTATATGTTCACTGTGAATGTGGCTTTGGCTCACCAGACTAGAAGCTGCTGAGTACCCCAGTCAGTGCCTAAGTTCCCTCTAAGCTGCGTGGCCACGCAGCTGCTTATTAAGCACCACACAGGCGCTCAGGGCTGTGGCATGGAGAGATGCCTCTCCCCAAGCCCTGGACCTGCTGCAGCCCCCAGTCCCAACCCAGCCCGGCCCCAAACCTGCCGCAGCTGGGGGACAGGCGCCCCCTCCCCTGGCCCCGACCTGAACCTGCCATGGCCGGGGACAGGCACTCCTCCCCTGGCCCCAACCCAGCCCGGCCCTGACCTGCCACAGCTGTGGGAGAGGTGCCTTCCCCGCCAGCCCAGGTGCCACTGCAGGGAGAGAGAGCTGGAGGGAGTCCTCTCTCCACACCGTAGCCCCGGGGAGCACCACTGCACCCCAAACTCCTCATCCCCACCCCCACCCCAGATCCCACACCCCCAGCAGGTGGCCCTCACCCTCCCACACCCCAACCCTTTGCCCCAGCCCTGAGTTCCCTCCCACACTCCAAACCCCTTGGCCCCATCCCGCCACATGAATTTTGTTATGTGCACCAATATGGAGGTGATGTATCACATATTGGTGCAATAACAGAATTCATTCCACACGTGGATGGGAAAAATTAGAGGGAACACTGGTCAGTGCATTATCATTTGGTCAGTAACCCCGGCTTTACCAGAAGTGGAAGCTGCTGGCATCTGCAAGTGGGCAGAGGAAATAGAAAGATGTTCTCAGAGCTGTGGAGAGATATCCCACATATTTTACCCAAAGCAGTGTAGGCATGGCCCACCTGGCCTAGCCTGAGGAGCTGCCACTGTATGTCGTGGAAACAGCTTGATGATTTGCACTGTCTAGAGAGAAATTGGGAGGTTTTTCTGCACAAGCACAATGTGGAGAGTGAAAATATTTCCCTAGTGCCAGCAGGAGGCACTGTCTCCTTTGTGGGCCGAGGTACACTGAGAGAGGGCCGGGAGGGTGAAGAGTGGAGGTACGCTACTGGTATCATCATGGGCCAGTACTCCCAGGCTGAGGGACGTCGCAAGGAACAGTGGGAGAGGATGCCCCAACGGGGTCGAGTGTGGAGCAGAGAAATGTGTCTCTGGTAGGTAATCCCATTCCCCAACCTGTTACATTATCAACAAAGAGAGATGGAGCCTGCGGTCTGGGCAAGCAGTATGCCGCGCAACAGCCAAGGGACTGTGGCTTTGTAGCCCTGGGGTCTGTCCGTCCCTGGTGTAAATTGGAGAAGCCTGAAGAAGCCATTTGGGCAGCTAAGGGTAGCTGGGATGAAGAGATGTGTTGGTCATGCTGCTGCTCTCCTGGGAACATGCCCTGCATCAGGTCTAGGTCGAGCAAGGGGGTGGCATAGAATTGCTGTTCAGGAACTCTGCCAGCCAGGGCTTCACTTGCCATTAAGGAAATTCCCAAGTGTCTGCAGCAGCTGCCAGAATCTAGCCAAGCACCTTTTTATTTCTTGTCTTGTTTAAAAATGATGGGTAAGATTCTGTATCGGGCCGCCAGGAGGCACAGCACAGAAACGCACAGCCTTGCGGAGGGATCAAGAGTGGCATTCGACTAGCTTTTGCACCCCTTTGATTTTAGGCTTCTCTGGGAACAGAAACAGCCTCCAGCACAAAACGGAGCAGTCAGGAGCTGCTCTAAATTATTGTGCCTCCCCCAGCAGGCTACCATGCAGCGCCTGAGAATCACCATAGCCGCATATGGTATGAAGTCCGCTCCTGCCCCTACTCCAGGACTTGCTGAGGTTGCCGGTGCAGTGCGCTGTTGTCCTAGAGTGCCTGCGCCAGGGGCATTCTCCCTCACCTGGTGATGGGTCTCTGATTGCTGAAGCAGCACAGTCCTGGTTTCTTTTTATAGTTTGTTTCCCTTTCCCAAGGAAGGTGCAGTGATAATGCACTAATTACTGACAACTTCTTCCATTGCCAGTGCCCAAATTCCCTGACCGGGGCATCCCTGAGCATTCAGGGGCTACGTAGCTGTCACCAGGGTCTATGTGAAGTGGAAGTGTGGGGTTCTCTAAAGAATGATGCCTAAAAACCTGATCTTTCCTGTACTTTGAGTCTAACTGGCTCCAGCATGCTAAAGCAGCAGTCTCTGTCAGCCCCTAGCACTGAGGAACCCAATGGCCACAGAGTATGACAGGCAGTCTTCTCTTGTTTTGTTAGGCGAAACCAGAACTACATGAATATTCTGCGCTTCCTGACACTGGGAGATAAGAAACTGAGTCCATTTAACATCACTCACCGCTTTACTCATGTCTTCTGGCTGGGAGACTTGAACTACCGCGTGGAACTGCCTACAACGGTTAGCAGCCCCTCTTGATTCCTTGCTATTCAGAAAAGCAGAGACAAGAATTCCTGAAGTGGCAGACGGTGCCTTTAATTGTGTCAAAGGTGTTGTCAACTTCTGATCTAGAGGAACCTGGAAAAGAGAGTGAGAGCTGGGAAAGGGTGGGAGAAGGGGCCCCAAACTAACTGCCCCTTGCAAAAAGACATTAGAGAGACACTGAGAGACAGCTGAAGATGTCACCATATCCCCTCTCCAGAGATTAATGAGCCATTGGCCTACTAATGATGCCAGCTGACATACCATCATTCTCCAGTTCTCCCCAATGACAACCATTCCCAAAACAGCACCAACCCTGCTGTCAACAAGAGAGAATGCCATGACCAGGAGAACACCCTTCTGCTCATTCATTATACCCCTCAATTTGTTCTATAATGGCCCAGACCTAGTCAGAACAGGTGTTCAGATACTTAGGAAACAGGGAAGCCTTATAAAAACTCTGGTAGAGCCTTGATGGGCACGAGACTTGGTGATACTGTAGGAATGTCTGGTGCTGATGGGAATCGGGTGGTCAGGTATACATTCATATTTTGTTTGTTGGTCGTTGGATGAACAAATGTCCCATGTTATAGCCTGCCCACTAGCAAGGGAGTGTTTGTAAGAAAGTGGAGTGCATTTCTGCAACTCTGACATTTCCTTGTTTCCAGGAAGCAGAGAATATTATCCAGAAGATCAAACAGCAGCAGTATCCAGAGTTGCTGGGTTTTGACCAGCTTCTAATGGAGAAAAAGGACCAAAAGGTGTTTCTGCAATTTGGTAAGTTTCTGAACTCTTCTACTCTTAATTCTACCCTTCTCCTAATGTTTCTGTGGCCACTCAAAGACTCTTTCTGCCAGAGCAATGTTGCAAGGATGAGACGGGGGAGTACTGAGCTTCTTACCTGGCCTAGAGCTTTCCTAAAGTCAGAACAATAACCAGCTGTCTCTGTTCCAGAGGAAGAAGAGATCACTTTTGCTCCAACTTACCGTTTCGAAAGAAATACCCGGGAGAAGTATGCATACACCAAGCAGAAAGCAACAGGGGTAGGTGGTAACTAAAATATAATCCTCTCCATTCAAAAATATATGCTAGTGTAGGGAAAATAGCATCCAGAGAGAAAAGTGACCTAAAAATCGCTCTCCATTTCCTGCACAAATTAGGATTAAAATTTATATTATTTTGAAAGGAGCCAAATAATGGACAACAATAATTTGGAACAAGCACACAGCCCTTTGGCAAGTGATCTCTCTCCTCTTCTTAAGAAGAACTTGTCCTTTCCCTTCTTCTTGACCTCAGTTCTCCTTTGGTTTGCAGATGAAATTCAATTTGCCGTCCTGGTGTGATCGAGTGCTTTGGAAATCATACCCCATGGTGCACGTGGTGTGTCAATCCTATGGTGGGTAGATAACAGACTGTAGATAGCAAAGCAATTGGTCTGAAACAGAAATGATTCACAGGGGCATCTGTAGGATCTCCTTGCACTGCCAGGCTCTCAGCACAGGAGAGACATGATAAACCATGCAATTTGGAGTTAAGTCTCTTCGATTATCACAGTATACGGCTGGAAAATGAAGTCTGTTATACATTTATATGCAGAATACAGTTGAGATGGCTGCAGCACAAATGCTCCTTCCTTGGTTTTAGTCTCTTTTCCAGCTTACGGCCACACTGTACGGTTTGTTATGACACCATCTAGCTCATAGACTTTAAGGCCAGAAGAGACCATCATGATCATCTAGTCTGACCTCCGGTCCATTGCAGACCACAGAACCTCACCCACCCACTCCTGCAATAAAGACTTCAAGTTACAGAGAATCCAGCATTTACCATAGTTCAAACCAGTAAATGACCCATGCCCCATACTGCAGAGGAAGGTGAAAAACCCTCAGGGTCTCCGCCAATCTGACCTAGGGGGAAATTCCTTCCTGACCCCAAATATGGGGATCAGTTAGACCATGAGCTTGTGGGTGAGAAACATCAGCCAGACACCTGGGAAAGAATTCTCTGTAGTAACTCAGAGCTCTCCCCTCTAATGTCCCAATTCCAGCAGTTGGAGATATTTGCTACTACCATTCGCAAATGGGCTATGTGCTATTGTAGGCAACCTCCCATACCATCCCCTCAATAAATTTATCAAGCTCAGTTTTAAAACAAGTTAGGTTTTTTTGATCCCACCACTCCCCTTGGAAAGCTGATCCAGAACTTCACCCTCTGGTAGTTAGAAACCTTCATCTAATTCCAAGCCTACACTCATTGACGGCCAATTTATATCCATTTGTTCTTGGGCCAACATTGGCCCTTAACTTAAATAACTCCTCTCCTTCCCTGGTGTTTGTCCCTTGGATGTATTTATAGAGAGTAATCATATCTATCCTCAGCCTTCGTTTTGTTAGGCTAAACAAGCCAAGCTCCTTAAGTCTCCTCTCATAAGGTAGGGTCTCCATTCTTCTTATCATCCTAGTAGCCCTTCTCTGCACTTGTTCCAGTTTGAATTCATCTTTCTTAAACATGAGAGACCAGAATTGCACACAGTATTCCAGGTGAGGTCTCACTAGGGCCTTGTATAATGGTCCTGACACTTCCCTGTCTCTACTGGAAATACCTCGCCTGATGCATCCTAGGATTGCATTAGCCTTTTTCATAGCCTCTTCACATTGGTTACTCATAACCATCCTGTGATCAATCAATACACCTAAGTCTTTCTCCTCCTCTTTTGCTCCCAACTGATACATTCCCAGCTTATAGCAAAATTCATGTTGTTAGTCCCTAAGTGCATGACCTTGCGCTTTGCACTATTAAATTTCATCACATTTCTATTACTCCAGTTTTCAAGGTCGTCTAAATCTTGTATCATATTCCAGCCCTCCTTCATATTGGCAATACCGCCCATCTTTGTGTCATCTGCAGATTTTGTTAGCACACTCCCACTTTTTCTGCCATAGTCATTAATGAAAATATTAAATAAGATTGGTTCCAAGGCTAGTAATTTCCCTCCAGCCTGACAGTTCATCTTTCAGCATGACCCATTGTAGTCCTCCCTTTAACCAGATCCTTCCCCAACTTTGAATTCTCATATTAATCCCCATCTTCTCCAATTTAACTAATAATTTCCCATGTGGAACTATATCAAATGCTTTACTGAATCCAGGTAGGTTAGTTCTATTACCTTTTCTTTGTCTGGAAAATCAGTTATCTTCTCAAAGAAAGAGATCAGGTTGGTCTGGCACAATCTACCTCTTGTGAAACCATGTTGTATTTTATCCCAGTCTACACCCTTAATCTCTTGGCAGTAACAAGCCAGGGTTTTCAGCACTGGTACCAGCAGGATCTCCATACTTCTTGATGCCAGACCGTTATGGGCACTGTCTGAGTGGGCTGGTTTGCAGCAAAGAAGCCCACCCGGACAGAATGCAGTGTGAAATGTGTTGATTGTCTTGATCCAATTCTTTGATAGGCACCTACTTCAGAGTAAATCCCATCCCAACTGGCAGTCCCAGTAATCTACCCACTGAATGGTCTTGGAGACCGAACTACCTTTCTTCTCTACAGGTGGGGCTTCCAGAGCCTGGCTAAAATACAGAGGGCCAGATCCTCCCCTCGGGAAATCAGCCTTGCTCCAGTGAAATTAGTGGAATGATGGTGATTTGCAGCAGCTGAGAATCTGACCCACTAGCTTGTGGGGAAGCCTGTGTTGCCTCTGCTCGTGCTGTGGCTGTCCTGTGGACAGCAGAGGAGTTCACTTTCCAGTGCTATCAATCTGGCACCTTTCATGAGTCTCCCAAAAGTCATTAAAAACTAGTCAGCCCAGTCTTGTGTCTACTGCCAGCATGTTGTATTTCCACTCAGTAGACTCAACTCCAGCATCCCCCGCACCAGTGCAGGGGAGTTCCTTACATCACTCTTGAATTCCTCCCTCAGCTGATGCTAACAGTAGGGCTGATGGGCTTCCAAGAGAGTTACCTTTACCCTTTCTTGGCTAGAACAAGGTTCACTGTGGTATGGGGAGAAATGAAGAGCATCCCAGAAGAGCCCTTAAAACCCCCTGGATATTGGGCACTGGGGTCTCATTGATCACACCCAGATGCAACCATCTGAGTACAGTGCTAATATGCCCACCATGCAGATGAGAAGAAGGCGTGCTCAGAAATCTTATCTGACAAAATGGGCTGGTGTGACCATGAGGGCAAATTATACGCAGATAATTCAGTGTGTGGCTTTGGGAAATGAAGTTACTTTGGAAAAATTGGCATCTGGGCCCCTTGTGTTCCATCTACTGTATTTGCTGGATGTCAATGTAACCTAAGAACATCAAGCCAACATCCCTCAGCTACAGACAGGTGTAGTACATCCGGTTCTGAATCCCTTGCCATGAATTGTTCTCTAATGGGGAATAACAGAGCAGTGTTCCTACACCATTTTCTTCCTCATTAGATTTGCTCTTCAGGTGTGCTGCTTATATTGCAAAGATGAACCAGGGATACTGTGATATACCAGGGTACAACCCAGACTAATGAGCAGCTGTGTTACCCCTGCCCTGCAACTTTGGGTGCCTTACAATGCCTTGATGAACTAGCTTCCACCAGGTCCACTCACAAAGAGCCTTCCAGCATGCAGGCTACACCCTGGGTATCTGTGTGTAGCTACAGCCTGCCAGCCATACAGGGGTTACACTCTGGCCCTCACCAGACTTGGTTAGACCCAGAGTCCAACGAATGCTTTCTTTGTCATGTCAGGTGCAGTGAATGCAATGGGCAGGAGGAGAGAGAGAGGTCCCTTGGGGTGTTTGCCCCTCCTTTTTATCCTTTCAGTCCCCCTCTTGAAAACATTTCTAGCTGGGAACTAAGAGACAGAATCTATGTAGAGGGATATTCCCTGCTGGCTTTTTCTCACCTGCTTGAGCTTTCTTTGTTTCCATCCCCACTTGATGACTCTGTTTACTGCTTAAATGCAAATTAAGGCAAGCACACATTCCTTTGTCTAGGAGAGACCTGTTTGCCAGCCTCAGTTTGGGCAGGGCTGTGGAGTTTGGAACATGTGTTAATAACATCATGGAGGGAAATCGTATAACACCCATTGTATCAGGACAGTGCTGACCAGCATTGCCACCCTTACTTCTGCCCTGCTGCTGGTGGTGGCGCTGCCTTCAGAGCTGGGCGGCTGGAGAGCGGTGGCTGCTGGCTGGGACATTCATGTTGTTTGCAATGCAGGAGGACTATTTTTTTTAATCCTGCTCCTGTCTCGCCCCCGCAATACCCACTCTATTTTTATCCCGCTGGAACCTGCAGGATATTTCCCAATTTCTTCGTGCTCCCCAAGAGAATCTCTTGCGCCGCCCCCCCATCCCCCAGTTTGCACACCACTGGTTTGCATAACTGTGTTTGGTGCCTAGATTCCAAGATGAGGAGACTTAGAAATACCATAGATTAGAAGAGACAGTTACAACCGTGACACAATTATGTTTTTCTGGCAAGCTACTGAATGACGATTATACTACAGTCATCTCTTTGGGTCAGAACAGAAACCCGTGGCATTAACTGCCTTTCCCCTCTCGTTGGCAGGCTGCACCAGTGACATCATGACCAGTGACCACAGCCCTGTCTTTGCTACATTTGAAGTTGGGGTCACCTCACAGTTTGTTTCAAAGAATGGTTAGTAAGGGTGGGGGCATGCAAGAAATATGTAGATTCATATAAATGTGTTGCATACATTGAACAAGAAACGTGGCTCCGAGAGAGTCTTGTTGAAATCGTTAGTGTTCTTTTGGAACTGAATGGGCGTCCTTCTCTTTTCTAGATTCCAAGTACACAGAGTCCCAGGGGCAGATAGAATTCCTGCGCTGCTGTGCCACTCTGAAGACCAAGTCCCAGACCAAATTCTACATTGAGTTCCACTCCAGCTGCTTAGAAAGTAATGATCTCCTTGTCTCCTCCTCTGTTCCTTACAACGTTCTCTGCTTATTTTGATCAGCTCCCTTCCTCTCACTTTGATCAAAATAAATGGGCCGTGTAGGTTATTAGCGTGACTGCAGAGAGGGGGCGGGGGATGTTACGGGTATGTTGTGATTTGTATGTTGCTCTATATTGTTACTGACAAAATCTGAGCAATGCAGCCATATAGCTGTAATAATGTGTTATCGACAAGGATCTTCCTTGTTCTCTTTCTTCAGTCTTATTTGGAAATCTGCTCATCTCTCTTAACGAGAGAACTTTGGTGTTCTCGCTTGTCAGATAGGAAAATCTTTGCTTAGCGAACACTCCATTGATTACATTTCCAATCATGCTGCCGTAAGTAATTGTATGCTTTCAGAATAAAGGGACTAATATTTGTGCTACTCTCAGTAAAAAAATTAATTAATTAATTAATTGGTTCCTATGGTTTCAACAGAATAAATGGGATGATCAAATGAAAGTGAAAGGAACTCCACTGAGATGATTCTGTGAATAGTTCTGCATTTCAGTGCTGAAAATTGTATCCTGTATTCCACAGCTACAAGGTTGTAGTCTCAGCTGTGTATGTAATGTGAGACCACACGCCCATGCTGTGTTTGTTACGCTATTCCCCGTCACAGGGCCAGTCCTGTAAGTGGGACAGCATGCCTCTGCTGTATGCTTCATCACATTATCCTCATGTCAGAGAGCTGTGTCAAAGACAGTTCCAGAAAAGATTATTTTTTGGCTGCATCAAAATTTGCATAAATTTCTATGGAAACAGTGTATTACCAGGCTTAAATTAGAATTTCAAAAGTGTGCTATCTTGAGTGGTGTGGGAAGAGCTGTCATGTTCCTACCTTCCTGTCCATGCCTGTACTGAGTCTTTTAATGCCAAGTTTGACTGTAAAATAAAATCACTTAACGATTACACAGTAAGGTCATTTGAAAATTTACTAGGGAAGCATTCCCTCAAGGTCCAGCCCTCAAGCAACCCAGAGCTTTCAAAATCTTGTGTCCAAAGAGGAAAAATCAGAGCAGGTCCTTTTGGGATCCAGCATCTGAAGGCATCTTTGCTACTGAGTTCTTGCTGTGGGGGGGGGGTCTCTTTCTTGCCTGGCCAATGATCTCCTTTTGCATCACTCTTTGCAGGCTTTGTGAAAAGCCAGGAAGGGGAAAATGAGGATGGGAATGAAGGGGAACTGGTGGTGAAGTTCATTGAGGCCCTTCCTAAGGTAAGTGGAAAATATTTTTTCACACCCATTTCAGAGAAATCCTCTGTCTGCATGTTTGATAAACAGCAACCAAACCTTTTGTTCATATAAAAATTGGTTTCAAGGGCTAGGCTCCGTTTTGGAAAGCAGCAGGAAGATCACCAGTTTCCATGTTTCCTTTGTCCTGCTAGTCCATGGTGGTTGTTGGTATCCTTGAAAAAGGCCCAGGCATTCGGATTGGGAAAGTGCTTTGTTCAGCACAGGTTAAATGCGCCACTCTTCCAGTGTGGAACTCTTACCAACGCAGGAAGGAAATGGCCTCTTAAAAAAAATAAGGTGCATATGGTAGAAAATATGTGCCTGTTTCTAAACCAGAGGGCAAGCCTGTGTCAAAAGGACCATCAAAGGGCGAGCACTAGTATTCTGTGCTATTGTCAGAGACCCAAATTCAGTTTTTGGGCTAGTCGCTGTTCTTCTGCTCCTTGCACTGGCAGGGGCTGGAGAAGCTGCAGCAGTGGCACTTTTCGGCTGGGCAAGACTGAGCCTTGAATTACCCTTGTGGATAATCCAAGAGGAGAACTGCTGGGTTCAGAAAGACTGGCCTGGCCAGGTAGTTTGGGGAATGCTCTGCAGGGCCTTGGAGGGCAACCCCCATGATCTTAAAGTAAGTGAACAGAGCGATAGCCACATACTGTGGAGCAGATTGAAATTAGGCTCCGAATCACTTCCGCCTGGGGATTTTCAGTCAAAAGGAAGTACTGCAGTGGTGCTGGGTATAAATGTCTGATGTGCAGCCTCCCCCCTGGGATTAGGAAGGGGGTACTTTAGAAATGGCTTGTGTTCAATCTTACATCTTCAAACATCATTGAAGAGGGCTGGGTTGTGCATTAAATTGGCAGGAATCCTTAGGGCCCTGTCTGGTTGAGCCTTGCTCAGTCTGGGCCCAGGTACAAAGGGCGAACTTTATTTCTGTGTGCTTTCCTCTCCACTGTATTGACCCCTGTGGGCTTGTCCTTGCAGCTGACTCCGATTATTTCAGACCCGGAGTACCTGCTGGACCAGCACATCCTGATTAGCATTAAGTCTTCAGACAGTGATGAATCGTATGGTAAGTGCCTAGTTCTAACGCAGGGTATGAGTCAAGCTCTCCTTAGATTGTTCCAAATCACCGGAAGAGTGGGAGAGAATGGCAGTAATTATTACAGCCTGGAGGCGTTACGGTGCGCTGTATTCTGATGTAGAGCTTAATACATATGACACGCAGGCCGTGTGCAACATTCTGTGCTAATGAGGATTAAAAGACTCAGCACTATAGACATCATCTGTGCAAACTGGATCAGCCTGAAAATGACAGGGATTTAAAGGAAATGTGCCCCGCTGGGATAAGAGCTGAGCTCATTCTCTGTCATACTGGTTTTATCCAGGACTAGCAAATACTGCTTCACTTGCATACTCCGTATCTGATGGATAAGAGACCACTTTTTCCAGGGCTTTTTCCACTTAGTTCAGACGAGGGTCACAAACTGTTCTGAACAATAATGGAAGCTCAGAGAGCCAAAGTCATTAATGGTGTCTGAAGTGTCCTGTACAAATCCTTATCGAGTGCCTGAGAAAGGGAAGTGAATGCTCCTTACCCCCCTGAGTTTGCAGATATCACACAATCCATATTATGATTTAAAGCAGAGATTCTCTTTCCAGTCACGTTTGAAGGTCCCTTTGTTCTGTTTGTACAGAGATAATAGATGACTGAAGTGACAGAGAGAGACGATGCTAGTCATTTCTCAGCTCCAGGCTTCCTCCCTATCTTCTAGGTGAGGGCTGCATTGCCCTGAGAATAGAAGCTACAGAATCGCTAGTCCCCTTCCATACTGTGCTAACGCACCATGGTGAGAGAACAGGGGTCTTCCAAGGTGAAATCAAGTTACAGACATCGCAAGGAAAGCAGAGAGAAAAACTGTATGGTAAGAGCCTGGCCCTTGGAGGGCTCACTCTAGATTACTGTGATCTTATCCAGAAGGGCCTGATCTGATTCCTGTTAAAGAACTGAAGCTTATTTTAGCAGCATTTTTTAGTTCATAACAGCCAATAGCTTTCAGTGGTGGCCCTTGGGATCCAAAGATGATCAATCTCTTCCTAGGGACTGTACTTGAGCAATTCCAGAAAAACACAGCCGTCACAGTCAGGTCCTCCTCTTCCTTCTGCATGTGAATTAACAGACTGAGGGAGCCCTCTACCTGTCTTGCACTAATGCAGACTTTGTTGAATTATATTACTGCTTTTCCGCATGTGATGGCTACATAACAGGGAGGCAGATTTGCTTCTGGTCCAGACACCTGCGGGTACATGGGAAAGGGCACTAAGGACTCTCAAACTGCAGCTGCTCAGCTAAAGGAAAATTAACCTCCTTTTCTAGGTATTGTTCTCTTCACCCCACAGCAGCACGCTTCAGACCACAAAAGTTACCATGTACTTTCATTAGTAATAAAAACTGCACTTTGAATGTCTGTATTGCAGCACAACTGGACGCCTGCCATGCCCAGAATGTGGCTACTGCAGTCTCTAAAGAGGATAGAAATATATTAAATTCCATTCCTAGGAATGAATTCCCATTGCTCTCTGCTCAGGAGAAACTAACATGCAGGCTCATGCTTCGAAACCGTAATAACGAAGTAGGCAGCAGCAGCCACAAAGGCTCAACCATCATCCTCAAACGCCTGCTGCTGTAGGATTTTACAGTTTGAAAGCCCTTTACAAACATTGTTTAATTCTCCCAGCACCCCTCCGAGGTAGGACACAGGTGTACACATGCTTCATTTTACACATCAGGAGTCCTGCTAAATTCACTGGAATTATCACTGTGCGTAAAATTATGCAGATGCATAAGTGTGTCTAGGATCAGGGCTTTTGGTTGCAAGTGTTTTGGGGCAGGCACCTTTGTCTTCTACTTGTCAGTAAAGCACGATGTCCATTAATGGCATTACAGTAATAATAGCTGCACTATTTAAAATCTAAGAAGATGTATGTCCTGGCCATCTGATCCTGACTGGATAAGACAGCACAGCTTCCTTTTGGAAGACCTCCTTCCTTCCTTGTCCTGTCTATGCATTGACATTCTGAGAGGCTAAGACATCTAGCTAGATACAGGCATTAATACAGCATAGCTCAGAGCCCTAAGATTTGAAGTCGTAAGCTGAGGCTATGACCCACTCAAGTGCTCTTTCATGCCTCTTCTTTGCCTCCAGACTTTGTGAAGATTGAACGGGATGAGACTGCTGGGCAGAAACCAAAGGGTATCAGCAGCCTGGATCTCACCAAAGAGTGGGAGCAATCTATCAGGTAAAGAGCCAACAGATAATTCAGACCCCCCAGAAGCGGACTGCCTGCAGTTCAGAGCTGAGTGCAGGAGTGGCTCTCGCTGGAGGTTGTGAGTGTATTACAAAACAGATCTGGTAGGAGCTGGATAGCTGCTTCTGTGTCCCCCTTACAACTACCAGTCTTCTCGGTTTTGCTGGTAACAGCTACAGAGTCACGATCTCCCCCCTTGCCTTTCCAAGTAAATGAATGGGATGATGGTAGGCTTCTGTGCACAGGAGAGTGGAACCAGGGATAAACTGACAAGGCAGTAAATGACAGACAGTGGATTCATTAGGCTGTGGTTCTGTCCCTGTCCTAAAAAGGGCCCTTTCCTCCCAACAGAAAATCAAAATCTACTCACCTGATGGCTAAAGAAGCAGCAGCTGTTGCTCGCTTTCGGGGAAACGCTTCCTCTCCTCCAGACGCACAGGGCAAGGATGACATGTTACGGTAACCTCGCTACTTTAACTCTGCCGGCTTGGGCGTGGGAGCTGAACTCAGACTGCCAGCCTTTCCCAGCGAGTCACCGGACGCTTCAGATTGACTCCAAGGAAGGGGGTCATACTGCTTCAGTTTATACATTTCACAGGACCCATCTTCTGTCTAGGCAGTTAGGACTAGGACTTCTCCTCCCAGTCCATAGAGATAGGCCAGATTTCTGTGCTCTGAATGCAGTAGCACGGCACTAGCTTGCACCCTGCTATGCAGCATTATGATCTGCTCCTTACTTTGTATATCGCTGTTGCAGCCGCCAGCTGAACTACAGGGCCCAGAAGCCCTTCCAAAGGCTTCTGGACCCTGTAAGCAGCTACAGAGCAGTGCATGGACTATTTCACACCACAGGAGCCTATTGGGGGGTGAGTTGAGGGCTGAGTGATGACCCTGACCTGACAGCCCCCTCTGTAGAGGTCCTGGGGAGGGAGCAGCCAACAAGACTCCCACATTATCTTCTCCTCCTAAAAAAAAAATGGTCCCAGTCAATGGGCATTAGGCTCTTTCCTTAGTAGCTGTATGTTCATGAGAACTTTGGGAAGGGAACTGTGTATTTTCCTCTGATCATTCCCTTTTTTCAGCAGCTCCACCCCCACAGACATCAGCAATCCCAACTATATGGGGGTGGTCGCTTTCTCTCAGCAATTCTCTGCACCCGGCCAGCTTAAGCAGAGCCCTTCATCAGACCAGCCACCTGCCTTCTGGACCTATGACCAGCAGCCTAAAGAGAACACCCCTGTGATGGGACAGAGGGAGTCTACCTCCACGCCTTCCTCCCAGTCCCCCCTGTCTCCAAAACCATCCATTCAGCCTACAACAAACCGAAGTTCTGGCCCCAGGAGTCAAGAGCATGTGTGAGTCTTTGCCCTGGCACTGGTGCTCTGCTGGTCTCCCCCATTCCCCACCCCAGCACAGTCACGGTTTTGTTATCTGTGTGGTGGGTTGGAGGTGCAGTGAGTTACTCCATTGCCCCTTGACCTCTAGAGGCAGAAAGAGAAGTTGAGTGAGATGGGTGCTGGCCCTGCACATGCTAAGGGAAACTAGTACAACAACTCCTCAGGCCTGTGCTACAGCCCAGAGTCAAAGCTCCATGGGTAATTCCTTCCCAGCCTCGATTGTGCGGAGAGGGGAAAGAAAGGGTGGCGAACTCCCCCTAGCCACCCAGAAGTGAAGGGGAGAGTGTAGGATAGCCCCCTCCCATCTGGCAGAAGGAGTGCACCCTCGTGTTTGCATGCCATGCTTTCGGCTGCACTTCTGTGCAGCTCAGCCAATTCTAGTTTGTTTCAGAATTTAGTGCCGAGGTGTCAGAGTAATCACCAGCCTTGATGCAGAATTTAAATCCATCCATCATATATATTCCTTGTTTGCCAAGCTTCTTGGTGATTAGGTTACACTGCACCCATGTAACCCTCGTCCTCATTCCATTTCTTCTAATGGAGCCATTGTGTTGGGTTTTTATCTGAGACTGGAATGCAGTTCCCTAGTAAACCCCTTTGCCACTCTACAAAAATGGAGTTAACAGGAGCCTCCATCCCAAGCACTGGCCCCCTCTTCCATGGTACTCTCCTTACTGCTTCTTCCCTTGCCTTTCTCCAACGCTCTGCTGCCCCGCACAGAATGCCACTTCACACTGTTCAAGAAAGGTATCCGGTGTGAGGAATGGAGCTCATTCGCAATCTCCCTTGAACATGTGTCATTCATCCCCCCATTCCACTCTGTCCAATAAGAGCAGAGTTGCCCTTTGAGTGTTCAAGCTGTCATGTGATCACCTGGTGAAAGCCTCACCAGTGCAGCACCCACAGAACCTCACTGATCACGTTCTACAGCAACTCTCAGTCAGGTGTGAGGTTTCCGTTAGTTTTAATTCAAGGGGTTGCAGGCTCCACTGAACACAAAGTAACCCTCTCACCCCTGCAATACACAGTTCTTAGATACTGTGCAGCTGGGTGCTTCGAGGGATGCTTTATTCCTTCCCCTGAACCACCTGGCATGGGTAGAAAGAGGAGATTGGTTGTAATGGCCTAACTGTGACATTGGTGTGGTGGGAGTTCTTATGCTAACATTCTAGAGACCTCCATTCCAATCCCCTCCGCCATAAGTGAAGAGATCTATTAATTCAGTCACATTGGTGCTCTTCTCAAAACCATCACAGCACTTGGCACAACTGGGCTCCGTTGCTAATCTCTGTTTAAAAAGAAACTAAGTTTTGTCAGGACTGAGCTCTGGGGGGAGTTTACCCAGCACCATGCCTGCCCAGCACCATGCCTACCCATCCTCAGCTCTCCTATCAATAAAGCTTATACAAAGCAAAAAATCTGCACCATTCTGTTCTGTCCCCATTGGTTTGACTGGTATTCTGTTATCTCCTTGCACCTCCTTTTTCCCTCTGCACAGCCAGCGTCATTCTCTCATGGTCACTTTTCTATTCACTCTCCCTTCTTTAAGTCCCTCACTGACCACTCCTAATTACACCTGTCATTTTCATATTGCCTTGACGGTTGTAGGCCAGCTGACATGGGAAAAAGTGTGGCGGAGCCTTTGCTTCAAGAGGAAGTTCAGCAGAAGCCCGAGATGTTTGACAACCCACTGTACGGTGCCATGAGCTCTAAGGGGAAGGTGGCATCCAAGAAGGAACAGGACTACACCGCAGTCTTGCGAAAGGAGCACCCAGTTATTCCGAATCATGGCTCCCTTCTCACTAAGCCGCAAGATGCCGACAGCAGCAAGTCTTCCAACAAGCAGCCATCCCCTCCTTTCCTGACCCCCACACCCAGATTCCGGTCCTACACCTGCTCCAGCCAATCTGAGGAAAAGACTATAAGTGAAAAGGCTCAGGGCAAGCAGAAGCCCACTGCCTCCTTAGAAAACCCAGCACCACTGAAAAAACCAGTCAAGCCCTCAAGGTCTGAAGTAGGTCCAAGCAGTCAGGGACAGTTCAGCAAACCACCTCTTCCTACAAAGAGCCGGGCAGTACTAGACATGCAGACTACCAAGGGCCGAGACTACCGGGAGAGTTCAGAGCTCCCTCATCAGGGAAAGCATCGAACCGAAGAGGGGCCAGTTGGTAGGACAGCCACACCGGTATGTTGCTTGTGGGAGTTGGGGGGATGGAGGAGAAGGTGTATTAGTTTCACGTGACACTGTAATTACTTTCACACTGTTTGAACCAGGTATGCTGGGCAAAAATTTCAGATGCTTTAGTGCTCACCTAACTCAAATTGCTTTACTCCAGAAGATCAAAACTTGGACTGTGTATAGTTCAAGGGTAATTTTGCTTTGCCAGGTTAATAAAAAAGGGGTCAAGGTACTGATCAGTTGAAAATACTTACCAATCTAGGCAGTGCTGTTGTCCAGAAATACATCAAGCTTCCACTTGAAAAAATAAATAAAGTTCCATCTAAGTACGTTTCTTTAATTGGACCACCCTTTGAGTTTTGCCCTATGAGCTATGTCTGCTCATGTCTCTGGTAAATTATCCAGTATATAGAGACAGCAGTAGATAAGCTGAGGGACTGGTGTCTTTTCTTGTCTCCACAGTGACTGCAACATGGTAGATGGCATCCTGAGAGGAACCCTAAAGGGAAGAAACAAGATTACCACTTCGTTCACATTACTATCCTCTGGTCTGGTGTTGAAAGGACTGAGGCGTTTTATTTTTGAGAGTGTCTCTCTCTTTATCATTATAAAAGTCTTCTAGCTGAGAAATTTAGCACAACTTGTTCAGATGAAGAAGAGACAGGACAACAATGACAAATGCAAGAGGACAAGGTTCCCAGTTAGCCTTCTGCAGTGTCACTTTGGTACTTAATCTAGGAGGCAAGGAGTTAAATACCTTAGTACTCTTTTGGAGAACAGGAAGGACATATGGACAAAGACATGGGTTGGGTGGATGGAAAGAGCCCCCTGCACAAACAAACTAAAACATTTATCTCAAGTTCCAAAATCCCAATCCTGAGTGATAGTTACTCCAAAGGAAGCATCTTGAAAGCGGTACAGCTCCCAGACAGGTCACCCCAATGGAGCAAGGAGTCAGGGGAGGCTGGGAAAGAGTTTGAACAATGGACGTTGAAGAGTGTCACACCGTATAGGGTTTCAGCCTTGTCTCTTGTGGGAACCCCAAGCTGTGTACAGGCATCCACCAGATACAGGCATCCATAGAGATTATGGGGATTTGTTCCCTGGCACTGCAGCTCTTGTTTTTAGCAACTAGTGGTGTTCCTCCTTCACAAAAACATCCCAAGAGTGAAAGGGCAGAACTACACGCAGGAATGGGAGTGGCAGATTGTGCCCACGTCTGGTCTATAAATGTAGACCTGAGGGGAAATCAGTCATTCCAGCCATTTTATTTTTGTTTTCATGGGAGTCACTCTACTTTGAAGGACATTTGGCTGGTTGGTTTAGTAGCATCCTATTAGATTCATGCTGACCTTATTATATTTTTGATCATTGCCTGAGAACTAATCATGTTAACGTATTTGTAATTTCTATATCCATGTTAAGTACAAGTGCAGTGGTTTACAGTGATGCTGGGCCTATTTGTGACTTGATCCTTGCTACTGTTCCCTGTTCATTACTAAAAAAAATAAAAATTAGACACACTTCTAGCCATCCCTTATTGAAAATTTAGAGTTATTGTCACCTGTCTTGTTTACTTCGTATTAGTTCAGTGCTGTACAGCTCACTAAATGAAAATAGTCCCTGCCCAGAGTCACTTATTCTGAGACACCAGAAAAGATCAAATGCACCAGGAAGGCCAGAAAGGAATTACTTGGAAGATCTGATATTGTTGATTTGTTATCCTCTCCTCTACAAAGCATCTTCATTAGGGTGATTCCCTCCAGTAGCAATGCAGCTGTACTTGTGTGCATAGGACTCAGGTTTTTTGAAGAACAGGTTTTATGACTGTGGTAAAAATGCTTGAACCCAATCTACATTCATGCTTAATTGGTGGTAATGGGACTTGCTGAAAGATAGGTCTGCATTTTCCACGAGCAGCCCAGGCCTAGCACAGATTTGGGGAGGTGGATGGGGGAGAGCGGTCCATGCATACAAAATTCTTCCCAGGACTGATTTCTCTACAGTGTGTATGTTTTCTGTGAAGCACCTGCTCCCCTACACTCACACATTTTTTTAACTCTCCTCTTTGTTTATTTAACAGGGTCTTCCCTGTAGAAACCTAGAACTTTGTTGGAGGATTCAATGGACATGGCATTTTTTTCTCTAGGGAGTGTTTCACTTCTCCATTTCAGACTCTGAGGAATTTGTACAACTCCTGGCACTGCCTTGGAATTACCCTGCTTGAAGCAGTGATTTTATTGTCTAATATGAAGAGTGAAAATCATTTTCGTATTGAAAACCAAGGTGCATCAGTGTGTGGGGGGGATGGGGACTTCTGCTAGATGTTCTACGAAAAGCTTTTACCCATTGATAATGAGCAGTGAGCCAACAGACAAAGCTTTGTACACAGTGTCAGTGTTTTCCCAGTGAGACCCCACACTGGAGCCTAAAAAAGTCACTTCACATATTAAAGAAAATGAAATACCGAGATAGAGTAAAACTAGTCTCTCCATGTGGAGATATCCTTACAAGCAGCAGAGCATCTGGCTACTTTCAATGCTGGAATTTGGTACCAGTGAAAAATTTTGCATATGCTGCCTCTATAGATGAAAGAGGGTGGGACCAACTCAGTTCTTGGATCTGGAATGGCAGGTCAAACCTCCAATGAAGCAAAGAACCAAAGACAGGGTGAGGCTATGCACCAAGCCTGAGGGAGAAAACTCTCTCTACTAATCACTGGCTCCTGGAGTTAGATAAGGGACATCAGCAAGGTTCTGTAGGGAGTCCCATCTACTTTTCCTCCTTGGCTGGAATGATGGCAGCTGCAGTATAGTTGTGTGTGAGCAAGGTAGTGTTAAAGCAAGGGGAAATGGATCTTCAGAGCTCCACAGGAGAGATGGTAGAAATATGGGCACGGTAGACTACCAGTGAGGAGCAGCTCCTGGCAGGAAGAGGAGCCATTCTACTTTTATCTCTGTGACAAGGTCAACTGCTCTTAGGACACAGCCTCAATAAACTAACTGGGACTCTTTCCAAGTACTCATCCTACATCTAAAAAGGAAACAGATATGAATTTCACAAACCTTAGTACTGTGGTGGTTCTTTTCATGTCTTCTCTCCCCATCTTGCCTAGAGCCCTGAAGATGTCCTCCATTGCTTCCATCCTGCTATCCTTCTGAACTAAATAGGACTCCAGAAGCTGGTCCACAAAAGCTGCTCATTTCTAAGAGGGGTCACTATTGACCAAGCTGAGTTACTCTCTCCCAGCCAAATATACTGCTTTTGCCACACTCTGCTGTTATCCCAGTTATTTTCCCATTAAATTGTTATATATATTGTGAGTGAAGGGAGCAAGTTGTGAAAAAACAACTGATTTCCCATAGATATATTCCCCTAACTTTAGTCTACCCAGTTCTCTTATTTTCTAGTTCTCAAAATTAGCTACATTCCCTTACTGTGCTAATTTCCATGGAGCTCCAGCTGTCAGAAATGCTTCAAGTTTTCAGTTACAGTATGCGATATTATGGAATACCATAATTTGTTAAAAGTCTGGTTCTTGGCCAAGACTGAAGTCTCTAAAACAAGCTTACCTGACCTCTCCAGTATAGAATGAGAGTTGGTAGGTGCAAGAGCTATTGCCAATATTACAGTAAGGCAGAATTGTTCCCTTCATGTAAGAGTAATGTTGTACAAAAATGTCTAGAAGGAAGAATTGAATCTAGGAAGAAAAGAGAAACCAAGGGAGACTTAAGGACTATAAAAAAGCAGCTGGACAATGTCCACATACTAACCATGCTGGTTAGAACCCAGATGACCTGATGCTAAGTGTTGGTCTTGACTCTGCCACTTGATTCACTAATGAACTAATGCGAGTCAGTTAACCTCTGGGCTTCAGTTTATCTTTACAATGCAAGGTTAATACCTCGCTTTCTAAAATACTTTGAGATGTTTGCACAAAAGGTGTATTTTCTGGGGGCTCAGATATTTGTGTGTGACAAGATGTAGAATAGCAGGGACATCTAACTAGCCAAGCTGACCAAGGACTATCTGCAAATCTCTTCATGTTGGACAAAGGACTTGAGGCTACCACGTGTGGTGGTGCAAGTCTTAGTTGATTATTGTGGCTAGGATGTTTATGCAGGATGGACAGGCAAAGTGCATGATGCCAATTTTTTTTTTAAAAATTCTTTGCCCCTCTATCTGCTCCTGAGAAGTCCACGCTCACCACCCCTCAATATTAATATTCAAAGGGTCTTCATCCCTATTGTGAGTCTTAAAGAATCTGCACAGCCACTGCTTCCCTAGGTCATGAAACCAAACTACAGAATCAGCAGGTGCAGCATGGTGGATTGTACATTTGGATGGCTTATATCGCAAGATAAAGGGGGCCTCCCAGCCTGCAGTAACACTGCCATCTACAATGTGGTCTACTACCTCCCAGTGGTGTTCTGCATAACATTTGTTACAGCCAGGGTCAGATACTTAATAAGCTGTACAAGGGTGAACACAGGCTTTGCTGCATACTATACACAGCTGAATGAGCAGTGAAATGCAGCTGGGTCAGTATCCTATTACGCCAGCTGTTCACATCTGCAACCCCAATGGCGGTGTGAACACCTTTGCATTCCTGCTAGCAATTTTGGACGTGGACATGTTCCATGAGTGCTCGGGTTCCAAACAGGTGCTGAGCGTGCCACATTTCTCCAGTGTAGAGAAAGTGTGAGATGCAGAGGCACAAGATGTTATTTTCTCTATATGTAAGCAATTACCAGCTGCTTATTCATACCAGTTGTTTGGTATATGAAAAAATCTCATTATCCATTTCCTCGGTTGCCTATGTTAGGTTTTTTTCATATAGGGGTGTTAACAGAACCATTTTAGAACTTTCCCACTGTACAGAGGCATTTTGGTATAGTCCAACCCCGGATGGCAGAAGAAGTGTTTAGGTCCAACTGTAATTAACCATATTTTTCCACCATGTACATCATGCTGAAACAGAACACAAAATGAATCCTGAGTACAAAATTGCTATGAACCTTTGCTCTCAGTTCATTGCTATTATCCTGTTTTTTTAATTTTATTTACAGCTCATCTTTGCGCCAGCTCCCAAGGGCAGCAAAACAAAAGCCGCGAGTTACACTCAATGCAGGAGTCGGTTCACCCACGCAGAATTATCTGCTGATTTCGAATGTGATGTGCATGAATTTGTTCTTAATTACTGCTGTGCTTATTTCCTGCTCAATTTAGCTTAATTTGATTTCAGCTACTAAAGATGAACAAAAGCTAGTTTTGCCCAAAGAAACTCAATTGCTGCAATCAAAAGAACACACTATAAGCAATGGCTAAAGCTGGATTCTAATGTGGTGCTGACTGACGCTGTACCAAAAGGTGTACTTAGAGAACTGTGGTCAAGGCTCCACTCTCAATAACCCCTTACTGCAGAAGACACCACCAGAGCTGTGTAAATGTGCTCGCCAAGCCTAGATTTCAAGATATCAAGATTTTATTCAAGTTATGGAATTTTGCTAAATGTGTAGGTGATGATTATGATGACTGCAGTGGTACCTGGAGACCCTAACCAAGCTCTGGGCTCTACTTGCTAGACACTGCGCGTATACAGAGTAAAATTTAATCTCCTGCATCAAAAGATGGCAGCCTGTTGTTACCGACCCATTCAAAGTCATGTGAGATGGTAGCCATTTGGGGAATGAGTGCTGTGCTTCAAAAGCAGGAAGGAAATGGGGGGGGAAGAGGTGGCCAGGAAAGAGAAGGGGAGAAGAAACGTAGGGAGGGGAGTTTAAAATTATGTCTACACTACTCGGTGGGAGTGAGTCCCAGCTTGTGTAGACATACTCAACGAGAGCTGGTGCAAAGATAAATCGCAGTATATTTGCGGTGGCATGGGAAGCGGAGGCACAGTTTAGCCCTGCCAAGTACAAACCCACCTGAACTGTGTAGGTACATATGTGCCACCGCTGGCACTATCTGTGCTACCGCAACTGCACTATTTATACTTGTGCTTGATGAGTTAGCGCGAATATGTGTACACAAGCTGGGATTCACACCCCTAGCTAGCAGTGTAGCCGCAGCCTAAGTGAAGTGAGAGGCAGTCTGGCAGAATGGAGAAGAGTGAGAGGGGTCCCCAACAGAGAGAGCGAAAAAGAGGGAAACCAAAAGGATGAACAAGAGATAGAGGCTCAAGTTGAAATGGGAGAGGCTGGGTCGGAGAAGGTGGTGGATACAGTGCTAGCTTAGATGGAAGGCAGAAAGATAAGATAACATAAGGAAGCAGGGGGCAGAAGTGCCAATTGCATGTAGTTTCTGAGGAAGGGGAAACCTCCCCTATAATAGACCTGTTTGAGGATACACTGCAATGCTTTTCCTTCTATAGGCCAGTGAAGCACAACTTATGCCCAGAAATAATGAGATTCTCCCCCTTGCCTTAGCCTGCACAGCTGCATGTGTTGTTATAGAATATACAATTACACAGTCCTTTTAAAAGTCATCTGTGGTGCGTGCCTCCTCCTGTGGCTACAAGTTCCACAGGCTGACTTGACACGTAAAACATATTTAGATACCCAGTTTTTGCTGTCTGGCTATTAGATTGTAAGCAATTAGATGCAGGGACAGTTGTCATTTGGAATAAGATTGTGCCTTTAGAGGGGGCATTATGCCTCAGCTAATACATGGGGGTGGCAGGTTTATGACTTTGTGAAGTATAATCCCTCCCTGAACTGCCTGGAGTACAGGAGAAGTGCGTGGATGGCAACATCTTTTAAATTAGGTTAGGCTGCTGTAGATAGGCATGACCCACCTGTAGTGATGTGCACCCCAGGTACACAAAGGGAGCAGTCCCTGCACTTTTCTGAACACAGGCACTGTGGCTGGCCCAGAACAGTACTGCATGGAGGTTCTTTGCAGTACCTGTCCCCTCCCACCGTGAACATGCCCAGAGGGCAGGCAGTCTGGCCCATTGTCTTGTTCAGCCCTGCACCTATTCTTAGCACTTGACAAATAGTGTCGTCACCCCCCCACACACACACACTTGCTCCTCTCCTCTCCTCCCCGTCCCTGTATCACTCAGGGAGGGCTTTTAAGTGATGGGGCCAAGGCCCTCTGTTCTGACACCTCGGGTCTGTCTCCTCCCCCTGGCAGTTTGCTGTGGAGTTAGGCAGCCTCTGAGCACCCCTATGGGATGGGCCTGGCACATGAGTCAGGCATCCGAATGCCTATTTTCCCCCCGACCCTGGATTGTTCTGAGGCTCAGGCAGGAGGTATGTGACCCCTAGAAGGAGGCAGCCAGAGACCAAAACATAGGTGCTTGGGAACTTTTACAGCAGAAATTTAAGCACCAATTGAGTTAGACACTACACAGTTGGCAGCAGCTAAGTGGGGGTTTTGTGGATCACAGTGGCACCTAAATCAGGGGTTAGGCACTTAAGTACCTTTGTGGATCTAGGCCAGGCTCAGGGAATCTTGAGAGACACTCATTTAACCTTTCCTTTTTGGAGCATTCAGCACATAACCCTTCAGCTAGTATACTGATTTTCAGTAACTATTTGCATGAACTTATTTCATATGCATTAATCATCTTGCTTAAAAATAAAATGTGAAGGCATGCAAATTACTGAGAGAGTCACAGCAAACTGGGGCACACGTTCCATGACACACATGCAGCAGTTATTTATTTAATCCAAACCCCATTAAAGTGTCATGTACATCTTGGCTTTGCAGAAAAACAACAAAGCCTTTGTTTTGTTCTTGGGGAACCTATTTTTGTACACTCTGAATCATGCTTATTGAAATGTTTGGGGTTTTTTCCCCACCACCTATTAAAAATTAGAAGTACCAGTAGTTGCTCCAAATGACTCTCTGCCCTCTCATCACTCACATGTTGCCTGCTGGAAAGGTTAAGTTTTGTTAATTGTTTCAAATATCCTTATTTTGAGTTTACTTGAATTCCCAACTTTATAAAGCCTGATTCATGCTCAGAAGGAATGAAAACTGAGCAGTCTCAAGAGGAATAGGCAAAGCTTTTTAAAGACTGGGTGACCAAATTTGGAGCCTAAAGAAGGGACCTGATTTTCAGAAGAGCTGATCATTCAGTAGTCCCTGCTGAAGTCAATTACTTCAGAGGGAGCTGTTCTGTGCTTTTAAAGAATAGTTAACTCTTTTAGGATTCTAAATCTTCACACATGTGCTTAACTTTAGGTACTCATGCATTGGAAAATCTTGGTCACACTGTGGAATTGCACTTGTAGGGTCCCTGCTCTCTCAGAGTGGGGGGCCATTATTATTGTAGCACACAGTAGCCCTAATCATGGACCAGGAGCCCACTGGGCCAAGTGCTGTACAAACACAGAACAAAAGGATAGTCCCTACCCCAGAGGGACATACAGCGGTACAAAGGAACAATGAGATGATAATAGTCAGCATGATAGGCACACCAGCACCCTAACTACTCTGTCTTCCCACTGTTTCCAAGGATATGGAAGGGAAATGTGTGAGCTACTACCAGCCTCCTCTATGATTCTGTTGAATGGCAGATAATCCTGCTCCTGTCTGTCTATACAGCCCTGTGTTGTGGTTTGTCCGGGCTTCCTGCCATAAACATGCAATGTCTGGCAGTGGGCAGTGTTGTGATAATTGGGTCTATAATTTTACTGTTTGTGAGTGCAATTGTGAAGTATATGAAAGATCATAAAATGTTACAGTACTTCCTATTCACATTTATTATTATAAGTGAAGTTGCTTTCAATAATGAACATTACAAATAGGTGCAAGAGAACCGGACAGAGAGACTAAGTTAGTCCAAAAAAAAAAAAAGGCCACATTAATATAATTCAAAGACTATGTTGAAATAATGCCTGGTAAAAACAGAAGATGGGGAATCAGAAATTAATTAACCAAAATTGGTGTGCTGGATATTAGGCCTAACTGGTGGACAAAATAATGAGGGGATGGGCTATTCCATCCACCATTTCCTTTGTGAGTCCTTAAAGAGAAAGACTGTGAGGGGGACTACAGACCAGATGAAGGCTACTGGACTGAACTTCACCATTGCCTGGGACCTTGAGCCTTCTTCATCCTAATCCTGAGAGAGCATGACCAGATAGGGCCAGAGAGACCTGAGCACCTGTGATGAAATGGGACCAGACTTTAATAACAACAGTTCCAGCTCATCCCAACTAACTTCTTTTCCCCAAAAGGGCAGTTATTACTATTTTTGAAATCATCTAGGAGACTGTCAAACAAGGGAGTTTTCGTTTTAAAAACTCTCTCCAGCTGAAGGGAAAGGGAGCAAGAAATGTTAAAATGAAAACCTTACTTAATGCTTCACATTTCAAATGCTTTAACTGTTTTTCTTTTCTGTATCTTTAATAAACGTTTTAAAAGATTTTTGATGGTGTATTTGACATGGTACAAAACAGGCTGAGGTCTCTGTATATCAAATCCCAGACCGTGATTAACTGTTTAATGCTGGACAGGAACTGGATTATGTTAATATCTGTGCCCTGTTTATTCTATCTAAATTAACACAACAGAAGCCACTTCAGCATAGAGAGATGACCTACGCCATCTCCTCTGTACTTCATTCTAGCTTCTTTTAAGTCTTTATTCTTTATTTATTTGAGTTCTTTATTGCATGACAGTTGTGAGAGTTTTTTTTTTTTTAATTAGCATTTTTCTCCTCCAACATCAGCCATCCATTCTCACTTACCCAGGTCCATACTAGAAAGGCTTTGCCTGTATACCTAGAGCTGCAAACCCTCCCAGTGGAGACGCAGCTTATAGCAGCGAAAAAGTGCTTTTGGTGGGAGAGCCGATACTGGTTCCCCCAGAGAAATAAGCTAGTCGAACGATATAACTGTGTCTGCACTAGGAGAATCACTAAGGCTATGTCTACACCAGAGGTTCTACAACTGTGGCCTGCGGACCAGCTCCATTTAGGTGGTCCACGGATATTTCCTTCTAAGGTACGTGCCTGGACAGCCACACATGAGAGAATGAAGGGCCACCAACACAATTAGTGAAGCTGCGCAGCTGTGGCGCCACTAATTAGGTGCCTGGTCCCTGGAGGAGATGCACATGTAAGGTGAGGTGGTGGCCTTGGGCGGGATAAAGGGGAGAGGGGGCAGTGGGGTGAGAAGAGGAGGTGGGGGGAATTTGGGACATGCAGGGCTGCGACGGGCAGAGAAAGAAGCAGCTTTTCCCCCATCCAGGGCCGCAACTGCCGGGGAGCTCCCCCCCTCCTTCCCAGCCCCAGCTCGGGGGTGGGGGAAGGGCACCTCCCTGGCATTAGAAAGGTAAAACTAGGGATATTAAAAGAGAAATTGTGTGCTGTTATCTGTAGAACACGAGCCCCCCCCCCGGCGCGGCCACACCACAAGCCATCACCCCCGGCCTCTCCAGCCCAGAGGCTACACGGGCAGAGGGTCCACCACAGACCCGGTCCGTCTTCTCTCCGCTGCCCCACAGCGACAGCCGGAGGAGGCGCGGCCGGGCCCAGGGTGTGCCCGCAGGGCCTGGTCTGCCCAGCAGGCGCTGCACCGAGCTGAGGGGGTCAGTTGGGCCTGCGCCCAACCCCGAAGGAACTAGGCGGGGCGCCTCCGTAACAGGCGAAGTCTCTGTGCAGTGCAAGCTCCCGCCCCGTTTCTCGGCTGCTTTCGGCGCCACCCCCAAGATGGCGGCGACCTTCCTCTCTTTGTGCCGCCTTCAAGATGGCAGCGCGGAGCGAGACGGTCGATCGGTACCGCCTCTAAAATGGCGGCCCCGGGGAGGCCCCCTCACTTGCCATTTTGCGCCGAGGCGGCCGGCGTGTTCGCCGGATAGCGATTGCGACTCGCCTGTAGCGAGCCCAGTGAAGGCGCCGCCCGAGCTGGCAGAGTCTGCGGTGCCCGCTAGGGCCCTGGCTGGAGGTGGGAAGGGGCTGCTGTCCGGGCCGGGCAGCCTGGCGGCGGCGGAGCCAACCGGCAACGGCTTTATTGTGCGACGCGGAGCGCTCAGGCCCCCGGTGAGGTGCGGCTCGGGAGAATGGCGCCGGTGGGGAGCGGCCGAGCGGGACAGTGGCTGTGGCCAGGCTAGGGAGTGGTGGTGAGAGGCCCCCGCCTGTCAGAACCATCCGGGAAGCCGGGCCCTGCCGCTCCCGGCCCGTCCCCAGGCCCCTCCCGAGTCTTGCGCTGTCCTCTCCCCCCGCCCTGCTGCCAGGTGCCCTCTGCCCTGCCCTGCCCAGGCTGCGGGCCCCGCGCCCCGCAGGTGCCCCATCTCCCCGCCCTGCTGGTAGCTGACCACTTCCCTAGCCGCCCCCCCGCCGCCGCCGCCGCCGGCTGTGCCCCCTGCTGCCCCGCTCGACTGTGCGCCCCGCCCTGCTGCCAGCTGCCCCCTCTCTCCCCCAGTCAGCGTGTCCTGCCCTTACTCAACCCCCACAGCCCGCATTTCTCTTCCCTGCCCCAGAGTGTCTGTGCCCCTGCCCGAGTGTATTCCCCGCTCCCTCCCCACTAGTGCCCCTCGTCCCGTCTGTGGCTCGCTCTGCCTGTGCACCCTTCTTCTGGCCTCTCCACAAACCACGAGGTCCTGAGCACTGGAAGTCGCAAGGCTTTGCCTGCGAGGGTGTTTGTGGCAGGAGCAACTTGCTTAGCCTGGTGCCGCTCAGCTCAGTAGAAAACCGGGACGCTGAGGCCGGTGCTGGTGCGATGACTTCTGGGCTCAGAGCTGCGAGTTTCCCCACGTGGAAACGTCACATTGCAGAGGAGCTGAGGCGCCGGGACCGGCTGCAGAGACAGGCCTTTGAAGAGATCATCCTCCAGTGTAAGTTTGTGTAACGAACCACCGTTTTGCTCTGTAGCCTCACTACCATGCTTCTAAACCGTAGCAGAGTGGGTGCCCTCTGCATCCCACAGTTCCCAAAGTTGGTAAGGTTATAAGTTCCTGAAAATGGGGATATAATTGAAAGTGTTGGGCAACCTTAACCATGATTGTTATTGTTGCACTGTATATAATGAAAGACCAAAGCACTGGTTTGTTTGTTCATGCTTAAGTGTAGTATTTCACATTTAATATGAGAGAATCTGGTTTCAGTTCAGTCTTTGCACTGTGGATGGTGTGAGAAGTATCTTTTCATCTTTTAAGGTACTTCCTCTGAGGCATTGTTCAGATATTTGTTGGTTTGAAGCCAGCACTAGTATTGTCTGTAGTGACTTTTAGTTGGGGGTTTAAGTCTTTAGTGTTGGTCTTGTCCAATGTAGTTGGTTTTTCACTTTGAGCTTGTTTTTTGGCCATCTCTTTTACCTGTAGTTGCAATGTGAGCAAATAGAAGCAAATGGGTGCTCCCCAACTGTTGTGCTACCATGCTAATGCTAACATGTTACTTTTATTCCCCCGTAGTGTAAAATACTCTTCTAGGGCTGTATTACAAATATTAGAGGGTTGGTTATGTTCTACAAGCTGTGCTTTGGTTGCCTTTGCCTAGGATGAGTTCAAGGATGGATTCTTCAAACCCATATTCCCATGAGCAGTCCCACATATATCAAGAGCAGTACATTTTAGTAAGGACTACTTCTGAATAAAACTTTGCAGAATTGGTCCCTACTGTCTCAGTTTCTGAGAGGTTATCAAAGCCTGAGTAGGAATAAAACCACTGTCTACCAAAGTCAAAACAGGGTGTGTGTATCACAGTGTGACTTAGTGTCATTTGATGAGTTAGTGTAGGAATAACTACAAGATCCTGAAAGCTTATAAATGGAGAAAGCTTGTTTTGTTCCTCACTTGTTTTTTAATTGCACTTTCTTGCCCTGTTAGATAACAAGCTGCTAGAGAAGACTGATCTCCATGCCGTGCTGGCTGATAAGCTGCAAGCAGAAAAGTATGACTTGCAAAGCAGACATGAGATCAGGTACTTGGAATTCTTTTTCAATCAGGATTGGGAGATGAACATTTCAATCAGCTGTCTCTCATACACTAAAACATCATGCTCTATAGGTTACTACAGTAACTTGGAACCAAATATTTGTTACGAATTACACCTGGTAGGACACGCACACAAACAAAGTCCACAACTGCAGAGTTCCCAAAAAACACCAAGTTTATTATGCTTGAGCGTGGTGCCCCCCTGCTAGCCAGGACAGGACCCTGAATACAGATTATACAAAGGTTATATACTTTTTAGCAAAGCATGTTGCCCTCGTAAATCGGAAACCTTAGCCAATAAACAAACCCTTTTCTTATCTACCACCTATCCCTGCTTGGTGCATTCCTCGTGCTAAACCAGTATGTTAATTACACAGCATGGTCCTAAAGCCATGCATCAGTAACTTTTATTATCAGGATGGGAGGCCTCACATCAGGGCCAAGAGACAGGGAGTTAGAGACTGACAAAAACCAGATACTGGGAGTCAAGGCAGGCTGGAGACAAGGAGGAGGATTTTCACAGGGATTCAGTATCTAAGGATCACTCCTCCTGGTGTATGATGTGCTGGCATTTAAACAATGGTGGGCCCCAAACCAAAATGGAGTCACGTGCTAACTTTTCCTTAACATATTCCAATAGCTCCTGATAAACCTAGATTAGGTTGTAGACCACTTCATTACAAGGTCTTGCAGCTGTTACCCAGTTTAAGTCCATTCTTTTGGAAAGCTATCTTACAAATAGATTTTGAGACAGATAATGATTTATTTGGTCATTTGTAGCAGACTCTGTATTTGATATGGGCTAAATTGGGCTATTATGCTATTGGACCTATTTGCCCCATAACTCTCATACTACTTCTCATTGTTGGCTTACAATACTACTTCAGTCAGTGACTTTGTCCAATTTCATAAGCATTGTAGGGAAAGACCAGGTCTGTACTTAAGGTAGAGGTTTTCAAACTTGGTGGCTTCATGGTCTCATGAGTCATGAAGACTTCCTTAGGGAGAAAAATGAAGTGGTAGAGTGCATTCTCTTCTCTTCTCCCTTCTTTCCGCCGCCGCGCCACGCCTCTTTCCCCCCTTGCCCCATGCAAAAAAAAGCCAGGTGGCCATTAGCTTCAGAAAGCTTTGCTGCTGTAGGAAAAATCCAGCTACAGTTCCTTGCATTGACCGCATATGAACAGTAACAGATCAGAACTGATATTATTGCAATAAGGGCACAATAGTAGACTTCAATATTCATGACAATTATAAAGTTGATGTATACGAATTACTTCACCCACCAATGAAGTGCAGCTACCTCTAAAGTGGAAAACATGTTGTGTGAAACCACTGTATACTGTTGAGGATAGGAAATGAATAATACTGTGTCCTACATAAACTGCAAGTGAAACATTGGGCAAGTAGAGTGTAATTAGTTGAAATAGAATTTGGCTGGCATACCACAGGCAAAACATTAAGTAACTAGAGTGTAATTACTTGTTAGAAATTGGCCAGCACACAGTCTGATACCCTGATGAAATATCTCAGAGGTTCTTTGGTGACCATAATATTTAAGGCTGTACAAGTATCTGCTCTGGCAAAAGCTATGTTTGTGGGGATTGTAACAGGCTGCCCTGCCATCTGAAATAGATTGTGCCATTGATAGCCAACTTTCATTTGTAGGAGGCTATGCCCAACTGAATAATAGTGCAAGAGCAAAGACGGGAAGGACTACAGTACATATAAACAAGCCTTAAAAGTAAAATCCTAAGCCTTACTCTGGAAGTGCCCTCAGTATACTCTTGTACTCCTTGATAGGGAGTGAATCCCACAACCATGGGTCTCTGGGAGACTGTCTTTACCTCCCCTAAAGGCTTGAGTGGGGAATGGCTGGTTCCACCTGAACTGACTTCCATATCCATGGTAAGTCAGAGGATAACAGGTGTTCCCTCAGGACTTTTTAAACTACCTTTGGACATACAGCTGTCTGGTAATTGCTTTCTGTTATCACATTGGCCCACTGGGTAAGTGCTACCTGGGTAGGAAGAATAAGTTATCAACACCACTTCCTAAAAACCTAGACCTCCTGTTCTATTGGTGACCTGGTTTGAGCCTACTTAGCTTGTGAGATCTGATGTAAGAACAGCTCAAAGTGGTACTGTTGCAGGCAAAATAGAAATATTTGTTATTGTGTAAACTAAAGTGAGAGGGAAGTTTGAAATGACCACATACTAGTGTCCCTCTCACATTCATTTCCCTTCAGAACACTAATCTGTCACTCTGACTCCTTTCTGTTTTTATGGTCTTCAGAGCAGATTAGCTAGGTTGTCCCATCTCTCCCGCCTCTCTTCTCCCCTGAGTACCAAACATAGGGTGATTACGCAAACAGATACTGCACATTTCCTTCTTATACTGCTTAGGGTTACTAGTATGTCTATTTTCTGATTTTTATTGTTTTAGAAAAACTGTGGGTTTTTTTTTAACTTCTAAAAAAGTTGTTGTTTTGCTTGAATTATATCTTTTAAAAATTGACCTCCATGTTTCTGTGTGTGAGCTTCCAAAAAGCGTAGAAGATTTTAGTTATTGTGATGGGTAGCGTATTGTTTATATTAGTTTCTACTGGCTCCAACCTGATCAGGACTCCACTGTGCTGTACAAACAGAATAGGACAGTGCCAGTCCTCAAGGAGCTTACAACTTCCATAGAGAAGATAGACAAAGTGTGGGAGAAGAAGCAGTGGCACAGAGAGGGCAAATGACTTGCCCAAGGTGTTACAACAGATCAGTAGCGGATCACGGAATAGAACTCAGGTTCCCTGATTCTCAGTCCATTGCCCTATCCCCTGGAACATGCTGCCTTTTGAAGAACTCTAGGCGCCATCATCTCCCTCCACAAACCACTTTAAATTCACCCAACCTTGCAGTTTTTGCAGTCCTTGGGGTACTGTATAAAAAAGCCTCATCTTGCTTCTATTTTAACCTAAAACCAGGAGCTCTTAACATAATAACTGGGTCTAAGTTCTATTTTGTAGTTAAGAGAGTGAACTCAATCCCTGGAAAATCAAGGAACCCTTCCAAACTGCTTAAAATTGTTCTGGGAGGAGAGGGTATTATGGAACTACTTTTCAGTCTGGTTTTATAGACTAGTCTGTTAATGGGGGGGATTTGTAAATTAAAAATAATGCAATTAGTAACTGACAGCATTGGGTTTACGGCATGCTGTAAGACTTGTATTTGCCCTAGGCTAGGACTCAACTTGTCTAGCGTCTTTATGCACTTCCCCAGATCCTCTGAAGAAAAATTAAATGTTTATAAAGTAACAATCAGAACAGGAGAGAAATTGAAAATGTACCATGTACAGGAAAGGGCTAAATTATTTTTATCTAAGACTTAGGAAGAGGCAAAAAGATGGAGGTATGATATTCTAGATATAAGAAGCTGTAGAAGAAAAAACATTCTCACAAAGAGATGAGTATGTGGAGGAGACCAGGGCTAAATGAATTAAGGAAGTGGGGAGAGGAAGACAAGGTCCATGAGGAGTAGGTCCAAAGAGGAAGGTTTTGTTGTATAACCTCAAATGCATGTGGGAGTCAATGGAATTCTTGGAATATAAAGACTATGTCAGAAGGCAGGCAGCAGCAACTCTGCATGTCCTTGGTGGGGAGATCAAGTTTAGGGAGGTGCAAGAGGAGATGAAGGCATTGATGAAGGGTAGTCAGGGAAATGGTGTCAGAATGTGATGGTATATCTGAAGGCATACAATTAAGAGAGGAAAAAGTAGAATTGCATGACGGGTGGGTACAACAACATGACAGGAAAAGGTGAGTTCTAGGTCAGGAGTGAACCCCTCCACCCTCAGCCCCATGAGAGACAAAGAAACAAAAAACTTTATGAAACAAACTGAAAGTCTGAGCTGAGGATTATGGAGTAGTACTGGAGAGGAGTATTCTTGTCCAAAAGAACAACTTCTGTCCTTAAGACCTGTAGTTGAAGGGAATTAAGTCACATGTTTGCCCACTCAAGGAAAGTAGAGTGTGTCCCTACTTCTAGGATGCAAAGACCTCAAGTATTTTTTTTATACTCTAGACTTCTTGACAGGGAGTTTCAAGAGGGTTATTGAAGGATGCGTTTAAATGATGTTTTAAATGTCATGCCTGACTAGGTCTGGCTATTTTAATTGGGGGGATAATGAGATGTATAGACAGACTATGAAGAATTTAGAATTATGCATGAGACTTCCTTTCGTAATAAATTTCAGTAGAGGCTGGTTGCCTGGAGGGTTTTAACTCTACCTTAATGTTTGAATGTAGTTAACGCAAATTTGAAATTGCAGGAGATGCTATTATGAGGCTATCTAGGCAGAGGCTCAGAAGTCATCAACTTCTAGCTTGTGAAATCTTTCCTCTAAAATTCCAGTCCAGGGCATGATGGCACAAGGAATGAAGCTCAATTGCAGGAAATGGCCCAGCTGAGGATTAAACATCAAGAGGAGCTGACAGAGCTGCATAAGAAGCGTGGTGAGGTTAGAAAGTCCTCTTTCATGTATTTTGTGGCCCTTTGTGAGCATGGTGTCTGTGCAGTAATTGTCTAAAGATATTGGATTCTGATCCTTTTTCATTATCTTTGCTATTGTCAAATTTAAACTTCTGATAGGTTTGTTATCCCTTGACGCTTCTCAGTTGCAGAGTGTGCAACCTGTTCATGTGATTAACTTGTAGTATTGTTATAGTTCAAAGGATTTGCTTTTCCTACATAAGTGAATCTTCTGGTTGCTACTTTATTTCCGTGCTTTTTATGATATTTGAAAAAAGTAAATATTTCTTCCTCATATGTATCCTCAATGTTTGATGTGGTTGTGTCCAAAGGAGCCTTTCTGTCTGACAGGGCTGAGATAGTAAGGGACAGTAACAGTGATGACTACTGCTCTTAAGTAGCAGACTTTCCAGTCTGATACTGTCTGCTAGTACTGTGTCCAGAACTGTTTACTGTCTTTGAAGAAGAGGAAGTTCTGAAAGATGCACACATTACTTATAAAGTTGGACTGCCACATTCTGACTAGGAGCCAATGAATGGCTGGAGTACAGGTGGCATCCCTGCATTTTTTGTAAATTTTTTTTCTCTCCCTAGTTGGCCCAGTCAGTGATTGATTTGAATAATCAAATGCAGCAGAAAGACAGAGAGATGCAGATGAACGAAGCAAAGTGAGTAGGAGCATTTCTTCTTTGTGATATAGGGCATGAGACCCACATTTTTGGTCAGGTGTTTGTTTTGTATTACAGTACTGCCTAGGAGCCCCAGCCATAGACCAGGACCCTGTTGTGCTATGCACAGTACAAACACATACCAAAAAGATGGTGTCTGCACCAAAGAGTGTTTTTCATTGTGTTATTTATGGTGTTGCTCTTCCAGGATTGCAGAATACATGCAAAAGATCTCTGAGCTGGAAACAGAGTGCCAGGAACTGCGCAGCAAGCTGCAAGAACTTGAGCGAGCCAATCAAACACTGAAGGATGAGTATGATGCTCTCCAGATCACCTTCACTGCCCTAGAAGAGAAACTGAGGAAAACTACTGAAGACAACCAAGAGCTGGTCACACGTTGGATGGCAGAGAAGGCTCAGGAAGCTAATCGGCTCAATGCAGAGAATGAGAAGGACTCGAGGTGAGATGTTGACCATATATGACCATAAGCGTGGTTTGAGTACGCCAGTCCGAGAGCGACCATTGTCTCCGAAAGTCTTCTGTTTACTCTGAAAACCTAGACATTCAAGGCAGAGAAGCTTCTGGAACTTCGTGTTCATTCTCTGGGGCCAACAAAGGAAAATATATTCTCCAGGGCTTTGTCTAATTGTAAATGACTAAAGTAATTACTTTTCCACTATTTCCTCAGGAAACTATTCTAGTCTAACAGATCAAACGGTTGGAATCTGTCTTCTGATTTTACCATGGTTGTATAACATACTGGTTACTCCTAGTTTTACCCCCTTGGGCTAACCTAAACAATTTCTTCATTTTCTGTATCCCGTTAACTTAGTTGCTATTTGGCCAAGCGACGCATTAACTTGAATCAGTTCCTCATAACTTCTGGTTAATAGCCATGCATGCAGTCTTCAAAGTGTTCTCTTTCCAAATGCAGCTTACATACTTGCCTCCTTGGCATGTGATGCCTGTGTTAGCATCATATAATCTCACTAGGCTTCTTTGCTGACATATCATTATAAGGTTTGATTATGTAAAGAACTTTGTTATTTTTCCCCCTCCAGGAGGCGACAAGCCAAGTTGCAGAAGGAGTTAGCGGAAGCTGCCAAGGAACCACTGCCAGTTGAACAGTAAGTAACCCTAATTTCAGGCACTAGAGATGTGCTAAAACTGAGGTCTGGGAAATAAATCTGTTTCTCCTGTCTGATGTGAAAGGTGTCTCTTCTTCTCATCACCATGCATGAATGTATTTTTGTTAGGGCTGTCAAGCAGTTAAACAAATTAATCACACAATTAAACAATAATAGAATACCATTTATTTAAATATTTTGAATGTTTTCTACATTTTCAAATATATTGATTTCGATTACAATACAGAATACAAAGTGTACAGTGCTCACTTTTATTTTTTATTACAAATATTTGCACTGTAAAAAACAAAAGAAATAGTATTTTTCAATTCATCTAATACAAGTACTGCAGTGCAATCTCTTTATCATGAAAGATGAACTTAGAAATGTAGAATTATGTACAAAAAAAACTTCATTCAAAAATTAAAACAATGTAAAACTGTAGAGCAGGGACAGGCAAACTTTTGGGCCTGAGGGCCACATCGGGTTTCCGAAATAGTATGGAGGGCCAGTTAGGGGAGGCTGTGCCTCCCCAAATAGCCAGGCGTGGCTCGGCCCATGGACCCCCACCCCTGACTGCCCCCCGCCACCCCATCCAACCCCTTCTCTCATTCCTGGGACCCCCTGCCCCATCCTACCACCCCTTCTCCCTGACCACCCCTGGAACCCCTCCCCCTGACTGCCCCCCGCCACCCCATCCAACCCCCCTCTCCTTCCTGACTGCCCCCCCTGGGACCCCTGCTTCCATTCAACCCCTCCTCCTGACCACCACCCCGAACTCTCCTGCCCTCTATGCAACCCCCACTGCTCCCTTACCACGCTACCTGGAGCACTGGGGGCCCACGCCGACCAAAGCACCAGGACAGGCAGCCATGCCGCCTGGCTGGAGCCAGCCACCACACAGCACAGAGCACCGGGTCAGGCTGCAGCTCTGCATCTGCGCTGTCCAGGAAGAGCTCACAGCCCTGCCGCCCAGAGCATTGCGCCAGCGGCGCAGTGAGCTGATGCTGCAGGGGAGGGGCCAGGGGCTAGCCTCCCGGGCCAAGGGCTCAGGGGCCGGGCAGGAGGGTCCCGCGGGCTGTAGTTTGCCCGCCTCTGCTGTAGAGCCTACACGTCCCCTCAGTCCTACTTCAGCCAATCACTCAGAAACAAGTTTGGTTACAATTTGCAGGAGATAATGCTGCCCACTTCTTGTTTACAATGTCATCTGAAAGTGAGAACAGGCGTTCGCATAGCACTGTTGTAGCCAGCGTCCCAAGAAATTTACATGCCAGATGCTCTAAAGATTCATATGTCCCTTTATGCTTCAACCACCATTCCAGAGGACATGCGTCCATGCTGATGATGGGTTCTTCTGGATAACGATCCAAAGCAGAGCGGACCAACGCATGTTCATTTTCATCATCTGAGTCGGATACCATCAGCAGAAGGTTGATTTTCTTTTTTTGGTGTTTCAGGTTCTGTCTTTTCTGCATCTGAGTGTTTCTCTTTTAAGGTTTCTCAAAACATGCTCCATGCCTCATCCATCTCAGATTTTCAGGTTTCAGGTTCTTAAACCTTGGATCAAGTGCTGTAGCTATTTTTAGAAATCTCACATTGATACCTTCTTTGCGTTTTGTCAGATCTGCAGTGAAAGTGTTCTTAAAACGAACATGTGCTGGGTCATCATCCGAGACTGCTATAACATGAAATGTATGGCAGAATGTGGGTAAAACAGGACAGGAGACATACAATTCTCCCCCAAGGATTCAGTCACAAATTTAATTAACACTTTTTTTTTTTTTTTAAACGAGCATCAGCATGGAAGCATGTCCTCTGGAATGGTGGCCGAAGCTTGAAGGGTCATACAAATGTGTAGCATGTCTGGCATGTAAATACTTTGCAATGCCGGCTACAAAAGTGCCATGCGAATGCCTGTTGTCACTTTCAGGTGACATTGTAAATAAGAAGCAGGCAGCAATATCTCCTGTCAATGTAAGCAAACTTGTTTAGCAATTGGCTAAGGACTGAGTGGACTTGTAGGCTCTAAAGTTTTACGTTTTGGTTTTGAGTGCAGTTATGTCACACAAAAAAAGAATCTGCATTCGGAAGTTACACTTTCACGATAGAGATTGCACTACAGTACTTGTTAGGTGAATTGAAAAATACTATTTCATTTTTACAGTGCAAATATTTGTAATAAAAATACAAAGTGAGCACTGTACACTTTGTATTCTGTGTTGTAATAGAAATCAATATATTTGAGCATGTGGAAAAACCAATAATTAATAAATTTCAGTTGGTATTCTATTGTTTAACAGTGTGATTAATTGTGATTTTTTTTTTAGTTAATCGCATCAGTTAACTGATTAATCGACAGCCCTAATTTTTGTAGAGAATTAGGGTAATTGATATTTTTATCTTCAGTAATTGTGATAGAGGAGTGTTAAAACTTGAAAAGTCATTTTAAAATCAGAAATATGTAGTAAATTTCCTTATTTGTATGTTTATAGAATGAGGAACTCTGCTGTGACTAAGAATATCAATTCAAGTTTGAAAGTCCTAAGACAGGTTCATTCAGTGAATTTGAACTCGTATCTCAACAGAATACAATTTCTGTGATGCAGTCCCTTTGGCATTTGGAATAGTTCTCTTGATCTGGGAGTGAGGGCCACTGGAGACACTTAGGTCTGGAAAAAGTTGGGACTACGTAAACAGTATGGTAGGGTTTCATGTGAGAGCAGAGATTGTACAGATTGGAAAAACAGTATCAATTACTTCCGTGCTGGAATGGATTTATGCCTAGTTTCTGCTTTGCTTGCTCACTTACTGCCTTAAGTATGAAGTGCCCATACTGCTCAGTTACCAACTAGGTAATATGCAGATTAACAGTAAACCAATATGGGAACCTGAGAGGGTGTGTATGGGGGGAATATTCGTTCACTTTATTGCTGAATAGAGTTGCTGCCTTTGGGGTTTGACAAAGGGAGTTAACTACAACGGGCCTTATTTGGCTGATTCAAAAGGAGGCATGTTCCCATACTTCTCCAGGGATGATGATATTGAAGTGCTTGTGGATGAAACTTCTGACCCAGCTGAAGAGACTTCCCCAGTGCGAGCTGTCAGCCGGACATCCAGGTATGTAGACTGATATTCCTGTACCTTTTTTAAGGTGCCTTTTGAAATGTCAATATAACTTAAGAAGAATGGGTAGTGGTTAATGAAAACTGTTGAAAAGTTACTTAACTCCCTTCCCACCTAGACTTAACACACACATTTCTTACTACAACACAGCAGCAAGGGTAGGTAGAGTTATATGAACAGCCCCCAACTGTGAGAATAGGGGTCAAGGAGTGATTGACAAATCTAAACAGAGTTTCAAATTGCTTAAACCCAATGAAGAAAGTCCTTTCTCAAAGTTTATAAGGTCCTTAACCTCACCCCCATTTATATATTCCAAGCTGTTATTAATGGTGACCTGCATCATCTGCTGCTCCCATGGGATCTTCCCTCCTGAGCTTGGGTCTGAAAGGGAAAGCCTCTTTTCCCAGATACTTGGTGGTGTGAACTGTATTTATTGATCTTCATTTGAACAATCTGTTCATAAGGCTTAAACCTGTCCTCTCCTCCTCTTTAGTAAGCGACTGTCCCAGCCTGCTGGAGGCCTTCTGGACTCTATCACTAATATTTTTGGGTAGGTTAGAACACCTTCACCTTTTCTTGTTTATATATTGGTTTCAATGTATACCAGAATTTTCGTGATGTAAGGAATCGAGATGTCATAATGTCAGCCTTTCTTCTAGTTTCTGCTTTTTTTTCTTTTTGTTCTCCTCAACTTCCTGTTTCTTCCATCTTGACGTATGCTGACCTCTGACCTTTCCCTCCAGTCTATCTGAGTCTTCCCTTTTGGGACATCACTCTTCTGATGCTGCCAGGTGAAAACATTATCCACTCTTAGTCCAGCATGTGAATATATGACACTGAAGTAATGTGGAACCCAGCTTCACTACCCTGATTAGTCTTCAGATGTTCATAACACTGGCTAGAAACTTTCCAGTTAGCAATACAGGCAGTCCTTCTGAATGGAGCAGTATGTGGATTTGGTTCTTTTTAATGACAGTGCAGTAGTCAGCACCTCACTAGCTGGGGTCTCTTCTCCAGTGACTGTGCTGTAGTCAGACCCTCTAAGTGGAGTCCTGCATTAGGTGGAAGGTCTTTCTTTAAGACAGTTTTGGAGTCTGAGCTTTCAAACGGGGTACTCCACTGGCTGGGATCTTCTCACAGCCACAGTAGTGCAGTCTGAACTAGACACAATGGTGGGGTTGCAGTCCGTCCCTCTAAACTCATTGTGATGTTTACATTGTTTGACTCCTTAGTACAAGAAAAGATGACTGCTCAGACATTAGCTGGCAGTGAATTTGATAGTGTGGGAGCAAACTAAGGTTAAGCTAGGTAAGAGACAGTGCAGGCATGAACTGATGCATGCTGCCATGTGAGAGAATACAATGTAATCTGATAAAATGCAGTCTTGCAAGGAGGGGGGGAAAGAATAAAGTAAGGATTTTGGCCGTCTCTCATCCACCCCACAGTGATAGTTGGGCTCATCCAGGTCTGTGCCTGCCACTTTAAGAACTGCATCCACTCTTCTATTTAACATATTTTTCTTTGTGTCCCATCGCAGGAGGCGCTCTCTGTCCTCATTTCCCGCTCCCCAGGAAAATGTAGATGTGCATCCAGGTTCCAGTAAAGAAGTGAGAGTGCCCACTACTGCAGTGTATGTCTTTGTAAGTATATCCAGGAACTACAAGATTCTTCAGACTCTTCCTGCCTAAGAGGAGGAGAATTTGACCTTTGAGTAGCAAATGCTATCTCGAATAATATGGCTCTGCTTGTTTAAACTGCTCCAGATAATGTTTTAAATCTAGAAGATGACTCGTGAATTGGCAAGGCAGCTAGGTCCATTTAATCCATATTGACTTTACTCTCAGCCTGGATATCCACCTAAAACAAAAATTCACTCAGGTGCATGCATCCTTCATGCTTTTAATGTTCCTTCTTTTGTGGTCATAGTTAAGTTAATGTACGTCTTGCTGAGGTCAATGATGACTAGTAAAAGGTCTGAGTGCACAAAAGAATCGCACTCCTATTACCCTTTCAGCTCCCAACAGTCTCTTTGTCCCATCATACTATAGCAGTGCTGTGATTGCGGGAGAGGCTGCTGACAATGTAGGATAAGTTCGGTGCCTGTTATCCACAGTGTAAGGAAGCATGGCCCTGAATGTCATCCAACAGAACCAATTAAGGAGTTTAGGGTGTTGGGGTGTCTTTATTTGTGGTGTGTGTGATCTCAAGTTTTCAAGCTGAGACCTCTTGCATATGTTATGGAATGGTGAGGCCACTTTTGAATCTGAGTCTGTGCAAGGCAACTCTACGTTGTTCATTTTATAGCTGGAAAATTGGAGCAAACTCTTGTGAACCAGTTACTTGCTTTGAATGCTCATGTAATAGAGATGGTTGCTGAATGGTGAAAGAAATCCCAGAGATTTCCTATACCGCTCCTACTACCTGGGTAATTCACCTGAGTTTTTGTGGTATTCTGATTTGTTTAATGTAGGCTTTGCTAATTTTATTTAGTATGGGCCTTCTGCATATGAAAGATGATCACATTTGGGCTAGATCACGATTGTGTGCAGCCTACTCTTCAGCAAGCTCTGTATGGTGCTACAGTCTGACAGTTCTGTTTGGTGCTGATGTCATTTGGGGTGGCTGTGATTGTGCTTTTTGTTCACCCTCCCCCAAGGATGCACATGATGGAGAAGTGAACGCAGTGCAATTCAGTCCTGCTTCCCGGTTACTAGCAACAGGAGGCATGGATCGGAGAGTTAAACTCTGGGAAGTCTTTGGAGGTAAGTGTCTGCTCTGAGTTATTGTGTGAAGAGACATAGGCCATAAAGAATACTTTTTGTCTTATACCAAATTTAGAATCCCATACAGTTGGCTCATACAAAATGGATTTTCCCCTAAAGTTTTTAACTCAGTTGCTGGTGTTTAAGTTGAGCATGCTGTTCTACAGTTCCAGACAAACACTATATAAAGTGTGAAGCAGTTATGTTAGGTCAGCTGAAATATACTCGGAATGGGGGAGTAAAGCCAGGCTCAAGCAAACTGATCAAAAGCCAGTGCCACTTATGTAATTCATTTTTGTGTTGCTGTGGTAATTGTCCAGTGTGTTGGCCAAATGGATCTAACCCAGAAGTTCAAATCCTTCCCCCATTTGTATCCAATTCATTGCTTAATTGTTTCTTTCTGCATACAGATAGGTGCGAGCTGAAAAGTTCTCTCTCTGGCAGTAACGCAGGGATTACGAGTATCGAATTTGACAGTGCTGTGAGTATTTGTATAATACCCATAGTCTGTGTTTGGGGAGAAATTAATTGCAGTAGCTTGTGCTCGGCTACCAGTTTCACACACATGCTTTGAAATACATCCCCAAACAAACAAGTTAAAATACTTGTAGGAATACCTGACAAACATTTTAAAATATAGTACAAAACTTTTTCATACAGTAGGCTGAACTCTAGTATCAAAGGGACACTTCAGTGAATTAAGCTTAAACCAAATTAAGGCCACTGTATTATGAATAGGGGTATGTCTACACTTAAAACACTATAGCAGCACTGCTGAAGCACTTCAGCATGGACAGACACTACAGCAGAGGAGGGCAAACTGAGGCCCCTGCGGGACCCTCCTGGCCGGCCCTTGAGCTCCCGGCCAGGGAGGGCTAGCCCTCCCCGGCCGGGAGGCTAGCAGGATCCTCCCCTGCTGTCCCCACTCCCCCGCAGCCTCAGCTCACCGTGCTGCCAGCCCTCTAGGCGGTGGGGCTGCGAGCTCCTGCCAGGCAGCATGGCTGCAAGAGCCGCCAACCTGCCCCAGTGCTCTAGACTGCGTGGTGGTATGGCTGGCTCCGGCCAGGCGGTACGGCTGCCAGTCTTGGTGCTCTGAACGGCATGGTAAGGGGGCAGGGAGTGGGGGGGAGGGGTTGGATAAGGGGCAGGGGGTCCCTGGGGTCAGTCAGGGTATAGGGAGTAGGGGGAGGTGTTAGAGAGCTTATTCCTTCACTCTCCCACTTCCCTGGTCCTTCTCGCATGAACAGAGAGCAACAATACCCGAAGTCCGAAGGTGCAAACAATTCGATGTTTATTGGGGTGAACTTCCAGCAAGCTTAAATACAAGTTCCTTTTTCCTTATTTTCGAATCCCAACTTACTTCCTGTTTGCCCCTAATTTATATAGTAATATTCTTAGCTATACCTTAACCAATCATTCTACTGAAATTTAACTAACCAATCCTAACATATTGTATCATGATTAGCTAACCAATTATATCCCACCACCTTAATTAGATTACACCCAGCAAAATTAATTATACAGCAGACAGAAACAATCACAGAACCAGACAGAGATTATACAGACAAACAATAGCAAAGTGGGAACTATAATGACAAAACAATACAGAAGTGAGGATTTCACATTCCCAGCTATTGATAAGTGAGTTCTTGCCAGACAGGATGCTATCAAACTAAGTTTCCTTTTACATTTTCTAGGCACTTCCCTTTCTCTGGAGGTGATAGGAATACAATCCTGTCCTGATAGTGTCTGACAGCCCAATAGCACCTTATTTCAATGTGACTAGTTTGGAATGTGAGGATGTGACTGTTCACTTCCTAGCTTATGGCTGCCTCTGCTGCTTAGCCAAAGGCCTTAGCCTAAGAACAGGGCCTCAAACTGTCACAGTAAGAGAAGGCCCTTACACCAGCAGACAGTGATTTTGATTCTTTCTTTTATACCTCTAGAACTAGCCAAGTGATAAGAATACCCCTAAATTCTTAAAGTACAGGCCTTTGCAGACAGGCCTGAATATCTATATCCTAACAGGCGGTTGGATGGGGTGGAGGTTCTGGGAGGGTGGGCGGTCAGGGGATGGGGAATGGGGAGGGTTGGATAGGCATGGGAGTCCCGGGGGTGTGGATAGGGGACGGGATGGTAAGGGGGTGTTGGATGGGTCGGGGGTTCTGAGCGGGGCAGTCAGGGGATGGGGAGGGGACGAATAGGGGGCGGGGGCCAGGCTGTTTGGGAAGGCACAGCCTTCCCTACCTGGCCCTCCATACAGTTTCGGAACCTCGATGTGGCCCTCGGGCCAAAAAGTTTGCCCACCCCTGCACTACAGCAACGGGAGGGGTTCTACCATTGCTGTAGTTACTCCACCTCCCCGGGAGGCAGTAGCTAAATCAATGGAAGAATTGTTCTGTCTACACCAGAGGTTAGATCATCATAGCTTTGTCTCGAGGTGTTGATTTTTCACACCCCTTAGAATCATAGCTATGCCAATGTAAGTTCCTGGTGTAGACCAGCCCTAGGAATATCCACATGGGTTTAATGCAGTTTAATTTATCCATTTCAAATTCACACCTGTAGGTAATTTGGATTAACTTTCCTGAGTCATTCCCCTCTTCACCCCACCCCATAGACAAGTCCTAGAACTCTGATCTGCACTTCACTTTTCAGAAGATAAACAGAATCCAGTCATCTGGGCTACTGGGAGTTTTAAAATGAGCTAGGTCTTACCCCAGCTGTGAATTTCCACTGCTGCCTTATGAGCTCCTTGAAACTACTAGAGTTGTATGTATCTGCTCCTGTTTTATGCATTGAGAAATGTGTATAACTTGGTGGTGAGGATTAGATGCCTCCCTGA
Organism: Natator depressus; assembly: GCF_965152275.1. Lineage (NCBI taxonomy): Eukaryota > Metazoa > Chordata > Testudines > Cheloniidae > Natator > Natator depressus. The sequence continues at coordinate 47,051,385 of NC_134242.1, read as the reverse complement.
GGTCTGTGATGAATAGTAAAAGGTCTGACTGCCTGAAGGATTACACTTCCATCACCCTTTCAACTCCCAGCAATTTCTCACCCATCATAACCCAGCAATGCTGTGACTGGGGGAGTGTTTGCTGACAAATTGTGATGTGTTCAGTTCATGTTCCCTAGAGCATCACAGGCACAATTCTGATCTGCATCCAACAGAACCAGTCAAAGGAGTATGGGGTTTTGGAGGTGCATATCTGGGTACATGATCTCAAACTTTCTTGCTGAGACCTCTTTCACCATGTATGAACTAAGGCCAAGTTTGAAGCCATCTTTACAGCTTAGCATTTCTGTGCTTTCACATTATTGATACACCTCCAAAAACATCTTACGTTGGTCTTCATCAGTTCACCAGAGTCCTCAAACTATGGGGCTCCCCCTCCGGGGGGGTGCAGAGGAATGTCAAGGGAGGCACAGCAGGCCAGGGAGGGAGCACATGTCATGTAAGCCCTGCTCTACTCCCAGTTCTGCTGTGGCCCCAGTCCCAGCCACTAAAAGTCTGGTTACTTGCAGTAACCGGTCTCCACCCTTGGAGGGTGGGAAGAGCAGCAGCAGTTGCTGCTGCTGCTGGAGCCTGGAGGAGCACTCAGGCGGCTACAGTGAGAGAGGTATCAGCGGCTTTCTCCTGCCCTGAGCGCAGCTCCCCTTCCCTTGCCTCACTCACACACATCCCCAGAGTGTGGCTCCCCCTCCTCCGTTATGCCCCACTAAACCCTTACCCTGACTCCCGGGGGGGGGGGGGGCAGTGAGGGTGTGGACTGGGCAAGGGGGGGTTGTGATTGAGAAAGTTTGGGGACCACTGCACTAGAGGGTTGTCTGGTGTTGCTAACCTGTTTGGAGAAACTTGTTCTGGTGTAAGTGGCTTGATCACATTGCAGATCTTGTCAGAACAGATGCATTCTGGGTTCCATGATTTTTTCTGAATCAGTCACCTGACACTGTCAGGCACAAGCCTTGTCATTCTGGGATTTTTCTTGAGAAATAACTTTGCCATACAGAGTCTTGAAATATGATCTCTGTCTAGAGTGAAAGGAAGGAGCCACCACCCTCAGGATACCTGTATACCCATTTGTCCATCTCCTGACCAGAACTTACTTAGTTTTTACTACCTCTGTTGAGAACCCGGTAGATGGGAGTGAAATTGACAAGAATCAGGCGAGCCTCACTCTGCAGTTTGGGTCAGCTAGGCCCAACAACAGGGGCAGATGCTGGAGCTATTTGTGGGGAAGGAGAGCCAAAAAATAGTCTGGGTAAAGGCACAGTAGGAGAAAACCCCACCATCCTTGCAGCAGCAAGGAGGTTATGAGTAGAAATGGTCTGGAAAGAATGTCCCTCCCTTCCAGCACTGTGGCCACTATTCCTTTCATAGCCAATTGTTTGGGAATCTGGACATGGCTCATGAAAAAATTACATCTTTGTTGAAAATGTCTTGAAAATCTTCTTCCTCATCCAAACTTAATTGGTGCTTCCCTCCGCCAGTTGCTTTCTTAGCAGTATGGCAGTAAAGTGAACCCTGTGGATTGTCTGTTCTAATGACTATCCCATAGTATTGAGACTTGCTGGGTGTAGTAGTTTACTTCTTTCAGTCACTGTGGGAAATTGACTTAAATCCCTCCTGTTTCCACAGGGCTCCTATCTCTTAGCAGCTTCAAATGACTTTGCCAGCAGAATCTGGACTGTAGATGACTATCGGTTACGGGTGAGTCTCTTGCAAAAGTCAAGCAATGTGTAGGCTCTTTCTGCCCAGTATTCTCATTTATGTTCTTACAAAGGACACTGAAAAATTGTGGATTCCACTGTTTTAGGATCTTGCCAAAGTGGGGTTTGTTTTTTTTCTTTTTGCTCTCTTGCAAAACATTAATTGAATTTTTATCCCTTTTTTAATTGAAGAGAGCCTTTACAGCATAACCTGGTGTGCAACACTGGCCTCTGCACATAGCCTCACAGAAACCTCTCCAGATAAATAGCGACCAAATATATGAACTTTCCTCTGCACATAGGAAGTATTAACTTTAGAACCATTTAAATGTTAAGATACAGCAGTCTTAAGGACCCAAAGGCTGTAACATGGTTCAGGGATTTAGTTAAAACACAGTTCTATTTCCTAGACTAGATGCATGTTAACTGAGTAGGTGCCAGCTTGGGTCCCTGGCTCAATTGTTGGAGTAGACAAGCCCTGAAGCACTAGTCTCTAATCAGGATACTTAACAAAAGACTAATCTCTTGCTCATGTTCTTCCTCCACCTCTTCAGAGTGGACTCTTTGGCCCTTGTCCAAGGAAGGACATGCCTGTGATCTCCCTAGGCTGAAAAGTGCTCTCTTCCCTTAGCAGAGGAAACTGTCTAAGAGGCTTCAGTTATTCCTGCTCCTGGACGTGATCCTTGTTCTTAAATTTTTATTTTAGGAATATTTCACCAAACATTATTTGGCATGCTGACTCTAACTCAAGATATGTTTAGTTGCTCTTACAAGCTGTTGAATACACAATCTGGCATGAAGCATTTTGGAATAGCCAGGCCTGTTCCCTTTCTGACACAGAAGCTCTGCTGTCATTTCTGTACTGGTTAGCCTCTCACGCTCTTCAGGCATTAGAAGTGAACTTGAATCTCTCTTTGCCCCATGTTGCATTATTTGCTCTGTAGATCTTCAGCATTTTACGTATTGTTCTAAAGTACACCTACAATATAATTCACTTGATTGCTTTTAATATGAAGATATTTATCTCCAGAATGTTAGATCTTGTATGGGAAACCTTCCTGAACATGTCAAAATCTTTGCAGCTTTAGATTGGCCCAAAAATCCTGCCATCAGGTAGAAACAAAAGTGTATAACAGTTTAATAGATGATCATTAAGAATATGATTCTGTCACAAAGGTCATGGATTTCATGACTTTATGGGAAGTCCGTGACTACTTCTGCGCCAGGACTGGAGCAGCTGTCAGTCCCAGGGCTGCTGGAGCAGCTGTCCGGTGACCAGCACAGTGGCTAGGATTGGGTCAAGCCCTGTGGGGCTGGAGCAGGGTATTCCCACCCCCCAACCGAGTATTTGTAGTAAAAGTCAGGGACAGGTTGTTGGCTTTTGTGAATTTTTGTTTACTGCCCATGACCTGTCCCTGACTTTTGCTAAAAATACCCGTGACAGAATCTTAACCTTAATCCTTATTAACTTTGTGTGAAAAGTCCCCATGCAAAACTCCCCTCAGTCTTCACTAGATCTTTCTGCAATTTTTCCAGTGTCCCTTCAGGCTTTGGGTCAGTACCATCACTGCTCACTGAGTTAATACAGCACATTGACTTCCTTGTCTGAATGGGTTTGGTGCATGGATTTATCATAGAATCATAGAATATCAGGGTTGGAAGTGACCTCAGGAGGTCATCTAGTTCAACCCCCTGCTCAAAGCAGGACCAATCCCCAATTTTTGCCCCAGATCCCTAAATGGCCCCCTCAAGGATTGAACTCACAACCCTGGGTTTAGCCGGCCAATGCTCAAACCACTGAGCTATCCCTCCCCCTTATCTTCCTTGCATGTTCATTGAGGGCAGTTGAGTTGATTTGATATTAAATCCTGCATCAAACTACCTATTTTATAAACAAGTATTCACTTGTTAATGGCAGTGCAGCAAGGATGGTAATGGAATATTCTTCAAGGTTATAAAGATCCTCTCCATAAAATTGTGGTATCCAGAGATTAACTGTCCTGTTGCAACCACTGAGACAATCCATGACCTTTCGGTTTTAGTGCTGTGCAATAATTTTTCAGTTCCTCGCTCTGCTCCCATTTCACTTCCATTTTTAAGTCTTCTGGTGGTTCTGTAGTTCATGTAGCAGTGTGCAAGTCAGAAGTTCAGTGATTAACAGTAGAAGATTTGATTTTTGGGAAGGATTGCTCTCTGATCACTTTCCCTGTTCCCGGCAGTCTATTCCCTCATGCTACATTAGTTCTATGATTGACAAAAAAGTATCTAATAACTTGTGATGATTGTACTTCATGTTCCAACGGGCCCTGACTGCAGTTGGCATCAGACAGAAACAGTCATGGAAATCTGCTGATAGGAGCAATTCTCTAATTTCTGGAGATCTCCGGCTTTCAAGCTGAGACGTCAGAGTTAACACTAGATCCCTTTTTCCTTTACTTGACAGTCAGCTTCTGAAATCTGGAGACACCATCATTCCAACTCTTACTATGCTTTAGTCCATCCCCTGGTCTATCCTTTAAGACTGTTGTAGTTACCATCCTTCCAACCGAGGTTACTGGGGGTGGTAGAAAAGAGTCATAGATTTCAAAAGAACTACTCCTTAACTAGCGAAAGGAGTTGCAATTGAGGGAGAGAGTATCTCCAACCCGGAGAGAGTACTCTCGGCACTTGCTGACTCATGGAGAAGCAGACTGGGAATCAAAGCTACATTCTGTTTAACCTGAATGGAAAGATGAGCTTTTTTTTTTTGGTGACCCATGCCTCTAGTCAAACGTTAGACTAATGTGGGAGGAGTTGAATCAAAGACTTTGTCCCTGGTAAGCTGCTGAATGGCAAGATCATAGCCATGAGGACAGGAAGCAATTGTAGCTGAAACTGCTCATTTACACCATGTAAATCTTCTCTCCCCAGCACACACTGACAGGCCACAGTGGGAAGGTTTTGTCAGCCAAGTTCTTGCTGGATAATGCACGCATCGTGTCAGGGAGTCATGACCGGACCCTCAAGCTCTGGGACCTGCGCAGCAAAGTTTGTAAGGAAACCATTTCCACCCCAGCACCAACGTCCTTCTGTCTTTTGCACACCTCTTATTCTCTTTAGTGGATGTAAATGAAAGTTTTACTTCAGCTTAATTGTTTTATTCTCTTAGTCTCCAAAAAGCAGGAAATTGCAGCCATACTGCTTTTTGATATTCTGATCTTCGGTATTGCAAGCTAAGCAGGGTCAGGCCTGGCTGTTACCTGCATGGGAAACCTAAGAAAAGACCATATGCTACAGTGAAAAGTATTGCTGATTGAGTGGGCAACTGCATTCTAGACCCTCTTGTCCATCAAACTGTAGAAAGTTGAAGGCAGGTCAGACCTTACAACCCTGGGCTGGTCTTAAGTTCCCTCTTGAAATCCCTCCAATTCCTGCCTCCAATGAAGCAAATGGCAGGATTCAGTTTTTCATAGCAGAAACATTTGCCTTAAAATATTTTCCTGGTTTCTTCAGTACAACTTGGCACAGAGACAGCCTTTCTCCCCCAGTGTCCTACACTCTTTTTTTGTGTATAAAGGGGAGTGTGTCATGTTGCTCATCCGTGATTTGTTTGACTAATTATGAAGTGGTGGTAAAACAACTGTCCTTGTACAGTTGTAGGGATGTTGGGCATGGTAGTCAAGTGGTTCAGGGGAATAATGTGCTGTTGGGGATTTTGGATTCTCAGTAATCAGTTTCTTCTAAGACAGAGCTCACCTGTCCCCACCCCACTGCCCGTGACCCCAAACTCCTCTCGGGGCAGTAGTTTCAGTGCAGCTACAGAATTTTGATGTTTGCTGTTGTGTGACTTTTAAATACTGCTATCAACTTGTACAGCACAATGGGAATGAGACTGTGTTGTTAGTGACACCTCCCTCCCCCTTTTTTTTCTTAAAGGTATAAAAACAGTATTTGCAGGATCAAGCTGCAATGATATAGTGTGCACAGAGCAGTGTGTGATGAGTGGACATTTTGACAAGAAGATTCGCTTCTGGGACATCAGGTAAAACTATCCTCTGACACGGGTTAGATTCTCTAGCAATTTAATGCTAAAGAACATAAGATGAATCTGTGAATTGTGACCCTTCCATTCTTTGAGTTCTCCATTGCTTGGAATATTTATTACAGGAATATGAGGAAGTCATCAAGAATAAATAACCTTTTTGCACATGATAGAACTGCTGTTTTGATCTCTGAGCTATTAGTAGCATGTTGTGTTATATATTGACAGCAGATTAGCCCCTGAGTAAGGAAATATCTTGCATTGTTCTCTTATCTTTCTGGCCAGTTTTAAGTATCACTAGCTGGTTCTGAAGGAAGTTCTGAACAGTCCTTGGCTAGGGACAAAATATCCACAATGTGAGACTTTAGTTGGGAAATGTGGAAGTGGATAATGAACAAATAGTGGATACTTATTCTCCTATCCCCATGCACCGGGGCAAGTCTAGGATACAGATTTTGATGCTCATGTGACAGGATCTACTCCTGAGGGAATTCTGTGCTTAAAAAATAAAAATTCTGCATATTTTATTTGTCAATAAATAAAATGTGAGGGCTCCAGCATGGTAGTGGGGAGCACAGGCACTGGCTGCACGGAGGTGAGAGATCACCCTGCTCTGGGAGCCCAAAATGACATGCCTGGGCTGCTGTGGAGGGGCACTTGACCCCCTCTTGCGGTTTCCTTTTGCTTCCCTGTCAGAGTCATTTTTCTGCGGGGGATGGGAATTCTGGTCGCACACAGTGGCGCAGTGTTCCTCCAGGAGTAAAGATCCTTGATGCCTAGTTACCCATGCTGTTTCCTGTCTTCAGGACTGAGAGCATAGTGCAGGAGCTGGAACTGTTTGGGAGGATCACAGCTTTAGACCTGAACCCAGAGAGAACAGAGCTCTTGACCTGTTCCCGAGATGATCTGCTGAAGATCATTGATTTGCGAGTCAATGCTGTCAAACAGACTTTCAGGTGAGTGTGATCCCAGTAAGGTATGTGGCAGGTGGCTGGATTTTTGTGGCATAATTGTAACTTTGGTGTTGCCCTTGTCCTTTATGAATGAAAACCTTCCAATTAGTCCCTCAGTGGGGAGGTGAAAGCCTTTGGAGCCATGTCTCTGACGATGTAGTTTGCACATTATCCATGAATTGACACCAAAGATCTATTTTGTCAAGATTTTGTCTCCACCTCTTCGAAGAAGACCGTTTGTCCCCCTCACTGGGGAGAAAAGTCCTACTGATTAGGTTGGAAAAAGAGAGGTGGCTTGTGTTAAACAGAATGTAGAATTTATCCTAGTCAATGCAATAATCTTCATTTAGTCTTGAGGAGGAGCTAGCTTTCCCAAGATTCATATTAAAAACATAACTACCTGATTCCAACTTGTTTCAGTGCCCAGGGATTCAAATGCGGATCTGACTGGACCAGAGTCGTGTTCAGGTAAGAGGCCAAACTGGTGAGACTGAGTGAAGTTTGGGATGGGAGTGGGGGCCAGCTGTTTGGTTTATTGCAAATTCTGCAGTAACATTTGAGGGCAAAGTTCCAAACCAACATACGCTGTCAAGCTAATTACCAGTCGGCAGCATGCATTGATTGCTTCTTGATCACCTGTGCTACAACGCAAGCAGTAGGGTAGCCATTAACACTAGTCATAAGACAAAAGGGGACACTTAGCACTGGGCAGTCAGCAAAACTGTTTTCAGACTTGGGTATCTACAATTAGACACCAAAAGAACTCACCGTTTGTAAAAAATCAGGAAAAAGGGAATAGCCAGTGTTCCATATAGTTTGCACACCCCCTATATTAAAACAAAGTTAATGTTGGAAAGTCAGGCCTTGAAAAGCAGAAAAATGTCAGAATTAAGGTTGTCCATGGAACCTTAATTTGGCCCCCAGTGCATATTTATTATATCTTATTACAGTCTCCTTCCACCTTGGGCTTGTCATCCAATCTTCTCCTCTTCTTCTCCACCCACTCCTAAGCCCCATGTGCCAGTCTCCTGGCTCAGCCAGTTCTTGGGTCTCCCTTCTGCTTTTGAGTTAGGCTACTTCCTCCTCCACACTGCCTGGACACCACCAGCAAGGGCATTGAGAGCAAAAGAGGGATAGTCACCTGGCTGCCAGTTCTGGTGTCCAATGTCATAGTAGCCAGGAATAGCAATTGCAGGGAATTCCTGTTCAGCCCCTGTGACCCTGGGCTGGAACATTCCACTATAGATGGAATCTTCAGAGAATTTAGCTGGCAAGTTCTAACACGTATCTACTGAGCATCTGTGAATTGCAGTTTTTCGTAGGCTTTAATTTGTCTGAATCTGGGTAGCTTTTCGTGGGAACAAGAAAAGGCACATCGCTGAAACCAGGGTGACAACCCCTCCCTTAGACTATATGTTCTTATTCCAAAGCGTGCAGGTGATAGAGCTTCTCAGTGAAATGTTGAAAGAATTGTTTTAATATGGAAACATTTTTCTAATATCCTTCTCAAACGATTGAACCATTTTTGCTGAAATTCAAGTAAAAATAGTCAGTCTGGGACAGACACCTGACAAGGAAGACTTCAGTCCAAATGGTTAATGTTTGGCAAAGTCAGAAGTAAATGAAAACAGGGTCTTTTAACAGGAATTGTTGCGGAACCTTAAGTATAGAAGGTGCTACCAGTTCTGCTGATTTTTAAAAAACAAAAACCCACATTAAGATTTTTAAATATGACTAACAGGGATTAAATATAAAACTAAAATAGAAAGGTTAAGATCTAAGCAATGGAACAGGTAAGGGTTTAAGGGTTAAATACTTAAAGCAATGAAAAAAGCTAGGGCTAAATTTAGTGTGTATAGATATGGCTTATCCCAGGGGTCTCAAACTCAAATGACCACGAGGGCCACCTGAGGACTAATACATTGGCCCAAGGGCCGCACCACTGACTGTCCCCCTTCCCCGCTGCTCTGGCCCCGCCCCCACTCCACCCCTTCCATGAGGCCCCGCCTCTTCCCACTCCTTCCCTGTCCCAATTCCAACCCCTTCCCTGAAATCCCAACTCCGCCCCCTCCCTGCCCCCAGGGGGCACAGGAGGGGTGCAGGGGTGTGGCAGGGGGCTCAGGGCAGGGGTGCGGGGTGCAGGAGGGGTACGGGGGCTGGTCCCGCCCGGTGCACACCAGGGGCAGGGCAGGCTCCCTGCCTGCCCTGCCCCTGCACTGCTCCAGGAAGTGGCCAGGACCTGCGGGGGGGCACAGGGGTCTGTGTGTTGCCCTGGCCGCTCCTCCAGGTACCTCCCCCACAGCTCCCATTGCCCAGGAATGGGGAACCGCGGCCAATGGGGGAGGTACCTGGAGGAGCGGCCAGGGCAACACACAGGACCCTGTGGAGGCTCCCTCCCCCTCCCCCCAAGGTTCCGGCTGCTTCCCGGAGTGGCGCCGGGGACAGGGAGGGAGCCTGCCCTGTCCCCGGTGGGCACCGGGCCAGAGCTGCTCTAGGTAAATGCTGAGGGGGTGCGGGGAGCTGGTGGGCTGCAGAAAATAACCCCGTAGGCCGCGTGTTTGAGATCCCTGGCTTATCCTAACCACTTTGTTTAGGTTTAGGCGTCAACCTTCCCCATCACCTCCTTTTTTTCCCCCTTGTAGATTACAAGCTTTCAGGGGGAGGAACTGTTTTATGTGTTAAAGGTGCCTACCACAAAGGAGCCCTTGGCTGCTATTATGATGGACTTTTTTCGGTGTCTAATGTTAGGAATCGAATAGAATAATATACCTACCTTATATAGCACATCTTATTCATTGATCTCAAAGTGCTTTACAAAGGAGGTAGGCGTCGTTATCCCCATCTGAGGCACAGAGATGAAGTGACGTGCCACAGTCACCCTTTTGGCGTAAGTAGATTTCACAAAAACCAATGTTTATCTTTAAATGCCAGCCACCCAGCGGTTACATCATCACATGATCTGGAAACTTCTCGATCTTGCTAATCAGTGTGGATAAGAGCTGGTGAAACTTTAATATTTGCAAGTGCAGACCACTAATGTCAATTTGCTTGTTTTGGAAACTCTAGAAATTAGCGTGGGGACAAAAGCTGCTAACTTCAAAATAAATTGTTTTTTCTCTTCTGCACTGAATGTGTTTCAATAGCCCTGATGGTAGCTACGTGGCAGGTGGTTCAGCTGATGGGGTCCTGTACATCTGGAATGTGCTCACTGGGAAAGTAGAGAGAACTCTCGCAAAGCATCACAGGTGAGACAGGAAGCTTGCAGACTAAACTGGTTCAGGGTCTGAGCTATGGCTCACATAGGACCTGTGGTGAGGAGATGTGGGATTGCAAATGCGGAGTTCCATTCCCATACCAGTGTGCATGGGATATTTATGTGCAGCTTCTCTGTGGATTCATGGCAATAGCCAGTAAAGTGGGAATTAAGGCTATGAAATTTGTGCTTTGTTGTCGGATTGCTTGTTCACAATCAGGGCATTAAGTATCATATACTCTGAATATCCCTGGGAGGCTGTTACAAATGCAGGTATCATAAATAAGATCTGAAAAGGAATGAGTTTTGGAAATTATGGCGTTTAATTTCTCTTGTCCTAAATGCTGCTGTGAAATTAGAATCTCTTCTAAATTGACACCTGGCTTCCTTTCAGCTCCTCTATCAATGCAGTGGCATGGTCACCAGCCGGTGCACATGTGGTCAGTGTGGACAAAGGAAACAAGGCTGTCCTGTGGTCTGAATTTTGACTGGAAGGAGATGAAAGACAGTTTCAAATGTCTCTCACTGGGAGGATGCTAGTCCAGAGCTGGACAGAATGGAGGCCCAAGCCTAGATTCATCCTTCATGCATTTGGGCTTCATCCAGTGGGCTTCACCTATCAGAGGAGAGCTCTAATCAGGCAATCAAAGACGAGGAGCTGGAGGCGGAGCCCTTTACTGCCTAAAAGCATGCTGCTGACCCTCAGGGTCAGCTGATTTGGATGGCGAATACTACTAGTCATGCCTTGACATGCAGTATCTATGCACTGGATGGAGCCGAAGGTACTAGCCAGATTCCCTCACCGGACAGCTGTGCCAAATACCCTATTATACAAATGTATGTACAGCACTTCTGACTTGGAAGTGTTGGAAAGACGTTTACCATGTATTCTGACCTAATGCATGTCCTGTTTCCCGTGTTCTGTTCCCATGGAGTAGCTTAGGCATGGGGTGAGGGCATTCTGAAACATGGACAGGGTGGGTCCTAGTCAGTCTGTAAAGTGATGGAACAGTTGTAAACTAATTTAAACATTTCTGTTGCTCTGGCAGTTCTGCCCCCTGTGGTGTTGGCTGAGTTTGGGGCTTCTCCAATTCTGACATGGTATCTCTGGCAGTTGGTAATCTGAGAACTCCCTGCATCATTATGATCTGTATTTCAGGGAACTGTCCATTCTTCAGGGGTGATACATCTTTGTTAAAACTCCCTCCAATAGCTCCTATAGCAGAAGTACTAAGAAGCGGGTGAAGGAGAATTTTAATTCGAATCAGTATATTTCCAGTTTTGTTGGCGTGGGGGGAAGGGGAGGGACGAGAAGAGGTGTAACATCTGCAGTGGGGATGGTGGTGCTGCTGTGACAAGGAATGTATCCATACCAAGACTTCCAGTACCAGGAAATAAAGGTATAGTCTCTTCTGCTGTCCATCCATCCTTCTCTACTGGAGGCTGTTGGTGGAGCACAGGGGAGCAATGGGATTCAATCCTGAATGTAATGCTCTGGTGCTGGCGATCCCAGGCCACTTGCCCCCTTTCTGAGCACGTGCAATATTCTCCTTTGTGCTTGAGCCCTTCTTGTGCCATCAAACAGGGTTTACACCCTGTATCCTCAGGCATCTAAATATGTGAGGTGGTTGGAGGAGAGCTAACTTTTATGTTTTGTAACTTTTATCCAGCCAAACTTTTCCACCTCAGACGGGCCTCGGACAAGCCACCAGCGTTCTGTCATCTTTTTATTTGCACTTTATTTTGCTTCCTTCCTGAGCTTGTTTTCTAAGGAAGTGTTTTGACGGGTTAGGAAAGAGGGTTATTCCTAGGACAGAGGTCTCTCTCTAACCCAGGCTTTCATTCAGACAACTTCTGCAGAGGGGAGTTGAGAGTATACAGGGCAAATCTTTTATTTATTCAGCTGCCCACCAGAACTTGATTGTAAATAAACCTGTGTTCTGCTTTTAAAACCCACAACGTTTTTCCTCATTTGTTTGTGTTTGTTCTTGCCCTGAAAGAAAGAGGAACCAATATCCAGTTTCTTCTCTCCCCACCTTGCTGTTTCAATGGACTGTTAGGTTTGGGTCTGGTGGTGGTGGGGTACTTGACCACATAGGCACCGACTTGTAGGTGCTCTGGAACTCAAGCATCCATGGGGAAAAAAAACAATAGGGGTTGTTCAGCAACCACCGGTCACAGCTGTTGGGTGGGACCTCAGATGGGGGGCTGGAGGAGGGGGGTGGGAAGAGGTGGAGCAAGGGGGACATCGGGGAAGCGGGTGGGACCTTGGGGCGGAGCGGGGGTGGAGCACCCACTGGGGGGGGAAGTCAGCGTCTGTGCTGGACAGATCTCTCCGGTGGGTATCCGTTGTCTGAGAGCCCGATTTACCTCGTCTTGTATCAAGAATGTGGCCATGAAACTGAAGTTACAGGATCCAGTGTCACACTGTTTAAAGCTTCTAGCATTGAGGGCTGGCCATGTGTCAAGGCTTGAAAGGTTGATGTATACTTGGTGTGGGATGAATTACTGAATTCAAGAACTCCCCATCAGTTACTAGTTTCTCAGACACTTTCTGCCGTGAAATGTCTGTTCCTCCCTTATTGCTTGGATCATTACATTGCCCCTCAGTCTCCCAACATGGTCTTAAAAATGTGGATAAAGACTGTCTAGACCAGGGGTGGCCAACCTGTGGCTTTGGAGCCGCATGCGGCTCTTCAGAAGTTAATATGCGGCTCCTTGTATAGGCACCGACTCCTGGGCTGGAGCAACAGGTGCCAACTTTCCAATGTGCCAGATGGTGCTCACTGCTCAACCCCTGGCTCTGCCAGAGGCCCTGCCCCCACTCCACCCCTTCCCGCCCCCTCCCCTGAGCCTGCCGTGCCCTCGCTCCTCTCCCTCTGGCCCTCAGAGCCTCCTGCACCTGAAACAGCTGATCAGGAGGTACAGGGAAGGAGGGGGAGGTGCTGATGGGTGGGGCTGCCGGTGCCTGGGATGCACTGGGAGCAGGGTGGTGAGCTGATGGGGGGGCTGCTGACGTATTACTGTGGCTCTTCGGCAGTGTACACTGGTAAATTCCGGCTCCTTCTCAGGCTCAGGTTGGCCACCCCAGTCTATACACTCAACACTAAAGTAACTCCCTGTGCCAACACTGGAGTAATGGAGCAAAGCCTTCACCTCCTTTGGCTATATTGGACAAACTACTTGTACAGTTAAGAAGCTTCCTTGGCCAATCACCTCCTGTTTTGGTGTGGAAAGAAACTCCGCTGATGGTCCTGACTCCCAAAGGCAGAGCAAAGATGACAAAAACAGAGTTGCATTTCTACTGACAATTAAGGTAAAAGCCCCTTTGGATTTTAGAGGCACATTTTTCTTTGTCTGTTGTCCGCTCCCTGAAGCTTCCTGCAGTAAAGTGTGCATCTCCAGGTCCTTCTAAGAGGGCATCTGCCCAGTGCCCTGCTGACCTCAGGGGTATTGCAGATAAAGCAGATCGCTAAGTGATGAGTCAGTGCAATGAAAGATTACCAGGGGATTAACTCTACCCTAATAAGAACTGCAGGCTGTGGTGGGGAGGATCAGGAAGGGTTTAAGATATTATAATTTAAGTTGGCATATTTGTATTTTTCTACAACATACCCAGTAACTGGGTTTGAGGTTCTGATGCCAGAAAATGTTTTGCTTGTTGGATGCTACTAAGTAAATTAACATCGAACCCATATAAAAACGAGAGGTAAGAATAGGTCAAAACGTCTAAAATTCTAAAAAGATACATAGTTGTTTATGAGGTATGTATCTGTAAATCAAGTGACCAACTCCACTCTTCTGCATTCCCCTTGTGTGCAAGTCCTGTTTAATTAGTTGAGGTTGTACCTCTGCTTTCTGTGTAGTGAGCACTCAGTTATCTTCCAAACAACTGCTATTTCCAAAGACAGGCCAAGAATTCTGGTCCAGTGAAGCAGACCTGACAGAGACAGTGACTGCTAATAGCCTCTCGCATGTCAGCTATACTTTCAGTTAACTCAGGAACAGAGAGTTTGCCCTGGCTTTTCATTTTAGGGGGATCCTTAGTGGATTTTTCACCACTCTTATTACGGTGGCTTTAAAGAGCAGGATGTAGTGGGATCTACTTTGCTTTCTTGGAGAAATTTGTCATCTTCCAATTCAGACTCTGAAGACCAGGGAGGAGCCATTTCACATTCCTCTGAGGAGGCAGCTGCAGCTTTCCGGAGTCCTTTTGGAGGCTTAATGTCCTTACTCTTGCCTCTCTATTTGGGAGTCAGGTGAGTCTATGCCCAAGTGAAACACTATGGACCCAGTCAGGAAAGGAAAAATGTATATGAAATGGGAACTGCCATCAACAAAGAACAGCTCCCCTAGCCTGTAACCCTTTGCTGCAATGCCATGCTAGAAATAACTGGGAGCAGGGAGGTGAAGAGAATCTTGAGTGGCAGGATTGCTGGAAAGGGGGTGGAATTGGGTCCTCCTGTCACCGGGATTAGTCGATACCTCTGCTTGCCTTGCCTTTATCATCCTCTTTAGCAAGAAGTAGAGGAGCCAGACAGGGTTCTGTCGGATTCTTGTTCTGCCTCCTTGCCAAGAGGGGATGACTGAGCTCCATGGTGCCCTCTTCCCCAAAAGCCTTGTGGTGGAGGCAGCAGAGGAGAAAGGGAGAGAACAAAGTTGGTGGGGAGAGTTGCCTGGTTCTCTGTTCTAGAAGGTGACAGGGTCTTCCCAGAGGTTCTGACTGCACACTGGTTTTGCACTCCACCTGAAATGAACCCACAGGCTCTGAGAAACACTGCAGGAACAGAGCTACCAGCAAGTCCACTCATCCCTATCTGGCATTTCTTCTGGTTGAATAGGCTTTTCTGGTGGGTAGTTGCCTCCTCAGCTCAAACTTGAGTAAAATATGTCTGCTCTGCACACCACGCCACCGGAAATAAACAGCTGGCTCTGCCTTACTGGCACAGTTATGGGAGATTGTCTCCCTGGAATAGCTCTCTGCTCTCTTCAGACATCAATGCTCCTAGAAGTATGGGGGAAGGGTGGAACCACCTCAGAGCTGTTCCTAAAATGTCCATCATTGCAGTAGTGCACTCAGGCCTCATTCAGCATCAGGGACTTGTGCTAGCTACTCCACAAAAGTAAATGAAGGCCCTATCTGTGTTGTGAAGTGCTGGTGATCATTTCCCAACCCCACCCCACCCCACCCCACCCCTAGTGCTGACCAGGGAAGCTCTCAACAAGAGTAGCTTGCTCCCAGCCTGTTCTGTGACAGAGTGGTGAGTGCTAGACCTGGGGAAACACCTCTGGTCTCTACCCTATAAATGTTTGCTCAAATAAAAATGGAATTGAGGGGTGCAGGCATTTTTACTCTCCCCAAATATTCTCGTCAAGTTCTTATGGACAGGAGGGGTGGGATTTATCTAAAGGATTTGGTGGCACAGTCCCAGGTAAACCTCTTGGGCACTTGTGAAAATCCCACCTGTGGATGTTTTGCAGCAGCTACTAACTCTAAGCAAATGTGGGTGAATATTCACAAACTTTGACTTTTTGAGTGCTTACTGGAACCCTGATTGCAAGAGTTTAATTCAGTTGGGGAATGGAAAGAAGGCCAGGGGATCTCTCCAGTGAAAACTAACGTCCCACCAAAGTATCAAACACAGCTGCTTTTGAAATGTTTACAAGCTATGAATTACCCACAAATTATTCACAAAAAGAACAGGAGGACTTGTGGCACCTTAGAGACTAACAAATTTATCTGAGCATAAGCTTTCGTGAGCTACAGCTCACTTCATCAGATGCCTCTGATGAAGTGAGCTGTAGCTCACGAAAGCTTATACTCAGATAAATTTGTTAGTCTCTAAGGTGCCACAAGTCCTCCTGTTCTTTTTGCGGATACAGACTAACACAGCTGCTACTCTGAAACCACAAATTATTGTGTGAACAAAATCAAATTGAAATTTAAGAAAAGCAAAAGCTATTTTCAGACCCTTCATGACCAGAAAGAAGCTAAATTGATCAAATTACTCATCTCTATTGTACATCTTTAAACATGTATTGAGCATGTGTAATTTCCTCTTTATAAACCAATTGAAGAAAACAGTGGGTGGGCCACCAACATAAACTATTGTACAATGTGCCTGAGGGATATCAGTGACACAACAATAGATAAGCTTTGTGTTAACTCTACAGTTCAATTGTGGAAATAACATATCTAATGATGATGTACTTGCAACTCTTAGAATAGCTTGTATTTATAGAGATTTGTTCTAATGCTTGCAAGTTCAATGTCGCACAAATAGTCCTTTGTTTAGCTCCTTATTAGGCTGCATGATTTGCAGCCCCAATAGAGAAAGAGATGGAGAAAGAGCTTTAGAATAAAGCTGCTTTCCATAACCCTCCGGCTCCATATAAATCTGTACTGACTTTACACCCGATGAATCTGGTAGGATGGCACTGTAGACTCTTGAAGATCTGGGGTCCCGTAAGTAATAGCCAGCACTGCTGACCTAGCTGATCTGTTCTTAATCCAGGTACAATATTTGCTGCTTGAAGGGGATTGGTTTTTGAAAATCTGGGCATAAGAACCAGAAACCCATTTTCATTTCAGGCTACATAATACCTCCTTTTTCACCAGCAGGCTAGTGAGTCACTCCCACAGACAGGGAAGAGCTGCAGGACCTGGCTGCCTGGAAAATTTACCTTTGTTCAGTGGTTTAGAAGGAGTTATTTTATTGCTCTGGGAACTTTCTCTTCTGGTGGCTGCTGTGGAATTTGGAGCACTGCAAGGTATTTAAAGATACTGCTGTTTCTTTCCCTAGTTTCCTCTTTCTCAAATCCTCTGGCTCATGTGTTCCCCCAAGGAATTCCATACTGCTCTTAGAAAAGCTGCTCCCACTTTGGCAAAGGTGGGGAAGGTTTTAATTTTTCTCTTTAATCCTGGCCTTCCAAAATACTTCCTTCAATGAATTGATTCCAAAGGTGAAGAGAAGGACCAGCTTTTTCTCGGAGGGAGTCAGAAACTAATTTCTGAGTGTCTGTGTTGTGTAAGTTCCTAATAAATGTCATGCCATATTGTAAAGATTCACAGGGTAACGTAAGAAGCAGAAGTGGTTGAAAAATAGATGACATCTGCAAGCATTTTCGTTTTCTGTAATGCCCAGTTTAATTTTCAAAAGGATTTTTTTGAAACTGAACTTTGAGAAGTTGAAAGGTTTAAATTTTTGAAATAAATAATCCTATCATGTGACTAAGATCAATCAAAATAGGCAATACTGAAAAAGGGAAACTGAACCCCACTATGCACCTACTGAACAATCAAAAGGCTAAATAGTTTTGCTTTGAATTTTCTAACAAACTTTTAAAAAATGGAAACTCTGCAATTTTTTCTCCCTACTGTACGGGGTGTTTTTGGTTTGGTTTGGTTTTTTGTTTTTTGTTGTTTTTTAAAAAAAATCCAGTCTGAGTTAAAAGGTCAAATTAAAAAAAAAAAAAAAAAAATCTGATCAGGTGTTTGGCCTGCTTCTGCTTGTGCTTATTTATCTTACTCTCCACCCCCACTCCAAAAGCCATCTGTGTGAGAATTTAGCTTCATAACTCCCATTGGTAGCTTGAAAAGTGAACTTTTCATTTAAGCTTCCAATTTAATGCAGAGAGAGAGGGTAAAATAAAAGGGAAACCATCCCCTAGCTCCAGAGTTGACTTGAGTTTTCAGAGGGAATAGTCTGTTTTAACCAAACAATGTAGTGCATTAAGATTTTGGATCCTATTCAACGTACCTATAATCTCATTCATCTTCTCTTTTTTGACACTTGTCCAAGGATCTCTTGCTGCTGGAAGGCTTTGTTCTTTCCCAGTGTCCCACCCATCCGTGGAAATGAGCTGTGCTGAGTCTCATAAGGTGGCTACTCTTTCCTCAATTTCTCTGAAGAACGCCAGTCCCCCTCAATCACATGTTGTCTACAAGAAGATGTCCCGTGATAAAGCTGTAAGTAGCACAGTAATTGGCATGCATACCCACCAGGTCGAGCCAGGGGTGGACAGGGCCACTGCCTTGCTTATCTGGGGATCTATTTACGGGACACTTGTCTTCACCCCACTTCTTTTGAAAATAATTTGATTTATACTCACGCCCTAGTGGTTGGCTATGTTACAGAATTGATAAAGTGGACTACCTGCATGTTAACATAATGACCAATCTTACATAGGATGGCAACGCCTCTCCCCACCACCTCATTGGACGTGTCTCTGTTAGCTGCCCAGATGCCTAAATCAAGACTGACTCGCCGTCTTTCCAGTTTGAGGCAAAAGTCCTTCACTGTACAGTTCCTGTGCGGCAGACACAAGGAATTGTGTGGTGCTTTTTGGAGTTTGGTCCTGCAACGTGCTGAGCCCTTTACCCTGCTCCAGTTAAATACTGAAGCTCATGAATAGTCCTGATAATTTCAACGGAAACTACTCATGTGCTTATCTTTTTTAAGTATATGCTTAAAAGTTATTTTGCTCAATTGGGCTAAAGTGCTCAGCTCTTGGCAGGATTGATGCCCTGGCTGGTCTTGCCCCATCTGCATTGTCTCCTTCCTACAGGTGACTATCTACCTGGGAAAACGAGACTTCATTGACCACATAGATGGTGTGGAACCTGTAGGTAAGTCCAGACACAAGCTCTTCTTACAGGTTTTTTTGACTTAATAAACCCCAATTATTTTTCCCCCATACTGCTTAACATTTACTATTTTCTATTTCTTCTTTCTAGATGGTGTCTTATTAGTGGATCCCGAGATCATCAAGGGGAAGAAGGGTTTGATGTTTTAAATGATTTCAGAGTTTGCTAGCTCTTCAGTGATCTCTCACTGCAAAGCAAGGATCTCTCCTGCTTTCAGGGCTCTAATTGGCTTACGCAAAATTCACCTCATCCTGGGGAGAGAACTTCCGGTCGTTGGACATGCTGTTTGAATGTGGTCCAAGACTTCAGTCTCATTACAAAACAAACTTAAGATCTTTGCTATATTATGAATTGGAACCAGGGCCGGGGGGAGGGACAAAACAGTGTTGTAACTGTTTTCCTGGACTCCATAATTGTAACACAGATGGTCTCTAAGTCTCAGAATCTCTGAATTGGCTGCTCACTGAAAGTGTAATCTACTGTGTATGTTCTTTCCAGTGTATGTGACTCTGACCTGTGCTTTCCGGTATGGCCAAGAAGACATTGATGTGATGGGTCTGACCTTCCGAAAGGATCTTTTTTTCTCTAGGATACAGTTGTACCCACCAGTGGAGAAATGGGAATCTCTCTCCCAATTGCAGGAATGTCTGATGAAGAAGCTGGGGAACAATGCTTATCCTTTTGTTTTAACAGTAAGTGGCTCACATGAGCCTCTGACCCACTTCTACTTGACCCTTATTATCCAGCCTGTCAGCACTCCATGATAATCTGAAGAGGAGATTAATGTTACCTAAAACTCTAACTTTGAGTCAGAGGTTAGATGGCAACCATTATTTACCACCCCAAGTGTGCTAAGGATTTAACAAACTGGAGGGGTTCTGACTTCGCACAAAAAAATTCCTTATACAGGGAACCATAATGACTTTATGACAATAAAAGCCCTTAATGTTTCCACCTATGTGTCTCGCTCCCCTATTGCCAGAATATTTGCTTATACTACTGCCTTGTGTACTCATGAGGATGTGTCTATGCCTTGAGTTGTGGAACTGATTTGTAAAAAAAAACCCTACGTTTTGCTGGAATAATTATTAAAATGAGTTAATACAATTATTGCTTATATTTGGGTAGCACCCAAAAGTCCAGCTGGGTTTAGTGGCCCCATTATGCTGGGCATTGTATAAGCACAGATCAGAGACAGCCCCCGAGGTCTTACAGTCTCAAGACACGCATGGTCAAGAATAGGGGATGTGGCTACAACACAGAAGCAAATGAATCTGGCGGCAAATTGGCCCGGCTTTATTAGTTGCAATGATTACAAATATTTTACTGGGGTGGGATATGAGAGAGAGGAAGGAAAGAAGGGAAGTGACCACTTGATACCTGCGTGGCTATGGGCAGCGGGCTGGATTTTGGATGTTCCACAGCAGACATGCGTCTTGAGGGGTATGGAAAAAGGTAAGGAAGTGGCTGTACGGCTTTTAGTGGGGAACTTTTCCTGTGCTTGTGGGGCAGCATATGAAAAAGCATGCGA
Source organism: Natator depressus (assembly GCF_965152275.1). Classification (NCBI taxonomy): domain Eukaryota; kingdom Metazoa; phylum Chordata; order Testudines; family Cheloniidae; genus Natator; species Natator depressus. The sequence continues at coordinate 47,031,247 of NC_134242.1, read as the reverse complement.
TTCAAAGAAGTTGGCCGGTGGAGGAAAAGGCTGGGAATGCTTGGAGAGGGAGGGCAAGGGTTGGCAGTGAGGTAGGCTTCTAGTTCCGTGAAGTGGGGTCAGACTGAGTTATGAAGAAGTTACGAGAAGTTTGTATTTGATGTGGAGGTGAGTCAGAGGCGGGCCTCAGAGGGCTGACGTGGTCAGAGTGACTAGCCAAGAAGGCGATCTTAGCAGCAGCATTCTGAATAGAGTTGGGGGGAGCAGAGAATCCATGCCAGAAAGGAGAAGACTGCAGTGAAGTGATGTGGGCTTGGACAAGAGTTTTGGCTGTGTGGACAAGAGAAGGGGCTGGAGTTTGAAGATGCTGTGTGGAGAAAGCAGTCAGATGTAGAAATGGCCTGAATGTTGCTCCGGTGAGAGAGCAGAGTTGAAGGTGACACCCAGGTTACAGGCCTCAGTGGCAGTCAGATACTTAACCTGGCTGCTACCACTTCTGTGGCCATTTTTCAGGATGCCCGGCTCCTTCCCTCTGCCTAGTCTGTCAGCACCTCTACCCCAGCCCTTATCCTCCCACCTGCTATCTCCCCAGACACCGTTGCTAGCCTGCTCCCAAGCTTCTTCATGCATGTCTGGCCCAGAGACTCCGTGAAGTCCCCTCAGAATGTCACCGTGCAATCTTCTTCTACCAGCCTGTCTAGGTGCTTATACTGGTGCTTGTCACTGTATCATCAGAACGTCTTAGATACCACTTTGATAGGTGCTATAGAAAACACTAACATGAGTAGATCTACAGCCCGTATGTCTGCTTCCTCTTCTTACCCCAGAGACATCCCATCCCCTTCACTCTGCCTTAGAGACCATAGTATCTAGTGGAATCCAAATTTAGAATCTGCCATATACTGATACTGTAGCAAATAGGCTTTCAATTGACTCTGCAAAGTCTAGGCTTGTGACATGTCTACTAACCATTCAAAGACAAAATGGAGACCTCCACCAAGCTCAGACTGTTGGGATTTCTAGAGTGGCGCAGGTGGTAGAACTTCCAGGCCATGTCGTTCCAGCGGGGCAGAGCTGGAGCCTTTCCTCACAAGCTCACGTCCTGCCCAGGCCAAAAGCGACTGAGCGCTCTTACTCTCTGCTGGCTGTTCCAGTGATCTTGGTCCAGTTCCCCATGGACGGATGTCCTCAAACACTATCTTTGGCCTCGTTAGTTCAGTCGCTGTGCCCATGTGACCCATACATGAATCTACTATCTTTCACTCACTCCCCTGAAATGGAAGCAGAATTATCCCCTGGGTAGGGCACTGGACTGGAAGTCAGGAGTCCTGGGTTCTAATCCTGGGGTTCTGCTACCAATTTGTCTGACTTTGGGCAATCATTTCCCCTCTCTGATCCTTTGTTTCTCCTCCCACCCTTTGTCTTACCTATTTAAATTAGAAGTCCCTGCCCCAAGGAGCTTACATGTGTGCAGTGCCTAGAACAATGGGGCCTCTCTCTCAGCTGGGCTCTCTAGGCACTATTGGAATACAATTAACAATGTCAGTGGTCCTCCAGTGCCTGGTTGGGGCACTTGGGCAGGGTAATGTGGGGACGCTTGCCTTGATGCTGCTCAGGCTCGTCTTTTATGGAGAACTAATGGGCTGTGCTGTCTCAAGCTGTCACTCATGCACCTGTCACGAGCGCTGTATCATTTTAGGAGCAATAGAGTTGGGGATCTGGATAATTTTTCTGTTTTTTTCCTCAGTTTCCAGACTATCTGCCCTGTTCAGTTTCCCTGCAACCAGCCCCTAATGATGTCGGAAAGGTGAGACCAACAGGGTTTCATATATTCAGTACTTCTACTGGGGAAGAAATTCACAGGAAAGAGCAAGAGATGCATATTTGGTTCAAATATTTTGAGAGCAAGAACTAGGTAACACAGAAGTTGATGTACTTTCCATCACTGGAGATGTGGAATTGTGCCATCTTGTGAACCACCCAACAGGAAATAAGCCAGAGTGGGATGGAGTCAGAGGCATTTTGAGTATCCAGTCTCATTTAGTAACCGATCAATAGCAGTATAACAGTTGGGGGCGGAAAGCATTTCACTGAAACCTGAGACTCCATTTCCTTCAGAATACTACAGGAGATGGGGGTTGGCCACAAATGAAATAAGTGTGGTGTCAGACAAGCTTGTGTTAAATATTCACTCACATCACACACTCTCTCACTCAAGTGTCTGAAATCTAATGCCTTTTTTTAGACCAAGTGCCAAGATCTCCCATTAATTTAAAATATATGTGGAAGAAACTTGTGTTACATGTTTGGGTAAAAAAAAAACCCCTGTTAAGAGTAACTAGGTAACAAGAGCTGTTACTCAAGGATAATGCATTTTAAAATATTGGATACTTGTCCAAACAACTAGATTGGACTTATGAAAAAGTGATGCAGAAGGTGTTGGGCAGACACTGGAGGTCACAGGGATGCATTGTATGTCTGCTTAACAATAGAAATATGTTAGCAAAAGGTTTCACAAATCTTTAAAGAGAGAACTAAATGGGACTGATGTTAGTCATTTTAGAAACACAGGACAGGTGGCTAATCTTTAAGAAACATGGGGCATGTTGCTCGGAGTGAGTCGATAGCACTTGCCTCACAAGGAAACATAATAGGCTTGGAGGTGTCAGTTGTCAAGTTCAGGAAGATTTTTCCAAACCCTGGGTGTTACACCTGCAGAGTTTCTTGTATAGGAAGGCTGCTAACCACTTAACAAATTTCACAGCTTCTCTCTCTCTTTCTCTGTGGCAGTGCTGCGGGGTGGACTTTGAGGTGAAAGCTTTCTGTACAGAGAACGTGGAAGAGCGAATTCCCAAAAGGTAACAGAATGTGTGTGGAATCAGGACAGTCTCTTGGCGCTGGTTCAGCTCTGCTCCAGGTATTGGTGTTCAGATCCTTCCATCGGAAATGTTCCGAAAGGGATGTGAATGCAGGTGAACAACCACTCCAGTGAAGTAGGAGGGTCTGCTCTGTGTAACTGCAGTTCTGTTTGCCACTCCTCAGGAATTTTGTACGCCTGTTGATCCGTAAAGTACAGTTTGCCCCAGAAGAACCAGGACCCCAACCTCAAGCTGAGACCACCTGGCAGTTTTTCATGTCCAGCAAGCCACTGCACCTGAGAGCACGTCTAAGTAAAGAGGTGAGCAGCCTGCCCCGGAGAGCTTCATCTGCTCATTGCTCAGAAGCAAATACCTGCTTTGCTGCCCCCAAACCCCCTCCCTGAGACATTCGCACCTGGATTCAGTTTGTTCTGATTTGCTCTAACATTCAAGTGCTCTGACACCATTTCTCTCAGTCGCTGCTGTCAGCAGTAGCCGGGAATGGAGTGCGTGAGCTCCTTCACTGGTGCTCTGCTACACAATTCAATAGTGACTGACTACTGAAGTCAGTGGAATGACTCCCATTGGCTTCAGTGGGCTTCGGGTCAGGCCGTAGGCACGGAGGCTGCATGTACCTGGAGTAGTTGATGCCCCATGATCAGTCCACAGGGGGACTAGAATTGTATTTTTTTAGATTGTACAAGCCCTTCTGCTCGGTTGTGCGCCAAGTGCTGAGCCCATCTGACTCTTCCAGGTGTTTTACCATGGCGAGCCCATTCCTGTCACTGTCACCGTGACCAACAATACAGAGAAAACAGTGAAGAAGATCAGAGTGCTGGGTACGTTTTTGCTGTTGTCCTTAATCTCGTGGGGGCTACGCAGCGTGGGGTTTGTGTGTTCATCCTGTCGTCAGAGCTGGAACCTATTAGTGTCCCTCACTTAGACAGACGTGGGGTCACCCTGCTCCATCCCATTGCCCTGTCAGTGTCCCTATGCTGCTCCCATGCCTCTGCTGCCCTTCAGGAAATGGGACTCTCCAGAGCCGTCACCCTGTCCCTCCATTGCCCTCTATTAGGAATTGTGGCTGTGACAGCTCTCGACGTGCCCTTTCAAAGTGCGCATGATTTTGCACTGTTTTTCGGCCCATCACTGTTACAAGCGAAATGACAGCTGGCAAGAGGGTTCTTGTTATGGGAGACTGCCCATCTTAGAGCACTGAAGGGGTCCCCCCCTTCTCCCTGAGGAAGGTCAAAGGCAGGATATTGAGGTTCAGTTCCAGTACTGCTTGGCTTTAATTTGTATTATGGTAACACCTAAAGGCCACAACTAAAATTAAAACCCCATTGTACTGGGCCATCTACGAACACCTAGTGAGAGAGAGACAAAGGATAGGAGAGGAAACAAAGGCGCAAGGAGGGCAAATGACTTGCCCAAGGCCAGGCAACGGGTCGGTGGCAGAGCTGGCAGTAGAAAGCAGGTCCCCAGAGTCCCAGTCCAGTGCTTTAAATCATGCTGCCTCCTGTGTGGGAAGGTGATGGGCTTAAATATGTGAGATGCAGAGGTTGAGTGAGCAGCAGGACACTTTAAAGTTGTCAACAGGGAATTATCATTGAATGTGGTTATTTCTAGTGAGGTTATGTTGGGATCAGTTCTGGGCCTGGCACTGTTCAATGTTTTTATCAGTGATCCGGAAGTATATATAACATCACTGCTGATAAAATTTGCAGACAACACACAGGCGGGCAGAATGTAGGACTGCCCTGTCTGCACCATTTACCAGAGTGACTTGGTAAGCTGGGCCATTCAAACAAAATGTGTTTTCATACAGACAAATGCCAGGTCGTTCATCAAGGAACAAAAAATTCAGGCCATACCTACAGAATAGGTGACTATATCCAGGGAAGCAGTGATTCTGTAAAGGAGTTTAGTGGTCATAGTGGACAAGCAACTCAGCGTGATCTCCCAATGCGATACTGCGACAAAAAAGATGAATCTGATCCTTGGCCGTATAAACGGGATGAGTGAGTAGGAAGAGGGTGGCGGTTTTACCCCTGCATACGGCACTGGGGAGACTGATACTGGAACACTGCATCCAGTTCTGGTGTCACATTTTAAAGAGGATGTTGAAAAATTGGGGAGGGTGCAGAAAATAGACACAAATGATGTGAGGGCTGGGTAGAAAATGCCTTACAGTGAAAGACTTAAAGAACTCAATCTGTTTGTTATCCAAAAGATCAAGAGGTGATTGACTGTGATCTCCACAGGGAGAAAATACCATTTATCTAAAGCCAGACAAATTCAAATTAGAAATAAGGTGTAAATTGTTACCAGTGAGGATGATTAACCCTCAGAACAAACTACCAAGGAAAGTGGTGAATTCTCCATCTTTTGATGGCTTCAGGACCCTGTGCCTTTCTGGAAGATGCGTTTTAGTCAAACATACATTATTGAACACAATATGGGGGTAACTGGGTAAAATTCTAGAGCTTGTGTTATATGGGAGGTCTGTGAATTGTATGTGCCCTACCTGCTGTCCCTGTTTGTTCCTTCTTGAGAAGGGTAGTCTTTTACATTGTTTATATGCTGTGTCTGTATCATTGATTCTGTCCCCTCACTCCTGTTTTTGTTCTCTCTCTCTCTTAGTGGAGCAAGTTGCCAATGTGGTTTTATACTCGAGTGACTATTACACGAAGGCGGTAGCAATGGAGGAGCTGCAGTGAGTATCTGATTGTCCTGCTTTCCCTTCTCTACCCTACTCACTCATTTCCTTCGCTCCCTTTTTAAGTACCTTCTCTCACCAGAAATTAGAGGCTCTCAGCTATGGCCTGGAGCTAGTTTCCTGGTGCAGCCCTGCCACCCCTCAGACTAAGGGGACGCTGACAGAGGTCAGCTATCATGTTTTCGATGATCAGCCCCATTCTCTCTCTCTCTCTCTCTCTCTCCACCCCATGCCCTGGATGAAAACAGTTCACTTGATACACTGAGAATTCTCTTGCCGACTGTAATTTTGTTTGAAACAATGGAAAAGACACGAGATGGGCCGTGGCGTAGCCAGGTGCAAAAAACAGGGGGAGTGGAGATTAAAATAAAAAGGCATCACCCCCGGTACTCACCCAGCGGCGCTCCAGGTCTTCAGTAGCACTTCAGCGTCGGGCCCTTCACTCGCTCAGGTCTTCGGCATTGAAGGACCCCCCCCACCCCCCCCAGCCACCGCAATGCCGCCGAAGACCGGACCGAGTGAAGGGCCCAACGCCAAAGTGCTGCTGAAGACCCGGAGTGCCGCCAGGTGAGTACCGGGGGTGGCGCCTTTTTTATATCCGCTCCCCCCGACCCGCCACCGAAGACCCGGAGCACCGCTGGGGGAGTAAAATGTAAAAGGCGCCAAGTAATTAAAAAGGCGCCACTTCTGCTCGGTGGGGGAGCGGCCGCTGCCCCGCTCCCCCCCAGCTACGTTCAGATGGGGGTCTCCTCTCCCACCAGCCAGGGACTGCCCCAGCCCTCCATTCAGGGATCTGAAAGGCGGGATATTCCAATGCATAAGAACAGCCATACTGGGTCAGACCAATGGTCCACCTAGCCCAGTATCCTGTCTTCCAACAGTGGCCAGTGCCAGGTGCTTCAGAGGGAATGAACAGAACAGGTAATCACCAAGTGATCCGTCCCTAGCTTCTGGCAAACAGAAGCAAGGGATACCCAGACCATAGTGTTGCATCCCTGCCCATCCTGGCTAATAGCTATTGATGGACCTGTCCTCCAGGAACTTCTCTAGTTCTTTTTTGAACTCTGTTATAGTTTTGGCCTTCACAACATCCTCTGGCAACAAGTTCTGTAGGTTGACTGTGATAAGAGCATAAATCCATCCCATCCATCTTTAAAGGAGTTTCAAAATGATAACTTGTAATTGTCACCCCAGGCTATGGCTGGCTTACAGATCACTCTTCTGAGAGTCACAACAGCTATGCCACATCCTGCACTGAAACTGCCAGACAATCCCATTCAAGGAGGCTATTTTATTTTATTAAATTAGTTATAGGCTTTCAAACTGTGGGGCACATCCCCAAAATACCTGCTTAACTGAATAACTTTAATTGAGCCTTCAGAATTGAGTGTCAGGTCAATGAAATGCATCTCTTAAAATAGCAGTCTGTATATATTTACCTGGTTTTCAATGTGTAGTTAAGATCACAGTAGCTGTGTAGCTATTACTAGTGAGTGAGATTTTATTAGACCAACAATTGAGTAATAACATTCTAGCCTGAACTAACCATAAAACAGTCCCTTCTAGTGGTGGGTGAATTTCCAGGAAAACAGGACTTGATTCTGCCTTTGGTTATGAATACAGTTCCCAGAGAGGGCAGAAACGGGCCCACAGCTGCTATGTATATTGAGCTGTACCTTTTGTTTTTGATTCCCTATCTATTATTTTTATATCTATTGTTTAAAAAAAACAAACACCATGTTCGTGTCTTCTAAGTAATTTTAAAATCCCCAAACCTAATGATCTGCACCAAGTCCACCAGCGTATCTTTGCCAGATAGCCCAGATAAAGTAACCAACTGGATCTTGGCGCACAGCCTGCTGACCTATCTAAATGCCAGTCCTTGGCCTGCTTGCCCGCTCATCCAGTGCTTGATGGGGAAAAAATGAGCTTTGCAGTCCTGAATTAGTGCTCCACTCTACACAAAACAGACTAACACATGAGTTGTGTAAGGCTCCAGGTTGTAAGCCTAAATGGTCTATTCAGTAATGTAGAAGGGGCTGGTACCAAGGGGATAGAGGGCTGAGTAATTAAAGAGAAAAGCAGAGTTGTTGCCTTGAGTGACTTATCGATTTGATCTGAGATTAAATACTGTAACTTATTTTGCTGATATTTCATTCACACTGGGAGCTTGTTTGTGTTTACTTGACATGATTGTGAGACTTAAGAAACTCCGTTTACTTTACTTATCCAGTCGGTGACTTGTTGATGGCCTACATGTGGAGCAGTAGAAGGATCTCTAGTCTAGCTGAAAACCCACGGCAGAGAGTCTGAGTCCGGGTCAGCTGACTCAGACTAGGGCTACAGAGCTAAAAATAGCAGCGTAGACATTCCAACTTGGGCTGGAGTCTGGGATATGAACCCACCCCCCTCGCCAGGTTTCAGAGCCTGGGTTCCAGCACAAGTGGGAATTGCTATTTTTAGCCCCATAGCGCAAGTCTGTGAGACAGAGTCAGTTGACTCCGACTGAGACTCACTGCTGCAGGGTTTTTGTGGTTTTGTTTTTGCAGTGTAGACATATCCACTGGTCCACAAGTTGCAATGGCTGGAAGTGGAAGCTAAACAAATTCAGGCTAGAAATAAAGATGCAAAATTTTAACAGTGAGGGTAACTAACCCTTGGAACAACTTACCAAGGAGGGTGGAGGATCCTCCTTCGCCTGAAGTCTTTAAATCAAGATTGGGTGTGTTTCGAAAAGATATGGGGTAGTGCCACCAGAAATCAATGGCTTGAAAATTAATTGGATGAAATTGAATTTCCTTTGTGTGGCAGGAGATCAGACTAGATCATAATGGTCCCTCTGGCCTTAATGTGTGAAAACCAGATAAATGATTATGGTATTGAAACCACTTGCTCAGTTTTCAGGAATGCTTTGAAGTTTGCTTTGCTAGTGTGGATAGGGTCTGGCCTGAATGTTGGATTTTCTGGTCTTGGTTGTAGATCAAGCCAGACATAGCTTTGTTTTTAAGGCTTTTTTTTTTCCTGGAAAGTATTGGGCAGTTGGTGCCTGGCTCTGCAATCATCTGTTCTGAAATTCCCATAACCAGATCTGTTCTTAAACTGAATGTGTTTCTCTCTCCTCCTCCTCCCCCCCTCCCCCCCCCAATCCACTCTAAGGGAGAAAGTGCAGCCAAATAGTACCATCACCAAGACATTGATACTTCTGCCCTTGCTGGCAAATAACCGTGACAAACGGGGCATAGCACTGGATGGAAAGTTAAAGGATGAAGACACAAACTTGGCTTCCAGTACCATGTGAGTCCTATTCTGAAGGGTACCAACCGATAGAGATTACCAAAGAGGAAGGGAGGGTAGAGAGAGAATATCCTATAATATCACATTAAGTTTTGCGTATAGGTCAAGTTGGAAGAGTGACTTATATTCATTCAGGCTGGGATCTATTTCACCTTGGTATGTGCCCCAGGATATATTTCCAGGTGTGGAAGGGTATCAGCTGTCCCAAGGTCTCTCTCAATATGTTTAATACCTGAGAATGGGATGTGCTCACTTGGCTGCTTGATTCTAGCCATGTGCTGATAGTGCACTGTGTAGTTCCTACTCTTTTTTTTTTCTTTTTCTTTCCTGTAGTATTAAGGATGGGATAGACAAGACAGTGCTGGGGATTCTGGTTGCCTACAAGGTGAAGGTGAAGCTCATTGTCTCAGGGTAAGAGCAATGCACTTGGTATCTGTATAGACTAGAGATGGAAAATGTGCCCGTTTTGTAGAGGACAGTCCATAGTTAGGAGAAAGGGGGTAGGGTGACCAGATGTCCCAATTTTATAGGGACAGTCCCGATTTTGGGGTCTTTTTCTTATATAGGCTCCTATTACCCCCCACCCCACCCCCCATGTCCTGATTTTTTTACACTTGCTATCTGGTCCCCCTAAAAGGGGGTGCAGTTTAGAACATGCTGTCTTGAGGATGGAAGCCTCTAGGCAATGTCATCTCACTTGGCCAGCCCTAAATTCTTCCCAATCTGTAAGGGAGAACCTTCCTCAGATGCTAGATGCCCCTGCAGCTCAATTCTGAGTGTAGCCTCCTCTCTGATTTTGAAAATGTGTTGTTTTTTTATGCTGTAAGAGTGCAAATAAAGCTTCAATCAAAAATGTACCTCCAAGTCTTCACTTGCCTACTGCACAAGGCTGAGATGCACACCCTTGGGCCCAAACATGCTGTGGTCCAGACCTTCTACCCACTGAGCTTATTGGGAAATTCTGGTATTATCCCCCACTACTTAGCTCTATGGGGGATGTTCAGCTTCCTGATATCACTGGCAATATGGAAGGGGACAAGAATAACTCTCAGCTGGTGGGAAGTGTTGATTTGCACTTGCGTTCAGCATCACCGGATTCTCTGTGTCTCGATCTTGTTATAATCTAAATCAGGGTCAATGGTTTGGCTTGTACTTGTGATAAAATAAGTGTTGCCTTGCATGGTCTCCTGGCTTGTGTTTTGATCCATCCTGTGGATTTAGGGGGCAGCTGTGAATGGAGCCTTGTGAACATTTGCTGTTTGAGGTTCAGAACCCCCTTCCCTCTGTCCACAGGATGGATCTGACAAAGTAACACTTATTTATAAGTATCACCTACTCTGATTCTTTACCGTCTGATTTCTTATTCTTGCTTGCATAATTCTTTGAAGCAGAGATGTTTATATTTGAGCATTGCATTGTGCGGGAGAAGAGAGAAAAGACATGGGAGGGTGTGGGGAAAGGACCAGTGGGAACTGAATTCAGTGGAGACGCTGCTATAACTCAGTGGTTCATAAACTCATCGAACTACTAAAGATCTGATGGACAACTCTCCTCCCATTCCAAATCCCACCACCCCTTTCCTACAGCTACTGCAGCACTTGATTATACCTCCCCCCCACCCCCCCCCAAAAAAATACTGAGACGGTGTTAAGGAGATGAGGAAAATGAACTCTCTGCAATATAATGGGATGAGGCTTCCTGGTGGTGCCCACTCCGCCATTTGTGTGTGCTTTTTCTTTCCCACCCTGGTGATTAGGATTTTATGTTAATATGGAATCTTTCTTCCGTGCCTGCAGTCCTTACTGCTCTAATTTCTCTAGCTCACTTTGGTTCACTCGTGTGTGTGTGTTACCTCAAATTTTGGTGTCCTCTGCGGAACTGATCATAGCTGAATCTACACAGAAGAAACACCCAGCCAAGATAGACATTAAGTAACAATGCAGGGTGCGGAGATGTGCTTTGGGTTTCTCTAATTTTATTGGCCTAAAGAACCTCTTGAAAGCCTTAGGATCCTGGGCTGTGCTCCAGTAAGCAGGAAATATCTGTGCGGAAGCTTGGCAGATGGGCCACCTGGAAGTGCTCCAGACCATCAGAGACCCACCGTCTGAGAGCCATTGTGCTAGATGACTGAAGAGAGAATAGGGCATGGCTGGTTAGCTGGAGGCTTTGTCTTGTTTGGATGTATTCATGGAGCAAAGGGCACATTACAAGCACGTTTTGTTTTTCTGTTTACCTAGCATGCTGGGAGATCTCACCTCCAGGTAAAGCTGCTACGTTTTCTGCCTTTCCAAACGACACAATCAAGGCCATGACACTTTTCCTCCTATCCCCACCCCCCGCATAAATTAAAAACCCCTTAACCTGTTAGATCAAAGGACTCTGAATACTCCAGTGTGATAAAGATGTCTATGCTTTAGTTATATGCACGGCCTCTAGAAAGGAGCAAAACAACTAATTTAGGACTAAGCGCAGGCCTTGTGCTAGAACCAACGGTAGAGGACAGCAATGGCTGCAGTTGGGTTTTGAGCAAGCAAATCTGAACTTGGTGGTTTTGGTTTTTGTGGGGGCGGGGAGCTTTGAATGTACCTGAGTTTTAGAGATGGGTGGAACTGGACTTCACATCTAGTAGACATGGGTAGATCGTACTGGGGAGGTGTAGGCTTGACTAGAACAGGAGTTAATGGGCATGTAGGTATGATGCATTCTCTTCTCTCCCCAAAGTGAAGTCAGCACAGAGCTTCCATTCCGTCTCATGCACCCCAAGCCTGAGGAGCCGAACATAAGAGGTCAGTAATGCCACATTCCCTACCTTACACCATGAGTCGCAGTCTCTTGCATATTATGATGCCTGCTATGAATGCCTTGATTCCTGCTATGGGGAAACTTCAAAATAACATCAGAATGGCCATACTGGGTCAGACCAATGGTCCATCTAGCCCAAAATCCTGTCTTCCAACAATGGATAGTGCCCAATGCTTCACGGGAAATTAACAGAACAGGGATGTTAATGAGTGATCCAACCTCTGTTGTCCAGTCCCAGCTTCTGGCAGTCAGAGGTTTAGCAACACCCAGAGCATGGGGTTATGTCCGTGACGATCTTGGCTAATAGCTATTGATGGACCTACCCTCCGTAAATTTATCTAATTCTTTTTTGATCCCAGTTATACTTTTGGCATCACAACATCCCGGGGCATCAAGCTCCACACGTTGACTGTGTGTTGGGTGAAGAAATACTTCCTTGTTTGTTTTTAAACCTGCAGCCTTTAATTTTCATTGAATGATCCCTGGTTCTTGTGTCAAGGGATGGGGTACAGAACATGTCCCTATTCACTTTCTCCACATCAGTCATGATTTTATAGACCTCTATTGTATTAAACCCCTCCTCCCCCAGCAGAAGAATCTCCTCCCGAGCAGGGAAGAGACCTGAACTGAGTGTGCTGTGCCAGATAACCTCAAAACATATGTAATGGGCAGGTGGGTGCTGAGGTAATATTATGTTAAACTCTATTATTCTCTCCCTCCCCCCCCATTTCCTGCACTTCAGCTTTACCTTTTTGCTGAAGCACAGGTCAGAGTTCTGTCTCTTCCAAAATGTTCAGAAAGCATTACACAGAGTTAAACCTCAGGGCTATTGTATGTAAAACCTTGAATATAGTTAAGTCTCTAGTCAGCTTCAAAGAGAGAGAGTATCATACAGTTTCTTAGTAATCAAACACTTGATACACACAAACATTGTAAATAGCATTTGGAATACTTATGAATAACTTTTAAACAAAAGCTATTGGATAGTAAAGTCATAATGCTTTGATATCTACTGTTGAAAAGTGCTGTATAAGAGCTAGATATTAGACAAACTTCTCCACTTTGTTACTTTTACACATTTAAATGCAAGATTGCAATATTTACATAACACTTACAATTCTCTGTTTTTAGCCTGCACACACACGCATCCCCTCTGATTTTCTTTCAGAGATGATTTCTCAGGCTTTATAGTATGGCCATAATATGTAGTGTGTGTCACCTGGACTCTTCAGAGCTTGAGGAGAATGGCAGTCTCGCTCCGCTTTCCAAATGTGTCACAGCCTTGTCAGCAAACAAGTCTGGGATTCTTATAGCTAGCAGCATTCCAGTCCTTGGATTAATAGTTGACTGGTTTCAGTTGCTGGTAAAACAGAAATCTGTAGCCTGTATCCAGAGTGGTACAAGCCCTCAAAGCAGACACCATCTCTTGGTCAATCAGCTACTGAGCTCGCAGGGCTGTCTTCAACTCCTGTATTTATAACCTTTCTCCCCTGAGCTCTGATTGGCTCAGCTCTCAGATGGTGCCTATGTGAGGAACCTGCAAACTGCTTGTCCTAAATGGAACCTTCCTATACCACTTCTGAAACAGGAACTGAGCCTATCTAATGACTGACACGCCTTATTGTTGGATGTTTCTGGGCCCTTCTAGCTGAGTTGCCCTGCCCTCTGCATGTGTGAAGAGACAGTACTCAAAGAAAAATCCCTTGCTCCTCCACTGCTTCTCTCCCTGTCTTTGGGCACATAAAATAAATAACTAAATGCCCAAAGCTAAAGCACGGGTTACGTGCAATCCTGTTGTGCCCAAGAACATAGCCATTGCTCTTGGGGATGGTGCGAGAACTACAGGACAAGTTTATCAAAGAGGTAAAGCCAAGTCAAATGAGCAAACCAACCCTGATGTACCGAAAGAAAAGGGTCAGAGGCGGGCAAAAGAGAAGGGTTCTGTAGAGATGGGCATTTTGTCCTAAACTGTAACCCCCACTTGAAAGGGACAGACATGAATCCTGTCGTCTTTAATCTGCTTTGAATTAGAGGAGGACATTGGTACCGAGGGAGAGAAGAAACAGATATCAGGGCACAGACTAAAGGTCCTATCCATGTTAATTTTGCCCTTGTTAGGAAGTGAAACTCAGTTCCAGCTAACATGGCTCTGGATAGGGTGTAATGTTTCCCTAGAACTGTTCAAGGCTGGGTTGTGACCTGGTCTCAAAACAGTGATCTAATTTTTAAAAACACATTTGTATCAAAGCCATGCCCAGCCAAGGCAGCCAGCACACTGTGAACTAAAGGAGTTTCTAAAACTGTTTCTCAAACTAGATTTCCCTTTGATGGGAATCTTAAACTGCATGACAGAGAAGGAAAAAATGCCACACCAAATTCGTAGGCAGAACTATAACTCGCGAGACACTTAGTGGCCATAAAGTATATGGCAGGATATGTTGAATAAATAAGACAGGGGAACTCAGTATTATAACTCCATGATAAGAAGTTGAGCCACCAAATCAAAACAAAAAACTAAAGCATTTGAACTAAATGCTTGCTCCATAGCAGTGTTAAGGAGACACATGGCTCCACAAAGATATGAGAAACACAAAACTCCAGGCTTCGCAGGTTGACTTCAGGGGAGGGAATGAGTAACAAACGGTTTGTTACTCCTCAAGCAAGCAGATTAAAGAAGACAGTGTTGCCAACTGTTGTGACTCTATCATCATGTGTTGTCATGTTTTGGAGTCTTTCTTAAAAGCCTCAATGGCTGGAATCAAGAGCGCATGAGAATCTCACCTTTCATTTACAATATTTCTAACTGTCATGGCTGTAGAGAAAAGCTTGAAAATATTTGCGAGTATAACCTGAGGGCTCAAAGCAGGAGGCAAATCAAAAGAACCCAAAATCTCATGGATATCTTTTTTTTTAAATTGCATGATTTTTTGTGCGGGGCATGGTGTGATTTTTTTTTTTTTTTTGAATGCTTGCTGTCAGCAAAGCCCTCTTCTACTTTTCCACACTTCAGGCAGATAATTTTGGCAGAAGAATGTAGAGTATCAGGAGAAATGGAGGGCAGGCAGATATCACATCTAACCAGATGCAGAATGCTTCAAATTAGGACCACTTCCATGTTTTCAAGAAGTTGGCACATACACACATGCATTGAGAGAGTGTATAAAATATAAAAATAGGACACCTCCTCTCACACACGTGGAGCAGGAGGGGGGGAAGACGTTATAAGGGACATTGTGCCAACCTTGTATTTGTAATAAACTTGCTAATTTTGGAAAATTTCCATTGCTGATCATCATTTCAATAGAATATCATAGGGGTTTTCAAACTAAAGATTGCTTTACAGAAATCAGAACTGTTTTTTCCTTCTCCCCTCTTGATGTTTATAAGGGTCTTTCCAGCAAGGGAGAAACTGATTAACTTTGCAGAGGAAACAGTGGAAATGACTGGAGATCTTCAAGGGTAACATTTTTCAAATGTCTAAGTGATTAAGGAGCCAAAGTCTCATTGAAAATCCATGGGATTTTTCAGCTTCAAGGTCATGTAGGGCACAATTTTTGAAAATGCCTGAGTCTCATTGTCTTAGGAGACGCTGAAAGCATTTTTGAAAGCAAAACAAAGCTCCTAAATCATCTAGGTACTTTTGTAAACTTTACCCAAATTGCTATCAAATGCACAATGTAAATAAACAGGGCTTGGGGGTGGGAATACTTACTAACTTTTCAGTTCTAGTGACTTCAGTAGATATATTTTCAGACATAATTGGTTTTTTTGTTTGTTTAGTTCACTGTATTCCTTTTTAATTATTCCCCAAACACGTTTCCACAACTAAGGGTTTGTCTTCACCGCAGTGTTGGGTCAAGATATAACTTGTGTTATCCCTAACCCGCTTCCTGTCCACAAATACATCTGTAGCTCTAGTTAAAGGGTGCTTTAAACTCAAGCTAGCTGGCCCGTCCGGGTGTGGGTTGATGTTTGAGTGCGGCTGATGTTCAAGCTAATAATGCAGTGACCTGCTACAGGCTCCAGCTACTGTTTGCACAACTTTTCAGATGCTAAGCCAATTGCTTTGTGTAGCTTGCCTGTCATTTTGCACTGTGGCCATTCTTACTTGAGCTAGGCTAACTTGACTGTACTCATTCAGGCTAGATGTTGCAGTGAAGATGAGCCCTAAATGTAACAAACAGTGAGCACATCTGTATGTATACCATGGCTAACACTGGGAATCAAATCTGATTTGTTACAAAATAGAGCTCTAGGTGGACTTGAACTCCCGTGGACTGAGATGCTTGGGGACTAGATTATTCAACTGCGAGACGGTAATACTTTGTCCTACTGTGCATGAGCTTTGGGCCTGATCCCAGCAAAGAGACTTCTTTCTTGATACTTTCTTTTACTTGATACTCCTAATTTTCTCCTGTAATTCAAATAGAATGGGAACTGAAGATTACAGGTTTGATTGATGCTGATAGCTGCGGTGTCTGTTTGTAGCTACAGTTCATTACATAAGCATGTGTGCGCACATGCCCGCATGTTCAAACACTCAGCAACCTAACAATGGAAGTAGGCCTGGTGCCTCTATGGGAAAACACTAATGCCAGAGCCATGGAATCTTCCTCTTACTTCAGTCCAGTCTCAGACAGAGTATAGATCTTTTTTTCTCTGCCTTTAAAAGGATACATTGGAAATTCAGGATTGCAAAACATCCCTCTCAAACACTCCTCCGCCACATGTTCTTACCAAAGAAGCAGCCCACATATCATTTGCTAAATCACAGTCATCTCTAACAGTTCATTTTTAGGTTATCATACAGATGAAAATAGCAGATTTCCTATAACTTAATAACAGGACAGACTTGCCAGTAATTGTGTGGGGAACCCTAAAAGCAGTTAATTGGGGGAAGAAATGCCTTCACTTCAAAAAGGAAAACACAATGAACAAAATAAAATCCCTTTGAAACCTGCATAGCAGATTTAGAAACACAACATGAGTGTCCCAAAATAGAGAATAAAACCTACCAAATTAAGATGGTAAACTAAAAATCTTTCTAGATCCTGCAGTTTCTGGCTTCCTGTGTTATCTCTAATCACTATTCCTGTTAGTCATTTCATGCTTTTGATTTGTAATAGTGATTCCACCAGTTTTTCACTGAACTCTGAGAAAAAAGATGTGCTTCGTTAGTTCCAAATTAGATGTTGTTTCATTAAGTGGATCAAAAGTTAATTGCAGAGACTGAGCTACAGCAAACAGTGTTTAGGGAATCTAGAAGCACCAGGAGACAGACTAATTCTTTTAGCTGATTTGTGCAACCCCTAAGAGGGCTAGATAAAGGTGTTTATGTGTGGGGACTTTGAGATCAGTTGTCATCCTCATCTTTTCTGTTCCCTTCATTATTGCTGATGAACTCAAAGTTACCAATTTGTCTGTTGTGCCTCCCTACTTACTTTGCTCTCTCTCTTTTGGGGGGGGCAGGATGCAGTTGAGAAGCAGGAAGGAGATCACCTTATAAAGCCAAAAATATAGTGGGATTAAAATGCCAGAGGAGAAAATCATATTAGGATGCCCTCAGTGGGCTGGGCTAAGCTAATGCCACCTCTGTTTCCCCATCACCACCCAAAAAATCCACCCAGGATTATACAGGGTCAGAGTAAATAGAATGTATCCAGTATCAGCATGTTTACTTGTGCAGGGATGAATTGAGCCTAGGGAATCTCAAACAGGCAGGCAAAGTGTGAAGCAGAGGAAGCAGTCAAGGGTTCGGTCTCTTTTTCTCTCACCACATTTTCTACTGGTCCGTGCTGGCACAGCTCCATTGAAATAAATGGAGCTGTGCTGAGTTGCATCAGCAGATTTTGTCCCTTTAAATGTGTGTGCGCGTTATCTTTGAAGCATTTGTTACAACGCTGTTTTAAAAGTTAAAAGCGGAAGTGGAGGGCTATTGCTAACTATTGTCTCCTTTTTTTATTTCTGTGCCTGGAGGACGGACAGGAACTGATTTACTACCTTTCCTTTCTCAGATTTCTGTATAGTCTCAGTGCCTGGGATTTCTCCTACAGTGTGTACACATTGGTTGCATCTCTTTAAACCTTATTTCACACCTGTAATAAACTTAGCTACATTGTAACTTTCAAAAATTACTATTTTTGAAGACTTAAAAATACACTTGAAAAAAAATATAGGTAAACATGCTCCGCCACCTCTCCCCAAAAGCTAGGAGAGGATAAAATCAGGCTTATAATAGAAATTACCATCTGTCCCAACTTTAATTCTATAGAGTCACTGCTCTGATTGCATAATACAAGCTTATAGAAAACTTTCCACACCATGTGATGAAATACTATTTTCTGTCCTATGAGACAACCCCTTCCCCCCCCCCCCCCAAAAAAAAAAATAAAAACCTGAAAGGCCAAGTTGTATTTATTTAGACGTTGGATAGTTGCAAGAAATTGCATAGCCTTGTTCAGGCTCTTGAGAACTTTAGCTACATGATAATTGTACATGAACTGCGAAGCAGAGAGAGACGTTGCATCGAGGCAAGAAGAGTGTTGGCCTCTAGCTAATGAGCCTGTGGGAAGCAAAGGCTGCTTTAAGCTAAAATTAGTATAATTGCGTCTTTCGGAGCATAATCGTACCTAGCACCGTGTCATGGGCATTATGGTGCTGCATATAGCACAGCACCTACCTATGTAACTCGTCTCCTGACAAACTCTAAATCTGACTAAAACGGTACGTGTTTCCCCCTACCCATTATATAAAAATTGACTGCGTACTGCACTTGTGGATACCACTAAGCTTCGCCCACATCAGTGATGTCATTGTTTCCTTAGTAACTATCAGACTTCAAATGGGAGAAAAGGCAAAAGACTGTATTTAAAGAAAAAATGTTAACACCGTTGATTCAAAAGCGAAATGGTGTGTGATGGCACTTCTAAAAGTATTGCTCTAAATATTTAATTTCCAACTCATTTCAATTGAGCGTGGACCATTGGATAAGATTCCTACATCCCAGATTTCTTAATGGAGTCAATGGGTACAGTAAATGATCCTCTGAGTATGGAATACAAACACAGACCCATGCTTTAAAAAAGGATCCACTAATTTTAGGCGGTTCTGTTTACGGGTGCTGGGTCTGACTCACTTTAAAGGCCTGGTTTTCAGAAGTGCTGAGAATCATCCATTCACTGACTTCAGCTGGAGTTGTGGGTGCTTAACGCCCCTGGGAGTCTAGAGCTCAGGGTCCTGAGTTTGGCACCAAGTTACTAAGACACCCAGAAACACTGACCACTTCTGGGACAGTCTGGCCTAGCTGGCTGCAATTAAGCTCAAGGGGAGGGGTGGGTGATGCAGCTGTGAGTGAGCTAAAAAGAAAAGGAGGACTTGTGGCACCTTAGAGACTAACAAATTTATTTGAGCATAAGCTTTCGTGAGCTAAAGTGACCAGAAAAGCAGACCCCCAACCCCCCCCCCCCCCAACCACCACCACAAAAACACAGTACGCTCTGCTTAATCACTACTTTATGGAGAGACCTCCGAGGGCACCAAGTTAGCCAAAGGGAAGCGAGCGGCTAGGAATGCTGCCTCACTGGGAAAGCATAGGCTAAAATCCCATTATGTGAATGCATTTGGCTAGTGCCAAAGAGTTATGTGTAAGATTTAAGCAAGTGTAAAATTCTGAGCTCTGCTCTCTAAAATAAAAGCTGCCAAATAAAGAAAAGAGCTGAAATGTGGTCCCTACCACTTTCTGTCTTCTGTACAGCGATTTAATTGACTTAATGCTTATTAATGGCTTCTTCCCTGTTCAGGCTGGCTAGTTAAATAAGAGTGACAGACCAATTAAGAGGAACATCATGTCACAAAGCAGTATCACCTCTGCTTGGTGCTAATAGGTGAGCACGCCTTTCGCAGCAGTTGTTCCTAGCAAGCCAGCGTGGGAAGTTCTTTTTTAGCTTCTTAGCCCCTTTGATGTCTGAGCTCTGCTGATGGAATATGTTGCAACTAAGAGCTTTAGTTCCATATTACTCTGTTTCAAGTAATTATACTGGAATAAAGTCTCTTATTCCAGACCGAGGGCAGGTCTACACTATGGGGCACAGTCTAAGTTATGCAACTCCAGCTACGTTAATAGCTTAGGTTGACTTTTTGCGGTGTCTATACTGCACTGGGTCGACGGGAGAAACTCTCCCGTTGACTTACCTACTGCTTCTCGTTCCGGTGGAGTGCTGGAGTTGACGGGAGAGCGAGTGGCGATCGATTTAGCGGGTCTTTGGCCCCCCGGTGGATTGATCGCTGCGCGTTGATCCCCCGGTAAGTGGAGACCAGCCCTGAGCGTCCACATGGGGAGTTATACCGGTATAGGCTTAGCTATGGTATAATTACTCTGCTGTATCTATGCCAGTCAGTTTCCACATGTAAACAGACCCTAAAGTGATTTAATTTTGCTTCATCCGGGCACCAATATTTTATGCACTGAGATAAAGTTTATGACATAAGGCTTTTCTGGGTTGCTCCTCAAGCTCCAGGGGAAAAACACCACTTCCTAAACCAGTTATCTTTTTGTCTCTTCTTATTTTGTGAGATTCCTGTTAGCTTTAGAGTAAACTCCTATTCTAACCTTCTCCTGTGTCTCCTCTTTCTTCTTTTATGCGTGCTTGTAATTACAGTGATGGAGAGGTATGAAGCTTCTTTTTAATATTGTCCCACTGGTCATCCCTCCTGGGGGATTAAAGCATCTGAAAGTCCCCTAGTCTTGTCCAGAAACATAATGTAGAATGAGCAGGATAAGACCGATTCCACAGGCTAATTCTAGTAGTCTGTAAAGGCCCTTCCCATTTCCAAGGTGTCCAGCTGGAGACTATGCTATTCAGCAGGGAAGGACATGTTACAGCGTTTAGTAAACTTCCATGGCTACTATCCTGACTAGTGTAGAAAACAGCTGTTGACTGCTGTCCTAGCTACCTCAACAGGGCTGGGCTGTAGGCATGTGATCCAAAACCCACTGAAGTCAATGGAAAGACACCCATTGATTTCAGGGGGCTTTGGTTCAGGACTTAAGGCACCACTGGTGAAGTCAGAGGGCACTGCACGTAAAGGGAAGAGAGAAGTGACGATGAAGGGCTCCAAGTGGAAAACTGAGTTCAGTATTAAGGCGGTATGCAGTTTTGAAAGGCCTGTCTTTCCTTCATTTCAGTTCCCAGGATGAAAACCTGGTATTTGAGGAGTTTTCTCGTCAACAGCTGCAAGATTTGGATGAAGATGAGAACAAGGCTGTTTCTCCAAATGATGAGTGACTGTGAGAACAGGCTTCTGGAGGAGCTACGGGGTCTGATGGTAGTTACAAACATATTAGGATGTAGTTTTTTGTTTGTATTAAACTGCCAGGTATTGCTGTTGTAATATGATCTCTCTAGGTGCGCTGTAAGCAGCAGGGATCGAACTCTGGAACAGTGGATCTAAAGCATGATCCTCTCCTGCCTGGACTAAAAGACCTGGCTTTGTTAGCCAAAGGATGTAGCAGACTCAAACTTCTGTGGTTCAGCCACTAGAGGTGAACAGAGAGGATGAGTCAATGTTTATTTACGATGCTACCAAATAAAAAGGATAGGTGGTTCCACCACTTATTAAAGCCAAGCTGATGATGTGTCTGTAGTGTCTGAATTTTCTCCTAGTTTGCCTAGCCTAATGTTAGATCAAAGAGCCACTGACTCAAAAGTTCTGGTTATCCTGACCAACAAACTGCTTGTGTAATCTGAGCAAGGGGAGGAATGGTTTGAAGGGTTACCTAGCCAGTCCTTGGTGATCTGCTAGAGCCCCTCAATGGCTTAAAAGAAGCTGCTTTTTTTTCTTTTGATCACTTTTGCATCTAAATTCTGTCAAGTTCATTGAATAAGATTTGCATTGTGGGTCCGGCCCCTGCCATAAAACATGCAGTTTACTCCCCTTTCTGAAGGACTGCGATCTAGCACTAGCAAAATCTGATAATATTTTGTGATCTCATGATTGTTGCTACAATCTTGTTTTTTAAACTGACAACCAGAGCTGTGTCTCTAGTCAGCAGTATATTTTGTAAAACTTATTCTGCACTGCTTGTAATGCTGTGCCACAGTGCTCATTTAACCAGGTGGAAAACAGCCACCTTAGTAAAGATGGATGAGCAATCTGCATTTTGCATTAAACCAGAGGTTTTACCCCATTGACCAAAACTCCTGCACACACACAGGAATTGACATAACAGATCAGACCAGTAGTCCAGTACCCTGTCTGACGGTGGCTAGTATTGGATGCTTCCGAGGCAGGTACAATAAAACCCAAAGCTGGACAATTAAGTAATAATTTTTCCCATGGGCAGGTTTCTTCCTAACATCCATCTGTTAGAGACTGGCTTGTGTGCCCTAAAGCGTGAGTGTATTCTTCCAGACTTTAGATTTTTTTAAAGATACTATCTGTTGTTTCTCTGCATGGTTTCATTATCCATATAACTGTCTAAACATTTCTTGAATCTTGCTGAACTCTTGGCCTCAGTGATAGCTTGAGGCAATGAGTTCTACTGGCTAACTGCTTTATGTGTGTATATATAGAAATATCCTTTTTGGTTCTAAATATGGTGCCTGTCAATTTAATCAAATGTCACTGTACCAGGGTGCCTTGCCCCATTAAGAGCTCAATGGTGAGGCCACCTAACCGCAGTTACTAAGAAAGCACACAGGAGCAAGGGTTACCTGATTCCCCTATAAAGAGCAACAAGAAGAAGCCAGGCTGCTAGTCCTGCACAGGGAGAGTGAGTTCGTTCCCAGGAAGAACAGACTGGCAGATAGAAGCTGCTGGAGTGAGCAGGCGTCGGCAGAGAAACCTGGGGAGCAGGGAAATGGACTGGAGAACTTTGTTGAATGTTTTGTTAATTTAACAAACCAGAACCAGAGAAGGGCTGTGAAGGGACAAAAGGGTTTGTGATTTACTGAAAAAGTCCCTTGAAGGGGGAAACTGAGGCATGGGGCTATCCCAGAGGCTAGGTGGGAGGTGCTTGGGAGACTGCCCAATGACAGTCCGCAATTTAATTTCTCCCTCCACCATGTCCTGCATGGTGATCTCAGATTCACTAATATGGATCTCTGCTTCCCACTCCAGGAATGGGAAGATAGCTGAACTAAAACCCAGATAACAGGGGAGGACCCTGTGGAACAGCAGTGGAAACAGAGGCTGTTGAAGTCCTTTTCCTCATCAATAGGCAGTATTTTTCATGAAAGCCAGCTCTGAGTAGGCGTCATTCTCAACCTGATCCAAATACACTGTATGTGCTGGATGAGGTCAAAGTTGCCCTCTTCCTGGGTTTGGCTTTCTATGGTGGTGATAACAGAACATAAACCTCCACCTCAGCTTTCTCCCCAAGCCAGGCTATTCCTAGGGCTTCCTGTGTGGCCTCCTTACATCTTCCCTTAGTTCCTTGAGCAGAGGTTGCTTCCATTGCTCATCTGTATTCTGGTGGAGTTAACAAGCCCATTTATCACAATAGCTCACAAAAGATCTGAGCAGCTTTGTGCAGGATTCTAATGTGCTCTAACAGGCTGGGTTAAAAGAAGAGCCCGGATACTCCTGTACCCCTACAGGATCAAATACACCTGCCATCCATGCATTATATAGGCAGGCTTTCCTGAGGCCTCTTGCGAGATTGCTGGAGAGTGTTTTATTTCTGTGTTGTCTAATGCTAACAACACTACTGAAGAATGGTGTGTAGAAAGACTGAGTCAGAAAAGCATAGCTTTAGATTGAAAAATACAGTGCAATTTGGTGCCAGGAACCAGCTGTCACCCTGAGTAGGTGGGAGAGAGGAAAAGCAAATTGGTTGCTATTCATTAGTGCTGTCTGATATACAGGATGCTGATGTCAGAGCTGAAGGGAGGGCAGGAGACTAAGATGTTGCAAAATAAAGCAGGTGGAAAGTACCTATAACAGGTTGCTTCTACCATTGCTACCTTGGAAGAAAAGAAAAAACAGTGTTAATCTGTGTTGTTGTGCCTAGAAATTCAGTTAGATTGCAGTGGAAGAGTTTAGGAGTGGAAATGGCTGCAAGGGAATGACAGACGTGGGTGACAGTCTTACTTATTTTTCAGTTAAAATGTGTCTGGCCACAGGCAAAAGCCTGAATAGATGAGCATTTCATCCTTTCCTGAAGGACAACACTTTGATGCATTGGACTAAGAGGAGAAACACATTTTAGAGGCAAGAGCGTACTGAGCGTGCTGTGTCTCCCCCCTCTCCTGGGAGACTGCACTGTAGTCTGATGACTGTTACTATGCATGCACCAGCTGATCTCAATAGTTAGAATGGTGCAGAAGCAGAGAGAAGTACTCTAAGGTAGCCCAGACACAACCCCTCTAGGGCTCTATAGATCAAAGTCAACCTTCTGAGCCATACACAGGAGAAAATCAGTCCACGCTGCTGACACAGCACACATGTAATCAACACAACCCTAGCTGAAGCTTAATTGCTTGTTAATTGTTGATGATGTGCATGGTGCTTTATGGAAACAGATAAAGAGTTCTTCCAAGGGAATCTTCAAACCTCCATAGAGAATACAGTGTGATACTCCATTCTTGAGGGCACACAGGAATAGAGGGTTTGGACAAGGCTTTGGCCTACATGAGTAAACACTCTGGTTACTGCAGCTACCTGGAAACCAGGGGCAATTCTGGCATACCTTGGTGACAAATGTCAGGTGCATTCATTAACAGGCAAGAACTGATCTCTTCCTTGTCATATTCTCTAGAGATTGCTGCTCCCTCAACCCCAGCACTTCCTCACTCTTCTCTGAAATTATCTCCAGCCAATTCACTTTTCTCTAGAAGAGGTGGGAACGAAGAGACCCAGTTGCTATCTCTGGCTCTGTGACTTACCTTCTTAGGCACCTTTCTGTGCCTCTGTTTCCCCTCCAACCCTTTGCTTGTCTTGTCTGTTTAGACTGTAAGTCTTTCAGGGGAGTGACGATCTTTTACTCTGTGTCTGAACACAATGGAGCCCTGTTCTCAGTTGGGGCCTCTAGGCATTACTGTATGATAAATATTAATTTATGCCCGTCTTAGTCACATGCTGTGTAAGCAAAAGTACCACTCCAGCTCAGTCTGATGAAGGAGCTGAGTGGTATCAATACACTACTTGTGTTGAAGACTACACAGTCTTGCAAGAAAGAGGCAAGCTCCTTGCAGAAACCTACACACAAGCTAGCATCTCACACATCAGTCAAGTAACTGTTTTGCCCAGTCTACCCGTGGAATTTCTCAACGGAAAGAACAAAGCCAGTGTAACTGTTCTACCTACTTCTCCCTCCCCCGCACAAAAACCTACAGATTATCAAAAATCCTGAACAATCTCATTTGATTGTTTAATTTTTCCCCAAAGTCATTCATACAGCCAATTTACAAAGCCATTCTCTTTTAGGTGGCAGTAATTCTTTGCTCCAGTACATTATTAATAACGCTGATTAAAAAATGTTGAAAGCCTGATGCCCCATTATTTTGAGCAAAACCTTATTTTGTAATAATGTGTATTTAAATTTAATGTTTTAAAACCATTCAGAACCCAGCACAGGTTATTCTCCCACCTTTGACTATATGGGAAATATATATAGTCAAATTAGTGAAAAATCATTCAGGGGACTTGTTCAATAGGCTATAAAGATTGTGACCTTGTTATGGGGGGGGGGACCCTAAAGATCAGCAGTTTTGTCTCAAGTTAGGGGTGAGACAAATGTATGCCCCTATTCATTAAGCATGCCCTGCCAATAGAGCATAACCTAATGAATATCCCTTGACGTCTGTTCAAGCTTTGTGTAGATGAGCGAGGGGCTGAGACGGCGGGGCTGAGCATGTTCTCTCAATTTTTCTTTGCAATTGCTGACAACCCAGTGCTGTATTCCCAATCAGTGGTCATATACAGATGCTTGTAGGTCCTGCACTGGAACTGGAAAGAGTAAAGCCTCCCTCGTCACCAGTAGTGGGTGGAAGCTGTAGGGAGGGTGAGAAATGTAGAAGCAGAAATGTATATCATAGTGGGAGAATATGCTGTTTATTGGTTTAGTGAGTCAAAATACTGCCAACCTGATCAGCTCTGGAAGCAACAGATCTCAAGGCAATTTTTCTTCTTCGATTCCCATCTGTCAGCACAATGGCAACAGTGGGGCCAAATGAAGGCTTTCCACCACTTTCTACCTTGTACCTGCTTCACAGCCTCATTCATCTTTCTGTTCTGTCATTCCAAACCATTGATGGGACTTTACTGGTCTTCGCCTTACATCTATCCTTTGTCTAAAAGGTACAGTTCTCTAAAAGGTGCCTAAACCTGGTTCCACTTTCTATTGTGTAGTGTTTCCAATTCGTGATTTTAGTGTAAGTTGCACACAGTATTTGGTGATTTTCTTAGCACCTCAGTTCCTAGAATCTTCTGAGTAGGTAAAAATCTTTCATTTAAAAAAAATATTCTAGCCCCCATGCCTATGGAGAAAAGCTTGAAAACCAGAAAGCCAATAAAACCCCCATATTAGTTTAAAAAATATCTCATGAGCTTTAAGTCAATCATTGTATGTTAGGACCTGACTCGTGATTTTTGATTACTTAAGGCTGGCAATAGATATCAGGGTTGTGGACTCCAGAAGTTCAAAAACCATTAATTAGACCCCCCCCCCCCAACATGAGGGTTTTAAAAGATACTGTGGTTTTTGATCTGGTTTGATAATCTGACCTTCCCCTGCCCACCCATGTGCGTGTGACTGTTAGTGTTGCCCACTTTCCAAAATGTAAAGAGTGTGGTTGTTCTGGGCCTCGAAGAGTCTCCTCTTCCCTTTGCAGGCTGGGGAAGGGGGTTGCAGTTCCAGGGCTCCTCATCCCTCTCTGCCCCTTCCCAGGCTTGGTGTTGCAGGGACGGAGGGAGCAGATTGACCCTCTTACCAACTCTCCTGATTTCTTCTTCCTGCATCAGGGGATTTCACCCAGCCCCTCCCACCTCCTGAGCAACTTCAGCCCTCTCCTGTACTTCAGCCCTGCTGGGGGGAGGGAGCCCCCTGATTGGCTGTCTGCCTCCCTGCCCTGCCTCCTGGGGAAGAGCAGCCAATCAGAGCTGTAGCAGAGGCCAGACTGAGCTCTACTCCATCCCTCCATGAGCTTGCACAGGAGTGCGGGGAGGAGGGAGAGAAAGTGTCCTGTAGCTTGGGGTGGTGCTGTCCCCTTCTCCCCCCGCCCCTCCTGTGAGCCACAGGTCATCTCCTCTGCTCCTCCCCCGCTACAATATCTGGGCTGGGCTGGGCAGGGGCCAAGGTGGGTAGGGACCCTGCTGCAGCCCCCCAGGCCTGGGGAGGTGGGTGAAGAGCCCCAGGAAGAGCAGAGGGGAGGCTGGGGAGATGAATTGAGGGGGCTGGGGAACAATGGGGGGTGAACTGAGGGGGCCAGTTGGATGGGGATGGCCTCTCCCTTTTGCACGCATATGGCATCTGGAAAGCAACATTCTATAGCTGCAGTTGTAGGTCCATAAGCCATTTCGAGGCCTCCCCTCTGACACTGTGCATATCGTCCAGTTCGCCTTTGAATCCATATTTGGGGCACTGTGTTATAATGTGTTTGATGGCTTGGATGTTCACACCACAGTCGCATGGAGGGGAGTCTTTGATGTTCCACTTGTGCATCAAGTAGCAGCATCTTCCATACTTTGTTGGATGTGCTTCAGTGTGGTCCAAAGTCTGCGTGGCAAGTCAAAACTGGGCCAGCGCCTTGTTGGCTCAATAATACTGTGCTTATTTTGAATGGTAGGTGAGGTCCAGACGCTTTGCCATTCTCTGGTCAGATCTAGAGACGTGAGGTGGTCACGTGTGGTTCATGATGGTTTTTGCAATTTCAGGTATCGTTGGGGTATGTTAGCCATAGCCTGCCAGATGGGAAGTACTGGGTAGTCTTCAAACCATTTAAGATCTCATGCCGTGGCTACATCTTGATCGATAGCTTGAGGTCTGATGTTTGCTAATATAGAAAGCCATGGTGTTGATTTTAAAGTTCCCATGATAATTTGCATGGTGTAATTCAGCTGCCCATCCACAAGATGGGTCTGGTACCTTCTTGCCCATACCAGTGCAGTGATGTCAAGAGGGCTTTTCCAATTCTCGGTCTCTACACTCATAGTTGTGGAGTAGCTCTGGTCTCTCTACAGTCCATCAAGGAGGACCCGGGGGATGGTCTTCTGTGCGATGGAGGTTGGGAATGCAGTGAAAGAGTCAAAAGTCTTCGGTGCTGGGGGAACGTGGGAGATCGTATTGTCCACAGTCATAGTGAAAGGTTTCAGAGTAGCAGCCGTGTTAGTCTGTATCCGCAAAAAGAACAGGAGTACTTGTGGCACCTTAGAGACTAACAAATTTATTTGAGCAAAAAATAAATAAAACATAAATTTGTTAGTCTCTAAGGTGCCCCAAGTCCTCCTATTTTTAGTCATAGTGAAAGTGGCTCAGGCCAGTACGGTGCCGGTTTTGACTAGAGAACTGGGATCTGAATGCCACTGTGGGTCAGCACTGTGTGTGCTGGTGTTGGGAAGTCATTGAGGATGGCCCGCTACGGGGGTATGGGTGTGCCTGTCTCATCCGTGGAGATGAAGGTCAGAGCCGTGGGGCGGGGGGGAGGAGGGCTGCTCAGAGGGAGCGGGGGGCGAATGCGGGAGCTGAACGGAGGGGCTGGGGGTGAGAGCTCCTGAGGGGGGCCAGATTCCCCTCAGCCAATGTGCGGGGGAGGGGTCAGTGCTGATGCCCCCCCCCCCCCACGCGTTGAGCCCGCAGGAGACAGACCAGGACACCACAGAACCTTACCCGACGTGAGCACACGCGCTGGGCCTGCGCCCTTCCCGCAGCCCGTGATGGGGGGGGTCTCCCGGCTGGACCTTGCAGGCTCCGCCTCTGCCCGCCAGGGGGCGCGTCACAGACACGTTCGCGCCGGCCGCTAGGGGGCGCGGGGCGGCCCCGCGCCTCAGCCTGCAGCATGGCGGCGGCGGGCGCCTCGCGGCCCCAGGCCGGGGTCGCTGCTGCTGCTGCCGCCGCGGCGGAGGAGTCGTCGGACAGCGAGCCGGAGCAGGAGCCGGGCTCGCCGCACAAGCTCATCCGCAAGGTCTCCACGTCCGGCCAGATCCGCCAGAAGGTGCGTGCGTGCGGCGGGGGCGGGGGGCCCGCGGGCCGGGCCTCAGGCTGCCGCCGCGCTGGGCCGGCTCTGACCGAAGAGCCCAGCGCCCGGAGCCCGGGCTCGGCACTGCCCCGGCTCCGCGACCTAGGCTGTGCCCCCGGTCAGGCTGTGCCCCTCATCCCCCTGGGTCAGGCTGTGCCCCTCATCCCCTTGGGTCAGGCTGTGGCCCTGCTCTCCCCTAGCCCCTGGGTCAGACTGTGCCCCTCATCCCCCTGGGTCAGACTGTGGCCCTCCTCTCCCATAGCCCCTGGGTCAGACTGTGCCCCCCCCATCTACCAGTCAGACTGTGCCCCTCATCAGACTGTGTCCGTCATCCCCAATCAGACTGTGCCCCAACTTCTACAACCCCATGTCAGACTCTGCCTCCCGTCAGACTGTGCCCCACCACTCCCATAGCCCCTGGGTCAGACTGTGTCCCCCCCATATCTACCAGTTAGATTGTGTCCCTCATCCCCAATCAGACTGTGCCCCAACTCCTACAACCCCATGTCAGACTGTGTCCCCCACTCCTATGCCCCCAGTTAGACTGTGCCCCTCTCATTGTGCTCCTCACCCCCATACTTGCCAGTCATATTGTGCCCCCATCAGATTGTGCATCTCATCTTGTCAGACTGTGCCCAGACTCCTACAACCCCATGTCAGACTGTTCCCCCCATCAGACTGTTCCCCACCACCACTCCCAGGCCCCTTGTCAGACCATGCCCTGCACTCCCCATACTCATGGGCCAGACAGACTCTGCCTCTTCCACATTCAGGTTCCCTAGCCAGACTGTGCCCCTCACTTCTCACATGCCCCAACCCCCATCTGCTCCCGGTCAGACTGTGTCCCCCCAATCCCTCCACTCCAGCTCCCCCCACCCCCACCCTCCGACTGTGCTTCTCCTCCCTCCATTCCCCCTCCCATCTCCACCTTGTTATATTTCCTTGATCAGGCTGCATCCCCTCATCTCCTGTGGGGGTGGGGGGGTTGTGAGGGTGCTAGGCTGTCATTAGGCTCAGTGGCAGCATTTTGCCTGCTTTAGAAGAACTCTCATTGCACCTCTGCTATGGTGCCACCCCAAGGTAGAAGACATGGAGGCCCCCTTAGGTCAGGGATAAGAACAGTCCTAGGGGAGTGTTAATTCTTGTGTCGCAGCTCTTTGGCTTCTCCCTATAGCTTTGTGAAGTCCTCTGTGTTCCTTGAGGTTTTACATATTGTTTTACTGCCTAGACATAACAGGGCAAACATCCTTTCACCCCTGCTGTTCTCTCCAGAGGGTCAGCACAGTACTGACTGGGATGTTGGAGGCTTGTTTGTGGTGCAGGGTTTTTTTTCCTGGGGCTGGAGAGCAGATGTATCTTGTCAGAGCCATCTCATAAATAGTCTTCATGTACACCCAGTTCTGGTGATGACTCTGCCCCTGACATTGTTGGCCTCTTCTCACATGTGGGCGTTCTCATCATTCTGCTCAAGATCATTACACTGGTCCCAGTTCTGAGCTTCTCCTCTTTTAGTGAAGGATAGTCATTTGTGAGGGCTATTTAATCATCATTTCAGCACATATGCTGGAGTCTGGTGCTGGAGACCCTGTGTCACTTCTTGATTTAAAACCATTGAGACCAATGGTGCTCTTCTCAGTGTGGGAGAGATGGTTCTTTAGCTGTGACAATACAGGAGGAAGTCTACCAAACTGCAAAACCCTGAGCATTCTGAGCAGATCCCAGCCACGCTCTGCAAACAGGTGGTTATATTTCAGCTGTCAGTCTGTTTTAAAGATCAAGGACTTTCTAGATCCTCTACTACACCTGAAGGGTTGGATGTTTGAAATTCTTCCCACAGAAGGCCGGATGAGCCCTGCGTTCTCTTAATAGTGCCTGCAGCTGGAATCCCCTGTGGATAGGGAGGAAGGATGCAGAAGTCACACTACTGGATATGGCTTTAGTATCTGTGCATTGTGGCAAGTAATAAAAACAAGGACAAAGCCTTTTACAATACTGGAATGGGAACCTTCCCCTCCCTAACTGCAAGGCACTTGAGATACCAAGATTATAGGTGCCTTTGCAGCAGTTCAGATAAAACTGAATTCTTCCCTACGTCCGTACTTAGTCACTTGCCATGTTTTACATCATTTCCTACGTCAGTGTGGCTGGAAAAAGTCTAAACCAGCTACTTGTGCTATGTGAACATAAACAAGGATTATAAACAGAAATTGTCTATAGCCATTAAGCCTCCCTTATTTTAATCTGCAGAAGACCTTTAATTGCTAAACAATGTCAAGTTCTCCAAGCAACCCTGAATATTACAGCATTAAGGATTGCTTCATTCTGCTGCTTTCCCTCATTTTATTTAATCATTTCTGCTTCATCCACTTCCCTTCTACATGCTGTGTCAGGATGTCCCAAGGAAGGGGGAGAAGAGCCAGACAAGACTGGTGTGTGGGGAGCCACAGTTGTGGCTAGTTTTATGAATAAGTCAGGCAGCCTGGAGATAAGGAGCTATTTCTTTTTACAAAGATAGACTTAAATTTTCCACTGGGCATTTTTAGTTATTGAATAACATAGGGCAGGCTACCAAAGGGTTCAGGAGCTCAGTACAACTCACAAAATGACAGATGAATGCTTCCAGTGCACCCTGAGGATGTATATCTCTGCTAACCACACCTTTAGCTGCAGTTGCCTCAAGGCTGTTCTTACAGTTGATTGTACAGCTAAATCATCTGAGGAGTTTATGGGGTTGTGGCCGGTAGGGGGCCTCTTCACCATAACATTGCAAGTGTGAGGCGTTTACAACTAAGCCTGCCAGTCAGTTCCTCTGCATGTACTTGTTCATTACAGTAAATATCAAATATTCCAGGGAGATGTTTTGTTTCCTGTACTGCTGCATCTGCAAGATTGTTTTCCCCTTTCTTCAGATTAAAAAGGACTTCTGACTTACAGGTGTATAAACTTTCATTTCAACTATTTCCAAACCTGCATGATGATTAAGTGCTCTTGACTGAACTATATACCCCTAGCCATAGCAAGTGTTGTTGGTTGGTTTAATGTGGTGTTGGTTGTGATTTTTAGTCTCAAATGCCAGGCCTGAAATAGACACATACTAGCTAGAAGCCATGAGAGAAAGCCACTCCGAAGGGTACAAGCATAGCAAATTGGTGAGAGAATCAATGCTGTCTTTCCCTCCTGCAGCTGCTCGAAATAAAAATAGGTCTAGAAGCAGGAGCCTTATCTACGCTAGTCATTGCTAACACTGGTTCACTGAGACCTTTAGGATACCAGTAAGAAATAAACTATCCTAGGTTGTTTCTACACTGCCACTTCCAGCACTAAAACTTTTGTCCTTCAGGGGTGTGAAAAAACACACCCCTGACTGACAAAAGTTGTAGTGCTGAAATATGCCAGTATTGACAGCGCTATGATAAAGCTCCCACTGCTCGTTCGGGGTGGGGTTTCTTTTTATCGCTGGGAGAGTTCTCCCCTGGCTATAAAGCGTGTCTACGCTGCCCACGTCACAGTGCTGCCGCGGCCGTGCTGTGACATGGGCGGTGTAGACATACCCCTAGTGCACAGGGCTTAACAGTAACAGAAGCAACACAAACCTTGTCTTCTGCTTCTAAGGACATAGCTACACTTGTGAGTTAGAGCACATTAAAGCAGCCCCGGGCGCCATAACTCATGACGCGTCCACACTGGCAAGGCACGTAGAGCGCCCGGACTCCGTGGCTGGAGTGCTCCTAGTAATTCACCTTGATGAGAAGCATAATGCTTGATGCACCCCGGCTGGAGTGCTGCGGCGCCAGTGTGGACGCCCTGGTCTATTAATGCGCTCTGATCGGCCTCCAGAAGTGTCCCACAATACCTGTTCTAGCCACTCTGGTCATCACTTTGAACTCTACTGCCCTGCCCTCAGGTGACCAACCATCAGACCTGCCCTTTAAATTCTCTGGGAATTTTTAAAATCCCCTTCCTGTTTGGTCAGCAAGGCGTGGAGTGCTCTCAGTGAACCTTTCCAGGTGACCATGCCTCCACGTGCCAGGCGATCCCCAGTATGGAGCAATGGCGAGGTGCTGGACCTCATCAGTGTTTGGGGGGAGGAAGCTGTTCAGTCCCAGCTGCACTCCAGCTGTAGGAATTACGATATCTTTGGGCAGATATCAAGGGCCATGACTGGGACGCACTGTAGTGCGGGTTAAAGTGAAGGAGATGCAGAATGCCTCCCACAAAGCCTGTGAGGCAAACCGCCAGTCCGGTGCCGCCCCCGTGACCTGCCGTTTCTACAAAGAGCTGGACGCAATACTTGGGGGTGACCCCACCTCCACTCCGAAGATCACCGTGGACACTTCAGAGCCCTGTTCAACAAGGCAGGAGGAGGAGGAGAGCGAGAGTGCTGAGGAGGAGGGGGACAGCCTGACATCCCTAGATGCATGAAGCCGGGAGCTGTTCTCAAGCCTGGAGGAAGGTAGCCAGTCGCAGCGGCCAGCGCTTGGGGAAGAACAAACACCAGAGGAGGTGCCTGGTAAGTGGCTTTTATTTTGGGAAGGAAGTTGTTCGGTACGGGCTCTTGGGGCGAGGAGGGTTAGGGCTGCGTGCATGCATAGATGCAGACTAGGGCGTTGATGTGCTCTCTCACATTGCGGTAATTGGCTTCAGTGATCTCTTCAAAGGTCTCATGCAGAAGCTGGGCAATCCGCTTGTGCAGGTTCCCTGGCAGAGCTACTGTGCTCCTTGTCCCAGTAAGACTAACGTGTCTGCTCCACTGTGCCGTGAGGGGCAGGAGGACCATTGCTGCACACAGGCAAGCTGCATATGGGCCAGGATGGAAGCAGCATTGTCGTAGAAGATCCTCCCTTGCTTCCCAGGTCACCCTCAGCAGCAAGATATCTTCCAGGACAAACTCCTGTGAAAAATGTGGGGACGGTGTTCAGTATAGGGGCTCCCTGCAGCTGTTGGCTCTCCCCAAGGCACAGAACCCCAGAGAACAGTATGGCCATGAAACAATCAGTTGCCCTTCTCCCTGTGCTTACTTACCATTTTGGGGCTCCTGTGGGTTATGTGCGCTCACTTTGGGACGGGCAATTTCTGCTATTGTGTAGACTGTGCTTGTCTGCTTTAAGTATGGCTGAATCATTGCTCTGTCTGGTGTGAACATTGCTGCCTCTGTTAAGTGTTGCATTTTGGCTTTACAGATGCAACCTTGAGATCTCAGCCATCCTTGTTATCAATGGCCGAAAGACTCCAAAGAATTAGGAAGCGGCCACGTAGAAGCAAAGAGGACATGCTGCATGAAGTAATGCAACAGTCCCTTAATGAAAATGAAAAAGCGCAGGAGTGGCGGGAGAGTGAAAGGAGGGTCCGCCAGCAGAATGTGGATTGCTGGCACCAAAGCATGGAATGCCTGCTAAGCATTATGGCGCGCCAAGCGGACTCAATACAGGCGCTCGTAGCAATGCAGGTGGAGCACTTCAGTGCCTTCCCCCCCTCCCCAGCCCTTGTCCCAAAACTCTTCCCTTGTGCCCCCATATCACCTCCAACCCACTTTCCCCAACATCTGGGTTCTTATCGCTACCAGCTGCTTCCAACACCTGTAGCTTCACCACCCAGCCCTGCAAACTACGACCCTTACTCACTGCACTCAACCCCATCACCATGCAGTATAGCCATCCTGAAGTGCAGCACTCATTGCACAGCACTCCAGACAGGAAGGCCGAGTATGATAACAGGCCATAGGCAAATCTGTGATTGTACCGTTCCCCACCCTACCCCCTTGCCCTTTCTGTTTCCCAAGCAGTTCTGTTTCTTTTCAATAAATTAATTTTCTTTTCAATAAATGGATTTTTTTGGCTTTGAAAACATTCTTTATTATTGTATTAAGTAAAAGATACCTTAGCCCAGGAAAGCAACAGGCACTGCAAGTCAGTTTAGCAAACACAGATTCCTACTAACATTGGAACCACTGCACTTCACTCCTGTGCAGGGCACCAAACATTACTGGTGGCTTTCAGTCAAAATTGCTCCCTCAAGGCATCCCTATTCCTTGCAGCCCCGCGCTGGGCACCTCTAAGAGCCCTGCTCTCTGGCTGTTCAGATTCAGCCTCCATGTGTTGAACCTCCAAGGTCCATGCCTTAGTGAATCTTTCACCCTTCCCTTCACAAATGTTATGGAGGTACATCTTCCCATACAGAGTGCGCCAGCAGCCCTTTAAACCACCAAAAGTACACTCCACACCAACTCAGCCTGTCTTGAACCGCTCCTTGTTGCTGTCAAGGCTCTCTGTGCTTTAATGCTTTCATGAGCCACAGCATTAAAGGGTAAGCCGTGGATCACAATGGGCATTTCGACTTCCCCTACAGTGATCTTCTGGTCTGGGAAGAAAGTCCTGGCTTGCAGCTTCCTGAACAGGTCTGTGCACCTTTCCAGACCAGCCTGCATTAATGTCACTGAAACGTGCATGATGATCCACAAGCGCCTGGAGAACCATAGAGAAATACCCCTTCCAATTTATGTACTTGGAGGCTAGGTGGGCTGGTGCCAGAATTGGAATATGCATGCCATCTATCGCCCCTCCGCAGTTAGGGAAACCCATTTGTGCAAAGCTAGCCACAATGTCATGCCCGTTACCCAGAATCACGGTTCTTCTGAGCAGGATGCAATTAATGGCTCTGCAAACTTGCATCAACACTATTCCAGTGGTCGACTTTCCCACTCCAAACTGGTTAGCAACTGATCGGTAGCTGTCTGGAGTTGCCAGCTTCCAGATTGCAATAGCCATCCGCTTCTCCACCATCAGGGCAGCTCTCAATCTCGTGTCCTTGCAGTGCAGGGTGGGGGCGAGCTCATCACACAGTCCCATGAAAGTGGCTTTTCTCATCCGAAAGTCCTGCAGCCACTGCTCGTCATCCCAGACTTCCATGGCGATGTGATCCCACCACTCAGTGCTTGTTTCCCGAGCCCAAAAGCGGCGTTCCACTGCAGTGAACGTCCATGGATGCCACAAGCAATCTTGTGTCATATGCGTTATGCAAATCGACATCATCATTGAACTCCTCACTGCCAGTTTGTAGCTTAAGGAGTAACTCAAATGCCATTCGTGATGTGCTGGTGAGAGCCATCAGCATATTCCTCAGCCCTTCAGGATCCATTCCTGCAGACGAAAGGGAAGACAGAGCACGCAGTACAAAAAACATTGAAAGATGGTGCCAAATGTGGACGGAAGCACAGAGATTGCTGGGATGAGAAGCGACGCATCATGGGGGGTTGGGACAGGACCCAGAATGTCCCGCGCACCCCCCTTCCCACAAGCCACAGCGCCAGAATGGGAAGAGGTGCTCTGTGGAATAGCTGCCCATAATGCACCGCTCCCAATGCTGCTGCAAGTGCCGCAAATGTGGCCATGCCAGTGCGCTAGCAGCTGACAGTGTGAACACACTGCAGCGGTCTCCTAGAGCTGGTTTAACTCACAGCGCTCTACATCTGCAAGTGTAGCCATGCCCTAAGGCACTCTCCAAAGAACAGAGGAGCGGGGGTTGGAGAGAGACTTCTCTTCACCTTTGTATGAGTTTTCAGAGCAGCTGGAGGAAACTGACAAGACATTGATAAGTTTCTCTGTTTCAGTGCATGATGGACAGCAGTGAAAGTGACCAAAAGAAGGTCATTTTAACTCCACTGCTGTCACCCAGTGGGCAGAGAAAGATTCTTATTGGCTTCTGGCAAGCAAATTTTTCAAGCTTTGTTCAACTGAGATAAGACATGGGGAAATGAAGCAGTTTACTACAGGTATCATATGTGGTATTATGGTAAGAAATAACACATTTCAGCAACGTTCAGTGTAAAAGAAATATCTAACATTCTGGAAGATTGTGTGTTTGAAGAGTTTGTTGTTTAGCTCACTTACTGTTCTGTTTTTCTCCACTGCAGTGTGTAGAGCAGGGGTTCTCAAACTGGGGGTCGGGACCCCTCAGAGGGTTGTGAGATTATTACATGGTGGGTCGCAAGCTGTCAACCTCCACCCCAAAGCCCGTTTTGTCTCCAGCATTTATAATGGTGTTAAATATATAAAAAGTATTTTTCATTTATAAGGGGGGTCATGTTCAGAGGCTTGCTATGTGAAAGGGGTCACCAGTAAAAAAGTTTGAGAGCCACTGGTGTAGAGCACCTCTCAATACATTTGCCTTGTGGCCACCTACCAATAGGACTAGAAGAAAATGTTATAGAGGCATTTCATGTCAGAAACTGGAGTGGCTTCATGCCACAATCTAGGCAGGAACTAGGAACCATATATCTAAACAGCACATGTTTGTTATGAAGGATTTAGAGTGGGATTAGTACTACAGTAAAACTGGTTTCAGAGTAGCAGCCGTGTTAGTCTGTATTCGCAAAAAGAAAAGGAGTACTTGTGGCACCTTAGAGACTAACAAATTTATTTGAGCATAAGCTTTCGTGAGCTACATCGTTGCATCCGATGAAGTGAGCTTGCAACCTAAACCAGACAGCCTGAGCACAAATTTCTAAGAATGGGGAGCCAGTAACCTACATGGATAACAGCACAGGTCAGGTCAATGCGTCACTCAGCACTGAGCAAGGAGAATGGAGCTCTTAGTACCTGTTTAATTGGCGTGACTAGCTGTGCCCTTTAAATCAAGCGTACATTAGCTGTTACCCATGCCCTCCACCCGTTAGTTTGTTCATGTCCTTTAAGCTTCATCTATACTGATGACTTTGGGGAAACATATCACTAATGCATTGGCCTTGGCACAAGCAATAAGAACTTGTCTTACTGCTGGAGATCTGTGAATGCTGTGTGAGAGCAACAGCTGTTACTTCCTTTAAAATAAAAAACAGAAACCCACACACACACTTGCAGCTTTTCTCATTCTTTCTAACTGTATTTCAGGTTCCAGGACCTAGAGAGCCAACATTAAACCTTTGTATAGTTTGAGGACAAAGATTTACTTAAGACTACATTGCCGAAAATTACATTTTGGAATAAATATACCCTCAAAAGTAGAGACAGTGTACTAAACACTACTTACACCTGCCTGTAGCTAATAATAAAAATTTAGTTTTTAAAAAAAGCTACCTCAGCCAGTTGCACAGTTTCCTTTTTACCAAAGCCTACAATTAACACCAGATTATAAATCAAAATCTTAAAAGCTTAACCCTACATCATCAGTTTAGAAAAGTTAGTAGCAAGTCATTTCATAGAGCAGGGTTAATTTTCTTTCTCTAATTACAAATCTAACTTGATTATTTCTAAAACAGAAGGTTCTACACCAGGTATCTAAAAGAAAATAGAAGTGAGATAATGGATTTTTGTAGTCCCTGTTTCTCTGAAAGTTTAGGCTCTATATACATTACATAGTATAATAGCAGCCACATAAGTTTCAGAATGAAATAAAATTCAAGCAAAACATACTCCTCTTTATCCTTGCTTTATAAAGATCTTTTTAGTTTCAACTTTATTTACTTTAAATATTTTAACTTTTCATATTAAATTATTAGTTGCCCTTTTTCTCCCTGAGAGGTTGCTGGTTCTTGTTTCACTATAAGAGTTTACGTAGAAGCTTTTGCAGAAGAATCCTCTGAGGACTTCAACTTGTTTGTATGCCCTAATGGCTAATTATAATAATTGATTAACCCATTGCTTTCAGAGGACAGGTTTCAGAGTAGCAGCCCTGTTAGTCTAGTTTAGTCTCTCTGCAGTTTCACCCGTGAAACTTAATGAACTGGGGTCTCTCAAGTACAAATGTAGTGCCCTGATCACAGGCCGCCTTCCTCTCATATTGTTCACTCACTATTTCTTAGGGTATGTCTACACTACGGAATAAGGTCGAATTATAGAAGTCGGTTTTTTAGAAATCGGTTTTATATATTCGAGTGTGTGTGTCCCCACAGAAGTGCATTAAGTGCATTAACTCGGCGGAGTGCTTCCACAGTACCGAGGCTAGAGTCGACTTCCGGAGTGTTGCACTGTGGGTAGCTATCCCACAGTTCCCGCAGTCTCCACTGCCCACTGGAATTCTGGGTTGAGATCCCAATGCCTGATGGGGCTGAAACATTGTCGCGGGTGGTTCTGGGTACATATCGTCAGTCCCCCCTTCCCTCCCTCCCTCCCTCCGTGAAAGCAAGGGCAGACAATCGTTTCGCGCCTTTTTTCCTGAGTTACCTGTGTGGACGCCATACCACCGCAAGCATGGAGCCCGCTCAGGTAACCGTCACCGTATGTCTCTTGGGTGCTGGCAGACGCGGTACGGCATTGCTACACAGTAGCAGCAACCCATTGCCTTGTGGCAGCAGACGGTACAATACGACT
The DNA here is from genome assembly GCF_965152275.1 of Natator depressus. Taxonomy (NCBI): domain Eukaryota; kingdom Metazoa; phylum Chordata; order Testudines; family Cheloniidae; genus Natator; species Natator depressus. The sequence goes on along the minus strand of NC_134242.1, from coordinate 46,992,117 downwards.
GGTAGCCGTCCTCGTCATGTCCGAGGTACTCCTGGTCGCCTGTGTGAGGTCGATCAGGAGCGCCTGGGCAGACATGGGCACAGGGACTAAATTTTTAGTGACTTGACCAGGTCATTCTCTTAAGTCCGGCAGTGAGTCCTATTGAACCGTCTTATGGTGAGCAGGTAGGCAATATGTCCTTCTGCACCGTCTGCTGCCAGCCAAAGATGTAAAAGATAGATGGAATGGATCAAAACAAGAAATAGACCAGATTTGTTTTGTACTCATTTGCCTCCTCCCCTGTCTAGGGGACTCATTCCTCTAGGTCACACTGCAGTCACTCACAGAGAAGGTGCAGCGAGGTAAATCTAGCCATGTATCAATCAGAGGCCAGGCTAACCTCCTTGTTCCAATAAGAACAATAACTTAGGTGCACCATTTCTTATTGGAACCCTCCGTGAAGTCCTGCCTGAACTACTCCTTGATGTAAAGCCACCCCCTTTGTGGATTTTAGCCCCCTGAAGCCAACCCTGTAAGCCGTGTCGTCAGTCGCCCCTCCCTCCGTCAGAGCAACGGCAGACAATCATTCCGCGCCTTTTTTCTGTGCGGACGCCATACCAAGGCAAGCATGGAGTCCGCTCAGCTCACTTTGGCAATTAGGAGCACATTAAACACCACACGCATTATCCAGCAGTATATGCAGCACCAGAACCTGGCAAAGCGCTACCGGGCGAGGAGGCGACGTCAGCGCGGTCACGTGAGTGATCAGGACATGGACACAGATTTCTCTGAAAGCATGGGCCCTGCCAATGCATGCATAATGGTGCTAATGGGGCAGGTTCATGCTGTGGAACGCCGATTCTGGGCTCGGGAAACAAGTACAGACTGGTGGGACCGCATAGTGTTGCAGGTCTGGGACGATTCCCAGTGGCTGCGAAACTTTTGCATGCGTATGGGCACTTTCATGGAACTTTGTGACTTGCTTTCCCCTGCCCTGAAGCGCATGAATACCAAGATGAGAACAGCCCTCACAGTTGAGAAGCGAGTGGCGATAGCCCTGTGGAAGCTTGCAACGCCAGACAGCTACCGGTCAGTTGGGAATCAATTTGGAGTGGGCAAATCTACTGTGGGGGCGCAATCAAAGATCTGCTGATATCAAGGGTAGTGACCCTGGGAAATGTGCAGGTCATAGTGGATGGCTTTGCTGCAATGGGATTCCCTAACTGTGGTGGGGCCATAGACGGAACCCATATCCCTATCTTGGCACCGGAGCACCAAGCCGGCAAGTACATAAACCGCAAGGGGTACTTTTCGATAGTGCTGCAAGCTCTGGTGGATCACAAGGGACGTTTCACCAACATCAACGTGGGATGGCCGGGAAAGGTACATGACGCTCGCATCTTCAGGAACTCTGGTCTGTTTCAAAAGCTTCAAGAAGGGACTTTATTCCCAGACCAGAAAATAACTGTTGGGGATGTTGAAATGCCTATATGTATCCTTGGGGACCCAGCCTACCCCTTAATGCCATGGCTTATGAAGCCGTACACAGGCAGCCTGGACAGCAGTCAGGAGCTGTTCAACTACAGGCTGAGCAAGTGCAGAATGGTAGTAGAATGTGCATTTGGACGTTTAAAAGCGCGCTGGCGCAGTTTACTGACTCGCTTAGACCTCAGCGAAACCAATATTCCCACTGTTATTACTGCTTGCTGTGTGCTCCACAATATCTGTGAGAGTAAGGGGGAGACGTTTATGGCGGGGTGGGAGGTTGAGGCAAATCGCCTGGCTGCTGGTTACGCGCAGCCAGACACCAGGGCGGTTAGAAGAGCACAGGAGGGCGCGGTACGCATCAGAGAGGCTTTGAAAACCAGTTTCATGACTGGCCAGGCTACGGTGTGAAAGTTCTGTTTGTTTCTCCTTGATGAAATCCACCGCCCCTTGGTTCGCTCTACTTCCCTGTAAGCTAACCACCCTCTCCTCCTCCCTTCGATCACCGCTTGCAGAGGCAGTAAAGTCATTGTTGCTTCACATTCATGCATTCTTTATTCATTCATCACACAAATAGGGGGATGACTACCAAGGTAGCCCAGGAGGGGTGGTGGAGGAGGGAAGGAAAATGCCACACAGCACTTTAAAAGTTTACAACTTTAAAATTTATTGAAGGACAGCCTTCTTTTTTTTGGGCAATCCTCTGTGGTGGAGTGGCTGGTTGGCCGGAGGCCCCCCCACCGCGTTCTTGGGCGTCTGGGTGTGGAGGCTATGGAACTTGGGGAGGAGGGCGGTTGGTTACACAGGGGCTGTAGTGGCAGTCTGTGCTCCAGCTGCCTTTGCTGCAGCTCAACCATACACTGGAGCATACTGGTTTGGTCCTCCAGCAGCCTCAGCATTGAATCCTGCTTCCTCTCATCACGCTGCCGCCACATTCGAGCTTCAGCCCTCTCTTCAGCCCGCCACTTACTCTCTTCAGCCCGCCACTTACTCTCTTCAGCCCGCCACCTCTCCTCCTGGTCATTTTGTGCTTTCCTGCAGTCTGACATTATTTGCCTCCACGCATTCGTCTGTGCTCTGTCAGTGTGGGAGGACAGCATGAGCTCGGAGAAAATTTCATCTCGAGTGCGTTTTTTTTTCTTTCTAATCTTCACTAGCCTCTGGGAAGGAGAAGATCCTGTGATCATTGAAACACATGCAGCTGGTGGAGTGACAAAAAAAAAAGGGACAGCGGTATTTAAAAAGACACATTTTATAAAACACTGGCTACACTCTTTCAGGGTAAACCTTGCTGTTAACATTACATACATAGCACATGTGCTTTCGTTACAAGGTCGCATTTTGCCTCCCCCCACCGCGTGGCTACCCCCTTAACCCTCCCCCCTCCCTGTGGCTAACAGCGGGGAACATTTCTGTTCAGCCGCAGGCAAACAGCCCAGCAGGAATGGGCTCCTCTGAGTGTCCCCTGAAGAAAAGCACCCTATTTCAACCAGGTGACCATGGATTATATCTCACTCTCCTGAGGATAACACAGAGAGATAAAGAACGGATGTTGCTTGAACGCCAGCAAATATACACTGCAATGCTTTGTTGTACAATGATTCCCGAGTACGTGTTACTGGCCTGGAGTGGTAAAGTGTCCTACCATGAAGGACGCAATAAGTCTGCCCTCCCCAGAAACCTTTTGCAAAGGCTTTGGGAGTATATCCAGGAGAGCCGCGAATGCCAGGGCAAAGTAATCCTTTCACATGCTTGCTTTTAAACCATGTATAGTATTTTAAAAGGTACACTCACCGGAGGTCCCTTCTCCGCCTGCTGGGTCCAGGAGGCAGCCTTGGGTGGGTTCAGGGGGTACTGGCTCCAGGTCCAGGGTGAGAAACAGTTCCTGGCTGTCAGGAAAACCGGTTTCTCCGCTTGCTTGCTGTGAGCTATCTACAACCTCGTCATCATCATCATCTTCTTCGTCCCCAAAACCTGCTTCTGTATTGCCTCCATCTCCATTGAAGGAGTCAAACAACACGGCTGGGGTAGTGGTGGCTGAACCCCCTAAAATGGCATGCAGCTCATCATAGAAGCGGCATGTTTGGGGCTCTGACCCGGAGCGGCCGTTCGCCTCTCTGGTTTTCTGGTAGGCTTGCCTCAGCTCCTTCAGTTTCACGTGGCACTGCTTCGGGTCCCTGTTATGGCCTCTGTCCTTCATGCCCTGGGAGATTTTGACAAAGGTTTTGGCATTTCGAAAACTGGAACGGAGTTCTGATAGCACGGATTCCTCTCCCCATACAGCGATCAGATCCCGTACCTCCCGTTCGGTCCATGCTGGAGCTCTTTTGCGATTCTGAGACTCCATCATGGTCACCTCTGCTGATGAGCTCTGCATGGTCACCTGCAGCTTGCCACGCTGGCCAAACAGGAAATGAGATTCAAAAGTTCGCGGTTCTTTTCCTGTCTACCTGGCCAGTGCATCTGAGTTGAGAGTGCTGTCCAGCGCGGTCAAAATGGAGCACTCTGGGATAGCTCCCGGAGGCCAATACCGTCGAATTATGTCCACAGTACCCCAAATTCGGCCCGGCAAGGCCGATTTAAGCGCTAATCCACTTGTCAGGGGTAGAGTAAGGAAATCGATTTTAAGAGCCCTTTAAGTCGAAATAAAGGGCTTCATCATGTGGACGGGTGCAGGTTTACATCGATTTAATGCTGCTAAATTCGACCTAAAGTCCTAGTGTAGACCAGGGCTTAGAAAGACTGTGCAGGAATGAGGTTTGGGTGGCTGAGAAGAGTCCATTGCTTTTAAAATTGCTATCTCATGAGGAAGGTCTATCTGCATTCTGCTTTTTTGAGATCTACAGGTCTTATTTTAAAAAATGTCTCAGTGATCAATATTTTGGGGTCCCTGGCTAAACCAATGTTCTCTTCTTCTGCTGGTACTGTGGATGCAAGTTAACAAATCAGAACTATGTTGATTTCCCTTGAAGTTGCTGTTGCAGAGATCAAGGTGTTTTGAGATGATCAGAGGTATTTTGAGCTTTCTGAAAGGGCATTACAAACAGTGAAAAATTTAAAAAAAATTTTTTAAAGGCAAGTTGTAAGTAAATGAGAAAAAATGGACTTAAAAGCACAAGTTGATACATAAATACTGAACAGCTTTTGTTAAAAACAGTTGTCACAAAGTAACAGAGATCAAAAATTTACAAGATCCTTTCAGTAATAAGTACATGTCTGAATTACACCTTACTCATGGGTGTAGTCTCATTGCAGTCAATAGGACAACTATGTGGAGTAAAATGAGCAGGATTTGGCCCTAAATCTATCAGCTACTGAAGAAGGCTGCTGCAATATTGAAGAAACCCTGGTGTGCAGTGAGGATGTTACACTAGTCTCCTTGCCCCTCCAGATACTTATTGAGGGGAATCAGAATCCTGTCTCCCTCCCTCCTTGGGATATGACTCTTTTGTCTTTCCTCTATTCTAGTAGTTCTCAACTTTTTCACGTCACCATACCAGGACTTGCTCACTGACCCTTCCTTCCCACTTGGCCAAGACAGCCCCGCCCGCTCCTCTCTTATTTAGCAGAAGGGGAAGTGCTGGATGGTTGTGACTTTGAGGTCAAGAACCCTTGCTCTGTTCCTGGATGTGCTTTCGTCTTGTGTGTTCATTATTCCTGTATCAAAGGGAGCATGGAATGTTCCTGTGATCAATGCACTCCTCATTCTAAAAGTAGGCAGAATGAGAGGAATGACAGGCAGGCCTGGTGGAAAAAAGCATTCTTGGGCAATAATTTGACTTGCCTCTGATGAATGCATTTTTTTGAGCCCTTGTAATGCAATCATGTTTTAGTGCTGGAGCTTTCCAGATTTGGTGCTGTAGGAGAACTAAGGTAATGTTGCCAGGTTGCAGTATAGTAGAGGCAATGCAATTGTGTGTTAGTACTGGAGGTTCTTATATGCTTTGATAGTCATGTTCCAGAGCTGAAGTTTTCATGAGAGAGAGAGAGAGTGCATTTTGTTGCTGTGCTGCAGTGTTGTAGAGGTAATGGAGTTCTTGCAGCCTAATAACACAAGGAATGTTTTAGCATGTTATATGTATAGTGTAAGATGGTCGAAGATACAATATATCTCATGTTTGATCTGAGTCTACATAGCTCACAGTAAAGGATTAGGACCTTTTAAATCTCTCTTCTATACACTAGTGTTCAGATAACATTTAAGCCATTGTTTTTGGCTTTAGACATGTCTCTACATGGATTTGAGCTCTTATCTTTCAGCTTTGCTGTAGCTGCTGGGTTGATCTGAACTTTATGTACATATATCCTCTGATAAATGTGTTTTGGAAAGATGCTTGGAGCCTGTGGAAGGTATAAAAGGGTTTAAGCAGTAGCACTACCAGGAGTTGTTCAGCTACTAACTCATCCTGTGTCAGGCTGTGGTGATGTGCTTTTTATTCTCTTTGTTGTAAGAGGCTGACCGGAGTATTCATCTATTTTAATGACTTTGCTGGAAGCTCTCTGACTGGGCTTGTCTTAAGAGGGAGCTGAGTGACTGATGTGTTGGCATGTAAGTTTTCCTTTCCTATACAGATGCAACATTTCCCATATTTCCTGACTGTTAATCTATTCCCATCTGATTTAAGAGCGCTGTCCCTCTGTGTCGGCGGGAGAGTGTCTTCCGCCAACATAGCGCTGTCCACACCAGCACTTTTGTCGATGAAACTTTTGTAAGTCGGGGATGTGTTGTTGTTTTTTTCACACTTCTGACCAACAAAAGTTTTACCGACAAAAGTGTTAGTGTAGACAAAGCCTAAGTGACTTGTTCAAGAGGTACAAGATGGGTGAGATAATAGCTCTTATTGGACCAACTTGTGTTGGTGAGAGACACAAGCTTTCGAGCTGCACAGAGCTCTTTTCAAGTCTGGCATGGCATTCTGAGTGTCAAAGCTAAATGCAAGGTGGAACAGATTGTTTAGCATAAATAGTTAGCACACATTGTAAAAAGAAAAGGAGTACTTGTGGCACCTTAGAGACTAACAAATTTATTTGAGCATAAGCTTTCGTGAGCTACAGCTCACTTCATCGGAAAGCTTATGCGCAAATAAATTTGTTAGTCTCTAAGGTGCCACAAGTACTCCTTTTCTTTTTGCGAATTCAGACTAACACGGCTGCTACTCTGAAACCTGTCACATATTGTAAGTGACCATTCAAGGTAGAGTGACCTGTGAACACCTGTGCATTCATAGGACAAAACAAAACAAAAAGTTGGGTTAGTGGGTTACAGATTGTTGTAATAAGCATGGGTGGCGGGTGGATACCCCCTTCAGGGAGGCTAGCCCCCTGCGCTTTCCCCTGAGCCCCCCGCTCCCCATGGCTGGAGAAGCCCTGGATCCAATGGAAACTCAAGTCTCCCCTCCCCCGCTGCTGGAGGAGCCCCATGCTGGCCCCAGCCATGCCAGCTTGAGCAGCCCCAGACTGGCCCGAGCCGTCCCGGACTGGCCCCAGCATCCCGAGCCACCCCGGACCGGCCCCAACAGCCCCAACCCCTGGGCCAGCCCAAACAGCCCCGGGCCGGCCCAAGACATGCTGACTGGAGAATGGGAAGGGTGGCATGCCTCCCCCAGCCACCCAACAGAAGAATACTGAGCTTTTTATATGCGCCACACAGGTTTTGGGGGGACTGAGGAGGCGGTATCTGCTACTCAGTTTCCTGAGTTTATCAGTAATCTCTCTGGTAATAAGCCACATCTCAGTATAAGAACTGGGAACAGAGCTGAGGCGTCCTAACTGAGGGCATGTCTACAGTACAAAATTAAGATGACCTAAGTTACATCGACTTACAGCCATCACAGAAATTAAACTGTGCACGTCCTCACTACGCTCCTTGTGTCGGCAGTGCGCATGCTCACCAGCAGTGCTTGCATCAATTTAACTATCAGTGTGGGGCATTGTGGGACGACATATGAAAGACAGCAACAGTCAATGTAAGCAACATAGTGTCTACACTGAGACTGAGTTGATCTAACTACATCGACTGAAGCACTGTGCTCGTGGAGATGGCGTTATTAATTCAGTGTAGTGGGCGAGCTACATTGGTGGGAGCTGCAGTTTAGTGTAGACAGAGTTAGGTTGATGTAAGCTGCCTTATGTCAACCTAACTCTGTAATGTAGATCAGTGTTCCCTTTAATTTTTTATGTCCATGCGTGGAATGAATTTTGTTATGTGCACCAATATGGAGGTGATGTGTGGTGGGGGTAGGGCCGAGGGGTTCGGAGTGTGGGAAAGGGCTCAGGGCTGGGGCAGAAGGTTGGTGTGCGGGGGGAGGGAGGGGGTGAAGGCTCTGCGGGGGGCCAGGGATGAGGGGATTGGGGAGCAGGAGAGGGCTCAGGGTTGTGCTGGGGGGGGGGCTGGCTCTGGCTGGGGGTGCAGGCTCTGGGGTGGGGCCAGGGATGAGGGGACTGTGGTATGGGGGGGAGCTCAGGGCTAGGGCAGAGGGTTGGGATGTAGTGGGGTGTGGGCTCTGGGGTGGGGCCGGGGATGTTGGGTGTGGGAGGGGGCTCAGGACTGGGGCAGAGGGTTGGGGTGCGCAGGGGTGTCACGTTATTGACTTGAACTGGGACCATATAGAACATGGTTGCAACCAAGGTCCCGTAGTGGCACCAAATCTTGTATAAAGGGGGTCAAATAAGGTGTTTAAGACAAGGTTATGGTTTGCTGGTTATGATTATGCGATCTGAATGCATGTATCATTTTTGTATTTAAAGTTATAAGTATTGGCTCTATACTGTCTGTATTTCAAACTTGTGCTATGCTTCTGGGTGACACCCCAGACAAGTTGGTGTCAGCTCTGCCTAGCCTGCTTGATGGCCCATTAAGGACCATCAGATATACAATTGACCCGTTGAGAGAAGGCAGACACGCTTTGTGACTCAGCAAGGTATGCAGAGACATGCCTATGGACAGAACTTGAGGTTTTTCCATGCCATGCCTTGTCTTTGGAACAAAGAAAGAGAGACCACATGGCATGAGAATATAAAAAGCTGCTGCAGCTCCTCCATCTTGTCTTCATACCTCTGGAGGAACTTTGCTACACTGAAGCTTTGAACCAAGGACTGAAAGCCGTCCCAGCTGTGGATGTACTCCAGAGACTTGATTTGAACCTGCAGTTTATTCTATCACTGCTGCAAGCCTGAACCAAGAACTTTGCCATTACTGTATGTAATTGATTCCATTTAACCAATTCTAGCTCTCATCTATATCTTTTTCCTTTTATGAATAAACCATTAGATTTTAGATTCTAAAGGTTTGGCAACAGCATGATTTGTGGGTAAGATCTGATTTGTATATTGACCTGGGTTTGGGGCTTGGTCCTTTGGGATCGAGAGAACCTTTTTTCTTTTACTGGGGTATTGGTTTTCATAACCATTCATCCCAATAACGAGTGGCACTGGTGGAGATACTGGGAAACTGGAGTGTCTAAGGGAATTGCTTGTGTGACTTGTGGTTAGCCAGTGGGGTGAGACCAAAATCTGCTCTGTTTGGCTGGTTTGGTTTGCCTTAGAGCCTTGGGCTGTAACTGCCCTGCTTGAAGCAGTTTGTCCTGAATTGGCACTCTCAGTTGGATCCTGCCAGGACCAGCATTGTTACAAGGTGGGTGGGCTCTGGGGTGGGGCCGGGAATGAGGGGTTTGGGATGCAGGCTGCCCTGGGGCTGCAGTGGGGAGAGAAGACTCCCCCAGCTTTCTCTAGCCACAGCAGCTCAGGGTCGGGTGAGAGGTGCCTCTTCCCGGCTGTGGCAGCTCTGGCTGGGCTGGGCTGGGAAAGTGGCACCTCTCCCTGGTTGCTGCAGCTCCAGCGGGGCTGGGCAGGGCCAGGGGAGGGAAGCCTCTCCCCCCCCCCCCCCCCCCCCCCCCCCCCCGCACGGCCCTTGATAGCCTGCCATGCAGCTCAGAAGGAACTTAGGTGTAGACCAGGGCTCGGTGTCCCTGCTTTAACCATTAGATCACATTTCTTTCTACTTTACTAATTTTCTGTATGTGTGTTTAAGTGCCCAAAGCAGTATCTTTGATCATTTCTTTCATTTACCAGGTAAGTAAGGATCACTTGTCTGAGGTACAACAAAGGCTAGCCTCTAGTTCTGCGGTATGATATCTGATTTTAATAATAGATTACATATTTTGGTTAGCAGCTCAGCCATCTCATGTTAGTTTCTTGAAAACTCTTGGCTGGATACGATCTAGTCCAAGTGGCAACAGCAATGAGACCATTGGAGAGGGAAGCTGGCAGAGGTAGTCAGATTGCTAGTAATCTGACAGCATTTTTCTTGACAAAATATTTGACTCATGCAGTGCATATTCATTATCTTAATGATTGGCTGAACTATGACTGTTGTTTTCAGCTGTAAAGGTGTCAAGCTTCCTAAAAACTCAGTTAAAGCAAGTTAAGTTGCACCTTTATAGACCATGTCTACACTAGGAATTTTATGAAAAAATACTATCCCTATTGATACAGCTAAACTGGTGGGAACTTTTTAGTGAAATTACCTAGTGTTGCCAAAGCTGACAAGAGATCAAAGAACCCTTGCTCAAGGGATTTCAGTTCTTACTCATCTTTTAATTATTATTCTTTTTATTTATTTACTTGTTTAGGACCAGCACCGTGGTTAAAGTTGCACAATACATAAAAATAAAGGCAGTCCACGCCCTGAAGCTCTTACATTCTAAAGACAGACACACGGAATATGCAGAAAAGTCCAGGTGTTCGGAGTACTTGTTTGGGTTGTGGGGTCTTCTAGCTGTCTAATCACATCCTTCAACATTGTATGTGAGGATATCTGCTTTGTATGTCATTATTTTAAACTGTCAGTCTGTTGCAGGAACATTCTTACATTGCCCCTAACTAAATCACCAGGGCTTACTTGATGAAACTAACAACAAATCAGGGTAAATTAAATATGAGGGAATACTCTGCCCTTCACACTTTATAGGCAGCCTGTGGAATCCTGCCACAAGATGTCAGAGAGCCAGATATTGTAGCTGGACTGAAAATAGAACCCAAATAATCTTATGACCAATGTAGTTATTCCTCAGAGGATACAAGTAATGAAATCCCATTTTGCTTCAGAGCATCAGCTGATGACCACAGTGGCTTAAAAGGATTCCCCACAATGTACAGCACTGAACAATAGGCTACATTCTTTTTTCTTTTTTTCCCCCCTACCTTACTCGGAAACAGTTGGTTACTAACTACAGTTGTCTGGTCAGTGTAGATCAGTAGTTCTCAACCAGGGATATGTGTACCCCTGGGGGTAAGCAGAATTCTTCCAGGGGGTACATCACCTCATCTAGATACTTGCCTAATTCAGTGGTTCTCAACCTCTTTACTATTGTGGGCTGCATATGTGGCCCACAATGTCAAATCCAATACTACCTCCATGGCCCTGAGGATGTCACATAGGCCGCAGCTCTGCTGACTGGGCTGCAAGTGGCTCACAGGCTGCAGGTTGAGAACCACTGCTGTAGATCCTTAGTTAACAAGCTTTTTAAAAAGTTCTGGTGTGTTTGTGATGGGGGAAAGAAATCATTGCCTTAGCTTCTTAGGGCACGTCTACACTACAAATTTAAGTCAATCTATATTAGGTCAACTTACAGCCAGTGGTTTTTCATGTCCACACTACCCTCCTTCTGTCAGTGGTGTCCTCACCAGGAGTGCTTCCACCGACTTAAGAGGAGCAGTGTGAGGGGCTGAGATCCTGGACTCTCAGCTCCTTGCGGAGTTCCTCATTGGGAGCCCAGCCCAGGCTCTCAGCTCCACTTCTGCTGGGAGCCTGGGTACTGGTGCCAGGGCTCTCAGCTCCACATGGGGCTCCATACCAGGAGCACAGCTGCGTCCCCGCTCCCCACGGGGATCCTGGCAGCCATCCAGGCTCCAGGAGTGGGGAGCCTGGGTGACAGCCAGGCTCAGAGCTGGGAGCCTGGATCAGAGCCAGGAGCCTGGGGGGAGGGGAGGAGCCAGGCTCTAGCTGGAGCCCCCCCACCCTCCCTGGGGTAACAGCCCGAGCTGTGAGGTGGATGTGGGGTTCACACCAGAGAGCCTATGAGCCTTTCTTGTCAGTTTCACAGCTCCAGCACTTAGTTGTTCAGTTGACAAGAATGACAGTAAACAGCCAATGTAAGTAACGCAGCATCTGCATGGACTGTTGCGTTGCCCTAACTACACCGACATAAACCCTATGCCTCTTGTGGAGGTGGAGTTATTATGTCGGTGTCGCAGGGCAATTAGGTCAGCGGGAGCAAGGCTGTAGTGTGGACACTGTCACAATTAGGTCAACATAAGCTGCCTTACATCGACCTAACTTTGTAGCATAGACCAGGTGTTAGTTTATCTTCATTAAATGTCGTCTTGCTGACAGGGCGTGGCCCTCTCTCCCGCAAACTTTACTCACTGGCATTCCACTGTCAGTGGAGAGGGACTGTAAAATGAAAACAGTACAAAAAAAAGCAGCAGTCTGAAAAGTTTTATAAAGTCATCTTGATCTTATCGCCAGCCCTTTCCGCCCAAACCCACCAAACTTTTTACTGAGCTGTCTGTTTGCCTATAAATAGAACAGCTCTCATGCAGAGATGGGCAGCGCTAAACCAGAGGCTCATTCTCTCCCGAGCCGTGTGTGTGAGAAAGAGCAAGAACCGTGTGGGGTTCTCGCTGGCCTTTCATGTCTGAGTTATGTAGCGCTGAGGTTTTCTGTAGTTATACACTAGAGTGACATAAACTGCTTCTTAAGGGAGGGGTGAGGTGACCACTCTGTAGGGTATTTTTTCTTTTTTAAAAAAGAGCTTGATTTAAAGGAGGAGATGGAGGAGTGCACGTCTCTTGCAGAGGTGAGTGATGTCCGTGGAGGTGAGGGAGCATCCTGATCAGATTGGGGGCGGGATGTGAGCAGCAGTACAGAAGGTAGAAGGAGTGAGCAGAACAAAATGGGATTTTGAGAAAAAGCAGAGATGCTTTTGTTACAGACTAACTTGTACTTTGACTGCAGGCTGGGGAAGAGTTCAAGCCAGCCAGGAAGCTGTGGGCTGAGCCTGGAAGGCTCAGATTCTGGCTGCTCCCAAAGCAGGTGTGTCTTAGAACAAGGAGCACTGGAAAAGAGGTTGAAATAACTCACTTGGTGTGTTCTGGTATCTGTTGGCATCATTTAAGCAGGCCTCCTGCTTGAGTGCTGACACTGGAATCTGTGGGATTTACTTCCAGGGATCCTTTAGATGATTAGTCTCATTCTCTCCCAGACACCAAACTCAGAGCCTGGCATTGTTTGGTATCTGTCCCATCCCATCCCATCCCTGTCCCCGTCCCCCATCCTCCAGGAATGGAAAAGATTATTCCTTGTTTCTGTCAGAATCCCAAGAATCTCTCCCCTCCCACCATCTTTCCATGCTTTCCAGTGCCCCCCCCACCCCCACCCCCCCATACTTCTGACCAAGAAGGACTGCAGAGGACTTTTGGAAAAGTCTGTCAGATGTTGCCCCCTTATCTGTCCATCTTAAGTATTTATATGGCCCCCAATATCTGAGCACCTTCCCATATTTAATGTATTTATCCTCACAACACCCCTGTGAGGCAGGGCAGTGCTATCCTCTTTTTACAGGTGGGGAACAACGAGACTAAGTTACTTGCCCAAGGTCACACAGGGAACTGTGGTGGGGCAGGCGATTAAATCCAGGTCTCGAAGGTCCCAGGCTAGCACCCTGCTTACTAGATCACCCTTCCTCCTAAGCATCTAAAGATGGGAGTGATTCTAGCTACTCCCTCTCCTAGGGATGTCTAGCCCCTCTTGCAATGGGGGGGGTCAGACCAGGGTCAGTAACTGAACACAGATTTCCTGCACAGCGCTGCATAGCACCACCTCTAAGCCAGCCCTCCGGTCTTGTTTCTGAGCTTCTCTGCAGTGTACTGAGCTGATGAGGAGCCGCGGCATTCAGACTGCCATGAAATTTTGAATAGTCCTGGTCTTTCTAATCTTGTGTATTCCTCGGGCATATATTGCCATTGTGACATGTGGAAGATGGATTTCCAGAATGCCTTTTGGCACCCCTTTTTTAGGGAGCATGGAGCTGAGATGGAAGAGGGGTGCCTTCCTCATCAGTTAGGGCTTTGTCTTTAGTTTTACAATTTTTGGTTACTTTTAGTGCTCAAGAAAATACAGATTCTGGTCTTGCTGGCTGGAATGAGGTTAGGCACTGTCAGTGAATCAGCTAGTATCTCAATCAATAGCTGAGTCTGTTAGGGTGGAGCTGTTGAGGGGAAGAGCACTAGTGGCCAGGCCTCAGCCTTGCGGGAGTACTTGGACCTACAAGCCAGCATATCCTGGTTTGTAGATAGTGGAGGATGGGCCTGTGGCAGAGTGGAGTTATGCTTGCCTGTACATTCTCCAGCTCGACATGGAAGCGCTGCAGCGGTACAGGCTGGGGTGGGGATTTAGTTGGGCTTAGCGGTAGAGACACCTCTTCAACCTCAAATAGAGATGATGGGGAGGTATTGATGAGCTTGTTGGCAAGAAACCACTCTTCTCCTCTCCTTCCAGTGGTAGAAGGGCGCTATTGAACACAGTGGTTGGGCTGGACGTATGGAGGAGCCCACTCTTGTCCCACAGGGTTTTCGTTGAGAGTATTAAGAGCAGTGTGCTGCCACCCACCCCATTATCACTTTCTAGTTTGAGGTTAGCTTGACCCAAGGCTATGGAGGCATGTACTGGGTCATACTGACGTTTCTTGTAGTCAGTACTCTCTTTCCAAGGGCTTTTTGAGAAAACTTGGGCTTTGAGTTTGGCAAAGGCCGGTTTGCAGAAAGTATTAAAATCTGCAGTTGTTTCAGAAAGCAAGGGCCTACATTACAGCTTTACACAGCAGATTAAGCACTTTAAAAAGCAACTTTAGTGCCCTTGTAAGGATTTGTAAAAAAAAAAAAGCATTAAATCCTTAGAACAATACAAGAGTATTTTTCCACCAGCTCTCTGATGTATTTCACATCAGTGTAATAGCTTGTCAGCAACTATGCAGTGAGGGTAAGGTTTATGTCTTAATTGATACTCATCAGTTGACCTGACTCTCTTAGAGCCTGTGTTTCATTGAGATCCCTAGTATGTTAAATGTGTGTCATTTTCCTAGCCTACAGTTAGAGAATAATCTGTCATACAGCATTACCAAAGCATTTGTTCTTTGTCTCTTACTTGGGTGTTATGCGATAGGACTCTGTCACTGGCAGATTTGGGTTACTGGGGAATATGTTTCCGTTGGAGGAGAGGAAAGAGTTCTGGAGCATTGAGACCCCACACTATGGCTGTTGCTGTTCCGAAGCACTGGCAGCATATATGCACAGCCAGTAAGATAATGTTGAAATCTTGATGCTAAATTTTTTGCTTTTTTCTATTTTAAAGATAGAACCTGGAGGTTATTTTAATGTAGCTCTTGTTATCCCGGATCTGCCCTTTGCTGGAATAACAGATGTATTTGTTGATGTAAGATGAAATGAATGTGGACTAAATATATCTGTGTAACCTTCATATGCATAGTATGTGAATGAGTGTATGGGGTGTGTCTATGCTCATGTGTCATTCTAGCTATGGAGCAATGAAAAAAAACCAGAGCAGTGTGCGTAGAGAGTTTTGGCAATTCAGCCCTGGGAAATGGCAGCCAGCCAGAGAGCACTGAGGCAGTGCCAAGAATATCTGAAAAATGCCAAATGCTGAAGCTGGAGACTTTTCCTGCCTTGCTGTTGCTTCTCTCTTCACCCCTGTATGCCTGCAGATTACCTCCTGTACTAGTTAAATGCTGATGGCCTCACATGGCAGGAATGAACAGGCCTGGCGTAACCAGGTGTGTGTGTTCATAGTCACTCTAAGATCACAGGATTCTGATTGGACATGGCTGGAGTGTGATCCAGTGAGTATGGCTGTTATACATGCTGCATCACAATTACACCTAGAGAAGATCACCTGAACAGATCTAGGATCTGTATCCCTGTAAAATCATAACATCATAGTGTCAGGGCTTGAATGCCACCCCAGGATGTGTTACATTTTCTGTTACAGTCCAAAACGTTGATAAAATCACCTGCTCCATTGAATGAATTTGTGAAGTGTTTCCAGCAGAGGGTGCTAAGAATATTGATATAAATCTGAGTAGTCGTCTTGTGGTGTGTATTGGAGAGGGTTGTGTGTAAATAAAATTTCACCCTGTATTTTCTTGGCTTCTAGACTGTCATAAAAGAGGGGATGCTGATGAAACAGACCAGCTCATTCCAGCGCTGGAAGAGGCGATATTTCAAACTGCGAGGACGAACGCTCTACTACGCAAAAACTGCAAAGGTGAGGTGCTGAGTGTGCATCTGAGCCAGAGGAAAGGGCTGCTGGGAGGATGGAGGTGTGTGGGTGTATGTGAGCAGTGAGCCCTCGATCTTGGAGAGAGCAGCGGCCTTTGAGGTGTCTGTCCATAGGCTTGATCACAACAGAAGCCTCCATTTACTCAGCTGCACAGCTTGAAATACCATGCTTCTTTGTGTTTAAAACACAGTGGATTTATGGGAATCCAGCAATGATGCTGTGTGTCAGACCTACCTCTCCATCCTCTATAGTTGGGACTGAGCTAAAACCCAATAGGAACTGAAGTAGGTGGGAGAAAATGTGGATGAAGGGAGGACCTGGGAAACCTAGAATTTGCCATATTAGTGACCTAGAGCAGTGGTTCTCAAAGCCGGTCCACCGCTTGTGCAGGGAAAGCCCTTGCCGGGCCGGACTGGTTTGTTTATCTGCTGCGTCCGCAAGTTCGGCCGATCGCGGCGCCCACTGGCCGCGGTTTGCCGCTCCAGGCCAATGGGGGCTGCGGGAAGAGCGGCCAGCACATCCCTTGATCGCGCCGCTTCCCGCAGCCCCCATTGGCCTGGAGCGGCGAACCGTGGCCAGTGGGAGCCGCGATCAGCCGAACCTGTGTACGCGGCAGGTAAACCGGTCCGGCCCGGCAGGGGCTTTCCCTGCACAAGCGGCGGACCGGCTTTGAGAACCACTGACCTAGAGCTCTGTTTCAGAGTAACAGCCGTGTTAGTCTGTATTCGCAAAAAGAAAAGGAGTACTTGTGGCACCTTAGAGACTAACCAATTTATTTGAGCATAAGCTTTCGTGAGCTACAGCTCACTTCATCAGATGCAATAAATTGGTTAGTCTCTAAGGTGCCACAAGTACTCCTTTCCTAGAGCTCTGTGTAAGCTCAAAAGCTTGTCTCTCTCTAAAACAGAAGTTGGTCCAATAAAAGATATTACCTCACTCACCTTGTCAGTATCTTGACTGACCGTAGCTATTCTTTAGGGTTGTTAATCTTACTCCTTTCATAAGTACTACATTTACAGTAACGACGACAAAATGTAACTATGTTGTGAAAGTGATCCCTGAACGTTTACTGAGAAGGGAGGCTGGGGCAAGTGTGGGCACTGGTGCATTCATGGAACTGTTCTTGTGAGTCCAATTTCATACTGTCAGTCCCAGACCCTTTCAAAACAGATCCCTACTGGAGAGTATGGGGCTGACATTTATATAGGAATCCCATTGGGGATGTTTCTTACACACCTGTTTTTTGTTGTTGTTTTTTCCTCAGTCGATAATTTTTGATGAGGTTGATCTGACAGATGCCAGTGTGGCAGAATCTAGCACTAAGAATGTCAACAACAGCTTCACGGTAGGATTTATCAGACCACTTCCATCCTCCCTCCATTTCTCCTTCTCCTCACTTTCTAAATCTGAAGATTCTGTCTGGTTAGAAAAGCTCTCAGCTCCACTCATGGCCCCCTCACTGGGGGAAGTCTAACAGTGCTGTTCACCCAGTGTTGAAATGGCAGCTGCTTTACTAACCAAGCCATAAGAAGATGCTGGAAGGTGGTACATGGTTTGGTTTGTGGCGGAGAGATTCCATTTTTGCCTCCTGAGGGTTTCAGTGGTTTCTACCTTATGGTATACGCAACTGAGTGTTCCTGTTTAATGCACGTGTATGATGGGTGCAGCATTATGGCTAGATTTTTGTGCAGAAAAGTCAAGAAATATAAATGTATGTTCCCCACAGCAATTGTAAATCATCCCCCTCCATACATGAAATATTTTGGATGACTGGGTATGCTGTTAAACCTATGTCTTTAAAGATACACTCTTGTTAAACACATGTTTATTGGGCCTCTCTAATACTGTTCATTTACATAGCAGGACAGCATAATTCCCTCTGCGGCAGGAATTGTGGGTGAAGTTCTGTGGCATGTGCTTTGCAGGAGATCAGATTAAATGAACGTAGTGGTCCTTTACGGCCTTAGAATGTGTGAATCTATACATGTGCCATGGCCAAATTACAAATTGTAGATATAAACCCCTAGGGAGAGGAGGAACTAAATGGGATCCTACAAGTTGACAAAGAGCTGCATACTGATGTGTATAGTGGGAGTAGAGCAAGATAAGATAGTTAAAGCAAGATAGTTTAAGTAAGGTTGCAGAACGGGCTAGTTCTGTGTATGCCTTTGACAGAGGATCCTGGCAATAGGTATTAGCCTTATCCCAAGTTGTAGCCCTTTGATCAGATGGATCTGGACAAAGTGGCTATGGCATAAACCCTAGAATCTGGTTAAATTCCAGCATTTTCTCATAGAAGGCATCTTCCAGTCTGGTACTCAAAGGCTAAGAGAAGGCCTTGCTGAGTCTGAGAGTGTGTACCCACACTACTCTCCAGGGTCCAGTGATCTCTATACAGGACAGGAAATCAGGAACCCTTGAGTTCTAGTCCCAGCACTGACACACATTCTCCCTGTGGCTATGGGAAATCACCAATGCCTTCTAGCTTCCCCTTCTATAAATCAGAATAATTTTACAGGCAAAAACTCTAGTGAGGATTATTTACAATGTGTACAGTGCTCGGGTAATGCAAGCTTTGTAGATGTGCTAACATTGTTACTGTATTAGTTGTGGTAATTTGGGAACCTCTCTCATTTCTGCCAGGGGCAATGGATGTATTGTGGGGAGGCAAAGGGAAGCATCATGTTGCTTATACAACTTCCTGCATCTGAGCACAGCCAGGAAGGAGGAATCACTTCCAGGACAGAAGCACCAGGCCATGCTACTCCCCTGCCTTTCCTAGGGGGCTGAGAGAACAGGAGAATTAGATTGGTTCTCAGGAAACAGCAAATGGTGCTCAGTCTCTCTGGCTCATGTATCATGGCTGCTCAGGTAGTCTGTAGGAAAATATCTGGCCTCTGTGGCTTTCTGTCTGTTCGGTCTATCGAGATTTCATATGTGGATTTGACTGTGGTCCACCCTGAGCTATAAAAACTACTCTGCTAATCAAAAGGTTCTGTAGTTGTTATACTGTTTGGTCTGCCACATCACTGCAGTCATTGCTTTGCATTCCTCAGAGCCCTACAATTTTCTCCAGCTCTGTTTGTGAGTGCTCTCTGATTTCCCTTCTGCATCTTCCCAGCTCTCTTTCCCTCCCAAATACAGAGTTTTTTGATCCATATTAAAAGTGCACTTAAGAGAGAACTTTTTCCCGGTTTTTCAAAGCAAAGAGGTTCACTAACAAGTGTTGGTTTAGATCCGAGATATCAAACATCTAGTGTTATCTAACAAAGGGTATGTCTACACTACGGAATAAGGTCGAATTTATAGAAGTCGGTTTTTTAGAAATCGGTTTTATATATTCAAGTGTGTGTGTCCCCACAGAAGTGCATTAAGTGCATTAACTCGGCGGAGTGCTTCCACAGTACTGAGGCTAGAGTCGACTTCCGGAGCGTTGCACTGTGGGTAGCTATCCCACAGTTCCCGCAGTCTCCGCTGCCCATTGGAATTCTGGGTTGAGATCCCAATGCCTGATGGGGCTGAAACATTGTCGCGGGTGGTTCTGGGTACATATCGTCAGTCCCCCCTTCCCTCCCTCCCTCCGTGAAAGCAAGGGCAGACAATCGTTTCGCGCCTTTTTTCCTGAGTTACCTGTGCAGACGCCATACCACCGCAAGCATGGAGCCCGCTCAGGTAACCGTCACCGTATGTCTCCTGGGTGCTGGCAGACGCGGCATGGCATTGCTACACAGTAGCAGCAACCCATTGCCTTGTGGCAGCAGACGGTACAATACGACTG
Organism: Natator depressus; assembly: GCF_965152275.1. Taxonomy (NCBI): domain Eukaryota; kingdom Metazoa; phylum Chordata; order Testudines; family Cheloniidae; genus Natator; species Natator depressus. The sequence goes on along the minus strand of NC_134242.1, from coordinate 46,972,519 downwards.
GTAGCCGTCCTCGTCATGTCCGAGGTACTCCTGGTCGCCTGTGTGAGGTCGATCAGGAGCGCCTGGGCAGACATGGGCACAGGGACTAAATTTTTAGTGACTTGACCAGGTCATTCTCTTAAGTCCGGCAGTCAGTCCTATTGAACCGTCTTATGGTGAGCAGGCAGGCAATATGTCCTTCTGCACCGTCTGCTGCCAGCCAAAGATGTAAAAGATAGATGGAATGGATCAAAACAAGAAATAGACCAGATTTGTTTTGTACTCATTTGCCTCCTCCCCTGTCTAGGGGACTCATTCCTCTAGGTCACACTGCAGTCACTCACAGAGAAGGTGCAGCGAGGTAAATCTAGCCATGTATCAATCAGAGGCCAGGCTAACCTCCTTGTTCCAATAAGAACAATAACTTAGGTGCACCATTTCTTATTGGAACCCTCTGTGAAGTCAACCCTGTAAGCCGTGTCCTCAGTCGCCCCTCCCTGCGTCAGAGCAACGGCAAACAATCGTGCATCTGAGTTGAGAGTGCTGTCCAGAGCAGTCACAATGGAGCACTCTGATTGGGCTAAAACATTGTCGCGGGTGGTTCTGGGTACATATAGTCCGGCCCCCATTCCCTCCCTCCCTCCGTGAAGGCAAGGGCAGACAATCGTTTCGCGCCTTTTTTCCTGAGTTACCTGTGCGGACGCCATACCACCGCAAGCATGGAGCCCGCTCAGGTAACCGTCACCATATGTCTCCTGGGTGCTGGCGGACGCGGTACGGCATTGCTACACAGTAGCAGCAACCCATTGCCTTCTGGCAGCAGACGGTACAGTACGACTGGTAGCCGTCCTCGTCATGTCCGAGGTGTTCCTGGTCGCCTGTGTGAGATCGATCAGGAGCGCCTGGGCAGACATGGGCGCAGAGACTAAATTTTTAGTGACTTGACCAGGTCATTCTCTTTAGTCCGGCAGTGAGTCCTATTGAACCGTCTTATGGTGAGCAGGCAGGCAATATGGATTGCTAGCAGTCCTATTGCACCGTCTTCTGCCGAGCAGCCATGAGATGTGGATGGCATGCAGTCCTTCTGCACCGTCTGCTGCCAGCCAAAGATGTAAAAGATAGATGGAGTGGATCAAAACAAGAAATAGACCAGATTTGTTTTGTACTCATTTGCCTTCTCCCCTGTCTAGGGGACTCATTCCTCTAGGTCACACTGCAGTCACTCACAGAGAAGGTGCAGCGAGGTAGATCTAGCCATATATCAATCAGAGGCCAGGCTAACCTCCTTGTTCCAATAAGAACAATAACTTAGGTGCACCATTTCTTATTGGAACCCTCCGTGAAGTCCTGCCTGAACTACTCCTTGATGTAAAGCCACCCCCTTTGTGGATTTTAGCCCCCTGAAGCCAACCCTGTAAGCCGTGTCGTCAGTCGCCCCTCCCTCCGTCAGAGCAACGGCAGACAATCATTCCGCGCCTTTTTTCTGTGCGGACGCCATACCAAGGCAAGCATGGAGTCTGCTCAGCTCACTTTGGCAATTAGGAGCACATTAAACACCACACGCATTATCCAGCAGTATATGCAGCACCAGAACCTGGCAAAGCGCTACTGGGCGAGGAGGCGACGTCAGCGCGGTCACGTGAGTGATCAGGACATGGACACAGATTTCTCTGAAAGCATGGGCCCTGCCAATGCATGCATAATGGTGCTAATGGGGCAGGTTCATGCTGTGGAACGCCGATTCTGGGCTCGGGAAACAAGTACAGACTGGTGGGACCGCATAGTGTTGCAGGTCTGGGACGATTCCCAGTGGCTGCGAAACTTTCGCATGCGTAAGGGCACTTTCATGGAACTTTGTGACTTGCTTTCCCCTGCCCTGAAGCGCATGAATACCAAGATGAGAACAGCCCTCACAGTTGAGAAGCGAGTGGCGATAGCCCTGTGGAAGCTTGCAACGCCAGACAGCTACCGGTCAGTTGGGAATCAATTTGGAGTGGGCAAATCTACTGTGGAGGCTGCTGTGATGCAAGTTGCCCACGCAATCAAAGATCTGCTGATATCAAGGGTAGTGACCCTGGGAAATGTGCAGGTCATAGTGGATGGCTTTGCTGCAATGGGATTCCCTAACTGTGGTGGGGCCATAGACGGAACCCATATCCCTATCTTGGCACCGGAGCACCAAGCCGGCAAGTACATAAACCGCAAGGGGTACTTTTCAATAGTGCTGCAAGCTCTGGTGGATCACAAGGGACGTTTCACCAACATCAACGTGGGATGGCCGGGAAAGGTACATGACGCTCGCATCTTCAGGAACTCTGGTCTGTTTCAAAAGCTTCAAGAAGGGACTTTATTCCCAGACCAGAAAATATCTGTTGGTGATGTTGAAATGCCTATATGTATCCTTGGGGACCCAGCCTACCCCTTAATGCCATGGCTCATGAAGCCGTACACAGGCAGCCTGGACAGCAGTCAGGAGCTGTTCGACTACAGGCTGAGCAAGTGCAGAATGGTAGTAGAATGTGCATTTGGACGTTTAAAGGCGCGCTGGCGCAGTTTACTGACTCGCTTAGACCTCAGCGAAACCAATATTCCCACTGTTATTACTGCTTGCTGTGTGCTCCACAATATCTGTGAGAGTAAGGGGGAGACGTTTATGGCGGGGTGGGAGGTTGAGGCAAATTGCCTGGCTGCTGGTTACGCGCAGCCAGACACCAGGCAGTTAGAAGAGCACAGGAGGGCGCGGTACGCATCAGAGAGGCTTTGAAAACCAGTTTCATGACTGGCCAGGCTACGGTGTGAAAGTTCTGTTTGTTTCTCCTTGATGAAACCCCCCGCCCCTTGGTTCACTCTACTTCCCTGTAAGCTAACCACCCTCCCCTCCTCTCTTTGATCACCGCTTGCAGAGGCAATAAAGTCATTGTTGCTTCACATTCATGCATTCTTTATTCATTCATCACACAAATAGGGGGATGACTACCAAGGTAGCCCAGGAGGGGTGGTGGAGGAGGGAAGGAAAATGCCACACAGCACTTTAAAAGTTTACAACTTTAAAATTTATTGAATGACAGCCTTCTTTTTTTGGGGCAATCCTCTGTGGTGGAGTGGCTGGTTGGCCGGTGGCCCCCCCACCGCGTTCTTGGGCGTCTGGGTGTGGAGGCTATGGAACTTGGGGAGGAGGGCGGTTGGTTACACAGGGGCTGTAGTGGCAGTCTGTGCTCCAGCTGCCTTTGCTGCAGCTCAACCATACACTGGAGCATACTGGTTTGGTCCTCCAGCAGCCTCAGCATTGAATCCTGCTTCCTCTCATCACGCTGCCGCCACATTCGAGCTTCAGCCCTCTCTTCAGCCCGCCACTTACTCTCTTCAGCCCGCCACTTACTCTCTTCAGCCCGCCACCTCTCCTCCTGGTCATTTTGTGCTTTCCTGCAGTCTGACATTATTTGCCTCCACGCATTCGTCTGTGCTCTGTCAGTGTGGGAGGACAGCATGAGCTCGGAGAACATTTCATCTTGAGTGCGTTTTTTTTTCTTTCTAATCTTCACTAGCCTCTGGGAAGGAGAAGATCCTGTGATCATTGAAACACATGCAGCTGGTGGAGTGACAAAAAAAAAGGGACAGCGGTATTTAAAAAGACACATTTTATAAAACACTGGCTACACTCTTTCAGGGTAAACCTTGCTGTTAACATTACATACATAGCACATGTGCTTTCGTTACAAGGTCGCATTTTGCCTCCCCCCACCGCGTGGCTACCCCCTTAACCCTCCCCCCTCCCTGTGGCTAACAGCGGGGAACATTTCTGTTCAGCCGCAGGCAAACAGCCCAGCAGGAATGGGCTCCTCTGAGTGTCCCCTGAAGAAAAGCACCCTATTTCAACCAGGTGACCATGGATTATATCTCACTCTCCTGAGGATAACACAGAGAGATAAAGAACGGATGTTGCTTGAACGCCAGCAAATATACACTGCAATGCTTTGTTGTACAATGATTCCCGAGTACGTGTTACTGGCCTGGAGTGGTAAAGTGTCCTACCATGAAGGACGCAATAAGTCTGCCCTCCCCAGAAACCTTTTGCAAAGGCTTTGGGAGTATATCCAGGAGAGCCGCGAATGCCAGGGCAAAGTAATCCTTTCACATGCTTGCTTTTAAACCATGTATAGTATTTTAAAAGGTACACTCACCGGAGGTCCCTTCTCCGCCTGCTGGGTCCAGGAGGCAGCCTTGGGTGGGTTCAGGGGGTACTGGCTCCAGGTCCAGGGTGAGAAACAGTTCCTGGCTGTCAGGAAAACCGGTTTCTCCGCTTGCTTGCTGTGAGCTATCTACAACCTCGTCATCATCATCATCTTCTTCGTCCCCAAAACCTGCTTCTGTATTGCCTCCATCTCCATTGAAGGAGTCAAACAACACGGCTGGGGTAGTGGTGGCTGAACCCCCTAAAATGGCATGCAGCTCATCATAGAAGCGGCATGTTTGGGGCTCTGACCCGGAGCGGCCGTTCGCCTCTCTGGTTTTCTGGTAGGCTTGCCTCAGCTCCTTCAGTTTCACGCGGCACTGCTTCGGGTCCCTGTTATGGCCTCTGTCCTTCATGCCCTGGGAGATTTTGACAAAGGTTTTGGCATTTCGAAAACTGGAACGGAGTTCTGATAGCACGGATTCCTCTCCCCATACAGCGATCAGATCCCGTACCTCCCGTTCGGTCCATGCTGGAGCTCTTTTGCGATTCTGAGACTCCATCATGGTCACCTCTGCTGATGAGCTCTGCATGGTCACCTGCAGCTTGCCACGCTGGCCAAACAGGAAATGAGATTCAAAAGTTCGCGGTTCTTTTCCTGTCTACCTGGCCAGTGCATCTGAGTTGAGAGTGCTGTCCAGAGCGGTCAAAATGGAGCACTCTGGGATAGCTCCCGGAGGCCAATACCATCGAATTGTGTCCACAGTACCCCAAATTCGGCCCGGCAAGGCCGATTTTAGCGCTAATCCACTTGTCAGGGGTGGAGTAAGGAAATCGATTTTAAGAGCCCTTTAAGTCGAAATAAAGGGCTTCATCGTGTGGACGGGTGCAGGTTTACATCGATTTAATGCTGCTAAATTCGACCTAAAGTCCTAGTGTAGACCAGGGCAAAGGCAGTTGTCCTTGCATTTCAGAGGTTCCATTTGTCTTTACTGCTCTCACTTTCTTTAATGGAAAGTTTAATTTCTGACCTGGCAAAGACTGGCCCTTCTCTGAGAAAAGCAGCTCCAATGTCCAAGCAGTTGTGCTGCTTAATGGGTAAATACTGCACTTTTCAGACTAGCAGTTGACTTAGTTCAGGAGATGGGTCCAACTCTTAGTTAGTATTGCCTCTGCTCCTAAATCTACTGACCACGTCACCTACCCTTAATACTAAAAAGGTTGCCATCTTCTTGAATTTAGGCAGGATGACCTGTTTCTTTACACTACATCTGGTCTCCAAGCTGGCTAGAGCTGAGCACCTTACTCTGTCCTCCTGTCTTACAAAGAGTGGTACAGTTAGAGGCACTAAAGAGTGGATCAGCTGTATGAGAGCTGCATGAACGACACTATTTGGTAGGAGGAAGCATGGGAGCTAATGAAGGAGATGGCAAGCAGGGAGGAGATGCAAAAAACACAGGGCAGGAGTGACTGGAGTAGGAGGAGAAGTTGGGGAAGAGGTTGTGAGGAAAGAGGGGACAGAACACTGGGAGGAAGGGAAACAAAGCAAGGAGGAAAAGAAGCAAGAAAGAGAGTGGAAGGAGTGATACCTGGTGTGAGGAGAAGACACAGGATCAGGAGAGATCAGGCAGTCAGGAGAAGTACCTGAAGATTAAGGGCTTTGTCTACACCAACATTTAATTTACAGCAAGCTGGGATGTGAAACTACCCCCACAGTAGCTTGCCACAGACTGTCTGTGTGGACCTGCTGCCGTGCATTAACAGTTTGCTAATTCACTTTGATCTAGTCATCTTTGAAATGGGACTAGATCAAAGTGAACTAACAAACTGTTAATGTACTGAAGCAGGGTCCACAAGGACACTTAGTCCATGGCAGGCTATGGTGTAGATTTACATCCCAGCTCACTGCAAACTAAATGTTCATATAGACAAGCCCTAAGATAACTAGCACAACAGATCTTGATTCCATTTTGGGAGGAGAGTGGCTTGATTTGGTTTTAGCCCAAGGAAATGGTAGCACCTGTAAATCAGGGAAATGGGCAGAAGAAGGGAAGATGGTTTTTAAATGCTGGGAATTGTAAAATGATACGTTTGGGGAGAGGCAGTGAGAACAAAGAATGCTTATGTGAATGGATTTGGATTAGATGCGGCAGAGATGATGGTTAGAAACACAATGCAGGTAGGATCACAGTGCTTGGCAGCAGCCCAGGGCCAACAGGGTGATCTGTTGCAGAAATAAAGGAATAAAATTCAGATATAAAGATATTGATGAGTCTTTTATGTAAGACATTGGTAATATCTGGCAGCTGATTTCTTTGCTGTGGAGAGGTAGCTAAAAGGGAGAAATACGAGGATTTAGAGCAAGAAAAGGGTATAATATGATTTTATTTATTTACTTATCTTATTTAGATTTCTTTAGTGTTCATCTCCCAAGTTTGAACTGGAGATAGGAGTTAGGATGCATATTCGAAAACATTCCGATCCCAGATTTGGCTGCGGAGCCATGTGGTGTGATGGGAGCAGTTAACAAATGCTTTTTAAAGGAAAGCCCCGGGCTGAAATAAAAAAATCTATTGTGTATTTCCTGAAGAGTAAAATGTACCTGACATAACAGGGGACGGACTAGATGGGCCATTGGATCTTTCCAGCCACAAATCCTGTGTCACTTCCAGCCAACAGCTCTGGAACTGGTTTTCCAGTTGTTTCTAGCAGACATTCTTCTCTGGCATCTGTCTGGACTTTCACCCAACTTCTGCTTCTAGTGACCTTTACGCAGATTTCAACATCAATTCATTGTCTCAGTTTACTCAGAGCCTTGCGATTCTGCAGGAGAAAGTTCCCAGATGTCAGCTGTGGCAGACATGGTGTGTGTGGAGAGCCTTAGCGGTTTGATCCCCCTGTATTGATACGGTCCTGAAAGCTGCTGTTTGCAGCTGATGCACAGACACAGCACACAGCGGGGCTGCCAGTAGCCTTCCTCTTGACCCCTCCTCTGCTGTTAAAGTCTGCTTTGTTGAAGAGGTGGAGCTTGAACTCCTGGACGCCTCCATAAACTCCTCTCCACCCCCTCTCCGTTGGGACGTACCTCTCAGCTCTGGCATAAGACAGGAAACAACATATTATTACACTCAGCACCTCCCTCCTGACTTCACTGCCAGCAGAAGCAAATCTGTCCCAGCTCCTCCTTAAGCACACAGCTAAACAGCTTGTGGTGGGGAGTGGAACAGAACTCCAAGAGAGTGGCTGCAGAGAGGAATAATCCTATTAATTTTATATCAGACAATCAAGCTTGTTTGTTCTGAGATGGAGGAGACATGGTCAGGACCCTCTAGTTTAGAAAAGGATTGAATATGGGTCTTCAGCTTTAGGACCAGAAGAGTGAACGGGGTTTGTTGGACTGGACATCAACAAAGACAGCACCTGCTCCTGAACAACCACCCACCAGGAATACAGATTCTTTGGAGTAAGTGTATTTCAGGCTCTCTGGCTTGTAAAGTGAATTAATTATACTCTCCTCTTCTGTGCTGATACATATGTAAAAGTTATATAGAACTGGAATGGATGTGCAAAAGTGAGTTGTTGCCTGTGGTGCAGTTGGAAGTACATCCTATTTTGTAACTGATGAGTCCCCTGAACCAGGGTCACAGGGCGAGAAGAAGCATGGTAACTCAAGTTGGAGGACTACCTTACTCCAGTGGAGTATTTTCATTTTCTCTCATTGGTATGGGGAGAAGAGACGGGTTGCTGTAGATTTCAGAAAGACGTGTATGGAATTGCTTGCACCCACGAATGAGAGCATATTTTTTCTTGTGAGAGGGAGAGTACATAGGACATTGTCCTTCTCCAGCCATTCCTCTCTGGAAGCATGTGAGATAGCCACATTTGCCTCTTGTTACTATCTTCTCGCTATTTTACACTATCTTCATCAGGCAAGTAAGATGACAGCACCTGCCTGGTGAAGTGGTATGGAAATGGATGTTTTCCCCTGAAAGTGAATGTGTCTGCTGTACTGTCCCAGAATAACCTGCACTCTGCCACTGGAGAGTAGCTGGTGTTAATGTTTTTGCTGAAGAAGCTTGCCCTTGAATGAAGGATTACTCAGAACTGTTGCAGCTAGCTATCAGGCTGGGAGTCAGCTCACAGTTTGTTGGCTCGTTAGCTGGGTGTCTGTAAGGCTGGAACAAGAGGAACCAGGATCAAAGGTTACTTGAGCTGGTTTGAAATGTAAGCACCAAGGAAGAACATGTTGTTTGTTTTTATCAGGAGAAGAAATATAGGAACTTCTGTTGTAAGCTCTTTGCAGGAAGTCAGACTCAGCCCTCGAGACCAGGGTCAGACGTGAGTGTGTCAGGATAGAGCAGAGAATTCCTTGTGGTCTGCAACTTCCCTGGACTCCCCAAGATGTCAGATCCTACTTCAATCCCATGACAGGCAGGGTCATGAATAATGTGCTTCTGGGAATAACCAGTCTTGTTGTATATGGGAGTGGAATCTCCCATCTCCAATTCCTCAGCACACAGACAAGCTTAGGACAGTATGCTTCGGGGAGTAAGCTGGCTCTTCAGGGTAATGGGGATGAAGGCACAGAGCAGGGGAGGAGAGTTTCCCCATTCCAATACATACTCTATAACGTACACAGTCACATGCTTCAGGAAGCCACCAAACTTAGTGGGGAGGTTGCCCCCAACCCCACCACTCTCTACACAAACAGTGTGCATTAGAGAGGTATTGGGCTCTGGGACGGTGGGCATTGGAAAGGGACCAGCTGCATAGTCTCACAAACAGAGGGAGAGATTCCCCCATCTTCTCCCTGTCAAAGTATCTTCTATAAACAGGACAAGATCACAATGCAGTTTGAGTAACCAGGCTCCTGGATGGATTGTTGTCATTTCCACTCCTGCATGCATACACAATTTAAAAAATTATACATACTCTGCTGATACATTTAATATCTATAGTAATATTGGTTGCTTTCAGATTTTCCTCTCTCTCAGAGTTATAAGAACTACAAATAAGGCTGCAGACTAGAACTGCTGTCTTCATTTTAACTAACGAGAGTGTCACTGCTTTTCCCCCTCATTCAGTGCAGGCCTGTCCCCAGTTCCTATTATATTTACTCCAGTTTCTAAATACTCTATTGCTTTAGTTATTTGCACACCAGTCCTCAGTAAAAAAAAATTTCTGCTTGAGACAGGCCCTTGGTAAACAGATATTTCTGACTCAGTGCTAGTCTATGAAAAGAATCTTTTAGAAATCCTTTTCCTGTCTAGGATTCCAGGACTTTTAATCTGGTCTCTTGCTGAAACTGGTTGTTAGTCTGCTCACACAGGACATGCAGAAGTGGAGAGAAGCCATCTAAGTGAGGTTTTGTGGGGCATTGCACAGAGGAAAGAGCGGAATGGTCCGTATAAGAAGTTGCACTGCTGAGATTAGTGATTCTTCTTCTTCAGATTACAAGAGCACCCAAAAATGTGCTAGGTGTTCTCAGACTGATGAAGATGCTGTTTGGAAGAGGTGAAATGTGACTACACATCTCTGACAAAGGGGGCACGATAGATAGGGAGTTGTAAAGTGAAGGAGAAAGCTCTGAGAATGTTTGTTTGTAAAGGGATTTTATTCCCCTACAAGGAAGTTGATTGGTATGGAATTAGCACCTGTTTCTGCCCTTGTGCCTGAACACTAGCAGCTTTTGTTTTCTACTTTGTTTGCTCTTTGGTAACCTTAGTGCATTATATCCTGTGTTTAATTACCTTCCTGAGTGAGTTTACAAACTCTCTGCCTATCCCTGAACAGCAGGAAAAGGCAAGAAGATTCTGGGGGACACTAGAAGCCATTTCAGAACATGGCAGAGGTAATTTTGAACTGGAGTTGCAGTAGAAGAAAAGGGCTTCTTGTGCAGATGCACACTCTTGTCTACAACCAGGAAAAGGACCTGCTGCTGACAGTTATCAGCAAAGGATCTCCTCTCGTTCCCCCCTCTACTGATGTTCAAAATGGTTTAATGGCTATTGTAGACAGAACAAAACTATCCTGACCACCGTGACGCTAAGAGTGGTAAGCCACTTGGTTTGTCATGCTTTCAGTAATGATGCTGAAAACAGTGTACTTCCTTTCGTGCTAGCAGCTAACCTGTTTTCAACACTACTTACATGAGGGGTTGTGGGGAGCTATTGCTAACAGTAAACTGTCAGCAACAGATCATTTTCCTACTGTAGGCAAGGTCTTGTCCTGCTCAGTTGTAGATTTTATTAGCTGCTAGCCATGACAGGTATTACACCACCAAGACAGCAGCTATAACGATGGGGAGCATTGACTTGTCCTTCAGTTCATGATTATTTGCTTCTGGGTGAATGACTTGGAAGCTTTCTCTGAAATGTCTTTAACTTCCCAACTGCACCTTTATTTCAGAATTATGTAGTTCCATTTGGGAACATTTTTTCTGAAAGGACTTTGTTCTGTGGAAGTACAAAGGGAAGAAAGGGCCTTTTCCCAGTGCTATATGGAATAAGTATGTAGGCAGAGATTTTCACCATATGAACTGACTGAGTTTTTTACCCGCTGACCAGTGATGAGGACCTTTCGACACACTTCCTTTCTGATTATAGGAATCCTGGAATCTACCCTTGTCTGTGCTCATTCCGCTGACTGCCAGGAACAGGAATGCCTCTTGTTTAGGAACAGAGCTTCTAGAGGCATTTAGGAATGTGACCCTGGGATGAAAGATGGTCATTTTCCCAGAGAATGCTCTGTCTTGTCAGCTTTCCCACTCCGGCATCAGGGAAGAAGATGAGACATCATGATGTAGAATAAACAAAAATTAAACTTTATCTGGAGACATGTTGTGCCAACAAATACTATCAAAGGGAGAGGGCTAGTGCATTTATTGCATGTAGGCCTAACAGTTCTGGTATATATCATAAGAGAAACACATCTAGTTAATTGAATCTAGTCCCAGAAAGTGCAACACAGTGTATTGTATTTATCCCTCTGTGGACTAGTCTAGCCTGAAATCTGCCCGTTCAGAGTTAAGTCTAAGAGCTGTGTAGAATCATAGAGGATTAGGGTTGGAAGAGACCTCAGGAGGTCATCTAGTCCAACTCCCTTCTCGAAGCAGGACCAGCATCAACTAAATCATCCCAGCCAGGGCTTTGTCAAGCCGGGCCTTAAAAACCTCTAAGTCCAGGGTCAAAGTACCAACGGTGCTGCAGGTTAGGATTCAGGTACCTAGGGAGAGCAGTTCCACAAAAAAATCTTATTGCTCAGGCTTTAGCAGGGTCTTTAAAATATTAACTCATCTTTTATCAGATGGAAATGAAAGGTAGTTTCCATAAGTGGAAACTATCCAATTTTCAGGAAAAGCTGTTTTCACTATAAAAATAACTACATTTCTCTGTGAAAGTGGTGAGTTCTGTCTGGGATGAAGAATGTTCAGTGTGGCAACTGGAGTTGAGGGGAGAGGTATGGCAGAATTAGGCTGTGAATGCTATTTGGGAATATTCCAAACATAGGTAGTTTCAGAAAGCTCTAATTCACGGAACTCTCTTGGAGCACAGCACTGGATCATCAGGGTTTGGGTGCATTGGCTGAGCTGTGTGAAGGGTGCACTGTAAAGCAGGACAGAGGCGCATTGACAGAGATGTGTGGAGGAAGCCATGCTTCAATCCCTCATCTTCTGAAGCATGAAAATTTAACAGAATTCACCTCTTGCTTCCCAAAAGAGAGAGTCTTGCCTAAATCGTGCCATGTTATCCCAGCCTGTAGAATTGTGATCTCGGCCTCCAATTTAGTTGTCTAATTGACATTAATGAGATACACTGTGACAGTTTGGGGAAGCCGTTTATGTACAGCTTATGAATTCTGGCTGATTTATGAAATTGCTGTATCATTGAATAGCTCAGTGGATGTGGCGTCAGCCCTGTGCCATCAGGAATGGTGACATGTTCCAGACCAGGGACAAGAATAGCTCCCATTCAGATGGGAGCACATTAGGACATTCGGATGGCCACATTGGATGTGAAAACAGTTGTTTCCAGCTTCTTTGCAGTGGGCTGGGGTTTGAAGCAGAGGATTTTCACAAGAAAAGGGAAACAATGAAACTTGGCATTAGTGCTAGTCTTTAAAAACCACAGAGGCTGAGAAAGAGGAACAAAAGGAGTGTGCTTGTGTAGCACAAAGATCCTTTTTGGACTGCAGGACCAGCCAAGGAAGAAGGAAGCTGGTTGCTGTGGGATAGGGGAGGAGAGCGAGATGCACACACTGCATGATTCAAAGGAGAAGCCGTGGGCAGGAGTGAGGATCCTGGACACCCTAGGTAATGGTGACCGAATCCCAAAGAGTGCTCGAGGGATGAGAAGACTGAGGCAGGGAAGGTAGTATAGATGTTGTGTTGTTTTATTTGGCTCTATAGATTTCTTGTGCTATCTTGTCGCTATTGGGGTACTCTGGGGAGTATAGATCAGCTGGACCTCGAGGTCCCGTTTCTGTGAAGGAGTGATGTAGTCTATGCCCGGGGAGTGTGCCAGCGAGGTCAAAGAAAGAGACAGTGCAGGGCACCTACTCAGAACAAAGGAAGCTTAAGAGCGCACAGATCCAATTCTGCAGTACCCAAACACAGCAGCCTGCTGAGTTACCAAGGCTGTGACACATGCTCCTAATCTGAAGTGCCAATTGCTAATCCAAGGCTGAAGTTTATGCTTCTGCTTCCTTTTTCATTGCCTGCTCTATGAATTAACATATTCATTGAAGGAACAGGAGTTCCTTTAGCCATGCTTAGTCCACTTTATACCTTGGTTTAGCAGCATGTCAAGCAGAGAATCTGCCATACACCAGGGAACTCCTTATAGTCAGTCCCATCAATACTGTGCATTATGAGCTTTAGCAGCAGCGTGCTTGAAATATGTTAGTCCTGATGAGTTACTGGTCTTGCTGGTAAACATAACTAGCTGTTTTTAGGTTTGTCATTATTCACTTTACAACTGTAGCTGCTTCAGGAGCTGTAGCTGATAAGTGGCTGGACCACTGTAATATTAGAATCATAGAATATTAGGGTTGGAAGAGACCTCAGGAGGTCATCTAGTCCAATCCCCTGCTCAAAGCAGAACCAACCCCAACTAAATCATCCCAGCCAGGGCTTTGACAAGCCAGGCCTTAAAAACCTCTAAGGATGGCGATTCCACCACCACCCTAGGTAACCCATTCCAGTGCTTCACCACCCTCATAGTGAATAGTGTTTCCTAATATCCAGCCTAGACCTCCTGCACTGCAACTTGATACCACTGCTTCTTGTTCTGTCATCTGCCACTGCTGAGAACAGCCGAGCTCCATCCTCTTTGGAACCCCTTAAGGTAGCTGAAGGCTGCTATCAAATCCCCCCTCACTCTTCTCTTCTGCAGATTAAATAACCCCAGTTCCCTCAGCCTCTCCTCGTAAGTCATGTGCCCCAGCCCCCTAATCATTTTCATTGCCCTCTTTTGGACTCTCTCCAATTTGTCCACATCCCTTCTGTAGTGGGGGGACCAAAACTGGACACAATACTCCAGGTGTGGCCTCACCAGTGCCAAATAGAGGGGAATAATCACTTCCCTCGATCTGCTGGCAATGCTCCTACTAATACAGTCCAATATGCCGTTGGCCTTCTTGGCAACAAGGGCACACTGCTGACTCATATCCAGCTTCTCATCCGCTATAATTCCCAGGTCCTTTTCTGCAGAACTGCTGCTTTGCCAGTTGGTCCCCAGCCTGTAGCGGTGCATGGGATTCTTCCTTCCTAAGTGCAGGACTCTGCACTTGTCCTTGTTCAATCTCATCAGATTTCTTTTGGCCCAATCCTCCAATTTGTCTAGGTCACTGTGGACCCTATCCCTAACCTCCAGCATATCTATCTCTCCCCCCAGTTTAGTGTCATCTGCGAACTTACTGAGGGTGCAATTCATCCCATCATCCAGATCATTAATAAAGATGTTGAACAAAACCGGCCCCAGGACCGACCCCTGGGGCACTCCGCTTGATACTGCCTGCCAACTAGACATTGAGCCGTTGATCACTACCCATTAAGCCCGACAATCTAGCCAGCTTTCTATCCACCTTATAGTCCATTCATCCAATCCATACTTCTTTAACTTGCTAGCAAGAATATTGTGGGGGACCGTGTCAAAAGCTTTGCTAAGTTCAAGATATGTCACATCCACCTCTTTCTCCATATCCACAGAGCCAGTTATCTCATCATAGAAGGCAATCAGGTTGGTCAGGCATGACTTGCCCTTGGTGAATCCATGTTGACTGTTTCTGATCACCTTCCTCTCCTCCAAGTGCTTCAAAATGGATTCTGTGATGACCTACTCCATGATTTTGCCAGGGACTGAAGTGAGGCTGACCGGTCTGTAGTTCCCTGGGTTCTCTTTCTTCACTTTTTTAAATATGGGCACTATATTTGCCTTTTTCCAGTCGTCCGGGACCTATCCACATCCCTTCATTGAATGTCAGGGGTATATGAGGAAGACAGCCTGGCCTACTATACAAAGCAAAGACACTAGCTGCCTCCTGTGCATGGACATTCACCTGAGCTGTGCTATCGCCGATCAAGTGAAGATCTTTACCTGCATCAGCATAACTTCCTTGCTCGCCGCCTCCACCGTTTATATTTTTTCTGGCTGCTGGTTCTCAATCCTCCAAGCAGTAAGGAATTCTGCTCTCCCTTTGCACATTAAACCACTGGCTGTTTTGAATATGCTAGGAGCTCTTGGGGGATTCAGGGTTCATAAAATTGTGTGCAGGGCTGCATGTGTGAACAGGATGTAGCAAAAGGAAGCAGCCAAAATTATCAGGTCCTGTCATACGCCCACTCTTGGCTACCTTCAACGGTATATCGCACCAGGACAGCTATATTTAGCAGAATCATTTCATGTTCCTCTGTCACTCCTTTTGTGTCTTTCACAACCAGCTCTGTGATTGGGCCAGAGTGTTAACTTGTTTTTCTGTCTCATGTGGTCACTGAGCTCACCAGATCCACTCTGATAGAGCAGAATCATACTGTGTTTGGCCAAAGTTGCCACTTCAGCTCTGAGAAGTTTCTGGGCATCCAGGAAATACTGGGGAAGGACCCGAATGAAGAAGTCAATGGGTAAGGACTCCTTTGAGGGAAGCAAGGTCAGAGAATGACGATTAGGCTTCACTCTTACTGCTGGGAGGAAGGATTGAAATGGCTCAGTATAAGAAAACACAAAAAGATTGAAATGTAGCAGGATTTCTTTTTACATTTTGGTCTAAGGCAGGGAATCCCTATTGGGTTAGCTTTCTAATCTGGAGGTTCACAGCTGTTCACTGGGGACTGATATCCAGGGGAGTCCAGTCTGTTTTTTAATGTGAAATTTGAGATTTTCCTCACTTGGCTCCATCATTTGCCAGCTGGCCTCACTCGAAAAGTCAGTTGAGTTAAACTGGTGATAACTTTGGACAGAGCAGTATCATGGTGACCTGACTGGTATCATCAGCCAGAAGGGAGATGGCAAACCTGGTTGGAGGATGGACTTCTTGGTGAAAAGGTACAGGAGATGATGCTGAGTCCTTGAGAAGTGTTAGGGTAGTGTCAGCTTCTAGCCTCAGGGACGCTATGGGTATGGGCTCAGAGCTCAAGCTCGAGCCCGAGCGCCTACACTTCTGTTTTAGTGCCATAGCATGAGCCCAAGTCTGTACCCAGGTTCTGAGATTTGCTGCTGATGATTTTAAAACCCAGTGTAGACGTACCATTTGGCACTGGCTTCAGTCAATGATTTTGAATAGGATGGCTTGAAGAACAGGTTTTCTGTGATGGGATTGAGATGCCTCAGCTGGAAGTGTCTGCAAAGACTCACTGGAGAATCTGTGAATCTTCTTGATTGCACAGGAGTAGTTGACCGAACTGCTATGATTCCAACAAGTGACACACTTATTGGGGTTTCCGTAGACAGTGTGATGACATTCTCTGTGGTATTGGTAAACTAAATTGAGTCCTGCCGGAAGTGAATAAGAGTTTCTCTCCCTCCAACATCCTTAAGCCTTTTCTGTCATTCCCATTCATTCTGATGACTCGAGAATGAATGGCACATTCCTTGCCACTACTGATTAACTCTGATGCCATGGTACCTTGGGCCTTAATAGGCAATTGCTTTATGTACCAGCAGTGTTGTTATAGACTGTGTTCTAATGCTAGCTAAGGGAGATGAATCTAGGTGTACAGTTCCCATTTTGGGGACCAAACCTGAGATTCATATGCCAGAAAGCTCCACAGCACTCGGGCTAAAAAGCAACCGCATCAGTATTTGGCATTCCCTTTTTAGGAAGAGCAAACCAGTTTAATTTACATAATAGTTCACATCATGATAAACCTTTGAGCCACTTCAGGATCTGACTACTCAGAGTTCTGCCAACCTCAAAATAGGCCAAGAAACACAAGGGTTATTAATAATCTCAGGATTCTGTTTGTTTGTTCTGTCTTCTGATTTTTTATTTTTTTTAAACTGTCAGGGGAAGCAATCCCCTCCCTCATTCAAAGTGAATCAGTCCCTTGTTTTTGTGCTATCCCATTATATGAGAACAAGAGGTCAGTGGATGACATTACTGCATGGTAAATTTAGAACAAATAAAAGGAAGTGCTACTCACATAGTGCGGCATCATCCTGTGGAATTTGCTGTTCCAGGGTGTTAGTCAAAAACTGGAACTGGAACTTAAAAAAATAGTCAGACCATTAACATTTGTAGCGATGTCTGCCAAGAGAGGGGTAACCAAATCTCATGCGTCAGTGTGTCAGCTGATCACTGCCATAGTGAGAAATGAATGTATGTGATTCCCTGATTAGAAAGGTGCATTTTTTGGGGGTGGATGGCCACTGCCGCCTTTTGAAGAATCAGAAATTAGCCACTTCTGGCAGCAGGATATCAGGCTGGATAATCAGCAGTCTGATGAAGATTGGCACACTGTATGTCTTCTCTCCCTCCCTCCCCCCCATTAACAAGGAAGGGAGAGGCCTTTACCCTCCCTTCAGTGTGTTGTGGGGGGCAGCGGGGGCTGCTCTACACTTAAAACTTAGGACATAGCTATGGCATTCAAGGGTGTGAAAAATCCACACCCCTGAGCACCACAGCTCTGCAGTCCTATCTCCCCAGTGTAGATGCAGTTAGGTCAACGGAAGTATTTTGTCAACCTAGCTATCATTGCTTGACGGGGTGAAGTTCCTACAGTGACAGAAGAACCCCTGCCATTGCCATTGTGTGTCTGCACTACGGCGGTTACAGTGTCATAGCTGTGGTGCCGTAGCTATGTCACTGTAATCCCAGTAGTATAGACAAGCCATGTGTGTATGTGGCAAAGAGGAGGAGAGAGTGAGTTAGTGAGTTTCAGGTTGAAATTTCAAGCTTAAATGTGCACATACAAATGTTTGAGGATGGGGCCTTCCTCCCACTTGCCTTCTTGGACCCTTTTTTCCCCCCACACCACTCTCCTCTTCTCACTTTCCTCAGTGGGGACAGTTTTTCCATCAAGTTCAGTGCTCCCTGTTCCACCAAGAGCAGTCCTGTGATTTGCCTACTCCCCCTGCCTGCGTGTTAGCGTATGTCAACACTATAAGTGCTGCAATGGCACTGTTGCGATGGAAGGAGGTTTTTCATCACTGTAGTAAATCCACCCCTTCAGAAGAGGAGGCTAGGTCAAGGGAAGAATTCTTCCACCAACTTAACAGTGTCTACAGCTAAACTACGTATCTTATGCATGTGAATTTTTCACACCCCAAGTGACATAGCTAGGTTGACCTAAGTTTTAGGTGTTGACTAGGTGTTAGTAGATGATCATTCAGGATTCTGGTGTACTAGGCAATGTAAGAGCAATTAGGTGCCTAATGAGTGGTATACGCCTTCCTGTAAGGTATCTGGCATTAGCCACTATGAGAGACAGTTTACATATAGGACTAGATGAACTGTTGGCCTATTCTGATAGGGAAATACCTCTGTTGTGTTTTCTGGGTTCCTATTTGTCACCAATATTGTTTAAATATAGTCTTGTTCACTGTTTCACAGCTGATAGTTATATCAAAACTAGGTCTTCATGCTCCTTTTACAGGAATTATTAGACAAAGCTGCTACAGTTAAAATCTGTAACGAAGTTTTACAAAAATCTTGAATATCACCCGATTTCTGCTTAAACTGGAAGTTGTCTTTGAGATTCTTGGTGTGGAAGCAAGCATTTTAGACTCATTCAGTCAGTTCACATTGCTGAGGACATCAAGAATCTCAAGATAAATGTGTCTCTGGAGCTGTTATTAAGTTGGGAATTTTGCTGTCTGAAACCTATTTACAACTTTGTCCTCACTTCTGGGCTTGTAGTTGTGTGCCAAACTTCTAGTTTCAGGTCTGTGATTTCTTGGCTAGCAGAATAAGATATGAAAATACCTTTAATTAATTAATTATTGTAGCATCTAGAAATCCCTGTCATGGACCAGGACCCCATATTGCTGGGTGCTATGTAAACACAGAACCCATTTTTTTGTCTCCTGAGATGTAAATTTCTCTGTCCCAATGCTGGCTTTTGGCATTTTATCATGGCTGCATTATATCATAGAATCATAGAATATCAGGGTTGGAAGGGACCTCAGGAGGTCCTCTAGTCCAACCCCCTGCTCAAAGCAGGACCAATCCCCAATTTTTGCCCCAGATCCCTAAATGGCCCCCTCAAGGATTGAACTCACAACCCTGGGTTTAGCAGGCCACTGCTCAAACCACTGAGCTATCCCACCCCCCAAAATGTTGGGGTTTTTTTGCAGTGCCTCATGGGGCAGGTACAGCATCACATGATGCAGGTTTCTCAATCCCATTGTTCCATGGGCATCCTACTAGATTGCCAGCTGCTTTTCAACTGAAGTTGGGGGGAGGGAGAGTGTGTGACAGGGAGCATGTGTGTATGGCAGGGGGACAGACAGTGTGTGTTGGGGGAGAGTGAGTGTGTTGGCATGCTGTCTCATAAATTCAGACAGCCGCCGGAAGCAACCTGTCCTGAGATGGGGGAGGAGGAAACCCCGACATCAGCCCCTGCCCCTCTCTCTCTCTCTTTCTTTCTTTCTTTTCATTGGACCAGTTCTCTGTGGAGATGCAGGAAGTTTGAGACCCCAGAATTGAACCTTTACCAAAAGCAAAAACAACGAGGAGCCCGGTGACACCTTAAAGACTAACAGATTTATTTGGGCATAAGCTTTCGTGGGTAAAAAATCCACTTCTTCAGATGCATGGAGTGAAAATTACAGAAACAGGCATAAATATATATTGGCACATGAAGACAAGGGAGTTACCTTACAAGTGGAGAGGCCAATTGAAGGCCAATTTACTCATATAGTCCACTCCCAATAATTGATGAGGAGGTGTCAATACCAAGAGAGGGAAAATTGCTTTTGTAGTGAGCCAGCCACTCCCAGTCCCTATTCAAGCCCAAATTGATGGTGTTAAGTTTGCAAATGAATTGTAGCTCAGCAGTTTCTCTTTGAAGTCTGTTTTTGAAGTATTTTTTGTTGAAGTATGGCTACATTTAAATCTGTTATTGAGTGTCCAGGGAGATTGAAGTGTTCTCCTATTGGCTTTTGTATGTTACCGTACCTGATGTCTGATTTGTGTCCATTTATCCTTTTACGTAGAGACTGTCCGGTTTGGCCAATGTACATGGCAGAGAGGCATTGCTGGCACATGATGGTATATATTACATTAGTAGATCTGCAAGTGAATGAGCCTCTGATGGTGTGGCTGGGTCCTATGATGGTGTCGCTAGAGTAGATATGGGGACAGAGAAGGCAACGGGGTTTGTTACAGGGATTAGTTCCTGGGTTAGTGTTTCTGTGGTGTGGTCTGTAGTTGCTGGTGAGTATTTGCTTCCAGTTGGGGGGCTGTCTGTTACCAAAAGCAGCTTCAGTGCTTCTGTCTACTGGGCCAATATTTCAGATTCTTGTTCTTTTAAGAGGATACAAAAAAATTGATACTAGATATTTTGATGATACTGGATAGATTTCATGATTCTAAGGAAAGGAAGGAATAAAAGCAGCAGAATAAGGACAATGGATTTCAAAAAAAGGTAGGATTCCATGGGAAGAAAATCTAAGGGAAAAAGGAGTTCAGGAGAGCTGGCAGTTTTTCAAGGAGACAATATTAAAGGCAAAACTGTAAACAATCCCAATGCAAACGAAAGGTAGACAGAATAGTGAGAAGCCAATATGGGACCTAAAAGGCAATAAGAAGAGGTTCTTCAAGTACATTAGGAGCAAGAGAAAGATGAAGGAAAGTGTAGGTCTCCTGCTTAGCGGGAAAGGACAGCTAATAATGGATGACATCAAGAAGGCTGAGGTGTTTAATGCCTGTTTTGCTTCAATCTTCACTAAGAAGGTTAACGGTGATCAGATACTTAACACAATTAATATTAACAACAAGGGGGAAGGAACAGGTTAAAGAATATTTAGGTAAGCTATATGTATTCAAATCAGCAGGGCCTGATAAAGTTCATCCTAGGTTACATAAGGAACCAGCTGAATCACTCATGGAACTTTTAGCAATTATCTTTGAGAACTTATAGAGGAAGGTGAAGTCCCAGAGGAATATACTGGGCATGTGTAGTCTTGAGAAAAGAAAACTGAGGTGGACCTGATAAGTCTTCAAATACGTTAAGGGCTGTTATAAAGAGGATGGTGATCAGTTGTTTTCCACGTCCACCTTGGAAGGTAGGACAAGAAGTAATCTGTAGCAAGAGAGATTTAGGTTAGATATTGGGAAAACTATCTAACTATAAGGGTACTTAAGCTTTGGAATAGGCTTCCAAGGGAGGTTGTGA
The DNA here is from genome assembly GCF_965152275.1 of Natator depressus. Classification (NCBI taxonomy): domain Eukaryota; kingdom Metazoa; phylum Chordata; order Testudines; family Cheloniidae; genus Natator; species Natator depressus. The sequence goes on along the minus strand of NC_134242.1, from coordinate 46,951,538 downwards.
AACTCCTATCGGGGTGGAGGTTTTTAAGAACAAGTTGGATAAACACCTGTCAGGGATGGTTTAAATTTACTTGGTCTTAGAGCAGGGGACTGGACTTGATGACATCTCAAGGTCCCTTCCAGCCCAACATTTCTGTGATTTTACTTTTTTTTTTTAATTTAAAAAAGGAAAGAAACGTCCAAGTATTGCACTTCTCCAGCATGGGTGACTGTACCAGTCATGTCTTTACTTTCCACTCGTTTGAAAGGATGTTCATGGCAGTAAGGCTGCAAGTTTAATGTATGTAGAGTCAATATTTTATTATTTTTACAGTGGCCCCAGAAGTGTACCGGGTGCTTTACAGAATAAACAGGAAATAAGGTCCCTGCCCTGAAATCTGGCAGTTGCAAAGTGACAGAGGGATATTTTAAGATGTCTGTATCTTCTGCAGCTGTGGTGGAGAATACCCGTTCAGCTACTCTTGTGTCCATGCTTATCCTTGCATATTTTATATGTGTGGTCTTTTATAAACTCCACGCTGCTTCTAACAGCAGTCTGGAAATGGTGGCCAGTATTTCTGTAGTCTTAGGGTGTGTCTTCACAGCACACTTAGCTCAAGTTGCAACTCATTTTTTACCTCTAACTTGACTACCATCCACATCCAAAACTGTCTATCTCGATGTAAGTGGTGTTTTAGGCTCAAGCCAACTGGCCTGTAAGGAATGGGAAGGGGGCAGGAGGTAGGTGCAGGAGCAGATTTGGGGTTTGTGGGGCCATGAGCCAGAGCAAGTGGGGGGCCCTCCCTACCCCTTCTGCCTGCAGCCCCCTGCGGCCACCCCCACCGGCACTCCTGCTGGGGAGTAGGGTCGGGGCGCAGCATGGGGACTTGCCCTGCCTGCCTGGTGCTCCTGTGGGAGAAAACCCCGTGCCCCAACCCTGCTCCCAGGCAGGAGCGCCAAGCGGGTTGGGGCATGGGGGAACCTGTTTTTCTGTGGGCCCCCCAATTGGCTGGGGCTCCTGGGCATGGGCCTCGTCGGCCCAGTGGCTAATCTGCCACTGGGTAGGTGGGCTGTAGCTTCAGCTAGTAATGCAGTGAGGATGCAACAACTCAAGTTACAACTCCCCAGAAGCTAGTCAAATCAGCATGTAACAAATGTTGTTTTGAAGCATAGTTGCTCTCAGTCTGACTTGGCTAGCTGAACTGCAGCAGTTCAGCGAACAGTGCTGTGAAGACACACCCTCAAAAAGGTTTGAAGAATTTCTCTTGACAGTTACCTTCCTATCTATGGCAGGGTTCACTGTGGCCTCGGCTCCAGTTGAGGGCAAGAAGGAAGGCTCCTTTGGCTTTCCATTCTAGAGTCATCCTTAACAGACTGGGGTAATTAAAAAAATAACAAGGAGCCAAGGAAGAATTTGTCTTTAAAAATGTGTGAATAGGTATGATGCTTAATATAATGCTTAATTAATAATTACCTGTTGTGCAGGTCAAGCCATTTGGGATCTGTCTACACTGCAGCTGGGAGCGAGCCTCCTAGCCCGGGTAGAGAGACTCCAGCTACCAGTGTGGACCTTGCAGCTCAGGCTGCAGCTTAGGCTCTCAGCCCACCTGACCCCCTTGGCTTGAGAGCCTGAACTGCAGCCCAAGCCACAGTAGCCACGCTGCCATGCTCCCCGCTGCAGTGTAGCCATCCCCTAGATTTAAGATGGAGTATTGCATGCTGTGTCCCTGCCGCAAGAGACAGCTCCTTATTTGAAAGGCGCATTCTGACCCATTTGGTTTGAATTAAATGTGGCCGAACTGTTCCTTGTTAGTTACTGATGCCACTTTTGTTTGGGCAAAGTCTGGGTGGGGCTAGATGTATGCTGCACTCTATAAAAGAGGTGTATTTTCTGAAGATCTTGAAAAGAAAATAATGTTTCTAGGTGAATATTCATTTGCCAACGGTTGCATATGCATTTTCCAGTGTTTGATCTCCTATTGTGATAATTAATGTATGGCATAAAGAGGAAGTTTAATTTTAAACTGGAATTTGGCTGTGGGAAACTGATAGGTTGACAGGCATGTTTATTGTTTTTTAATTCATCTCATGAGCCGTAATGGAAGAGATAGGAAGTGAGTGGAATTGGAGGCTATCTTGGATCAGAAATATTTAGGAGAGATCTATTTTCCCATTAATATTGATTAGGGAGAGATTTACATTTGAGGTGGGATCACAATAATTCTTTGATTTTTATGCTGGCTGGAGCTGCAAGGGCCTTGTGAAACTGATACAGTCCTAGTCAGTTTCATTCAGCTGCTTCAGATAGCAAAGCATTATTTGCAGAAGCAGCAGAGTTCCATGTCAGTCATTCTCTGCTATGGATAGAAGTGTTTTTTTAGGATGTAGACTAGGGAAAAACAAACGAGAAGTTAGATTCAAGATGTGTGTGTCTCTGGAAGCTGTTAAAGTTAATTTAACTGGGATCTTGTTAATTTAGTACAAAATGCTAATGTAACAACTCCTTACATCAAGGTACTTTAAAATGAAAAATCACTTTAAACTAGGGCTCTGTTCTAACAAACACTTAAGCATTGCTTTAACTTACGTGAGTAGTCCCGTTCACATCAATGGGACTTTCTATGTGAATAAAGTTAAACCAGTGTTCAAGTATTTGCAAGATCAGGGTGTAAGTAAAAAGATCAGATGGGGTGAGGCACAGGGATAGAGACATACACAAACGGGAGAGTGCTAGGAGAATGACAAACCAAGGTGGAAGAGCTGCACTGGTGGTTATGGGGCAGGGCATTTTAGTTTGTAACTGATTTGGGGACTAGGTGGCTGTGTAGAGAACAGGCTCAGCCCCTAAAGGAGGAAGAATCTTTTATTTTTCTCTTGTGACCCCTTCTGGCTGGCTGAAGGAGGAGTGTTGACAGGTTAGAAAGAGAGCCACTTTTGCTCTTTTTTGGCCAGAAGGAAGGTTTTGCTGCAATGTGTTAAGGTGAGAGGAAGAAGCAGGTATGGGGCCCCCAAAGAATCCATTTCCACCCACCAAAATAGGAAATGGGCCATAAAGAAAAAGGGAGAAGAGTGAAACAAGTAGAGTGGAGAGGGGGGAAATGCCAAGAACTACAAAGAGAGAGAGTGGGAGGAAAAAAAATGAGTGAAATCTGAAGGGCAGAGGATATTGCTTTAATATGGGAGGAGAAATATGTGTTTTTCCTCTAGCTCTTAATCTGCTTAATTCTGGGAGGAAATCCTTTTGCCCCATTTGAAAACATGGCTGGAGTTCTCCTTACAGGCCAATTTACCCTGGTTCTCAATTATATCTAGTTGTATTCCTATCCAGGTGCCATGTTATTTAATTGTTTAATTTCACAGCACCAAAAAAAATTAACACTTTTTATATGCACGTTTGAAAAAAATGGAACCACTCTTGGTAAGTCTTTATTGAAATCACTAACCCTAGCCTGAGCCCCCTTAAGGGTTTCTTCTGGACCAGGTGTTATTGACCATTCCACTCTCTCAACAAGAGAGTTCTTGCAGAAATTAAATCTAAGATTTCACATTCTCTATACAGATGGTCCATGCTTAAATGTGACTGTTATTTCTTCCTCCAGTGATGATTTAGCCATTTGCAGGGATATACAGTATTAGGTTTTTCAGAATGTGACTTTGTCTAATAAATTTTATGATTAAACATGGATAAAGCAGCAGCAAATGTGCTAGATTCACTGAACTTTTCCAGCTAAATCTTCTTTCTCTCCCATGCTGCTTTAGACACAGATGCTATTGTGAAAAGTCTCTAGGGCAAATTTGAGGGCTATATTGAATTACAGTTTTTTAGGTTTGTTATGGAGTAACGTTAAAGTTGAGAGTAGCCCACAATTATCAGCCTATTTTTGACATGCGCACATTCCTTATCTTAACCCAAACAAAACCATTCTGTCAGGTGTGATCTTAGAATTTTTATGGAAAGTTTGAGGTAAATCAAATCAGGCTTTCTGGGGATAAGAGGGTTAAACAATATGATGATCTCAATTTTGGAATATTTTCCTAATTTTTAAACTTATTTTCACTTGTCCCAACTCCAAAATGGGTTGATTAATCTATAATCTGTTGGTTTTAGCAAGAATTTACATTTGGGAGTGCTGTTCTCAGAATGATTATTAAGAACAGTTTCTGCATACATTATGAGCATTGCAGAGTTTTGTGACGAAGTGGGGATTTTCCCTTGTTATGTTGTATGTGAGCTATGTGAGTCTTACTGTTTTGCGTGAATACTGTGTGCGTCTCAGTTTCCCTGTGTGCTATACCAATGCCTAGGTTGTGGGAATAAGGGTGTGTGACTTTGGCTGAGACCCTCTGGGGCAGGTGAGGCTGCTCCAGCTGTCTGCACCAGGTGCGCTTCCTAACCTGAGACCCAGGAGGGGGATGCGACCAGGTGACTCTTTTGCCCAGGGAAGCGAGACAAAGACCAGGAGGAGGAGCAACGGGGGTGTCGGAGGTCAGATCACAGGTAGCTGGGCAATCTGTTTGGGGAACTGAAAGAGGGGAGGGCGTCTGACCCGGGACTCCTGAAGATGGACGTGGCTGAAAGTCACTGATTTCTGTGCTAGCAAGCTGTGTTCTACGCTGTGTTCCTGTCAACTAATAAGTCCTTAGTTTACATGCTGGCTGAGAGTCATCGCTGACTGGGGAGTTGAGGTGCAGGGCCCTCTGGCTTCCCCAGGAGCCCAACCCGGGCGGACTCGCTTTGGGAAGCGCACAATGTGCAAAGGGATGCTGAATGCTCTAAGGTCAGATCCAGGAAGGTCAAAGCTGTGTAAGCTTCTTGCCCTGGTGACAGTATGCTCAGAGAGAGGAGGCATGCTACACCAGAGTCCGTGACAAGTTTATAAACTCCATGTGGCCGCAAATCAGGTGGCCATGATGGAAGAAGCAGCAGGAGAGAAACCACATGGAGTGGAGGGCCTGGAACAGTTTATCAGTAAGAGTCAGACAGTCCGTTAGGTTGCTTTACAACTTTCACAGTCACTGATGTGATGAAAGTGTGCATTGTTGTAGCATAGGATCGTATCCTGGTTTTGGGGTTTTTTCCCCACTTAAGTAATTGAGAGTTACAGCCTTAACTCCAGTGTACCACATATTTTGCATAGGAATGTTAACTGGTAGAAGTCATGTTGCCATCTAAACAAAATAAAATAGAAATTGGTTTAATATTGTTCAAATTAATATGAAAAATTCCATCAAATGTTAATTTTTTAAAAAACCTCATGCAATATCCATGCAGTTAATATGTTGACATTGCTGTTGTATCATTGATTTCTGTATTGTGTTGTTCTTTGGATGGCTCTCCACTGCTTTTCTCAAACTATAGTTATTAATGAATTCAGGAGTCAAAATAGGAACAAAAAACTCTTCAGCTCTGTAAACCCCGCGGAAAGAGAGCGTTGGCCTCAAAGCAAGCAATACCATTAAAGTGTCATTGATCTTTGCTCAGAGGTACACAGGTGCTTTCTGTGGCTCTCCTCTGAAGCAGTGATATTTCATGTGATAAAGGTTGTTCTTATTCCATGTTCCCTGTTCTCTTTTCTTCCTGTCTTCCTGACAGCCCTGGAACTCACCATAGTGATTTCTCTGTCCTGTCAGGTTATCACCCCGTGTCGGAAACTCATCCTCTGTGCGGATAACAGAAAAGAGATGGAAGATTGGATTGCAGCACTGAAGACTATACAGAACCGCGAGCATTTTGAGGTAATAGAAGAATCCTCTTATTTACCAGCTGTGTTTTGTGCAGTTCCTCCCAAATAGCATCTGTTTACGGGCTTGACCCAGTGCCAATTAATGGGTGTCATTTCATTGACTTCAGTGGGTATTGGATCAGATTTTATATACAAAACCTCCAAACTGCTGCCTGCTTACAACTCCCTCTTACACTGACTTTTGTACTCTGTACACTCCCCTCTTGGTGAGTGTTAGAACACTTACCACAGGATAGGTAGGTACAGAACACATACCTCGCACCCCTGGTCTTCAGCTGTTTGGTGTCAGCCTACTACCATTGCCCTGACTTGTCACACCTGCTCAGGATTCAGCCTACTGCAACTGCAGTGTATCCAGGTGCTTGGTCTGTAGCAACCTAACTCCTTGTCCTTCTGTGTGCTTAGCCTGCCTAGTGTGTTAACTGCACAAAGCGTGCCCTCTCCCTACCCCCCAGGAAAGATTGTGCTATTTTTGCCTTTTCTGTCTGTTATGTTTGAGTTTCTCTCTTAGGAAAACTCTCAAGCTCCACCTTAGGGTTTACTGTACTGTATTTATTTTAAGTCTACGCAGTACAGTATGGACCATTTCTCAGGGATGCATAACTGGTACGCCTGCTCACATGCTCGGCCAACGTACTGCAACGTGTGCCGGGAGGCATTATCTGGGGTCACGTCGCATGGACTCTCATGTGAAGGTAAAAGCACTTTATTGTCTCTCACTCAGGGCATATTGCCATGATAACTCACTACTGTATTCCAAAGGTGGTTTAAAACAATGGAACTGTTGTTTACTGTCTACAAAATGGGCTAGAAGAAAAGTGACACCGAACACTCAGAAAGCTACAGAATATGTAAGAATGGAACTCTTATGGTCTTGATCCTGCATTCCTTTTGCTCTCAGATTCCTGTTGGCTTCCTGGGGAATTTGCTGGATGCATAACGAATGCAGGATCTGGTCCTGAGAGGGTTGTAGGAAGATGACTTTGTGTGTAGTTTTAATGCTGGTTCTTATGTTGTTGGATCTGGCAGCGGTGTGGTGAAACACTTATTTTTGATCTGCCAAAATCATTGCTATAGAATATTAGAATTTTCCAAATCTGAAGTGTGAAAGTATCCATTTTTGAAGAATCAGATTGAAAGTGTATTTTGTATTATTCACAGCAGCAAGTGCATGTCAGTGTTTGAATCTCAGGAGGTTAATCTTGCTCAGCTTTGGTATAGGAGACATTCACAGCTTCTTGCGGCTCATACTTCTAGTGTGGAGAAGGTTACACCTGTGATGTGTAAAGGGGTGCAGGCATATTTTACTGTACATATGTCATATTTAACGAAATGGGATAAATTAACCCATTTACAATCCAGCGGTGAAAATGAGGAGCAGGAGTTAGCAGCTAGAGCAAAATAGAGTTTTTTAACGAACTCAGTACATTCAGCTCTGATAGTTTTGCCATTGCTAACAAGGCAGAGGGTGCTCTCTTTTGGAGCAGACATTTGAAGCTCTGTGTTTCACTGCTTAGTCAGCCTTTATGCTCATACTGTCATATCATGTGTTCAGTGGCAGGATTAATTTATTTTTGTTCCTCTTTAGTATGCAAGTTTAAAGCTCACAAACGGTGCGCTGTCCGGGCAACCAACAACTGCAAATGGACGACACTGGCGTCTATTGGGAAGGATATAATTGAAGATGAAGATGGGGTATGTATTGGCCTAGACCATGTCCACTCTGGGTTGGAATAGCTGGAACTATGGAGTCTACTTTGCATATGTCCCTCCACATATGCTGCTTTTGAGACATCAGGGTGAAATTACTGGAAGCAGTTGAAGCCTTCTTTCCCCAAGTCCTGATGTGGAAAAATTAGGTGGAACTGCATGGCCTGGGGCTGGCAAATACTCTGTACAATTAACTGTCCTGTGGAAACAACCGACTTTGTCTTTAAATGCAAATGGTATGTAAAGCCACTTGGTGTCAAAAAGTGATGTTCTTTATGAAAGAGCCTTCCATTATTACGCATGTGTTATATTGATAGGATTCCCTGATGGCCAGAGACCTGTAGCTATGGACCATCAGAACATGGTGCTTTGAGGTTGAGTAGTTAAGGGTGAGGTTCCCTATGTCTCAGTCTTGGGAAAGGAAGGATGGTTAGGACTTGGGAGACCTAGATTCAAGTTCCTGCTCCACCACAGACTTCCTTTGTGACCTTGGGCAAATCACTTAGCCTATCTGTGCCTCAGTCCCATGTAAGTACTTAAGATAGATAAATAGGTATTTCCTAGAGAGTGCCCTTGCTGACCTCAGGCATCACATGTGTGCGTGTCTCATTGCTACACCATGTCTTATATTCTCAGAGTTGTAGTCTGGAATCTCAGTGGTCCCTCTGTGCTTGGTTTGCAGATTTCAATGCCACACCAGTGGCTGGAAGGAAACCTCCCCGTGAGTGCCAAATGCATGGTGTGTGATAAAACATGTGGCAGCGTTTTGCGCTTACAAGACTGGCGTTGCCTCTGGTGCAAAGCCATGGTGAGCTGAGTGAACGTGGTGTACCTCTGTAATAGTGTCGTCTCCTCACTGCTCAGTGTACACATGCCTGTGTGCTCTGTTACCGCCGTTTGTGTGAAGCGACAGTTCAGGCCAAGTTCTCATTCAAATGTATCCATGTTCTTCTCCATGTCATAGGTGGCCTGCAAAGGGTAAGAAGTAAGGCTTGTGCCTAGTTGCTTCACTGGGTGTATATATAAGGCCTGAAAAGATTTTTCACACCAAAAATACTCTGGGACTTTTTTTTCTGCCTGTGCGTTCCCTTAGAAATACCTGGATTGTGATGTCTGTCCATCGTCCTTTTACCAGAGGTCTTTCGTGAAAGAATCTACAGTGTATAGGGCATGTCCTTGGCCCTTAGCTGCAGTGGGTGGAGATGATGAATCTTTAACAAACCACTGTTTATAGCTGAGTAGGTATTAACAGAAACAAACAACAAAGCAGGGTGCTTTAAACCACTTCAATAAAAAACATTTCCCCTCCCAATTCAACAGGTTTCACTTGCTTAATATCTATGACATCATAAATCCTGCTAGTTTTCCAGTTGGTTATAGGGGTATTAAGGAAAAAAGGCAGTACATGAATTTCTCATGTTAAAAATAAATAAATAAAAGAAATTAAAAACAAAATAACCCTTATGCCGGGCCTTCTCTGTACATCAGAAAGGAGCAAAAAGGTCATTAGCCTAATTTCTGTTTACCTGTGCAGGGCACTTTATCACCCTCCTTTCTTTCTTATCTTACCCCACACCATGTCAGTTGCACCCACACTATGTATTCACCCTACTTCCTCCCATCTCTCTGCTTTTCCATTCTCTGTGTTCCTTCTTTCTCTGCTCCTTTTTCTTTCCCAACTTTTCATTTTATTCCTACTTTCTGTGTCCCCTCTTGGGCCAAAATGTTGAAAACTGGGTGCTTGAAGTGAGACTTCTAAATCCAGATTTAGGCACCTAACTGAGAGGCCTGATTTCCAAAAACGTTGAGCACCCAGCTGTTCTCACTGAGGTGTGTGAAGTTATACCAAGGATTAACTTGGCCCTGTGGGTCCCAACCTTGTTGTCATGTGCTCTGAGTGCCAAGTGCCCATCTCAAAAGGAATGGCAGCGTGTATAAACAGGAAGGGCTGAGGAAAGTTAGCAGAAGAGATGAATGAATTGTGAACCCAGTTTGCTGCGTGGAGTATATCTACACTGCAGCTAGGATTGATCTACCTAGCCCAAGTAGACAGACTCTCATAGAATCATAGAATATCAGGGTTGGAAGGGACCTCAGGAGGTCATCTGCTCCAACCCCCTGCTTGAAGTAGGACCAATCCCCAATTTTTGCCCCAGATCCCTAAATGGCCCCCTCAAGGATTGAACTCACAACCCTGGGTTTAGCTGGCCAATGCTCAAACCACTGAGCTATCCCTCCCCCATTATCAGAGCTTGAGCTGGCATGCTAAAAATAGAACTGTGGACATTGCGCTCCTGCAGAGACTTGGACTAGCCAAAAGAGCTCAAACCCAAGGGAACAATGCACTTGAAAGCCCAAGCTGCAACATCTGCAGTGCTAATTTTAGCACACTAGCTCAAGCCCTGCTAGCGTGAGTCTTGGTCCCAGCTGCAGGGTAGACATACCCTGGGGTTTGTCTACTCAGGACACTGAGGAAAGTTAAGACAGTTAACTAAAGGTGTGAAGTTAATGTGCATAAGTGAAAATGCTTTAAACCTGTGTTTAATGTAGCTTATGAATTAAGGCAACTTTACTTCTGAATGAGTGTCCACAGGGTTTTCATGCATTTTAATTTATGTTCATTAACTTCACACCTGTAGTTAAGTTGCCTAAGTCCTCATGTAGACAAGCCTTTAGACTGCTTTCTTTAAAATATCTTTGGTCACTTCATACTGTTGATTCCCATTTCTTTAGATGCCCGCCCCCTTCCTGGCTGTTCAAGTCCTGTTTTCAAAGTGGGATGGGTTTCTTCATTGTGGAACAGGACCTAGAAGGAGCTGGCTGAATACAGTTTTATTATTTCAGGTACACACAACCTGTAAAGACTTGTTACCAACTAAGTGCCCCCTCGGCCTCTGTAAAGTATCTGTCATCCCTCCCACGGCTCTGAACAGCATTGATTCAGATGGTAAGTATCCACTAACATCTTCCCCTCTCTCTTTCAGTTACAGGCCTTTCAACTAGATCTTTTTACCCCAAGGCCCTGAACTGAATTCTGCTAAAATTTCAAGTAAATCCCAAACTGGAGGTTTTGACTGAACCATGGGAATGAATAACCTCATCAGCACTGAGTTCCTTGGGCTGTTTATTTTGATATTGCATTCAGTTTATTTGCTATTGGCCCAAAAGTTTGCTGCAGCTGTTGGTTGTTCATACGGCAAAATGCAATTTTGGGAAGCTGGCAATTTGAGCATCTGGCTAGAAGAACTGCAACATTTGACCTCATGATTGGCGGCAGGTGGTTCATGCTGGATTCAGTGCTGTGTCCATTTGGCATTTACTCTGCATATGTCAGCATCTCAGAGAAAGTATTAACCTCTTCATCCCTGTGCTTGGAGAACGTTACTCCTGGGTGTGAAGTTGTTTCTTTCTTTCCCCCTCCCCTAGTGCAGCTTCATCTTTTCTGTGTTCTTTCTTCCCACTCAGGGTTCTGGAAAGCCACTTGCCCCCCGTCCTGCACAAGCCCCTTGCTGGTCTTTGTCAACTCAAAAAGTGGAGACAACCAGGGTGTAAAATTCCTAAGAAGATTCAAACAGCTGCTGAATCCGGCACAGGTCTTTGACCTTATGAATGGAGGACCTCACCTTGGGTAGGGAAATATTCTCTGGATGAGCAGATTCCTTGTAAATACCAAAAAAACCCCAGCAATGATTGACTCTTTGATTTGAAATCTCTTCTCTCCCCCCCACCCCTCCCAAAAAAAAAATCTAGCAAGGGTACTATTCCTCAGAGAGAACTGTATATATGCAGAATGTGGAAGGGCTTTCGCTAGCTGTTTTTGAGTTATTGATCAGCCAAAACCAGATCTTAATGTTGAAATGCGTAGTTTCCATTCTCTAATAACTGCAAAACAGCGGAAGGATTTCCCTGAGATTCCAGAAGCTCCTCTTTGGGAGGAGACCAAGCATGGAACGCTTCAGCCCCAAAAAGCAAGTTATGTGAAGACAGGCTTCTAAGAGCCATCCTGATCTAACTGTTGTTCTTGCATTTGCTATGATGAGAAATGGGATTTTGTAGATGGCACTCGGATGCTGTCAAAGTGAGCTGTATAGAAATAGCTGCAAATAAAAATGATATCCACAGAATAAACTTCGACCTCTACCCTGACCACTAAGTCATTGCTCCTGGGCTGTTTCTAACATCTCGAGCCTCGTTCACATGGGCAAATGCCTTTTTAATGAAAAAAAGCCCATCACACGTGTTTCCTTTTCTATTCCCCCAATATGGCTTGAATAAAAGCAGGAATTTCCAATCATACTGAATTGGGGTCCAAGATACTGAATTGGGCATCCACTTCTGGACCATGACCATTTTAAAATCTAATAGCTCATGAACTATTGTAGCAACCATAGACATTTTGTTCACCTTAGCAGTTTGCAAGATATTGGACCTGAAAACTGAAGCACTCTGATTGATGGAAAAGTTATATTAGATCATTTTTAGAGGGTTATAAAATTAAATAGTACTAGTTATTTCCTCTCTCTGCCTGTATGGTTGGATCTGTGGTACAAAGACACACGTTTTCAAGGGGAGGGATATGAAAAATAGTATCAAATAATTTTCTCAAACTTTTAAAATTGCTTTTTTGTAGAAAAAGAAAGTGGCAACAACAAAATAAATGATGATGTGGTATAATGTTCATTGAGTAATTTCCAACTCATGCCAGTCAAACCATGCACCACAACATGCCATCATTTATGACAGCTTTTTCTCAATGCAGTGGTGATTGTTAACAGTAATATGATTTTTCTGTAGTGCTGTAGCAAATTTATTTAGTACAGGCAATACCCTTGGAGGCTTTACAGTAAGAACCACAGACAGCTTTTAAAAAAGGTTGATTTTTAGGCCTAATATTCTGAACAGTGTCCATACTAGCCCAGATGAATGGGAAAGTTACACTTTTCTTGGTGGTGAGTTGTTTTCCTGGTTGGAAAGCAGACAAGACAGCAGAGCAATGATTTACAGACTACCTTTGCGACAGAATTTTGAGGTTTAATCTCCTGTTCCTGAACTCTTGCATGTACTGAATCCCCATTCTTGCAGTCTTGCTTTAATTGCCATGGTTCTGAATATGGAGGCATTGAATTCAGAACAATCCAAGCCATGACAAATAACCTAACTGTATACAGAACATCAGAAATCTGCAGACAGGAATTAATTCATCAGATTATCAGCCGCCAAATATTTGTTTCCTCTGCTGTTGAGAGTAAAGTAGGCTGATGCAGAATTGGAGTGCCCTGGTATAGAGTCTCCATTCTGTACAGTGAATAGATATGAACATTGCACATAGCTGTATTTGTACTTCCTTTTTACAACGAAGAATTCAAATTTACCTGAAATCTAGCAGTGACTCGTGTTCATTGAAAAAACAGTCTAGCCAAAGCTACCAAGCAAAGTTTGTAACCCAGACTGAAATAGCTAATCACTCCTGTTTCTTTAGTAGCACATTATTCTTCCCATCTTTTTTTTTTTTTTTTTTTTCTCCCTCCTGTAGTTTACGTTTATTCCAGAAATTTGACACTTTCCGGATTCTGGTTTGTGGTGGGGATGGAAGTGTTGGATGGGTTCTGTCCGAAATTGACAGCCTCAATCTTCACAAACAGGTACCTGCCCACAGGGCTTGTTCATGTGTAAGAATGAAGAACAGACAACCACGGGTGAAGAGGACTCTGATCAGACAGAAATACAGTTGTGCCAGGAGTGAAGCAACTAAAAGCTTCCCATAGCTGGTGCTACTGCAGTAACTTCTGCTGAATGGGACACCCCTCACAGTCAGTGCTCCTACACAGTTCCCTCCTGTGACAGCCAGCTATTGGAGTAGCTCTGAGCATTCGCTCGGTCTGTGCTCCTACACCATTCCCTACATAGATTTCTGCCAGGAGAAAGCTGGGACTAGCTCCCAAAAGGCCAGCGCTCCTATTCCAGTCCCTCTAATAATTCTAGGAGAGGATGAGAGTCCCTTTGTGTCAGAGTCCAGGAATAGCTAAATACTTTCCCAAAGTGAGTGTTATGTGTGCTGTGTTAATTCTGGAGATTTTCTCCTGGAGATCCCTGTGCCATTCCGTTAGGAAAGGCAATAGCACCACCTGGTGTAAAATGAGAACATTTGAGCTCTGCCCAGCTGTTGAAAGGTTTTCTTTGTAGTGAATAGGTCAGGAGTATCACTGGAATCTACTCCCCTCTCAATTCACAGCTTTTTCTGGTTGTGGTCAGCCCTAGCTGGCATCCTCTTTATCTTATGACTAGTTTTCTCTCAGGGATTGATCTAGTTTGGGAATCAGTGAGGTTCTTCTCAGTGTTGTTTTTGGATCAATGGGGCTTGTGTTTTCTCTTTTGGATATCCATATTCGTGGTCTTTTCTTCTGGTGCAGTGCCAGTTGGGAGTGCTGCCCCTGGGTACAGGAAATGACTTGGCCCGGGTGCTAGGATGGGGATCTGCATGTGATGACGACACCCAGCTACCACAGATCCTGGAGAAGCTGGAGAGGGCCAGTACCAAAATGCTGGACAGGTGAGTGTCAGCCCAACCACAACATCCATATCTCTGACTCAAGTTCTACCACCGGAGTGTGTGCTAAGCTCTGTTCTGAGACATCAGCCTCCCAGGACAGTCCTACCGTTCCTGACTCTTATCTGCCTGAATTACTGACTAGTTTCACCAATGGTTCCCCGTTATGCTCCTGCCCCCAGTTGTTATCAGGGCAAGGCATTCTTACATTGCTTATTATCCCTGCAGAATAATCGCACCAAGGAGATATTGTGCAATATAGAAGTGACTAGTAACACGTGGCAGGAGAGAGGCCTCCCCTTACTGCCCAGCGTTACACATTCATCAATGATGATTGTAAAATGAGTTCAGTGGTTTCAACCTACTCCCAAACCACTACACAGTTTGTTATGGATGATCAGAGGAGATCTAAGGCTGCAATAAACTCATAGTAGATAGATATGGCAAGGATGTTATGTTATTTTGTACATCCGCTTCCCTATCCTGCGGTATAGTCTTGAGCATTATGTCATGTCTAGAAGTTGGGTGGTGGAGTTCGATAGCATAGTGAAATTGACAAGGTCCACAATCTCTGAACTCCAAAAATCTTCTCAGTGTAACTTGGCTGCATTACAGTCCGTGATTTTGACATCAGGTGTTCATTCAGGATTTGAAATAGCTATTTCATGTCTGAATCAAAAAGTAAAACTGAAAGCTGAAGTGGACATCTGTACTGCTAGTGTTTATTTCTAGATCAAGCTGACGCTTAAAAAATATATCTGCAGCAGCCTTTGAGACTTGCGCCATGGAAATTCTCATGGCAAAACCTGCAGTTTTTTTCTGTTAGAGAAGGTGGGGGTAATGAATAGGGAATACTAGGGACGTTGGGATGGAAAGGGATGTTTGTTTGGAGGGTATCACTCCTTCCCTTCCCCCAGTTCAAACCCCTTTACAGGTGACCTGCTGTGACACTAAGCACCCCTGTATGTGACACATGCATCTATAGGAATGTGGTCTTTTTTTTTTATTCTGAATGCACATGTGCATTGCCTTTCATTCAGGTCATATAAAGAGCCCTTTCATTCTGTCTTAGTCCCCGGTTGTTTGTATTTCTCATGACGAGGAGGCTATCAGCTTGGTAGTAATAGTTGCAATGGTTTCATTTCGATAGGTGGAGCATCATGGTGTATGAAACCAAACTCCCTCGTCAGTCATCGACTTGCACAGTCACTGAAGATTTCAGTGAGGATTCTGAGGTACTTAGCCAGCTGCAGAGGGCTGAAGACTGGGAGGGAATTCAGCTGTGGATGGGCTCAAACCAGACAAGGGAGCAGGCTATGGAGAAGAGAATTTAAATGAAGTGGGCTTGGGCTCTACATCAGAGGGGTGACGTGCTGTAGAGAAGGATGGGAATTGGACTGCCGAAAGCAATAGACTCCTAAGGAGGCATGATAGGAGATAGGGTGCTGCAGAAATGGGGACACTTCCGTATTAGGAAAGTGAAGGGCTGTAGAAGAAGACAGGTTGGGTTGGAAGTTATATTGGCTTTTCTGTACACTACCATACAAGGCAGCATGCTGTAGGGGCTGCTGAAAACTGCATGGCATTCTCAGAAGTCATAAAAACCAGTGTTTTCTATTCCCAAGTGGATGGTCCTGAGCCCCAACTCTGTGACACGTTGACAAGCTGGTAGAAATTCGTTCCGTAATCAGACACTGGTCTGGCGTGACTAACTGTGATCCGTACCATAGAGCTCTCAGAGGAAACCCAAAGAAAGTAGAGTGAATAGAAATCACAGCCCTGCACCTTAGGGTGCACTATGGGAAGCCCAAGTGTAACACAGCATATGGGAACCCTGGCCATGGGTCTAGGCAGACCATGGGAACAGTAATCTAACAGCTTGTTTCTGTCTGTCGCTAGGTGCAGAAGATTCTCTTCTATGAAGATTCTGTGGCTGCTCATTTGTCCAAAATCTTGACTTCTGACCAACACTCTGTGGTCATCTCCTCAGCCAAGTGAGTATTTCCAGGAGAGCCCATTGAAGGGGATCAAGGGGAAAAAGTTACTCTGAGAATGGTGAGCAAACCTGTGAATGACTGTCTTGCCTGCCTTCTGTGCCTAGGGTGCTTTGTGAGACAGTGAAGGATTTTGTGGCTCGAGTAGGGAAGGCCTATGAGAAAGCGACGGAAAGCTCGGAGGAGTCGGAGGTCATGGCCAGGAAGGTATGTTGGGAAAAGAGCACTTCAAATGTAGAAAGGAATGAGAGAAAACCACTCTGCTGTCAGAGAGACCCAGCTGGCGTGTGTACAGCAGCAATCCAACAGGCAGGGGGCTGCCCAGTTCCACTGGTATGGTTGTGCACAAACCTTCTGCTTTAACCTGCAGTGCTCTGTCCTGAAGGAGAAGCTGGACTCCCTTTTGAAGACATTAAATGATGAATCTCAAGCCTCTTCATCTCTATCAAACCCACCTCCCACCATTGCAGAGGAGACAGAAGATGGTGATGGATCTGGCAGTGCTTGTGATTCTTCTAGTGACCACTCCATGGGATCATCATGCACTGCCCGTCCCCAGATATTCCGGCCTAGAGAGCAGCTAATGTTGAGAGCGAACAGCCTGAAAAAAGCCATTCGTCAGATTATAGAGCATGCAGAAAAAGGTAAGAGGTGGGTAATTCTGCCTGCAGTTCATTGTCTGCTCTTGGGACATGTACGTTGCCTTTCCTCCAGGGAGGAGCAAGATTCATGATTTAACAGCAACATTCCTGATCTGTATGACAATCTTCCAGTAAGCCTGTATGCATTTTTTCCCATACAAAGAAGGGTTCCTACGGGATTGACCTTCCACCCCTAGGCCACCAGTTAGAAAATCTTTGCCATCATATGGCTGTTCAGTGCTATTCTCAATCTGGCCCTTGTTAAAGGGCTCACATCAAAGGCATATAGTAAGAGTCCTAGCCTCTCCATCTTCCTGTCGCACTGAAGGACCCACCTCTTCGGTAAAGCATTCCCTAAAGAACCAGAACAGAACCAAACCTGGCAGCTGGGCACCTTCTCCATCTCTTCAGACTTAGCATTTCTCCTCTGTTGGTGGTGGGGACTGGCGTAAATCAGCACTGCCTGGACAGCGTTTGTCTTCCTCCTCAGGGTTTATTTATCAGTATTGCCAAGGCAGGCCTCAGGGCAGGCCCAAGGAGCACTTCTCCACTGAATAAAAGAAACAAATTCACAACACAAAATAAAAGGGGGATACCTTTCCTTGCCCCCTCTTTGCGGGTTGGGGGGTATTGTCCTGTTGTTGGCTTCAGGGTGCCAGGTTGGTTGTTTTCTCCCATAGAGGGGAGAGCAGCCTCTCACCCTGGAGAAGCCTTTCTTCCTGCTGCCACTGGCCGTGCCTCAGCTTGTCTCCCCCTCCGCTGCCCCCCAGAGGTTTTGAAAAGTCACAGGAAGCCCATAATTGGATCCATGTGTCTCTAGTTGAGCTAAGGTAACCTCTATTCAGCTTGTAGGGAAGGGCCTTTATCATTCATGGGCTAATATACCTGCCTTCCATCATTCTCTTACAGCTCTCCAGCCTAGCGTGGTCACACAGCACACTCCAAGGTAGAAGGCAACAATTAAACCAAAGAGTAGAATGGCAAATTGGCTGGCCTGCTGTTTTCCGCAGTCCATGTACAATGTGTAAATACTTCCAGGGGAGGTGCTTTAGAAATACTTTAGATAGATTGGATCTAAAACCTAAAATCATGGTTGGCTTTTAATTGGCACCTGGACTGACTGTTTCATACTCAGTAGGCCCACTGTGTGCTCACTGGCCCTTTGTGGCCCAGCTCCAGTGGGACACACCAGCTTCCATGCCTGTGACCCATTCCCCTCTCCCTGCCTCCCCTCAGCTCCAAGTTCCAGTCCCTTCGAAAGTGTCAAAGAGGAAATCCTGGTTGAACTGAGAAGGACATATGTACTGGTGTATTACAGAAGGGAGAGAAAAGCATAAAAGTCAGATATTTAAAGTCTCTGCACACCTAAATGAGTACAACCGTAAGCAACCTTAGACTTGGCAGTAAGCCTGAAGTTGCAAATCATTGAAATATTATTGGATTTACAACAGTGTAATAGTCTGGCAGTGATCTCTGTCCTTTGTCAGAGGAATAAGAACGGATGGGGACAGGTTGTGTCTGTGAAAGAACAAGGCTGTTAGTTCCATCCAGAGGAGGTTTTGATTTCTACGAGTAATACATTACCATTTGATTTCACCATCCCGTGAACAAATGAGTTCTGTTGCCTTTTGTGAACATATTTGCTTAAGTCCTCTGTGCCGTTTCATTTCCAAACACACACATTTAATTCCTTCCTTCTTTTTTATTGGTTTATGACCAAGCCCTCTTTTCTTCACATGATACTAGCGTTGGTGGCCATTTCAAATGACCTATTTTATTGTCACGGTCTGGGCTGAGCAAACAGAAATCTGACATGCACATCAGTTAGCGTCTTTCTGTTTGGCTAGCAATTCCGGGGAACACCTCATGCAAATAAAGGCAGGTCCTTTACTTGTAGCATAGCTCAAATGAGAAATAGGTCCTTAGGAAGTATAAATACAGTTATGGCAAGCATTAAAGTTGGGCAAATTTTTTCACAGCCCATCAAAGCTCTCTTGATGGTGGTCTCAACAGAGAGACCAAGAAATGCATGGGCCTGGAGACTGAAGTACCCTCACCCCAACAGCTGAGTCCTCCAGGTTGGAGCTGAGTCATGTTAAATGGTGTGGAAAAGTCAGTCTGCATTGTCACGGCCATTCATTGATAGATGAATTCAGCACCGTCAGAACCCTCATCCTACTGTCATTTAAGTCAGAGAGAGATTTGTCATTAACATCAATGGGAGTTGAATCAGGCTTATAATTTGGTATCTTTCATGAAAACTAATGTGTTGGGTTTTTTTTAAAGTAAGGAGTTCTGTGGATCGCCCCAGTCAAGACCCTGAGGCAACTCTTTGGATTAATTCTGGTGTGGGAATAGAATTTTGGGGGTAGTATTGTATTTCCTTGCTGTGTGCCAGCCTGCCCCCTTCCCTCTGTATTCTCATGACAGAGTTGTAAGACACATGTCTGATTTCTCTCTCTGTCCAGCTGTGGATGAGCAGAATGCCCAGACACAGGAGCAGGAGGGCTTCATCCTGGGGCTTTCCACCGCTGAGGAGGGAAAGGAGCGGAGGAACGAGGATAAAACCTCCCTGCAGCCATCGCACAGTGACAACTATGGAGTCCCCAAAGGGAGGAGTCATCGGAAAGGTACTAGTCACTGTCAGGCAGCCCAGGTTCCTGCATTTGGACAAGCACTAGGGCTCCCATTTCCATAGGAGCTTTAGAATATTTCTGTGCCCATCCCTTCTTGGAACCTGTTTTCCTCCAGTGTGAGGTTGGTGATAGTTCTGTAACCTCAGCTCAAAGGCCTCACATCTTCTCCATGCTTAAATCCTTTTGCCAAACAGTCTCCTTCCTGCTCAGAGAGGAACCTCTCTCAGATCTCTGAGGGTTTGGTCATGATCTTAGTGTTCAGTTTGTAAGACCCAGGAGCTTCATTAGGCTTATTCTGAAAGCAGCAGCCAGTCTTCTCAGTGCTGTCAGCTTGCCATGCTCTCAGGTGTCCACTCCACTTCCCTGACATTTTCTTACTGGACCCCTGCCTTCCTGCCACAGATACTAGAGCAGGGGTGGGCTAACTTTTTGGCCCGAGTGCCACATCGGGGTGCGAAACTGTATGGATGGCCAGGTAGGGAAGGCTGTACCTCCCCAAACAGCCTGGCCCCTGCCCCCTCCCACTTCCCGCCCCCTGACTGCCCCTCCTCAGAACCCCCAACCCATCCAACCCCCCCTGCTCCTTGTCCCCTGACCACGCCCTCCCAGGACCCCCTGCCCCTAACCGCCCTCCCCCCCTCCCCCACCGGGACTCCACCCCCCATCGACCATCCCCTGCCCCCTCCCGAACCTCCACCCCATCCAACTATCCCCTGCTCCCTGTCCCGTGACTGCCCCCCGGGAACCCCTGCCCCTTATCCAACCCCCCGGCCCTCTTACTATGCTGCTCAGAGCATCATGACTGGCAGACACGCCACCCAGCCAGAGCTAGACACGCTGCCACTCTGCCCTGCAGGAGCGCACAGCCCCGCTGCCCAGAGCGCTGCCTGTGCGGCGGCATGGCTGCGGGGAGGGGGGACAGTGGGGGAGGGGTTGGGGGCTAGCCTCCCTGGCCGGGAGCTATGGGGCCGGGCAGGACGGTCCCGTGGGCCATAGTTTACCCGCCTCTGTACTAGAGCAAGGAACCAGCTTGTAATCACTGTTAAGTGAGAAAATTGTAAGAGAGCCCTATTCACTCTAAATACATTCAGAACTGAACTGTGTCTGTGGACTAGCCAATACCCATCATCTGTTTTCTTCTTCAACTGAAGCCAGACCTCTCTCATCTCCATTCCTAGTATTAGTTCAAGGTATTTCTGTTCCTCACTGCTGGTACCAAGTGTTTGTGTGTCTGTCTGTTGCACTTGGGCCACACCTTTTTGTCTCTTCATGACTCTGGTTCTGTCTCTTTGCATAACTGTGCTTTGTATTGTCTGGAATGTGTTGATGTTGAGTGACTGGTAATTTTACCTTCTGTCCCCTGTTCCTTACTGCTTGTGCAGTGCTGGTGTTGTGCTTGTTTGAGCAATACACAGTGTTTGTCAATTGCAGTGTTTTGTGTTGTATTTTGTAGTGTCCAAATCTCCTTGTGAAAGGCTAATAAACAAAGGAAGTTTATCGCTGGGCAGCTCTGCATCTCTTCCTCCCCAGACAGGAAACCGGGACAACCTGCCAATGCTCAACACAAAGATCCTCTACTCGAGTGAGTGTCTCACCCACCCCTTCCCATTCAGGCAACCTGCTGAGCTGGGGTAACAACAGCATAGCCTCAGCTCTCCAGCCGAGGGCATGGAATGTTTGTCTGATAGCCGTTCTTGTAGATAAACCGTTGCAAGAGCCAAGTTGGAGAGTAATTTGTTTGCAGGTAACTTTCCAACAGGCTTGAATAGTGAAGATGTTGGGAAAAGATTAGAATCACCCCCAGCTGAGACCAAGACACAGATTTAATGGCTGCAGTGTAGAGACAGGATTTAGGTCTTGATGATTGCACAAAGGTAACGACCTCATAAGCTTAACAGGAGGTTGATGCAATGGTAAATAAGTGTAAAATTCTCAATACAATGCTGGAGTCTGAGTTCAAGAGAGGCCTGAGAGTGAAGGGTGGTCAAGGCCGAAGTCACTGGCAGTACTTTCTGTCTCCCTTGTTCCCATCTCAGAGATCCTGCAGCTATTTCTATCCCTTGGTGTTCTTAACAGGTCACTCACTGATAACTTTAACCCCACAAATCCTAACTTGTTTGTTTACATTGGTGTGTTCTTGTCCAGAAAGAGTCGGGGTCACTTTCTCCCTGACTAAACCTGGCACGTTTTTGTTGCTAGCTGATAATGTGGAGAGCAAGATGCAGCAGCTCCTGAACAGAGTGGTGTGCAGCCTTGAACCCCACTTCTGTCCTCTCAGTCTAGTCAGGCAGAGACCCGGCTGCGCTCCTTGCCCCAGCAGCAGGAGAGAGCTATTGCAGTAAGATCACTTCTGTCCCGTCTTCCCCAGGCACGGACCCTACCACACCCAAACCAGCAGAGAGACTTATGCACTTCCTTCTCACCTCCTTTACAGCTCAATTGCTAACTGCATCTTGCTGGAGGGTAGAAGAATGCTCTGGAGCCCTCTTTGGTGCTGGGGGCTATACAAATGGAGACACATGGCCTTTTTAATTTGCCTTTTTCCTTTAAAAAAGAAAAGGCAAAAGTGGATTCCCCACCATAAAGGGGTGTGTGTGGAATCTCTTTTTCCAGAAAGCCAAAAATGATGACAGCCCTTTTCTGGCCCATTGTAATGTTTTGATCCCAAGTAGAAGAATTAACACCTATGTTTGGACCCAGTGCTCGTTAGGGTTGAGCCCTGAAACTAGTACTTTTCAGATGTCTGATTTTATTGTTTTTCCAGTGGGGGTATATGTCTCTCACCTCTGTCCTCTTGGCTCTGGGAGTAAATAACAGTTCTTTGCCCAGTGTTAACATGCTCTGTCCTCCATATTTAATAAACTCCATGAGATGCCCTACATACTATTCCCTCTTTATTTTCTCCCCCAGATATTCGTGCTGGTATGTCTGGTTCTCTGCCTGGGAGTTCGGTCATCAGCCGATTGTTGATCAGTGCAGATCCCTTTAACTCTGAGCCAGAAAACCTGTGAGTATGCAGAGGAGCTAGACGGGAATGCATGGTTCCAGATGAACCTCTGTGTCCCTACATTGTGGTGAGGGAAGAGGGTTGGTTTTGAGAGTTAATTGGGGACTTAGGCGGCGCCGGGATGAAGAGATGTGTAAATCAGCCCTCCCATGCTGGATGTCAGTTATCAAGATGTATGGGCATGAGGAGTAAATGCAGAAGATATGTGGCTTCTAGTGAGAGAATCTAACCAAGGCCCGTCTCCTCCCAGGACCTGTGGATATGAGGGAGTGTCTCCCTCTCCCAGTTAGTGATATGGGCAAGGTCCAGCTAACTGTTCAACAAGGAATTCTCCAATAAGGTCCCTTCGATTCTGCAGCAGTCTGTAAATACTGCAGCAGCTTCATGCAAACACAAAAATGACACATTTTTCACTGACTGAGCTGTGAAAGTGACAAATGCAATCCCCCTATGGTGTTTGTCCCCAGAGCAAATCACATTCATTTGTCTGTGTCCCTAAATTTTCGATCGGTGTGCTGCAGATGGTTGTATTGGCTATGTCTGACGAAGCTGTACAGAGGGAAAACTGGACGGTTTGGCTGTGGCTAACGGGATGTTTGGGCCTTTTGGTGTCCAGAAAGGGAGTGGGAAAGGGGTTGGAATTGTGAGATAAACCCATTTTTTGGATGTTTCCAATCAAATATTTAGCAATAAAATAGCTAAGTATTGACATCTAAATCATCATCATTAGGTTCCACCCCACTGAGCTGAGCAGTTGACCACACTGAGTTATTGTTTCAGGCTCTGCTGAATCATGCAGATACCACCTTGTCAGTTACACTTTGCCCACATTTGTGAGATTTTCTTCACAGCCATAAGGGATGGAAATGTAACATTTTCCAAATGAAATCGTAGACTCTTGAGCTCAGTTCTATGGCACAGGAGTGGATTCAACTGCAGAGTCCATGGTTAGGGATTAGCAGAATTTACAGGACCTTTGACCCCCACACAGTGTGTCCAGACTGCTCTTTATGAAGTTTCTTATGGAGTAGTCGAATCAGCTCTCACTAGAGTACAGAAGATCCTGCTGGCCTCCTCCTCTTTTTTCAACCATCTGTGTGTCAGGAGATGTGGATCACTTTAACAAAAATTGTTTTTCTTTAACTTGGCAGAGAGTGTTACACAGAGAAGTGTGTCATGAATAATTATTTTGGAATTGGATTGGATGCAAAGATCTCTCTGGATTTCAACAACAAACGTGATGAGCACCCAGAGAAGTGCAGGTAGGTCAGTTCCTTGGGAGGCAGATTTTGGTCTTTGTGGTCTACAGTGATTGCATCAGACGTAATTACAGTTTATAATCTACTATGGCACCTTGAAGCTGGTCATCTGAAACGGGAATGAGTAGTTTCACCTTGATTACTTCCTAATTCAAGACATTGTAGATAACATGGGAGATTCAAGTAGCTAGCTCTGATATGGATTGGATGCAGTGGTTCAGGCATTTACTTCATGACCTCACTAGTAGCCTTTCTCGTATGGCTGCTTTTTAGCTTCGAAAGAATTGTGTCCCAACTCCAAATGCCATGGAACTCCATTCTAAGCCCGCACCCTGCCCTATATATCAGGCCTATAGTTCTACGGTCTTCAGGATACCTGTATAGAGACAGGGTCCTTCAAACAACCTGCGGTTAATGGGTTTTCTCTGTCCTGAGCAACATTCAGCAACACCCTTAGCTCAGTGATGTGTGTGACTGATTGCATCTCCCTCTTGGGAGCATCTGCACATATTTCTGACAGCTCATGTTAGTGGATCATCCCTAATTCCTGTTTCATTTTTTTCCAAGGGCAACCTCTTTTCAGAATACAAGGGGTGGCAATTTCCAGTGCTGCTTTCTTCTGAAAGAGGAGGACTCCTATTTTTAGGGGGTTGGGAGGTATCATTGAAATAATCTTTTCTCACAATCAGACAGTAAATGACGGTGCCTCATGCTGACTGTTGTATCTCTTGTACCTTTGTTTGTCCCTCTAAGAAGTCGTACTAAAAACATGATGTGGTATGGAGTGCTCGGGACCAAGGAGCTGCTACACAGAACATACAAGAACTTGGAGCAAAAAGTCTTGCTGGAGGTGAGAAAGAAAACGTTATGTGGTTTAATGTCTCCTTCTCCCATCCCAGTCAATTTTTATTTTTTTGCTTCTGATTGCGCCATTTATTTTAGCATCATTTATCAGTCTTTAACTGAATACATGAAGCCCTTCCAGCATCTCCGTCAGTCACCTTGAATCTGACCCAACCTGTTGATTCCAGAGGAACATTTCCATTTTCAGTCCTTGGGATTCCCCACCCCGCTGCACTGTTAGCCCATATCAACCCTCAGCCTGATGAAAGCAGCCTTTGCTGATACTAGGAAGATATTCCCATTCTTGTGATAGGAAATTACATCGTTTTAGAAAATGTTGACTAACACGCTGTTGAGCAAAGACCCTCAGCATAGGACAAGGGTTGTTGTGTTTGACATTGTATCTCCTGTAAACACCATTGTCCTTATCTATTCTGGTTGTCTAACATCGTATTAGTTAAGACATGTTCTACGGGGGTCAGACTGGGGAAGAAAATGGTGATATTTTTCCAGGCTTCCCCCAGAACATTAGCTCCATCCATATGAGTTGTCAAAATGCAACGCCACTCACAGCAAATTGTGCAGATGTTCAAAGTGAGATCACAATGCCATTGGCTCCACCAGGCTCTCTCAGCTGGACCGACCCCCAACCCCACCCCGCCCCACTTGGGGCTTAAATGTGTCCATGAGCTCTGCTACATTTCTAGAGCATGGCTCATGCTTGATTGGAGGGAAGAAGGGGTGGTATCTCCCAAACAGTACCTGCTTGTGTCACCAGAATGAAACAGCACTCACAGGAAATTGTGCCCCTTCCCCTTCTTTCTTACCTGAGGAATGTAGTAATTAATGTTGCCATTTAAACTGTCATCAATAGGCATTGAGAGTTAACATCTCAGTGAGATGAATGGGGCTCTTCATCACCCCAAAAGCTATTATTCCTGTCTGCATCAAATACTCTTGGCTCATATTTTTGCGTGTTATTTTTGCCACCATACTGGCTGGAGACTCGCTTTCTCTTTTTAAATAAAAGCTGAGATTCTGGAGAGCAAGCCAGTCACTCAGAGAAGTGCCGGGATAGCATATGGGCATCTACCAGCTATTTGAGCCCTGATGTTATACCATGATGTAATTTCCTGGTGTAGACAAGGCCAGTAGTCCTGGGAACTCATCCAGTTATGCAGGCAGTGTGCTTCAGTGCCAGCCCAGTGAGTGTGCCCTCGACAGTATCTGGAAAATGTTCTGCTCTCTTCAGCAGTCTGCCTAGTGATGACTGAGTAATCTGGAGAGGCTTTAAAATTGCTGCCTGCTAACATCAGCACAGCTATAAATGTGACATTATCTTCTATTCTGTGCAGTGTGATGGGCGTCCGATCCCTTTGCCCAGTCTTCAGGGGATCGCTGTACTCAACATTCCCAGCTATGCTGGGGGCACTAACTTCTGGGGAGGCACCAAAGAAGATGATGTGAGTATTCCTTGAAGGTGGCAAATGGGAATGCAACAAATTTCTTCAGTATTTACTGTTGAGTGCACCATTAGCACCTGAGATCTGACGGTTGGAACAAGAGCATATCTGGCTGAGGTTTCTCTGTGAAATGTGTGGGTACTGTGACAGGGCAAGGCCAGATGGCTATAGAAAAGTAGTGGGAGATAGATATATTAGCTCCAGGCTAAACAAATCCCTGGTACCAGGTTAAGTGAAATGGAAGCTGCTCCAGGTCAATTAAGACCCCTTGGGCCAATTAAGAACTTTCCAGAAGGCAGGGAGAATGCTAGGTTGATTGGGACACCTGAAGCCAATCAGGGGCTGGCTGAAACTAGTTAAAAGCCTCCCAGTCAGTCAGGTGGGTGTGCATGTCAGGAGCTGTGGGAGGAAGTTGCGCTATTGGAAAGGCTGAGTAGTGCACACCATATCAGGCACAAGGAAGGAGGCCCTGAGGTAAGGGTGAAGTGGAGCTTGAGGAAGGGAGGGCTGCTGTGGGGGAAGTAGCCCAGGGAATTGTACATGTCATGTTTCTAAAAGGTCAGCTACCATAGCTGATACTATTAGGGTCCCTGGGCTGGAGCCCGGAGTAGAGGGTGGGCCCGGGCTCCCCCCCCACCTTTGCCCCCTGATTAATCACTGAGGCTGGGAGACAACAGAGACTGTGCAAGGAAGGATAACTTCTTCTCACCTCCCTTGCTGGCTTATGATGAAAATGGCTCAGTAGACTGTGACCCTTGTCTCTAGAGAAAGAAGGGTTACATGGAGGGTCACTTTGAGCCTCTGAGGCTAGCGAAATCCGCCAGGAAACGCGGGACCCACGGAGCCAAGGACAGAGCTTTGTCACAGTACCCAAAAGTCAAACTTCAGCAATTTGTCAGCCACAGGGGTTCAGACTGGAGTTAGATCCTATTCCAATCCTTCTGACTTTCATGAAACGCAATAGATGAGCTCTGAGATGCCCCCCAATTCCTCTCCACTCAAAAGGCCTGCTCTAAAGCCAATTTAAGCTAAGGGCAGTCTTTCCATAAACTTCAGTGGGCTTTGCGTGAGGCTCCAAAATTTTGACCTTCAAATAATGGAGATAATCAAGTCCTGTAAGAATAATGTTGTATAGAGGCATGTGTGTCATCACTGTGCAGAAATGATCCTTTAGCTGCTTTTGGAAGCCCACTGGGAATACTGCGGCTACTTTTTCTCCTTCCTGGATCACTTCAGAATCCACATTGTTGCCTTATTGTTAATTATATAGCAAATAAACAGCAAAAGAAAAAGTCACAAATGTCCATTCGTGGGAGGGAAGGAAGCTTTTCTAACACAGAGAAATATGTGAATTGAATTCTCTCTCCCCTTGTGTCTGCTTAGACATTTACAGCCCCTTCCTTTGATGACAAGATCTTGGAGGTGGTAGCCGTGTTTGGTAGCATGCAGATGGCAGTATCACGAGTGATTAATCTACAGCATCACCGGATTGCACAGGTATCTGTTGCTTTTGTGAGCTCCTTGGCCAACCTTATGCCTCCTCCACCCAGAACACTTGGTTTGAAGGCTGTGATGTGTTTCTGCTTGCTGTCAGTCCCAACAGGGCAGAGAATGCAAAGCCTGTGGCTCTCAGACTCCCCTAGTCCTGATGTGGGGGCCTGCAGGGATCAGGGCTAGTAGCTTCAGATAGTATCGAGCATGGAGTGGTTTTCCACTGTTCGCTGTGATCTGGATAGATTGTGGCAGTTGAAACACTGACTAGAACAGCAGTCCATCAGATAACCGAAGGCATGATGTACCAGATGCCAGGGCCCCAAGGGAGTTTGCCCTGCACAGGAAGAACTGTGTGTGTGAATCAGGTGGTCCAGCCCCACCAGCAGCAGTTAGAACAAGGCTGTCGGACACAGGGAAACGTTTGGAGAGGAAATGTATACAACACCTCTTGTCTTTTGGTAACTTTTATTTTGGGACCCATTTAATACATTCATTTCTCGCAGTGCCGGACTGTGAAGATAGCAATCCTGGGAGATGAGGGAGTGCCTGTACAAGTGGACGGAGAAGCCTGGATTCAACCCCCTGGTTATATTTGGATTGTTCATAAGAACAGGGCACAGACGCTAACTAGAGACAGGGTAAGAGTAACCCTGCAGTACAGTAGATGTACAAGAGAGACATCCTTTAACACCATCTATACCCCAGAGAGGAATGCAATAACCTGAAAGACTGTAGAGAGACACATACATATCAGGTGTGCAGTATATACTCTTACATACACACACACACACTGTTAAAAGAATATTGGTAAGTTTTCAAAATCAAACATTCAGAAAACAGGAAATGCTAGAATTTAGGTTGGCCATGCCACCTTACCTTGGCCCCCTTGTGTGTATGCATACTGTCTTTAATGACATGATCACATACTATTTTTTCCGCAGGACGCCTGCCTCATTCTGTGCACTGGATGCATGAGACTCAGTTAATGAAGAGCTATTCAATGTTTTGTTTTCTCCTCGTTGTTCAGTGTGTGGTTCCAGGCCTTATTGGCCAAGCGAAGCAAGGTCCTACACTCAACTGAAAGGCATTTCTCTGTCTGTAACATGATAATATTTGAATGCTGCACCTGATCAATTCCAAAATTTGAGGGAATGTTCTAGGCATCATTGTCCAGAACCCCAGTGATTTGGAGGAAAACTGGAAGGAGGAAATGAACCCCTGGCATCTGGTTAGCAGACTCAGCAGTTTCAGCCAGCCAGCTCTGACATTGACTATAAACCATTGAGACCAGCTATTGACACCTTCCAGCGTAACAAAACTCCCCATGTGAGCTCTGCCCATCCTCTCAATAGGGATTAAAATTTTGACTTCCTGAATGTTTTCTATCACTGACGAAAATAAAAGATATAAGAATGGGGGGATGGGGAGCACATAGAAGTCCTAGGCTATGGGGAGAATGGGGGACCCTAGTATGGAGGAAAAGGCAATGGAGGGGGCAAACACATCCCCTGGTGTGGGGGGCACACAGAGCTCATGACATGGTGGGGAAGGGTGTGTTGGGAGAACCAGGGAATGACGGCACACAAAACCAGTGGGATGGGGGAAGGAGGAATGGGTTGCCCAGAGCCCCTGGCATGGGAAGACAGTGGGGGACAATGATAAGGGGGAAGGGGACAGTGAAGAAATGGGGGGCACACAGAACCCCTGGCAGGGGTGGAATGGGGGGCACATAGAGCCCCAGGCATGTGACAGATGGGGGGTGCACAGAGCCCCTGCCATTGTGGGGGAGAGAATGGGGGATTATGGTATGGGGGAGGGGAACATAGTGGACACACAAAGCCCCTGGCATATGGGGGCAAAAGTGATTGCAGAGAGTCCCTTAAATAGAGGGAGAGGGGAGAGTGGCACACGGGGAGGCTCTGGGGAGAGTGGAGGAGTGCCTGGAGTCCCTGGTGTCTGTGATGATCTTGGCCTACAGCAGCAACAAAGTGGGTGACCCTTTAGTTCACTGCACACTACTCACACCCTGCTCTGAAGAGAGAAGTGTCAATTTCCTCATGGGATTTTCTATGGTGCATACCACTTGAGAGCTCACAAACATTAATCATTCTATCTTCATAGCACCTCCTCAAGGTGAGAGGGTCTCATCCCTGTTTTACAGCTGGGAGCACAGGCATGGAGAGAGTACAGTCAAAAGTGTCCACTCATTTTGAGTGCCCAATTTGAGACACCTGGGGCCTGATTTTTCTTCAGACTGCTTAGCATTTGTAGCACTTTCTATGCTCAAAGCCCTGTTCCCACGGGCTTCAGTTGCAGTTCTGAGGGCTCAACCCTTCTGCAAAGCAGACTCCAAGGTACCAAGTTGGTCACTCAGAAAATGAGGAGAACACAGTTAGTGGTCATCTATGAAAAGTTTTGTTTAAGTGAGTTGCCCAGCATCAGCTAAGAACTCTGTGGCAAAGACAGGGCTATAATCCAGTTCTCCAGAGTGACATTCAGCTCCCTTAATGGTGAAACTGTCCTTTCTCTTCCTGCAGTCCCCTGTTTCATTCTGTACACACCTTCCAATTTTTGCAAAAAATGAAGTAGGGGGCCTACAGACAAAGTCTTCTTTTCTACACAAGCCTGCGTCATTCCGAGAGCAGGCCCATCCTGTGCACTGAATGAAGCAGAGAAATGGTCCTGTGGAAAATTAGTATGTGATCATGTAATTAAAGGCTGTATCATAATACATATACACAAGGGAGGGCAAACTAAGGTGGTACAGGCAACCTTAATTCTAACTTCTGAATGCTTGACTTTTCATGTTCTTTTAACATAGTTTTGTGTGTGTAATTTCCTGTTGTTTTTTTTTTAAAAAGCAAACTGGAAAAACAGTTCTAGTATTTGACACCTACATGGGTCATCAGCAGGGTTGGAAACTTCAGATTCATCACCTAGACCTCTGCCATTTGAGCTAACAGAGTAACTGATAGCAATAGTAGGTTGTCATCCTCTGTATGGACCAGCACGAGAGGGAGATGGACAGACAGTTTGGTAGTGGGTTTCATAGATATTAGTTGACAGCAGAGAAACGGTGAGACTCCGTCTTGGGTTCCATTCCAGGCTCTGGATGGGAGTGTATTCTAGTGGGCCCTGACTCTTCTGCTCATTCTCCTGAGCTTGATCCCTTCTGCCCAATCGCCTCCAACCTGTCCCAGACCTGTCTCCAGCCTCCACCCTAGCCCCCCTCAATACCCTACCCCCTGAGGTCATGTTCTAGCTCCACATTTTTAGCCTTTTTCCATGCTGCCTTGCCAGCAAGGGTGGGGTCATTCCCTGCTCTCCATTCTGATGCCTGGCCCCAGGGAAAGCCCTGCTCAGCCCCAAGTTGGAGTATGCCCAGTGTGGATAGAATCTTCAAGGACTTCACCTGTCAAGCTCTAGCAAGTTTCTACTGAGCATGCGCGAACTGCAGTTTTTAAAAGGCTTATAACTTGGCCAGATCTGTGTGGATTTTCATGGGGAAAGCCAAATGCCCGTTCCTTACATAAAGGCCACCCATTGCCAAATTTCAAGTCCCTGCTCCAAAGCATGAGGATGCTAAAGCTTCTCCAAGAAAAGGTGACCACAATTTTTTGACATTGCCAAAACAATGCCATTTTCCCCTAAACTCATTCTCAGGAACATCTGAACTGTTTGGACTGAAATTTTCCAACACAGAAAAAAAAGTAATGAGCCTGAGTCAAACGTCCAGCATGGGAAATTTCAGCCCAAATGTTTGTCACAGTTGTAAGCAACTGAAAACAGAAGGGTCTTAAAACGGGGTGTGTCAAGCAGCCTTCATAATTGGTGGTGCTGCCAGCCCTGCCTGTAATACAGGCACACACAGGCCCTGTGGGAAGGCTGGTGGAGGAAATGTTGAAATGCTTTCTCGGGGAGATTTGCAAGGTAGTTTTGTGTGCATTTTCCTTGTTTGTAGGCATTTGAGAGCACCCTAAAATCCTGGGAAGATAAACAGAAGTGTGAGTTGCCCCGGCCCTCCTCTTTCTCCCTGCACCCGGAGATCATGTCTGAAGAAGAGTCCACCCAGATTAACCAGTTTGGTCAAGCAGCGGGAGCTCTGATTCATAGGTGAGACCCGCTTCTCTTTTCCTGGGGCTCACAGCCCTACTCTGGCATCTTGTTCCTCTGGGCTCATGAGGCCCCCTCCTGGCTTCTGAGTGTGGTGCTCGTTGTCACACTCCCTTTCCTTCCAGAGCTGTCTGTCTTGTCTGATCACCTGCAGTGCTGTCTGTATCCTTGGGAATAGCCTAGAGCAATGTATAATTTCATCCGCTCACTGCATTACCGTAGCTGCACCAGAATTTAAATCTACAAAGTGAAGTTTTTTCAGTCACTGTGGACCAAATTCAGTCCTGGCACAAACAAGCACAGCTCCCTTTGTTCTTTCTTTCAGGCTGAGGTTAATTTTGTATTTTTAAAGAACGTGGGGACTTAGGTTCATCTGTTGTTCTAGCCCTAGATGTTGCCAGTGAATTTGTCAGAAATGAAACACCTGCTTCTCAGGGAAGAAGCCAGACTTGCTGGGGACCTTTAACCCAGAGCCGCAGCAGAGATTGGTGAAAGAGGACTTTCACACCAATACGCACACTTGCACTCTTTTTGCAGGTGTCCTGCTCACTGATATTAGCATTTAGGAGAAAATGCACAGAGTGGAACACCACAGAAGTCTTCTGTGAACTACCATGTGCATAGCTGCTGCTAAAATCACAGCCTACGTGTAGTATAGGGCCATATTTTAAACTCTAGCCCTGAGTTGTGCTTTGCAAAAAAAGAATGTGCACATGCCCTGCATTGGTGTAAGTAATTGCATGTGTATATTCATTTTCAGGCACAATTTAGTGCCAAAGCATATAAATTAGTGTATTCTTTCAAAAATCCCTTTAGACATACAAGTACAGGTATTGCAATCAGCTCAGCTGTCCTTGGGCTGCTCTTTCTTGCTTATGATTTGGTAAAACGTGCCAGGGTTAGACTTGTGCTACTTTTATAAGATCATATAAAAGGGATGCCTCGTTTGCCTTGCCCTATCCGTGGCAGATAACCTGGATGGGAACTGATCTGCCAGAGTTCAGATTACCTACACGAGCACTGCCATGCTGCTATGTCCATAGCCTCAGCACCCAGAATGGCATTGGAATAGAAAAGAATGAGGATCAGCTGACATGGTCTGTGTTTCTCTCCACAGCATTCGGGAAATAGCCCAGTCCTATCAAGACATGGAACAGGAGCTTGCTCATGCAGTCAATGCCAGCTCCAAATCTATGGACAAAGTATATGCCAAATCCAAATCGACAGAGGTACTGCTCGGCAGCTTGTTTTTTAAGCTTTGCCACAATTTTGTGACTGTTTTCTGCTTTGTTCTTGTTCGCTTCTCTGAGACGCCTTTCCCTCTAGCCATTTGACTGCTGTGTTTTCTGGCCCTTACACATGTTTGTTGTTGCCATAGGGTCTGAACTGCAGCCTGGTTGTAGAGATGGTGAATAATGTTAAAGCCCTGCATAGTGAGACAGAGCTTCTGCTGGCTGGCAAGATGGCACTGGTAAGGAGCGATAAACAGGAGGGAATGGCTTGGAGGTATTTTCCCTCACTCTGTTCTCTTACTGTGGCCATGGCATGAAGACAAGATCTTGCTGGCCTCTGGACTCTTTTGGCTTTGTAACAAGTCAGTGCAAACTTTACCAGGGGGATTTAAACAAATTGTGCCATCCATTGCCTCCATCATTTGGTAACATTATGCATTATATAACAAGATCAGGCTGGTTAGCTCTGAGCTCTGGTTCCTTGAGAGGGAGGAAACTTAATATGGTCTAGAAGGGAATGTCTTGATATGTGGTTTCTTTAAAAATATCTTGAAGGAGATAATATGCTCTGCATTCCACTTTGTGGTTCTGAATGCTGTTTGCCTTTGGCTCTGTCTCTGATGCAGCAGCTGGATCCTCCACAGAAGGAGCAGCTCCTAGCAGCCCTGACAGACATGGACCTTCAGCTGAGGAAGCTAGCAGACATCCCTTGGCTATGGCAACTCATGGAGCCCAGCGATGAAGAGGTAATAACTCTCAAACACAGGAGCAAAACAGTTTCCCTAGGTGCTGTCCTCGTTAGTTAGCTCTGCTCATCTTGCTTCAGTGACTTCCTGTGGGTAGGTCACAGGTGTGAGACAGAATCAGTTCAGGAGAAAACTCCATGAAGTTACTGCCAGAGGTCCCTGGGTTGACATGGAGCTGATCATTTTTCTTCCCCTTCCTGACCATGAGATTGGAAGCTCTTTCCTCTCTACAAGGACTGAGCTGAACTAGGTGCTAGGTTCATTCAGATGGTATGGATTTGAGACATAAGTTTCATTGACTTCCCTGTGTGTTTCTGCAGAACCAGATGCTGGATTATTCCAAACGCAGCCGCAGTGGCAAATTTCGGCTGGTGACCAAGTTTAAAAAGGAGAAAAACAACAAGAATAAGGAGACTCGTAGCAGCATGGGACTGCCTGGTACCAACTGGCTGTGTATTCACTCTGTGTGCCCCTACATCTCCTGTTTGTGCGCACACACTCTTCCCCTCCTCTGCCTGTGTCTCCATTTTGTGTCTTTCTCTTTCCTCTGTTTTTCCTTTCATGTACTTTTATTCACACATTACACTCACATTCTGTTTAGTGTGTTTCTTTTTCACTTAGCAAAGTAGCTTTTTTTCTGTGCGCTCTCTCTGAACCATAACACCCTGCACTGAGCGGATATTCCCAAAGACTAACTGATGGCACCCTCCGAAGAGGTCTACCAGGACTTGGACTGTTCTCTGGAATGTTTTGGGAGGGCTGCGGGAGTGGACTTGAGGGTCTTCGGCTTTTAGCAATCAAAATGACTGTGGGGCCCAAGTCCGCGTAACTCCAGTCCTCCCACTGCTGATGCTCCCTGATGTGGTTAATGATGTTTCTCTCATTGATTCGCCCCCAGGGTTTAATCAAGTCTCATGTCTAATTGGCTGGGGATCCTGCATCACCACTGGTGCACCTTGAGTTCTAATCCTATTGGTCAGTATGATAAAAACTGGCCCATGAAATCAGCAAATTGACTGGTATCAGAACACTTTCTCTCCAATTGTGTTAGTTGATTTTTGGTTTATATTCTACCTATGAAAACTCTCTACCACTAAAATTTGGGAGTACTACTTGTTCTGTGGGTATTGTCCTCTCCCATGGAATTGTGGGTCCTGTCACTCTTTCCTCCATGACCTCTCTTTCCGCTGGGATCGTGGGGACTTTTCTTTCTCGTATTTAGAGACTAGTCTGGAAGCTGGAGGTCCCCCTGTGTTCATTGCCAGTCCTCCCTCCCACATCAGAGGGAGATTTTACCATCTTGTCTAGAAAGCACTCGATGAGCCATGAACGTAGAAGGAACCTATGTAATGTAAGTGCCAGTATGCACTGTTTACTCAAAAAGAACAATAGAAAGTTAACCTGCGTCTGATTCTCTCCTAAACATTTTGCATGGCTGTTTTGTTTTTTAAACGGAGGGAAATTGAGTTTCTTATTAGACACGGTGGTAAAGTTTCAGTCACAGCGAGGTAGTGACTGGACATGGACATAAACAGACCCCCATGGTTCATTGCATCTAGTCTCTTCTTAAGAGAATGGCTCTGATTTTAATCTGACCTCCTTCTTTGTTTGGGATTGTAGCTCCTGTTGTCAGTCCTCCTCTCCCTCATTTGGGGTTGTGGTCCTGCTTGACGTTCTCCCTTGGCTTTCCTTTTGGATTTGGATACTGCTGGTGTTCTTTCTCACTCTCTCTTTCCTCTGGGCTTCTGGGTACTCAATGCACTCCTGCTTTTCCATCTCCGACAGTTCACCTCTGGGGAACGGAGGAGGTTGCGGCCTGGCTTGAGCATCTCAGTCTTTGTGAGTATAAGGATATCTTCATCCGGCATGACGTCCGGGGCTCTGAGCTCCTGCATCTCGAACGGCGGGACCTCAAGGTACTTTCAAGATCAGCTCATCAGAAATAGTCAGCTGCATCTGCATGGCCTTCTGTGCTGAATGTGCTTGGAAATGGCCTGCATACCGTCCATTCCCCGTGGCTTTGGCTAGATGAATGGGTTCATCATGGCCTCATTTTACTCTCTTCTCAGGTCACCTAATTAAAATGTATAGTAGGAAGCTAGCATAAATAGTCAGCCATTAGCCCATAGGCCAACAGTCCAACTCTTTCCCAGTTTCCTAAAGTTGTGGTCCAATCCAACACCCAAACTAGTCGTCGTTGTTGAGAATCTCTTTATTTTGAAGCACTGTGGAGCAGAAGGATTTCAATGTTCAGCTCACTCTCACTCCTTTACAGAATCGTTCATGATTTGGGCTAGTTGGAGTTGAGTGTGTGACTATATTTGAGGGCCTGCAGATCATTGCATTTACTTTTAAAAAGAAACAATCATAGTCTTAGATGAGACAGTTGGACAGAGACTTGTTACTTACATTGCTTGTTGAATAGCCAGTCATATCCTTAGAGAAGAGAAAACAGTACCGCAGACCCACTCTGCAAAACTTCTCAGCACTTCTCCCATCATCAGAAGAAGCTTTTTCTGGGAAGGGAAGTTATGAAGATCGGTGACTGATTATGTGACTTGCATGTGATACAAGAGTATTTGTGGCCCATGAGTTGTGTGTGATAAATGAATGTCCATAGTATTTTAATTTGTGACTTGCCTTGTGTTCTGTGTGTACAGTGATTAATGTGATATACGAGTGATAATATGACTCCTGTGCATGATCTCTAACTATTTTCTGTGATTTCTGTGCATGGTATCTGAGTGTTCCTATAGTTATTCTGTGTGATCTGTGCCTAGTTGTGTTCTTTACCTATGTGTTTTGTGGCTGGCTGCTGACTTAGTTCCCTGGGATATATATAGTCCTTTCTGCACATGGTTTGATCTCCTGGCTAGCCATGTACTTTGCATCTGCGGCTGGCTATGTGGTTTGCAGTTGTAGCTAGTCCCGGCTTTATTCCAGTTCTGTGATTGTTGGTTACTTTGTCTTGCTCTGGTAGGCATTCAATGCTTGGTTTAAGCATTCATATGACTAAGGTTTGTAATCTTTCTATATGGTTTCCTTCTATTTTTCATGATGGACTGATTAGTTCGTAACTGTTGATTGGCTGTCTAGCTTTTTTTTTCTGTGATCTAAGATGTGTTTTCCTCTTTTCTTCCAGGACCTGGGAGTGACCAAAGTGGGTCACATGAAGAGGATATTACACGGGATCAAGGAGCTGAGCCGGAATACTCTTGTCAGCGAGGTTTAGCATCTGTTTTCACAGCCTGTGTCTACCATTCCCCCTAACTTCTGCACAGCATTCACCTCCCAGAGCAGCTATGCTCAAAACTGTTGCTGTTCAGAGTTCATATCAGCCAGTCATGGTGCTACCTTTTTTCATGTGGGGTACAGTTGCATCCAGCAAGAGGCACCTTATCTGTTGATGGGGGTGGAGCCTCCCAGAAGAGAACTCATCAGCCATTTGAAGAACCCTGTCCTTTGACATGGAAAGTCTTAGTTCTGGTGACAATGCAGGACAACTGACAATTGCAACACAGCTACCTTTAGTGTGTGATTTCATCATATTGGAATTATTCAGGGCAAAAGATGTATTGGCCAGTCATAGTCTTTTCAGATCCGAGACTCCCACTGGTCTGTATGTGACAGCTGTATCTGATAATGCTCAAATGGGGCAACGCTTGTCCTTTTGACCTAGTGGAGCCCCCTTCTGGATACATCCTTCAATTGCATGTGACCTGCAAGAGAAGCTCAAAGCCAGTGCAAGTCTTCCCTTGCAGTGATTCTCTCTGTGTCACTTATGCCTTGCAACAAACAATGCATGTGGTTACAGCCTTTTGCACCAGCCTACAGTCTCACCCTAGGCCTGTGTCTGTCATTCTTCTTCAGCCAGTCATGGTGGTGCAGCCAAATTCACAGCCATTGCAGTTAGGTGAAAATTCCAGCCAGTCACAGAGGACATTCTCTGGCTAGCCCCTTATCCCTTGACAATAGAGCAAAAATAGTACAGGCAGTTCACTTATTAAATCACCCATTCAGGATTCATCTTTAGGAGACTTGGGGGGAAGAGCCACTCAGGGCAGGAGGGGTAAATTAGCCAAATGGGATACAGAAACAATTCAACCTACCTTGTTAGGGGAGCAGCATGTCAGGCACCAGATTGGAGCCAGTTAGGAATGGCTTCTTTTCAGGTCAGTGCCACTTCCATGGCCACAAGTGAATGGACCTGTGGCTTTAATTTATATCCAAGGGCAAAAAACACTCCCCTCTCTTGAAGGCTACGAAGCTATCATTGAAACTTACATCGTTTCCCCTATTTAAGTCTTTGTGTTGCTGTTCCCTCCCTGGTCTCTCTCAAGCTGCCTTGTTCCCTCACAACAGTGCTGGCGGATGCCAAAGGAAACAGGGTCACTTACTCTTCATGGTACTGTACCTGCTACTAAGAGAGCCATGTGCCTTGGAACATTGAGGGATTTTGTAGAAGCATCTGGGGTTAGTGTTACATGGCAGAGGAGTATCATGTTGAAAAGTGATGCCCCTTTGGCAACTAGCCTCTGATGCCAGCATGTGGAAGATGGGAAAATCAGCACTTCTGAATCAGAGGTTATAGACTGCTTCCAGATTTCTGTTTTATTGACTAACTTCCGTCAAGTGACTGGCGAAGCCCAAAGCCCAGCAGACCTAGTTCAGTTGATGTGATTATCATTGGGGAGAGGGCTTGCTGACAGTTAGCACCAAAAAGCTGGAAAAAGGGGAGGACTTTTTCATTACATCTCTTGTATGTGTTTATTTTTTTAAATGAATGGCACTTGGCTGACCCTGCCTGTAGGCAGGGAAATGAGCACATACACAGTAGCACACAGTTTAATTTCTGAGGGCAACTTATTTTTCCTGTTCTTCATAAGGCTTTTTTTAAAACTGCCTTAGCGCCGTATAGTTAACTGAACCTGCAGTGTCAGACATGATGTTTTATGTGATGGGAGACTATGAGCCAATTTCAGCCCTCGTGCAAACTCCTTTGAATTCAAAAGAATTACCCCAAGGGTTATTTGGGCCTTGAGTGTACGGTCTTGTTTTCTCTCCAGTCCTTGTCTCCCTACACATCTCCGTTTCGAACACAGGACATTGAGGTTTGCTTATGCAGAGTGGTGAGAAGGCTACACCTGCTTGATTCCCATAGCAAAACACCTGATATAAACCATTGTAGTGAGGGAGCAGAGAGAGGAAATTTTGCAGCTCTGCTCCAAGAGCTTTTCCCTCCTTACTCTTCACTAGCATCCCTTTCCACAGTGATTTTTTTTTTCTTTATTAGTACAGAGCCCTCTTACTGCATTGGATCCCCTAATATATTGAACAAGTAAGAATCATAGACAATTTTATTTCCCAAAGTTCTCTTCCAGCTGCTTTCATTTGCTTGTTTGGACGCTGATCAAGGCCTGTGTGAGTGTTAGGAAAACCCACTGGTAAGCGGAGCCGTGGGACATAATGAAGAATATTGCTGCACTTTTTCATTCTTGCTGACGATAACCAAGTAGCGCCCGCTTCATGGTATTTGCAAGAGTGTGTGTGTTGGTAGTAGCGTATACACAGGTAGGAGAACACCGCAGGGAAGAGAAGTACCATGTGATAATTCTGGAGGAAGCAAAGAAAGAGGGGATTTCTCTCTTTTTGCTCAGATTGTGAAAGAACCACAATTCTTGCTAGCTATGCTTCTTTAAAATTCTTGCTGACTATGCTTCTTTAAGATGTCTCATGGTTAGAAGAACAGTGTGTGCTTACCATGCTTGCATTACTTAGTTCTGGATGGATTCAGTTCTTGCCTCAATAGGAACAGTTCCTCTGTATTTTTTTTCCTAATCAGACTGATGGTGAGATCCTAGCAGGTCCCCTCCTGTCCAAACATACTACTTAGAACTACATCTTATCCTAGGAGTACTGAAGGTCACTGGTTTATCTGCTTTTGGCAATGTGTCCATTTAGTCAAGGAGTTAAACTCTGCACTCTTTATTTCCCTCTGTGTACCCCAATATATTTCTTTTCATTGGTGAATTTTCCGAATACACTTATAGCATTGTCACTCTCCATTGCATTAGATATCTTCCAGCAGCATCCCATGGGGATGGAGACCACATTCTGCCTCCTTTTGAGAATTAGAGAATGGGATCTTATATTTAACCCGAGTGCCTTTGGCTGTGCATGAGGTACATATCTAAAGAGAGGGTGTACCACAGTTGCACTGGGAGTAATGCCATCTCTCTATAGCTTAGGCCCTTGGTCTAAAATGAGAGCACTGGTGTCAAACATCAGTGAAAGATGTCTCCATACCTTTGATGGTCAGACTGAGGTTCTAGCTTACCTATTCAGAGTTGTCCCTCTGGTATCTGATAAGCTTTTCTGTGGGAGAGAAAATGGCTTGGACAACTCAGGAAAACCAGACTGAAAAAAATGTCACTGCTGCTTGCCAAAAACAAAACTCTCCTGCCCTGTCAAGCAAAACACCCACTTGGGAGAAGTTAGAACTTCACAGGTCTCTTGTACAAGTTCGGTCTTGTAATTAAAATGCTACTAGTGTCAAGGCCTCAGGTCACCTTCTGCCTCGTCAGTCCACTCTCCTGGCAATGATTTAGGAGGGGAGGAGCAGTGTGGCAAATTGGGCATGTGGTTTCTGTTACCAATAATGGAAGTTCAGTGCCTCGTTTACCAGACATTGCAGTGGAAATTTACTCCTTGGTGGCAGATCCTGCCCTGTCACCCTATTCAGCCCCATTCAGTTTTTGAGGTTGCATGCAGTATGAGTTAGAACAAGATTTGCCCACGAGCTGATCAGGAATGTCCTAGTGTGGGCCTCCTCGGGGAGGGAAGGGTTTTAATTTATAACATGGTCTTACCTGTTTTGCTGGAGTTCCTTTACAGTGCTTAGATTATAAGCGTTTGACCAAGAACAGCATGTGCCAGCTGTTCAGTGTAGGTGCAGTGTGTTATTTATTCTGTTTAGCTCTAGTGGAGACTTGTGTTCTGTCAGACCATGAAGACTTGGTCAGTATAGATTTCAGTAGAGGGATCCCATCTCTAGAAAAGCGCCTCTGCAGCTAGGAACCTCACAGACTGTACAGAGCCGCTTAGTCCCAGAATTCCTTGGACTGCTCCCGACTCCTATTCAAAGCTTCTCTTGTTATTTTAGTATTATTTAAAGATGCATATATGAGCTGTGTGATAAAGTGAAAGACTGTTTACACAAAAAAAATTTGTATCTTCAGAAACGTGTACTGTAAAAAAGAAAGATGAAAAATAATATTGTTTATAAGGCTGTCAGCAGTAATCACGTGTCCGTATCGCTGCCTACCAACTGTTATTCCTCAGGGGTGTCCACACCATTCCTGTGATCCTGTCAAAAACATAGGGAAGCACCTGGATCCCTGTACAGTTTTGGAAAGAAGGTTTTGTGCCTTAAGAATGGGATCTGCTCCCCTCCTATTTATTATCGTAATTTATACAGTGATTGCCATGGAAACGCCTCTTGTATTTTATGTACATAGTTTGCTGTTGATTGTTGTAAATAAGTTGTTCTTGTATATAAAGCTAACCTGTTTCTCATCTTCCGGAAAAGAATTCCTCTGTTATCATCTTCATCCTGCAAGTGGGCTACAACATCCACTTATTGCCTCTTTCCCAACAAGAAGCTCTGCTTTGGGACGATGATTTTATCCTGAATAGCATCAAAAGCTCAGAGGTTCAAAGCTGCTTCTGGGGTGGGGTGGGAGGGAGTGGGGGCGTTATTATCAAGGAAGTGAAGAGATCATAGCTCTAATTGGTGTACATTAATTTATAGCTGTTCCTCATCACACTGGCTTAATCAATGTGTGCAGGAGGAAGTATTTATTTTAACTTTATTAGACAAGTTTCTATAGCCAGAAGTGTAAAGAGAAAAAAAATATTTCAAATGCATTGGTTCTAACACTGCAAATGCTACTGCATAGTTTCCATGTGTATAAGACTAGGGTGACCAGATGTCCCAATATTTGGGGCTTTTTCTTATATAGGTGCCAATTACCCCCCACCCCTGTCCCGATTTTTCACACTTGCTATCTGGTCACCCTATGTAAGACCCACTGCTAGAATGGGCATAGACCCCCTTGGGGATTTGAGAGGAATTTAGGTCCCCTTTCAAGTGCCAGCTGTATTTTTTTTTAGTGACTAAGAGAAATTCCAACACCTTCCTAAACATGAGAGGTTATTCCCCTCCTGTGATCTAGTATCCCTCTGCATCAAATTTTTTGAATTCTTAGCTGCTGTTGTAACTCTTATCTCCAAACTTGATCACACAGGCTCCTGGATCATCAGCATGTTACGGACACAGTTTCTAGACTCAGGAGATAAGTGAAAATGTATTTGTAAAGGAAGTAATATACTCTCTTCCCAGGAAATGTAGAAGTCAGTTGCAATCAAAAGTACACAGTGAATCTGTAAACTTCAAACCTAAAAGTTTAGAGGGATTTGAGTGAGAAATACCATAGGCCACACTCTACCTCCATTCTCCTTCTAACTGTGTAATCAGATAACGATCAATGCGTTTGTAAGACTAAGAACCTTGCAACAAGTTATTCCTGACCTCAGGGCACAGTTCTTACAGTTTAACAACATTTCAAAGTAAGTGGAAACTCAGTAATATTTGTTTGAATAAATTATGAATATTTCAGATGGAAAACAGAGCTTCACATGCAAGAATTACAGAGTGATGAAAGTTGCTGGAGCCCTTCCACTGAAAAGGAGGAATAATTTTAATGCATTGGGGATGTTAGAAATCCTAGCAGTTGTATAGCCCTTGTGCTAGATAGAAATGGTTAGCCACCACATTACGTTGTATTCCATCCACTAACCTCCAAAGTCTTAATAACAGGGAAGAAAACGCAGATTTTAATATAAATATGCACCCACTTACCCCCAGATCAGAATAGCATCCTAAGAGCCATTCTCTTCAGTGGAGATGCACCACTTACCCCAGGTCTGAGTCTAGGT
Source organism: Natator depressus (assembly GCF_965152275.1). Lineage (NCBI taxonomy): Eukaryota > Metazoa > Chordata > Testudines > Cheloniidae > Natator > Natator depressus. Next base: position 46,909,134 of record NC_134242.1, on the reverse strand, counting down.
CACTGTGAAGTAAATAGTGCTATAGAAAGAGCTATCAAAGAAGACAAACACCAGCAGAGACGAACCAGATGAGTTACCACTTAGCTAAACTATTAAGACAAACACATTTTTAGGTTAGTTCATCTCTTACTTTGGATTGCAGAAGCTTTATATCCAAATCTCTGCCATGTGCAGCCGTGGTCACATCAGGGATAATGGGCCACTTTCAGCAGTGCTCTGACTCCACTGATGTGGCTGAACATGGCCCAGCGGATCTCTTCAGTGTGAACTGGGGAAGGCCCTTAATGTTCTGAAGCAACAATGGGTTTTCTGTCATTCAATCATCTCTACCCACCTCTCCTCATGCCACACACCTTCTCTCTCACTTGGTGTGAAAAATGGGGAGAGGGAAAGCCCTGGAGATCCTTCTTTACCCTGCAGTGTTGGCAGCATTGGAAGCAGACTGGTTTAGAGGGCACCAGAAGTGACTGAGGGAAGGGAAGTGGCTCCCCCCATCCCAGCACTCAGAAGGGTGCTCTTCTATGAGAAAGGCATCTGCTGTGGGCAGTGTCCGCTGGCGTATTGTGTAGCCAGGCACCCATGTCTTAGCGGCAGCTCCAGTAGAAAGGCTTGAGGCCTTCATTCCCGAGTGGGCAGATGGAGGCAGTGCTGATAACAGCAGTTACATTAGTGAGTTGGCATGGTGTATTTTCCCCATTGTAATTATACATTGCATTTCTCTAGCAGCTTCCAGCGGAAGAGTTCAAAAGATTTACAAACTTCCTAAGCAGCCTGCAAGGTAGGTAACTATTACTATCCCCACAATGAGTGGGCAGATGGGAGACATATCTACATGTGTGTGATTGGGTGCACTACTTACCACTGGACAGCACCTCTTCACTGTTCTAGGGATTCGCTCTGTGAGGCCAACACCCATTCTGTTGATTGCACCCCATATCTCTGTCTCTCTCAGTCTGCAGCCCCTCTCTCACCCCAGGAGCTGCTGCTGCCTCTTTGTGACTTGGTCCTCTGGCCAGGTCACTAAGCAGTGCCCCTTTTCGGGGTATCCAAGCGCTTCTGCACCAACAGTCTCAGGCAGCCTTCTCCAGCACTGCCTTGATGACCCAGTAGCCAGCAGGGGAACCCCAGGCCCACCCACTACTCCAGGTTCCAGTCCGGGACCCTATAACTGGCAACTGTGGTCTGCTTTCCCTGTTGCTTCTTCCCTGGACTACTTCTTACAGCTTCTAGTCCCTGTTCCCCCCGGTGTACCAGCTCAAACTTCCCTCCTCCCAGGGAGTGACTGCAGACTATTTCTCTGCAGCCCTTTCCTGGCGCCAGCTTCCTAGCTTTATAAATCCAGCCCAACTCCTCTCTCAGCTCAACTTCATCTGCCAGTTAGGCCATAGCATGCCCTGGCATTCCTCCAGGTGCAGCCTATAGGTTAATTGGCCTAATATAACCTGTTGGGCCTTGTGTGGCATGGGCATTCCATCACAATGGTGGGGGGAAAGACAGCAGGGAACCCATATTGGCTGACTCAGGACATACTGCATGACTCAGCATTTTCCTCAAGTGGCAGGAAGAGGAAGAGGGGGTGGTTTGTCAGGGGAATCTGGTGGTGGTTTTTAGCAGTGGGTCCATACAATGGATGACCAGTCTTGTGAGGGGATGAGTCAGGTTGGAGTGGATAGCTAAGTATTGGTGGTGTGGCTATTAGTCTCTTAGTTCTGTGCACTTGTTAATATCTATCAGCAGCTACAGCCTTGTAGAACAAATATCCATGAATCAACTGAGTGTGAGGCTGGGACTGGAGTGTCATATAACCAACTTACTCCCTGCACAGCATCTAAATGCTCTTCTTCTGGTATGAACATGAGTGCTAGGATCAAAGCCATGACGTGCTGGAGTTCTCAGCCACAAGAGAATGAACAATTTCTGCCCTGCCTCCCTACTAGGTACATTCTCTGAAGGGGCAGTCATAGGATCCTGTGGACATGCTGCTCTGCTCCTGTATGAGCTGTATCAGCACTTGGCTTGTAAAAGTAACCTGTGAGGGGAAAGGTGTTTGTGCCTTTTGCTTGATCATGGGTAAAGAAGCCCTGAGAGGGCTGTGGGGTTTGTTGTACATTGCAAATTCAGGCCTTGTTTACAAGTACTGGACTGGGACTCAGGAGAGCTGGGTTCTACTCCTGCTCTGCCTCTGGCCTGCTGAGTGACCTTGGGCAAGTCACTTTCCCTCAGTTTCCCCATCTGTAAAATGGGGATAATGACATTGACATCTCATGTAAAACACTTTGAGATATGCTGATGGAAAGTGCTAAATAAGAACGAGCCATTATTATTACCCTGTACCTCCTAAGACGAGATGACTAGAACACAGGATACCAAGAAGAACCATGCAAGTGAAACCTGATTGAGGGGGAAAGGAATTCTTAGACTGTTGAACATTTTTTATTTTACTCAAGTCCCTGAGTGTAGCGGGGTGGTCACCCACTCCAGGTCCAAAGGGGTTAAAAGCCAGCCCTTGGAGAGATGGGGCTGGGAGCTTTAGGCTGGGCTGATTGGGAGGCAGCCTCAGCTGTGGCCACGCCCCAAACAGTCTCAGCTGACCCTATAAAGGGGCTCTCCAGGGAAATCTTTAGTAAAAGGCAAAAGACTCTCTGTAGCTTCTGAGAGGGAGGGACCTGGCTGCAGGGACTTAAGTAGAGTACCTAGATTGGAGCAGGGCTGGGGAAGGGCCTGAGGAGCTGGGGAGCTCCAGCCAGGAATCCCCAGGCTGCAGCCTAGTATTAGGCCTAACAGGTACTGGGGTTGCAGAGGACAGCCCAAGGTTAGCCAGAGGCAGCAGGTACAAACCCAACCTTGCCTGTGATGAGTGACTTATACTGCAGTCTGCCCCAGGACACGGGGGCTAGCTGGTGACTGGCAGTAGCCGATGACTGAGGCGAGGTAGGGATAGGGGGTAGGGGTTCCCCGGGGAGGGGAGACCCTGCAAGTGAGGGGTTACTGCCAGGGGGCAGCACCCTGGTGTACAAGGGGCACCGGGTCCGGGAGGGACAAGGGGGCCCGGGGTAAGTGGGACACTGGCCTGCAGAGGGCGCTCCAAGGCTGGAAGTAGAGCTAATTCCCAGGACACCAGCAGGAGGCGCTGCAGGGGTGAGTCCCACACGCTTACAGTGAGAAACGCTGAGACAGAAAAGATGTCTTTGGTAAAGATTCAGAACCCTACCCCTCCCATAAAGGACTGAGAGAGACTCTTGAGCCACATTTTGAGAACTCTCAGGAGTCCTCCAGAAAAACCAGGGAAGACCAGACTTGATATTCTTAGTGCAAAAGCACAGAAAGAAAAGGAAGTGTAAAGGAAAATAAACCTCTCAGCTCTCTTTATGCAACAGAGCCCGAACCCATCATTTGCCTTTGCAGATCAGCTTTGTGAGGGGATGGTTTTGAGCTGAGAAATCTTATGATCCATAATCCTTTTCACTTTACAGGATTGTTTTCCTCTGTGATGTCTATTTCTAATGCCTTTATCTATTTGTAATATCTTCTGAATGTGATCTCTCGCTACAGTATTATTTAATTTTTGCTGTGGATCCTCTCTTTCCTGTCAGTCTGCCAAAGTTCCATATCTTTATTCCCCTTTATCTTCTTCTCATCCTCAGAGTTCAAACTTTAGTTAACCATCCTTCTGACCAAGAGGGACAGGAAAATAGTCCCTTAGGAGCCCACCTGTATCATTTCTTGTGACTCAAGCCATTCTGTCTGGCCCTTGAGCTTGAGCAGTGTTGCCTACTCATCATGATTTTATCGCAGATCATGAAATATTTGGTGTGTTTTCTTAAATCTCCGGCTCCTGGGGGTCATGTGATTACCAATCAAATGCAGGTTTCCTTCACGGTAACACAGAGCACTGTCTATAGGCAATTAGTCCAGCTCCATGTACTATATTTCTGTTTGCTGAGTGGACAAATCTGATACAGTAGTTAAAGTAATACAATAGTATTATTTATAAGCCTCTGTTTTCATTTGCTCTTAACTTTCTGGACATTCCCCCACCCCAAATCCTCCATGTATAGTCTCAACTGAAAGTTTTTGTTTTTTGAATGGAAACTTCGAGGAAAAACTTTGCTGGGACAGTTGAAAAAAATAACTTTTTCAACTTTTAACTGCCACAGTGTTTTTCACACAACTCCAAAAATGGCTGATCCTTGAACCGTGAACCTTGGCATGCAAAGAGTGTTTGTTCTGGAGAATGCCCGTGACCAGGTTCAGAAAAATTGGGTGAATAACCGTTATAAGCCATTGAAAAATCACTTCTGAGCATATTCAGTGGCCATCAAATGAATTTATTTTTTTGGGACCCAGTGAAGCCCCACCTCTTTCTGACGTGGCAATGACATGGTCTCTTATCTCAGACCCAGTAGGATGAGCTGCTGTGGGGACAATTAGCATGGATAGTCCCACCCAGCATGCTGCAGACCCTAGAAAAGCTGCCTTATGGTGACCTGCAAAGGGTGGGCATGGGGGGAATTGGTTTATGTCCTCTTTTGGGTCGCTAGGATTCATGAAGAGGCCTGAAAGGTTTTTCTGATTTATTTATTTAACATTAGAATTTCCAATTTTTTCTGCCCTGGGCCAATCTTCTGGCTGGAGAACTGGCAAAACGCCATCCCAAGAGCTGACAGACTGAAAGTTGAGCATGGGAGAGGGAAAGGTATTGCTGTTTAGAGGGGACCCAAAAGGGATTTTCGAAACATGGGCTTGTGTCCCGTTTTGCTGCTTTATGACACACACGTTTTTTTTTAAAAAAGCAAACCCTAAATCATAGAATTTTTTAGTGTTCCCCCCCACCACCACCATTTGTTTCCGTATGTTAGAAATAACAGGAATGTCAATCTGCTCTTCTCTGGTTGTACCCAAGGACTTCAAGGAAGGCTCAGAGAGGCTTACTGTGAGCGCTAGGGCCTTAGGTTCCAGGGGCAAGGGTGTTTGTCCTGAATGTTAATTGCCATTGGAATGAAATAACTGTTAAGAAAACCCAAGAGTTTTAACCAGCCAGACTAAAAATCCCTTTCCCTCACTCCCGGTTTGGCTGGTGTTACTGCTTCACAAGGTCTGCAGCTGTAACAGGCTCCTGCAATCCAGACCGCATCTGACTTTCTAACATAAAGCAGAAAAAAAATCTCTTACTATCCCTCCTTCCCCCTCTGGTCCCCCCAAAATAAAGCCAACCAACCAAAACCCTCTAAAGAAATGAACCCTTTCGGGTCACCTTTATACATTGGAAAGAAGAAAAAAAGTGCAAGCAACCCCTACTTATTAATCCACCAGTCACCACTAAGGATGGCTTCCAGCCACACCATTGATTAAAACGCAGTTACTTTGTATCATTCCGGTATTTTCATAGGAGACTATGGTGGTTGTGCACCCAGCTGCCACTAAAATTAAATGAGATTTAGGCCTCTAACCTTGTTTGAAATATCCCACCCAAAGTGTTCCCCCCACTTCCCAGGTCATGCTTTACATGACCATTTAAGCAGGCTGTCTTCTGGCTTTGCACTATCAATGGACAGGATATGGTCAAAATTCAAACAGCAGAAATACTGAATTCAACATCATAAACCCAGATACCAAAAAGACAGTCAGTTGGAGAGGTGTCCACACCAAATAAGTTGTGTTAAAATAAAAAAGGGCTATTTTTCAACTATCAGATTAATTAAACGCAAAACCAAAAAACCCTACGGTCATGCAATAGTACACGTAGGATATGCAGCTGGCATATTTTTTGTAAGGTAGTACAGGTACCTTGATTTTTACCATGCTTTTCTCTTCCAACAAAGACCCACCCAACTTCTGGATAATGTAGTCCAACAGGTACTTGATACACTGTTGTTTTTTGTTTGTGTTATTGTAACACCTAGAAGCCCCAGTCATTGACCAGAACCCATCGTGCCAGACGCTGCACAAACGAACAAAGACAGTCAAGTATTAGAACTGTCACTACAAGGAGGGCCCAGAATGTTTTCAATGCTGATCCAGGGCCATTGAAATTAATCAGTCTTTCCATCAGGGGAGTCAGATCAGGCAATTGCACTTGTTACTGTGTCCCATTAGGGACAACAGAAATTTTGAAAAATCAGGGAATGCAAAGGTTAAGGTTCTGGCCGCAGGGTTAACTCAGCCCCTTGCCAGGTATGTGTGGTCTCTGTTGGTTTTGTGCAGCTATTGTTTGATGTTAAATGTATCCCATAAAATGGAAATTACAACTAAACAGTCTAGGCTTCCTTGAATGCCTCTAATGGTACTAACCATCCTGGCTATCTTTGCACCCTCTTTCTTGAGTCCTATGCTGACTAGACTTGACACCTGACCAGGTTTTCCCAGCTTTGTCTCTTTTTGGACATAGCTGTCCCAGGCAACCAGTCCAGTGTTATCGGCTCAGGCTCATCGCAGATGTCCCAGGTTTCTGCATCTCAGAGGTGGCACCCTAATGGCATCCTGGTTTTAGGTAGAGAAAGGCTCAGCTGAAAACTTTGGCCCCCTATCCTGCAGTCAGAGCTACACAGATGGACCCTTAAACCTGCCTGGAGTCCCAGTGAAGTCAGCGTAACTCTGCCCAGGTTCAAGGGCCTGCTGCATGGATCCAATTGCAGGGCCAGGACTTTTTTATCCCGATCTGAATCGCCCCAAATACCAGGAGGATGTTTGGAGTTGGGATTTGGGGTCAGACCCACTCTGATCTTAGGGATTCCTCCATCCCTTCTTGAGTCAGCAGTCTGCTTTCCCTTTGGTGGTCCCTGGGGGCTGGAAGCTCCTCTTCCACTGTAGCCATCAGCCCCTTCCTCCCCACTTTTGAACCACAGCTGAACATGAACAGTTTTCAGAGGATTTTATTATTACATTATTACTACTGGTGCGACCACATCTGGGACCGTTTTGCTTCCCTTTTTGCGTACTTAGGATCTCTCCACTGTTTTATAATACAGATTTTATTGGAAAGATGAAATACGACAGCGGGACAAACACATAGAGTTACATGCAGTTTTCCTGGTCCCAGAGAGAAGGTCAATCTCTCAAATTACCTAACCTAAATTGGAATAAAAATTATCATTTTTGGTCCTCCTGAAAGGAGGACATTTAAAAAAAAAAACAGGGGTGATGGGTGTATTATTGTGGTTCTGGTTGTGTGTGTGTGTATTTTGTAATATATTTATTATGGAATTATAGCAAAGATCTCGCTCCTGATCACATCAGTGAGGGTGAAGTGGGGAGGATGATGTGATGTTTAATCACAGAATGGGAGTTCCTAAGGGTGGTGCTGGCACTGGCACGGAAATCTATGCATTCAGAGCTCTTCCTTCCAGGATGGCAGAAGTGCATGTTATGGCACTCTAGTGACCCCATGTGGCTATAAGGAGTGGGCGCTAGCCTCCTCAGCTCAAAAGGTGGTCCCATTGTAGGGTGGGGACTGTCCAGGTGAGAAGAAAGTCGGAGAATACTAACGCACTTGCCCCCATGTAGAATAATACCGGGAATAGGACCCACCCAGTGTGGAGAAGGCAGTGGACCCTTATCTGCAGGCATTAGGATTCACCAAGAAGTAGGTTTCTCAGTTCTGCCATGGTTGCATTTGCCACCATCAGCTTCAAGTGGATCTTACCTGTCAGTGGCAAAAAATAAAGCAACAGGAAGCCCAGGCGTAAACAGCTCAGACCCCCAGAGGGGCCATTTTACTCATTTTACTTACTTTCAGTCAGTCAACAAATAGGGTACAGCTCCTGGGAGCAGGGAATTGTCCCAGGAGCTGTACCCTATTTGTTGACTGACTGAAAGTAAGGCCCATGTGGCTTGAGTAAATATTTGAAGTTAGGGATTAACTAGCCTCCACCAGGGCTCATGGCAGAAGAGCAGAGAGCTGTGATTTAAACTGGTCGATCAGTAAGTGCTTCCAAAGTATTATACCCTGCTCGATTTAAGAGGGAGGCTTGTTTGGCAAATCCTGAATCTGGGAAGGGAAAAGGAGAGAGAAGACGTATGTGGGGAGGCTGACGATGGAATGAAGGGAACTAGTGGAACTGTTAGGATGGACTTTAACGATCCACTGCTTTTGATTTGTACTCCGGCTGAGGAGCAAGTCGGCCTTTCAGGTGGGCTCCGGCTGCCTGGAAAACAAAGGAGGGAACAGTCTGATCTGCTGCCTAGCTAGAAATTCCTCCAGCTCGGGGAGTGCATTGGGCCCTGCCGGGGCGTGCGCTTTCATTCCTCCCCTTTAATCCCCTAGGTGTGCCATTCTGCACTATGTGGAGGCTCTGTATTCTTTGGGTGTTGGTGGCTGCCTGCTCTGTGCACCGTGGACATGGAGCCTCAGGTAAGTTCCACTCGGAGTTTCTCCCTGTACTAACTAGTCTCCTTTGGTGCTATCCTGGTGCAGCTCCCACTGTGGTATCCATGGGGAGAGCACTGTTGCAGACAGGCCACTGCATTGCTGCCATCATGTGTAATCCTGCCCAGAGCAGGCTGAGATGACGTGGCAGTTAAAACCCTGAGTCCGGCATATGCTGCGCTCCCCACCGCTGGCTGTGGTGGAGCTGCCCCAGGGATGGGGCAGCAGCCCAGTGACTGGTAACGCTGACAGAACAGCTATCCTAGTGCAAGGAGCCCTCACAGGGTCAGATAAGGCTCATCCTGCTGATAAAGGTAATGTCCTTCTGTGAGGGAACCCTGTCGATTTCAACCAGAGCCCTACTTCAGATCCTTCCCATTCAAAGGCAAAACCAGACAAGAACCACAAACCTAACACTGCATGAAACTTACACAGAGAGGACACCGCGTGTACACACACCAGTGTATGGCCCATGGAAAGCCATGTGAGAACATGGAGGACTCATGCCTGCTGCCTCTGTAATGCAGGTATAGGGTATGTCTACACAGCAACTAGATGTGCATGACTGGCCCAGGCCAGCTGATTGGGGTTCACGGGATGGACTGTGGGGCTGTTTCATTGCTTCAGGACCCTGTGAGGTGGGAGGGGGATCCAGCCCAAGCCTGGAAGTCTACACAGCAATGAAACAGCCTTGCAGCCCAACCCCCGCCAGTCTGAATAAGCTGGCACAGGCCAGCTGTTGGTTTTTCTCTGCTTTGTAAACATACCCACGTTGACCAGTGTGTCTTCATCTCCTGGCAGGTTAGTAAGCACAGCCCCACTCCATCCCCAAGTACTATGCAAGACGCACCCACCCAGCAATACATGGCTGCTCAGACCATACTGGGAGGCCCCATGACAATGAAGCCGCTGCCTCTGCTGCATCTCTCAGACTCCTGCAAAAGAACTAACAGAAAAGGGACCTTAACACTATCACACAGATGTACGAGCCTACCACCCACCTGCCTGCTTAACTTCCCAGGCCTCTCCATTACCCAGCTCTCTCCCCCTGTGCCCCTGACTGTCTGAGAGGAGGTGGGAGGGATGGCTTGGCCTCACAGTCAGGTAGTATTTCCTGCCTCTGAAACCAGTTAGATCACTCCTATCAGCTTCTTAGTAGAGAAACAAGGCAGGGGAGGTCATATCTGTTACTGGACCTTTGGTTGGTGAGGGAGAGAAGCTTTCAAGCTACACAGAGCTCTTCTTCATGCTGTTGTCTTCGGGACCCAAAGAAGAGCTCTGTGTAGCTCGAAAGCATGTCTCTTTCGCCATCAGAAGTTGGTCCAATAAAAGACATTAACTCACCTGCTTTGTCTTTCTAATATCCTGAGACCAACACAGCGACAACAACACTCAGCTTCTTACTGTGAGGCAAATACGAAAAAGAATTGTTTAGTTGAAACAAGCAAGTAAACCGACTGCAACGAAACATCAACTAGGAATAGACCCCAGGCCTCTTGCCTCCTGGAGACCCTCCAGCCAAAGGAAGCTGTGCTTCTTGCAATATGCTCCAGGCCACCAGAGTCAGCTGGACAGTGCTCCGGCATGGCATCTGCAATGGGAGGGTGCAGCACTGCTCCTCACGGCACATTCATAGCAATTTGTGCAGGAGTGAACCCTCTTGAAACATCCACTGAAACAAGCCAGACCTGTGAACGGGTGAAAATGGAGGGGTACCAGTGCCAGGCATTGTGGGATAGGTGCAACAGGCTGAAGGCCCTGCAATACTTGTAAGGCAGGACTGTGCATTGACAGGAGGCAGAACTATACTCAAAACAGGCTAATTAGTGCGACTGCACAGCACTTGCTAATTACACTGTGCAGTCCCAGTGGTTCCATTACCAGTTATTCAGTTCTCTAATGGAAATGCAGCCTCTGTGTCTCAAACCCAGACACGCCACGGGCCTGTCCTTCAAACTGTTCTTAAATATTTCTACCCCAGCCGTCTTCCCACTGCCCACCTGAACATGTTCTCTGAGAAGTACCACACCAGGGCCAATGTTCTCAGGAAACTTCACGGATTCTATGTCCCTCTGGGTTTTTGAGTGTCCCGCTTCAGACCTTCTGGGCCTGACTTTTAGAGGTGCTCCTGTGCTCTTGGGCACCTCTAAAAACCAGGCAGAAGGTGTCTTAAGCTGAAGATAATAAATAAGTGAATATCTCTGAAAGGGGCTGCAAACTAAGATTTGGTGCCATGCATGAGCCCTGTGTTGGTTCTCCTCTCTCGGCTTCAAGTATTTTACAGCAGCAAAGATGCAAACCAAATCCTGAAAATCCAGAAGCGGGCAAACTCTTTTCTGGAGGAGCTCAAGCCAGGCTCTTTGGAGCGAGAATGTATTGAGGAGCAGTGTGACCTGGAGGAGGCCCATGAGATATTTGAGACCAGGGAAACAACTGTAAGTCGTTCCCCTAAAGCTGGATGTGAGAATGAATTAACCAGTGAAACGTTGATTTTGGGAACATATTCACATCAGGAGCATAATGAGAGCTTCCCTTAAATATCCCTCCTCTCTCTTAGGGTCAGAACCCCTGCTTGTGTGGATGTGCAGCACTCCACTGATAGCAATGGAGCTGTGTCAATTTACACCAGCGGAGGATCTGGCCCTTAGTCTCTATTTATTCCTCGTGGTTCTGGTTGTAAAAACCAAAGCCAGCCCTGTCTCCTGTGTGTGTGCTGGCAGGTCTCCCCTGGCCACTGTAGCCTCTTCCTGTCTGCCTCCTGCCCCAGCTCTCCTGCAGCCAGCCTTTCCTAAAGCCATCTTCCTTTCCCCTGCCGGCCCCACGCACGGAGCCCGTCTGCCCCTGCTTGACTCCCTCCATTGGCTTCTTGTCTATTACCACAGCACATTCAGGCTCCTCCTCCCCTAAGAGGCCTTTGGAATCTTGCCCCACTGACAGCTCGCTATTTACTGTCACTTCCCTCTGAACTTTTCCTCTTTGCCCATTCCCAGCTTCCACATGTCATCTGGCAGCCTCTGCCAGGCGCCAGCTCCTCTCTCTTCTTTCAAGTCCCTCCTGACAGCCACCTTTTATTTAAATCACTTTCTCCTTCCGTGTGCTCCTCCTTCCTGCACTATTCACCTCATCCAGGGTTCAGCGTATTGTCTTGCTAGTATGGTAAGCTCTCTGGGGCAGAGACTGCCTCTGGCTGTGTGAATGCATGGCAGCGAGCATGGTGAGGCCCACATCTCGGTGTCCTGGTGAGCTTTATTGGCAATAACACAAGGGAGACTGTATGGTAACAACATGTAGCCGTTACCAAAGTGGGTGGGATTCGAGCCAATCACCTAGAAGAAGAGGTTCCACTGTCTGGTGAATGGTCTGTCTTTTTGCCTGGCTGGGCACTGCTTGTAATTGTACACCAGAAATACAGGGGACTTACCCAGTCAGTGGCTGCCTCCTGACAGCAAAGAAGCTGATGCAAATTGAGGGAGGTAAGGGGCACAGCTGGGCCCATCACTGAGATGGCTGGGTCCTCCCAGGCCCACCAGAATCAAACACACACCCAGGACCAGCCAGCATCAATGTCCCTGAGCTCTCAGTAGTATGTAAGATGTGTGTGCTGGGATGGGGGGCCAATGAGGGGGTTGGCTACTGGCGGTGGTGTGTCTGGGGAAAAGGCTGGTTGGGATTGATGTGGTACAGTGTACTGGGCTGGCGAGTGGTTGGGGGCAGGTGGGGAGATGTGATGAGTGGAAGAGCGGGACCTGCACGAGGGAGGTGGTGTGACTGCTGTGCCTTGTGTTTGCAGCATCACATCCTAGCCTGCCACCCAGCCAGGTAATTGATTCTTATTACTGCTGTGTCAAAGGGAAGGACACTAGAGCTATTAGCTGGAGACCTGAACTCCACTGCTCCAAGGCAGAGAGACAGTTAAAGTTCATTCGTTTGAACAGTCTGCTTCCAGCCCTAACCCCTTTTATATTTCTCCACAGCTAAACTTTTGGACTAAGTATGTTGGTAAGTAAGGAAAAGTTTCCAATTCCATGCCTTCCCCCTTCCCCCCCGTGCAGCAGGTACCTCTTCATCCTTGCAGCCATGTTCTGTATATTAATTCTCTGTCATTCATTCCAGCTTTTACGTGTTTGCAAAGTCTGTGTTCTCATGTCACAGTGTGTATCCCCAGCTACCACATGGACTGTAAGGGAAGATTCCAAACACCTCTATGCCTGTTTCCGTATCCTCTCCCAGAGCCAAGCCGCTGGTCAAAGTTGATGGGGGATCATTCCTAATCCCAGTGATTACTGTAGACCTCCCTGGTACACACAAAGGATGAACTCCACCATTGCTCCCTAGTTCTAAGAAAACCAACCCATGTCCCCCTGCACTCAGTGCCTGCTGCCCTCCTTCCTGCCCCCAGCACACATGCCCTACCGATGTAACTCAGAACCCATCATGTTGTCCTTGTGCCTTGGAGAACCTCTGGAGCAACTATACAACAGGCAAAAAAAAAAGCACCATAAAGCTCCATTGAGCTCGCAAAGCCCAGTTGCTGAGCTGATGTGGGATGGCTGGGACTGAAGAGGTCAGCTGTAGTTAATCTCTGGCCTGTGAGAGATGGTAGGGTTCATGATCTGGGTTTCCCTGCATGTGTATTTCAGATGGAGATCAGTGTTTATCCAATCCTTGTTTCAATGGGACCTGTCTGGACAATATTGGACAATTTAACTGCATTTGCAACCAAGGCTGGGAGGGACGCCTGTGCCAACATGGTAAAGCTGGCTTCAATCCACCATTTTAATATTAGAAATAAAACTCGGGGGAAGGGGCGGGGAGTACCTCTGCCTGTATAGGGAAACCAACACTTCTGTCATTGCAGAACCTGTCTGCTTCTGATACTGTGTCTCTCTATTTCATGGCCTGCCAGGGGATTGTTTGCTGTTTTCTAAAATAGCATAAAACTGATCTATAATCATGGGAGAGGTCTAAGTCTCTCGCCAATGAAAATATTCCTGTAAAACAGGGTCTGCCACAACTGCTAAAGCCGTCAGCAAAACAAGAAAGGATGGATTTTGTTTGCAAGATAGTGAAAAAATGCCACAATCCAATGCAGAGATGAGCAAATTCTGAGCTGAACTATTGCAGCCTGAACTTGGAGGCTGGATCATTTTAAAAGAGCTGATTTTCTTCCCCAGAGAACTGCTGACCAGTGTATGCAGTAGACTCATGCTCAGTGGCAAGGAAGAGAATTATCAGACCTTCAGTCTACTTCCCCCGGCACACTCCTTGGTATCATGCCCCTGGCCTCTCCCCCAGCACTCCCAGCGGCCAGCCGCATTCTCAATCTGCCACAAACGCCACAAAGTCAGAAGCAGAAGCTGGAATCCAAATCCATCAACTGCTATTCCCTCAAATCAAGACACTGGACAATTACCTCTCACAGTGCACCTATTCCAGTTTCAAAGGGGAACGTCAAGTCCCACCCAGACCTTACCATCAAGTGACTCCTAAGCCTCCTAACCTTCTAACCTCTTTTCCCCTTCCCTGTTTCTCAGAGGCTAACTACACCAACTGCTCCACTTACAATGGGGGATGTGAACATTTCTGTCATGAGGATCCGAAGCAGAGCCAGCGCCGCTATTGCAGCTGTGCCTCAGGGTATCAGCTGATGGACGACCATTCCAAGTGTGAGCCCGTTGGTAAGAAGGAAGGGTGGGGTGGGAGGACACCCACAATTCTGATTTTGTACAGTGTTCTTCAAACAAGAGAATGGGGGGCACATTTCAGAAAAGAAGTGTAAGAACCATATGCAACACAGTTTCTAATAGTTCCAGTGCATCTATCCCATGCAGAGTGATTTTCTGCTTGGGATTTTTCCACTTCTTCTTCAAGTGATGGTCCCTATTGTATTCCACCGACGGTTTTACGCATGCACCATGCAACCAGAGCCAGAGATTTGGAAAGGAGTAGTGTCCGTTGGTCCATGCATTCACCCTTGTTCTGCCTTATGGTTTCGTCTGAGGTGATAAAGGGAGGGATGTACCATCCATGCCCTCAGTTCCTTCTCACTGCCGCATGGTCCAAGTCAGAGCATCTCCTGTTCTCTCATCTCTTGTGATGCGCTTTCTAAAACACAGAAAAAAAACTGTTTTATACTTCTGTATGCTTAGTATTCTTGTTGTTTTGCAGTAGATTAGTGATAGTTTTCAGGATTTTGGGATGCCGTTTTAAAGGTCTCCCACTTCCCCCCACACACACACACACACCCTCCCCAGCACCCAGGGCCTGAGTACTGGATTACGTCAAAGATACCAGGGTTCAAGATCTGCACCTCCTGCCCTCGCTCGTTCTCGGTCAGTGATGAGCACCAATGCTGCCTTTACTGCTTGGGAGAAGCCCACATTGCATCGAGCCGTATCCAGGAAGGCCGGGCTCTCCACCTCAAGAAGCACTTTGTGGAAGTCACAATGAGGCCACAGTTGGATCCAGACTGGGGAACTCCCCCTGTACGTCAGCCTGAGCAGTTGAGGAGCACACCTCCTACCGCAGAGACCCAGTCTGGTTCTGTTGGTACCTAGTCATGAGGCAAAGAAGTATGTGCATAAGCATGGCAGTAAATCTTCCTCTAGGCCCAGGAAGGATACTGCCTCATCCACAAGTTCTAGTCACAGAAAACGGCATGTTTCATATCTCACAAGAACGACAAGAAATTGCACAGAACACTGGTCCTGTCCACCGAGCCGTGTACCCCTTCTAGATCAGCACCGCTGAAGTCAAAGGAACCCTCAGTTCAAAGGCAGGCCTCTGTTCCAGCTCCAGTTCTGACTGTGGAGGCCCAGAAGGCTTGAGTTGGCCCCTGAGCCTCATGAACTCTTGGCTTTGGAGGAGGTGACATCGCCACATCTTCAGGTTCAGTCTCCACCTAAGGGGGTGGGCTGTCCTACCTTGGACTTACCTCCTTCGGGCTGTGTTCCCACCCACTTCCCTACAGTTCCGCGATTTGAACCAGGCTCTGACTTTTTGGCATTGGAGGACTCGGACGAAGAGCAGGGTCCGCCCCTCCCGTACTGAAGTTTCTGACGACTCAGTGGCAGTGCCCTTCCTATCCCCAACAAAGAAGACTGGTACACCACTACTTGGGGCCCTCCACAGCAACCATCAAATCTGCCTTGTTGGCCATTCTGGGGGCCCCAGCCCCAGTACCTACCTTCAGAACCTTCCCACTCAGCTTGAAAGGAGTCCCCCATCTTGCCTCTTCGACCATCATTGAGTAGGTGCTCAGAATTCCAATACTGGGAGGAACAACCGCTTAGCCCAACTCCGACGGTACCACCAGAACCGGAGCAGTTCCCTTCCTTGTTCCTGGATGCACAGTGTCTTCGACTCCCTCCTTGTCCCCAGACTATCACCAGTTCCAGGACCTGTTAAACAAGATGGCTGAACACCTCCACATCCCACTGGAGGAGGTCCAGGACAAACTGCACGAGCTGCTTGACATCTTGCATGCCTCGGTACCGACCAGAGTAACTGACCATTCTGCAACCAGCCCAGATGTCTAGCACACTCCAGCCACTTGTGTACTCACCCCCAAGGGGGTGAAGAAGAGGTACTATATACCCGCGAAGAGGTCTGAGTTTCTGGTCTCTCACCTCCCACCCAATTCCCTCGTCATACAGGTGGCAATGAAGTGAACCTGGCAACAACACCCACGCTCTACCCTGGCAGACAAGGAGGACAAGTGACTGGATCTTCTGGATCACAAGGTCTTCTCCTCTGCCAGCCTTCAATTTGGAATCTCAAATTACTTGGACCTATTCGCTAAATATTACTTCCTTACCTACGGAAAGTTGGTGGATTTTGCAGACAAGCTCCCCAAGAAAGATCATGCCTGCTTCCAGGCTATGTTACAGGAGGGGAAACTGGTCACGAGGACGACACTTCAGGCTGCAGTGGATGTGGCAAACACTTTTCAGTGCACGATGGCTATGGGGATCGTCACGTGAAGCGCATGGTGGCTTCTTCATCAGATTTCCCAAGGGAAGTCCAGCACACCACAGAGGACCTCCCTTTCGATGAGTCTAATCTCTTCAATGAGAGGACTGAGGATTCCCCTCTACTCCCTCAAGGACTCCAGAGCCACTGTACAATCACTGGGTATCTACACACCAGCACCCAAGCACAAGATCTACCACCTACGACTGACATGACGATTCAGAGCTTCTCAATCCTTCCATCAGTGGCCCAGTGAGCCTCCTCACAAATGACAGAAGATCCAACAGCCCCATCCTCTCAGTTCATCGCCATAGCCTTCAGCATCTCTTACTCAGTCTTTGCAGAAGTGATATTTCTGAGTGAATCTTGTGACCCACCAACCATCTTGCCTCATGCCATACACTCAACCCACCCCCTTTGAGGGGCATCTAGCACTCTTCTCACCAGCATGGAGTGCGATAACAATGGACAAGTGGGTTCTGGACGTCATTCAACGTGGCTGTACTATTGAGTTCATGACGCTACATCACCCTCGTCCTCCAGCCTCGCCTCAGGGATCACTTTTATGACAGTATCCTCGCCCTAGAAGTGGACTACCTACTCCAAAGGGGAGTGATAAAACCCGTTCCTATGACCTATTAGGGCACAAGGTTCTATTCCTTCTAGTTCCCAAGAAGAAGGGTGGGTGGAGAACGATCTTAGATCTCCGTCGTCTCAACCACTTCATACACAAGCCAAAGTTTCATATTGTCACCCTAGCAGCCATCATACCTTCACTAGAAAAAGACATGTGGTTTATGGCTCTCGATATGCAGGATGCTTACTTTCATGTAGATATCCGTCCTACCCACAGACATTTCTTGAGATTCACAGCAGGCCTTCAATACTTCCAATACAGGTTTCTACTCTTCGGACTCACCACTGCTCCACAGGCTTTCACTGAAGTTTTCTCTGTGATGGCGGCCCACCGTCAGCATCAAGGGGTTGTTATGTTACCTTATCTCAAAAACTGGCTGATAGCATTGTGATCCAAAGGGGGACTTGAGCCTTGACCTCCATGCTGCTCACACTCCTCTCCTCCCTGTGGGTGAATGTAAACATCGAAAAATAGATTTTGGATCCTACACAGGCTCTTGAATTCATTGGGGCCTGCATCAATGCAGTCTCAGCACATGCCTGCCTACCTACTGGAGGAAAGTTTCCAGACACTACAAGAACTGATTACTAAGGCGGTCTCTGGTCCTTCTGTTCCATCCAGGACTTGTCTTTCCCTTCTTGGTGGCCTGCATGTACATTACTGCCATCACTCACCTTCGCTTTCACTGCTTGCAGCTGTGGCTCCAGAAGGCCTATACTCCAATACACCATATTGTGGACTTCCTACTGACAGTTCCCCCTGGGATTCTTTCCTCTCTCCAATGGTGGAAGGACTCTGGTCAGAGCTGCACCAGGATGCCCTTCCTCCTGTTCTCCCCAAGCACGACGATGATCACAGGCACATCACTCATTGGATGGGGCACCCACATGGGTGAGCACATGATACAGGGGACTTGGAGTGCTTGGGAATCCTGGATGCACATTAACATCCTGGAACTTCGGGCAATGTGGAGAGCATGTTGCACATTTCTCCCATCCATTCACTCCCATCATGTTCTCATCATGTCAGACAACACCACCACCCTTTACTACATCAAGAAACAAGTGGGCACGAGGTCGTCAGCACTCTGTGTGGAAGCTGTTCATCTTTGGGATTGGTGTGTTACCCACAAGACACTGTTGTCGGCAGCATATCTTTCCAGGACTCGGGATGTAATTGCATACTCTCTCAGCAGGAAATTCACTGCTGACCATGAATGGGAGCTCCATGACACCAAGGCCACAGACATTTTCAACTACTGGGGGACTCTGACCATGGACCTCTTCACCTCCCACACCAACAGCAAATGCACTGGGGAGCGGGGGGGCACCTTGGCACCCTTTACTAAGAAGATACCCTAGTCATCTGCTGGTTGGACCAGGTCAATTATGCCTTTCCTCCCCTACTGCTCCTGCCGCATGTCCTACACAAGATCTGACAGGAGAGAGCAACAGTCATTCTGATCGCCTCATTCTAGCCTCACCAGTTTTTGTTTCTCCTCCTTCTAACATGTCAGCACATCCCTCATTTCCACTGCCAGCTTTCCCGGGACTCATCACACAAAATGGCAGCAGGATCAGGCATCCCAATTCGCAGACACTTCACCTACGAGCTTGGTTTTTGGATGGGCATTTTCGCTAGAGTGAGAATGTTTGTCTGCAATACAAGACATCCTCTCATGTAGCAGAAAAGACTCCATGAGGCGGTCCTATAGAGCCAAGTGGAAGCGTTTCACCTCATGGGCCCAGCAGAGGGGTGTTTCCCCTAAGAATATAGGCACTCCTCTTCTTCTGGACTACCTCCTGTCCCTGAAGGCATCAGGACTCACTCTCAACTCCATCAAGGTGCATGTAGCCGCTATTGGTGCTCTCCACCCCCCTGTCTTTATCACCTCAGACAAACCAAATCTCCCCTTGACTACCAGGGTTTGGAAGGGCCTGCTCCAGACTTATCCAGCCATTCACCCCATTGCTCCCCAACGGGACCTCAACCTTGTTGTCTGGGTGTTTGAAGAAATCACTATTTGAACCTATGGCTTCCTGCTCCCTGTCGCTCCTTTCCATGAAGGTTGCCTTTCTGGTAGCTATTACTTCCGTAAGAAGGGTAGCTGAACTGGGGGCCATGATAGACTCTCCCTTTACCACGTTCCATAAGGACAAGATTTCCCTGCACTTGCA
The DNA here is from genome assembly GCF_965152275.1 of Natator depressus. Lineage (NCBI taxonomy): Eukaryota > Metazoa > Chordata > Testudines > Cheloniidae > Natator > Natator depressus. Next base: position 46,889,984 of record NC_134242.1, on the reverse strand, counting down.
TCCCAAGTTTCTGCCAAAGGTTGTATCCTGCTTTCATCTCAACCATCCTATGCACTTACCTGCTTTCTTCTTGAAGCCTCACACCTCAATGGAGGAATGGCACCTTCACTCCCTTGACATCCGCAGAGCCCTGGCCTTCTACTTGCAGAGGACAAGATCATTCAGGACGTCCCCTAGACTTTTTATCGCTCTAACAGAAGGGACTAAGGGCAAACAATCTCCACTCTGACTATCTCTAAGTGGGTTTTGGGGTGCATTACGCTCTGCTATCTGTTATTGGGACTGTCTCCACCCGTTGGGGTATGAGCCCATTCCACGAGAATGCAAGCAGCTACTATGGTCGTGCTTCATGACATACCACTTACAGACATATGTAGGGGGGCCATGTGGAGTTTGGTAAGTACCTTCTCTTCCCATTGCACCTTAGTGTGAGACTGCAACGGTTGCCTTGTTTGGCATGCCTGTTCTCCATTCCAAGGTTCCAACATCTTCCTCCACTGTCCTCCTAACTAGGTACTACTTGTTAATCACCCTCAGTGGAATACAATAGAGACCATCACTTGAAGAAGAAGAGGAGGTTACTTACCTGTAACTGGAGGTTCTTTGAGATATGTGGTCCCTATCTGTGTTTCAACCCACTCACCTTCCCCACTGCTGCGGATCTGTTCAATTTGCTGTGGAGAAGGAACTGAGGGCACGGTCAGTCTGTCCTGCCCTTTGTCACCTCAGACAAAACCATAAGGTAGAGCAAGGGCACATGCATGGATCAACGAATACTACTGCTTTCAAAATCTCTGGCTCCGGACACATGGCGCATGTGTATAACCCTCAGTGGTACACAGATAGGGACCACACATCTTGAAGAACCTCCAGGTACAGGTAAATAACCTCCTTTTATTGGAATTAGAAATCAATCATGTATCTCTGTGTTAGGAACTCCTCACATAGTCAAACTCCGCCAGAGGATCGGGGAATTTCCCCCACAGTGAAACAATGAGGGAATGCAGAGAAGCCATTGAGAGCATCTCGCAGAAGTAAGGAGACAGGGTGAGGGTTTTTTGGAACAGTAGTGAGTTAGAGAGTTTCTTGTTTAATAAGCTGACAGTGATTGTGTTGAATTGTCTGGATTTTGCTGGTTGACCTCTTTGATTTATCTCTTGTAGTGGAGTTCCCCTGCGGAAGGGTGAAGGCAGATCACATGGAGCTCAAATCAGGTGTCCAAATTCGACTCATTTCAGGGAAAAGGGGAAAAAAAGGAGACAGCCCCTGGCAGGTGAGAAATAAATAGTCTTTCGTGGTGGAGCTTTCAGTCTGTACCCAGAACTGCTTCATATGCACAGTAAAGCACTTCGGTCACAAACGATGGCTCTACCACATGCTAAGCTTCCCCTTATTTTAGACTTTCCAAGGCCAAATCAAAAGTTGGAGAGCTGAAGCGAATGTAACTTTTGTTGTATTTTGTTAGCCTTACCACTCTTTGCCAAGCTATATTTGTTCTTGCTAACCATTCCAATGCAAGCAGCATCAGGATGTACCTGCCTGTGGTGTCCCACCAAGCTGGGGACAGCCACTTCTCGAACGTATTGAATGCCTCCTGCAGCACACTCTGGCTATCGTAGTACCATCACGGTAGCGTCTGAATGAAATCTTTGTTGGTTTAGGACAGCTTTGTTTTTATAAATGTAAAACAAGCCTTGCCAGGCATCGGTTAGAGTTACAGAGCATGCTTTAGTCTAACAGAATATACCAGAGCTTTACAGAGCATGCTGGGGGCTCTCAGAGGAAGGATCCACCGTACGGACCCTACCAGGCCATTAGAGAAAGTGTTCTTCTGCCAGCCCGAGTCTCATGTACACTAAGATCCCTTTACACCACTGTGGCAGCATAAAGAGCTCTTAGCAAAAACGAGAATCAGCCCAAGACATTTTACTCACTTCAGGCACACGGTGGTTGTTGGGCTAAACCGTCTCTTGCTTGAGTTAAGAGTCTCCAAAACTCAGAAGGACCAGAATGCTTCCAACTGCTGGTCCGCAGCATCTCCTGAGCAGCGAGCCCAGCCAGCAAGAAACATGAAAACTGATTTAGATGGAACGCTTAAAACCCAAATCTTCATTCCACGCGGACTGTAGATATCTTGTTAGGATGCTTCTGTCCACTTCTGCTAATGTCACGTGCTCTGGCACCTGAAGGTGCAGTGTAGACTGCTGCATGGAGAAGGAATATATCATATCCTACATGTCTGAGCTGGATCCTGTGGTGCTGTACTTCTCTATTTCTTTGTTTCAGACCATGCTGCTAGATGGCAGGGGAAAGTTTAAATGCGGAGGTGTTCTCATCCATCCCTCCTGGGTTCTAACGGCAGCACACTGCGTTGAGGACAAAGGGAGGTTCAAAGTAAGACTTGGTATGGAAAAAAGACCAGCCCCTGTGCTACTCTCTTTTAATATATTACATTCTAATTCAGGATCCTTTTGGGAGAAGGATGCCAGATTATAGAGGGAGCATGTCATTCTGCATATAGAACTGGGTTGGCTAGGCAGCCCGTCATACCTACCTGAGATTTAAAATATATATTAATAAACCCATCTGATTTCATTTGAGCAGCTAAGAGCCTGGCTAAGAACTAAGTGGGCTGATACATTGTGAGCACTCCTGCATATCTTGGAAGTGAAGTAAAGGGGAAGTAAAATTCCCACACTGTAATCTGGGAACTGAGATGGGGGATCCCACACTCTGGAGCTTGGTATGTGTTTCTACTCTCAAACCCTCTGTGCTTACACACCACCGGCGGGGTGGTGGGCCTGCACTCAGTGCCCCAGGGCTAATGAGAATGTTGGGGTTTAGGAAGCATGTCTAGATTCCTGAGCCCAAATCTGGAATAGGCCACGAGTACTAGACGTGCAGAGGAGTCTTAATCTAGACCCAGTTGGGCATGCATCCGTCTTGCAAAACTACCCAACAGGGTGGCTTACTTGGAAATCTCCGCTCAGGGGAAGGGTGGATTTGAAGTCGACAGGTTGCTACAGATTGAAGGCACAGGTAGATTGGTGTGGAGTGCCAGGTACAGTACATCGCCACTGCTAGCCCTGCACACATACAAGCATATGAAGCATGGGAAAATGTCCACCAAATTTACCCCTGAATTACCAAACAAAAACCATCACAAGCATTGTTCCCTTCACATTCAAATAAAACCCCTTTGGAGGAGCATTTTCTACCTATCTGCTCTGACAACAAAGGAATAATACACCCTCTGCCTCAGCTGCTTAGTCAGTGAAAATACTTTTTGTTAAGTGTGGTACAGAAGACACAGGTATGAAATATCCCACTAGGGGAATCAATGGTACCACTGCCCCGAAATCTGAGATGCCAGCTTGGGCATAAATACCACTATGAGAAACTTTTCTGATCTACCACTCTGATCATGTCTTTGAGCCCCTTCACTGGCTCTCTTTTCTCCATTGCATCAAATGCAATCTTCTTGTCCTTTCCTTTAAGGCCCTTCACAGTTTGGGCCCTCCCTGCTCATCTGCTGTTGTATCTCATTGTGTTGCCCCTAGCTGCCTCCACTCTGTGCCAGCAGTGAAAAACTCTCTCACAAGCCCCTTCACTCTGTCTTCCATGTAGCCCTTTAGGTATGTAACTGTCCTCCTGGAACTGTCCATAAAGTCACTACGCTGGGGTGATGAAGTTTCAAGTGGCCAATGGGTGTGCAGCACAATGACAATTGTTAAGTCTTAGGTGGTCATGGATTTCTTACAATACATATCCCAGCTTCTAGGATGGACTAGTCCAGAAAGGCAGTCCCTAATAGCATAGGCGCTGACTCCGTGGGTGCTCTGGGGCTGGAGCACCCATGGGGAAAAATTGGTGGACCCACCGGCAGCACCCACCGGCAGCTCCCCTCCCTGCCCCTGCTCACCTCTGCTACGCCTCCTCCCCTGAGCGTGCCACCGCTCCGCTTCTCCCCCTAGCTCCCAGTGCTTGCCACATGAAACAGCTGTTTTGCGACAGCAAGCACTGGGAGAGAGGGGGGAAGGAGCGCGCTCTGAGAAGAGGCGGGGCTGGCGCAGGGATTTGGGGAAGGGGTCCAATAGGAGCAGGGAGGGGGCAGAGTTGGGGTGGGGACTTTGGGGAAGGGGTTGGAATGGGGTGGGGCAGGGGCGGGGCCAAGCGCCCACCAGTGCCTGGAAAAGTTGGTGCCTATGCCTAATAGCCTTTATGTCAAGGAGTTCAACCAATCAGCCACTAACCACACGTCCAAGAACTTGTACAAGTGTATTGCTTTTGCTGTGCTATAAGCATGTTCCCCCCAACTTTTATGCTGGGTCCCACAAAAGTACCCCCCAAGAAATTGTCTCCAGTTGTACAATTGCCATTGTAATATGGACACTCTAGGGTAACACAGAAGAGTTTCAGTGTCTTCATTGTGTTGATATATTTATGCAGTGCTGCATAATATGTGCATGATACTTTATAGGTAAATCAAAAGATGATGTCCCTGCCCTGTGGAGTAAGGAGTGGGAGGCCAGTTAAATATAACCCTGTTAAGATAGAACAGGGTAACTTGAGCAAACTCATATTTTAAGAAAACAGGGACAAATCTGAGCACTCAATGTATTTTAGTCCTAATGTGGTTTGATGCAGGGGATGGGGCTGGAGGTCAGGAGCCCAGTAACACCTCTCACCCCATTGCTCTTCCAGGGGAATACCACCGTCTGCGGAATGAGGAAACGGAGCAAACCATTACGGTTGACAAGCTAGTGAGCCATGAAAACTACAGCAAGGAGACCTCCGATAATGACATAGCCATGCTGCATCTGGCTCAGCCCATGATTTTCAACAAATTTGTGCTCCCTGTTTGTCTTCCCACCAAGAAACTAGCAGACCAGGAGCTGATGGCGAATGGGAAGCAGATGGTGGTGACTGGCTGGGGGAGCAAAAGTGACGTCTCCTCGAATTACTCTATTGTTCTCAGTTACATCGAAATCCCCATGGTCCCACGGAATGAGTGTGTCCAAGCTATGAGGCATGACATCTCTGAGAACATGCTGTGTGCAGGGATTATTGGAGACAAGCAGGATGCCTGTGGTGGGGACAGCGGAGGCCCCATGATCACTAAGTTCAAGAACACTTGGTTCCTAGTGGGACTGGTGAGCTGGGGAGAAGGTTGTGGGAAAATGGAGAAGTTTGGAGTCTACACCAAAGTCAGCCAATACCTGGAGTGGATCCACCAGCAAATTAAAACAATGGACAACTCATCTAAGGGCTGATTCTCATTAAGAGGAATTGGGACCATTGTGGCCATATGCTAATGACAATACACAATACAATGTGCTGTCATGTCTTCTGGTATTAAAGCTAGAGTATATAAAGCAAGAATATGTCAACTGTGTGTACTCTTTTCCTTGCTATTTTCCCCATCTTAGGTAGTTATTTGTTTATTTGTAGGGACACCAGTTGTGACTCAGGGCCCCAGTGTGCTAAGTATTATACAATTACGTGTGACAAGATGGGACCTGACCCAAAGAGCTTGCAATCTGAGTATGAGACAAAATATATGATGTTATGCACTAGCCTGCAATTGACTTATCTAGTCACCTGAGCTGTTTGGGAGCTGAGGTGCAAGGCTGAGAATTTTTGTCCTTATGAGTTGAACAGTCCAGATGAACATAACAGTCGTTCACATTCAAGCAATATAAGACTAAGGTGTACAAAGCAGCATAGGGAAATTGGAGAACTGACTCCTATTCGGCTGGGCACTTAAACCGCTTGGGTTAGTTTTGAAAATCTCTAAATGTTCTGTGCCTAAAGTGTTTTCTTAAAATTAAAGTGTAAGTGGGAGTTTGGTTTTTCCATATGCCAGCTTAAGGGGAAATTATTTCAGTTTTAAAAGGCAAGATTTAAAGAGGTACTTTCTCACTAGGGAAACAGGAAACGATAGCATGGATAACTCTATCATCGTTAACCCAGGTTACGGTTTCAGCCTTACGTGGCACATTTACTAGTTTTTCACAATTTTCAGCTTGCTCCCTCACAGTCAATCCAGTCTTTCAACTCAGTGCTGTCATTATAACATTGCTGCATCCACTCGCTCATCCGTGTCTTCTCCCAGAGTTCACACTTCGTGAGCTCAGTGAGACTTCCCCTCAGACTCAGTTACTTGCAAATTCAGGCAACGATACTGCTCCCATCGGAGCCAATGGATATTCTGCTGTTGACTCTAAGAGAAGCAGGAGAAGAGCTTTAATTCCTAACTTTTACAACACGTCCAGATGAATGATGCACATATGATTCCCTTGTCTCGCAATTATTGGACAAAACCACCACGTATTTTGTTAATGCCCCTTAGTTGGTATAGAGATTGCAACCAGTTCTGTTACTTTATTTATAGATCTGTGTAATCAGTAAGATTCATAGATTCATAGATACTAAGGTCAGAAGGGACCATTATGATCATCTAGTCTGACCTCCTGCACAACGCAGGCCACAGAATCTCACCCATCCACTCCTGAAAAACCTCACCTATGTCTGAGCTATTGAAGTCCTCAAATCGTGGTTTAAAGACTTCAAGGAGCAGAGAATCCTCCAGCAAGTGACCCGTGCCCCATGCTACAGAAGAAGGCAAAAAACCTCCAAGGCCTCTTCCAATCTGCCCTGGAGGAAAATTCCTTCCCGACCCCAAATATGGCGATCAGCTAAACCCTGAGCATACGTGCAAGATTCACCAGCCAGATACCCAGGAAAGAATTTTCTGTAGTAACTCAGATCCCACCCCATCTAACATCCCATCACAGGCCATTTGGCCTATTTACCATGAATATTTAAAGATCAATTAATTACCAAAATCATGTTATCCCATCATACCATCTCCTCCATAAACTTATTGAGTTTAATCTTAAAACCAGATAGATCTTTTGCCCCAAATGCTTCTCTTGGAAGGCTATTCCAAAACTTCACTCCTCTGATGGTTAGAAACCTTTGTCTAATTTCAAGTCTAAACTTCCTGATGGCCAGTTTATATCCATTTGTTCTTGTGTCCACATTGGTACTGAGCTTAAATAATTCCTCTCCTTCTCCAGTATTTATCCCTCTGATATATTTATAGAGAGCAATCATATCTCCCCTCAACCTTCTTTTAGTTAGGCTAAACAAGCCAGGCTCCTTGAGTCTCCTTTCATAAGACAAGTTTTCCATTCCTCGGATCATCCTAGTAGCCATCACAAGATGGACTCATAGTCAAACTAAAATTAAACATAATCACATTTTTTAGGCTGTACCTTCATCCCTAAACCTGGTAAAATAAATGTTACTGCAGAGAGTAAAGATGAGCCTTCAAGAAATCAAACAATTCAGGCACTGTGGTAAATGATGATAGCATCTCACCCACCCTTCCCAGCTTGGATCAGGGAATGTGGTGATCCAATTGTAACGCACATGTGCAAATACTTGTAAGAAATCTAATCCCCATTCAGCAAGGCACTTTTTTAAATGCATGTAAGTAGTCGCATTGATTTCAGTGGGACTGCTCACATACTTAAAGTTAAGCATGTGCTTAAATGCTTATCTGAAGCAGGTCCAGTGGAATTCTAGGGAAGGGCAAGTGCTTGGTGCTGTCCTGGACACCTCTGAAACACACTCGCTCTTTTCGCAGTGTGTTTCATTTGGGACTAGAATTAAGGTGGAGGGAGTAACAAAGGATATTAATGCAGGATTATGTTTCTTGTTAGGAAAGCATTTGCAAAAAATTGAACCCCCGCGACCTTTGCACCTGAGAGTATTGGGGCTGCTACCTTCTGAGCTAGAGGGAAGGATCTGCCTTGTCTATTAATACTAACCTAGTCAAAGCTTCTAAGCCAAGGTTCCAACTAAAGGCAGCAAACATGAATAGCCATGGTTATCACAGGGCAACATTTGCCGTCCAGCAAATGGCTCCTCTGAATCCCGCTGCCCACACACAAATCTGAGGGTCACCCATTGCAGTAGATATTTACCGAGCTGAAAGGTTCATGGGTCATTCAAACCAGGTGATACCAATGCACCGCCAAAATACGGGATTTCAGAAGCCCTCCCACAAAAGCATAAATGATACAACCAAAACCCTCCACAAGAAGCACACTGCAGAGAAACAGCCTTTAGTGCAGGATTTAAAGATGGAACAAAACATTTTTGCTTTAGAGTGCAAGTTGGCTCCATGGACGAAGGGCTTTGCTTCCTCTGTCAATATTTGTGATAGGTTAATGATCAACCTCTAGGCCCCCATCTCTGTCTTTGGTGTTCATCCAAATATTACTTCTAGTGCTCTAAAACGGTAAGTGTTTATAATTACAGCGCTTTCAAAATGCGAATGTATTCTGGGCCCTGGCTTTTAGAAGGGGCTGTCGGTGTCCCAAAGCAGTCCGCACTGACCCACTCGCAAGGTTCCCTGGTGTTTGACCGTGTGAAGAAATCCCGTCATTCCCTCTCAGAATCCTTACTGGCAGGTGTGTGTTGCTGTCCTGTGGGCTTGCATTGGTGGGTGGCTCGCTGTGTAAAAGTCTAGCATTTGGATGTCACTTGACAAACCCATCAGGAGCTCTGCAGCAGGCTTGACTAGCCAATGTGTTAACCAGATCTGGGTGTGAGGTTCTCCACAGAACTGGTTTCTGCTCAGTTTGGGTCTGATCCAAAGCCCGTTGAAATCAATCAGTGTCTTTCCATGGACTTGGCTCAGGCTCTTTATCCTCTGCAACTTTCCTGGGCTCTTTCAGTCTGCGCACTTTGCCTTGTGAGCGGAGCATTTGGCTTCCTATCACAATGTGCATCATCAGTCACTTGGAGAGAGAATACAAATGAGGTCAGATGAATAAGACTAACAAAACCTAGTTTTTCTCCGCATTGCCGCCTCCTTTTTTCCCTTGAGTCCATTTTCCCTCTCTCTTTCACTTTTTCACAGTGCTGCTCTCTGCTTGTTTTTGTCCAGGATCTGTCTACTTCATTCTCCTTTTCTCCCAGCAGGTGACCATCTGTAAACCAGAGGATTCTGCGTGGCCACAAAAATGGCTAGAGGTTCCTTACTTGTGACATTTCTCTTACTAATGTGTTCCATCTACAGCAGCTGGTCAGTTTCATTTTCAGGTAGGAACTTCTGAACTACCTGTTAACTTCACTTTCTCCCACTGAGAGCCTGCATTTAAAATTACACTGCACCCATTTTCTGAGCACAGCATCTTGAAGGTTCAGCGGGCGAGAGGCACTTCTTGAAATGCACAGGAGAAAAATGAGAATTAATTTATGGTTATTCATGAACTCACCATATCTGGGCTTCCTACCTGAGGCCCAGTAACCTTGTGTTGCTGGACTTATGGGATCCAATGAGTTATGCACAGAGGACCAAAGTTGGGCACCTAAATCTGTATTTTAGGAACCTGTGGTGATTTAATATTACTACTTTGCTCTTCTGTAGTGCTTTTCCTACGTAGCCCTCAAAGCGCTTCACAAAGGCAAGTATCATTAACCCCCTTTTGTAGAGCTGTAATGAGAAATGAAGTGACCTGCCAAAATACACAAGTCAGCTGGGAACAGAATGCAGGTCTCCTGACTCTCAGCCCAGTGCACTATCCTCTGGACCCCACAATGCCTCCTGACAAAGGACCCAATCCTGCAACTGGAACGGCAAAAAGCCTCATGCATCTGATTGCAGGATCAGGGACGTATGTCAGCATTTAAGTGCTTCAAATTGTATTTAAGTGGCTCACTTCAGACAGCTAGGTTGAAAATTTAGCCCAGAGAGACTCCCAGCTGAGACAAGCTTTGGACAGCTCCTCCTGGCTCGGTGAGCGGGAAGTTCCCTTTCACTCATCCAGTGAAGCTGCTGATTACGATTCCTACGGTTTGGGGGGGTTTCTTTTAAGATGAGCTAATAATAACAATCCAGTTTCTTTCGTTGGGTTCCAGGATCCCAGGGCTAGTCATTTACCTACTCAGGAATTGTATTATTGTCTGACACAGCAGAGGTGCAGTGATACGATTGCTTAGCTATAGGAGACTGAAAACTGCGTAACAACCTCTGATATTGGTCCCCCATTTCGCCAGGGCCACTGTTCAACAGGAGAGTGACAAGAGACCCTGTGAAATTCAGAAATGCCAAACCAAACGTTGGACATTTGATTGATAGTCCGTACAGAATGGTTTAGCCAAAATGGGAAGAGAGTGAAGGATAGGTGGGGAACTTTTCACAATGCTGCAGGAAGCCACGTGGTAGCAGTTTTCTTTTACGGTGTTGCCTATAGGCCCTGATGGTCTCACAATGGTGTGGAAGTAGATAAAGGGAATTTGGATGCAGGCCTCTGAAATGAGCAGGAGTCAGGCTAACTCTAGATTTAATAACGCAAGATTTCTAGAAGCGGGGATTGTGAGAAGCGAGTGGGAAAAGAATTGCGAGAGAGGCTGTTGTGACCTCGTAGTAGATAAGAATAGAATGTAGACTATAAGAGAAAATTGGTGAGAAAAATAAGATATCATGAAGGAATATGTATAAACAATATGCAGCTGGTGCTCATTATTGTCTGTAATAAAGGTATAAATGCTTCCTCTAATTGTTTATCTTTAGCGAGGCCTGCCTAGGTGGGGGAAACCCTGTGTCCTAGTGCACTCTCTCCCTCTGTGCAATTGCTTGAGAAAATAAAGTGTATCTGACTTGCTGCACCCAACCTGAGAGTGAGAACTGTGTTTTTCTCCGACAAAGGCGATTGTAAGCAATAGCTAAGCAGGAGGAGGTGATGTATTGTAGACTTTCCTCCACTGCTATGTTCTGTCAGAAGCCTTTTTTTTTTTTTGGTCCAAAGTTGCTTTACACTGGAAGAAATGTTCTGCCAAAAAGCATTAGAACAGGGGAAGATGGGTATGCTTTATTGAGAGATATATTCAGGGTGTTCTCTTTCATTTCTTCCGAGTTTTCCGCTTCATCTCTGAGGTGACACAGCAGAGGGACTGAACGTTCTGTTTTTATATCTTGGACATAAAATATTTAGATAAATTTTATTTATTTCATTTGGACACAGTAAATCCTTGATTAACTGAGACCTGCCTAACACTATGCCTGGTCATTAGCACAAATAAATGAACTTTAACCCAACGTCATGAATTTTGAGGCTGGCTCCTTTTACATGACGTAGTCTTTTAATCCACTGAAATATTATTCAGCTGATCACCACCTAGAGGAATACTGACTCTTTGTTGGGGCATAGACAATCTGAGTAAAGGTTTCAGAGTAACAGCCGTGTTAGTCTGTATTCGCAAAAAGAAAAGGAGGACTTGTGGCACCTTAGAGACTAACCAATCTGAGTAAAGTTGTCCTTAAGTCTGTTTTGATTTTTTGAAAGTTGTCTCCTCCACTGTGTTATTTCGCCAAGTTAAAGCATAAATTACTCATCTCTAGCCTAAAGATGAAGCTTTGGCTTCCTGTGACAGCATTAATGGTCGGATCCAATTTTGTTTTCATAGTGTTTGTGAGAAAAGAAGCAGCACACCAGGTGCTGAAGATCCGTAAACGCTCTAACCAGTTCCTGGAGGAGATTCACCCAGGGAACTTGGAGAGAGAATGCATTGAGGAAACCTGCTCCTTCGAGGAGGCAAAGGAGATTTTCCAATCGCAGGAGAAAACAGTGAGGCATTTCACTTCAGAAAAAGCAGCGAGCAATAGCTGATTAGTTGGGAGATACAAGGAAGTGTTCTCACTCATTGATATGAGTAGGGCTCCGTGTTTGTCACAGAGGTCGCAGAAGCCACGGATTCTGTGACTTTCCGTGACCTCTGTGACTTCTGCAGCAGCCTGTGTGACTGACCTGAGGGCTGCCCAAGCAGCTGGCTCTGGGGCCAGTTGCTCAGGTGGCCCCAGGGACAGCCACACCAGCCGCTGCTGTAGCAGCTCCACAGCCAGCCACTCAGGCGGCCCCCTAGCCAGATGCCCTGGAGCAGCTGCTGGGGCGGCCCCTGGAGCAGCTGCTGGGGCGGCCCCTGGAGCAGCCGTTGCTTGGGCAGCCCCGGGCGGCTGGCCCCGGGAAATGCCAAAGCAGTGGCCGGTGCGGCGGGCCCCAGGGGCCGCCTGAGCAGCAGTCCTTGGGGCAGTCAGAGCAGCTGTTTCTCAGTGGACCCTGGCAGCTGGTGCTGCTGGCCCCACCCCCCCATTGCCAGTGGCCCCTGGGGCTCCGCCCCCCCACCCCCCAGATACTCCCTAGCAGCGGCCCCTTTAAGATTTAGTCAGGGGTATTTCTAGTATGTCATGGACAGGTCACAAGCCATGAATTTTTGTTTATTGCTCATGCTCTGTCCATGACTTTTACTAAAAATACCCATGACTGAATCGTTACCTTAGATATGATTAGGCCCTACCAAATTCACGGTCCATTTTGGTCAATTTCACAGTCATGGGATTTTAAAACTCATAAACTTCATGATTTCAGCTATTTAAATCTGAAATTTCACAGTGTTGTAATTTGTAGGGGTCCTGACACACAAACGAATTGAGGATGGGGGTTGCAAGGTTACTGTGGGGGGTTGTGGAACTGCTACCCTTACTGCTGCTCACGGTCAGGGCAGAGGGCTGGAGAGGGTCGGCCGCTCCTGGAGCGGCTCTGCAGCCAGCCGATTGGGTGGCCCCCCAGCCAGATGCCAGCAGCAACACAGAAGTAAGGGTGGGTGGCATGGTATGGTATTGCCACCCTTACTTGTGCGCTGCTGCTGGCAGGGGGCACTGCCTTCAGAGCTTGGCGTCCGGCCAACAGTCGCCACTCTCCGGCTACCCAGCTTTGAAGGCAGCGCAGAAGTAAGGGTGGCAACACCATGATTCCCCATAAAATAACCTTGTGACCATCCCCCCGGAACTCCCTTTTGGGTCAGGACCCCCATTTTGAGAAACGCTAGTCTCCCCCGTGAAATCTGTGTATTATAGGGTAAAAGCAGACAAAAGACCAGATTTCACGGTTGGAGACCAGATTTCATGGTCCGTGACACATTTTCCATGGCCGTGAATTTGGTAGGGTCCTACATATGATAACCCACAAGACCAAAGGCCACCAGAATGCTAGTGGTAGAAAAAATTTATGATTTTGATCATTATTATTTGCTAATTCCAAAAATGTAATTAAGCATAAAACAAACAACCCAGAAATTTATGTAACCTTAACAAGAGAGCACAGACAGGCTATGACGTCCTATTCCTCCATTTCTAAGGAACATGAGTTTTTACTCAAGGTTTCAGATGAATTGCAAAGCATCGAATAAGGTGCCAAGAAGGCTCATTGAGTAATTCAGTGCTACTGAAGCATGCCATGAAGGAAATCAAGATTTTTCAAAGGCAATAGGTGATTTTTTGGATGTCCCACTTGAGACGCATTGAAGGATGATTCTCAGTGGGTGGATGTGGAGCACTGTCAGGACATTGGGTCCCTTTAAAGTGCCTGAGGTTGGGTACCCAAAACTACGAATCAACTTTGAAAATCTTAGCCAATGTCAACACTGTCCTTGCTGATTCTGGAGATCCCACCAGCTTGTTTCAGATGTGGGGGGTTGGGGAGGCCTCACCACCCCAGATATAGGAAATAATATAAAGGAGGTACAGGCTCTGTCAAGACCAGAAATGGGCAAGCTTAGCACTTAACAAAGAGGAAGTACAATTATTTTCAACCAGCTGACTGGGTGGTTACCTGTTAAACTCTTTAATAGAATCTTATTTGAGAGCCCCAGATGATAAATTAAGAGGCTGGAACAGGGGTCGGCAACCTTTCAGAAGTGGTGTGCCGAGTCTTCATTTATTCACTTTAATTTAAGGTTTCGCGTGCCAGTAATATGTTTTAACGTTTTTAGAAGGTCTCTCTCTATAAGTCTACGTATTATATAACTAAACTATTGTCATTTGTGAAGTAAACAAGGTTTTCAAAATGTTTAAGAAGCTTCATTTAAAATTAAATTAAAATGCTGATCTTACGCCGCCGGCCCGCTCAGCCCGCTCCCAGCCTGGGCTTCTGTTCACCTAGGCCGGCAGCGGGCTGAGTGAGGTCTGCGGCCGGGACCCTGGTTGGCAAGGGGCAGGCAGCCAGAACCCCGGACCGGCAGCAGGCTGAGAGGGGCCGGCGGCCAGGACCCCAGACCGGCAGTGGGCTGAGTGGCCCCACTCAGCCCGCTGCCATCTGGGATCCTGCCCTGCCCACATAGAGTGGGTACGTACCTTCTCCCTGGTTCTAGCCCATTCTCTTCCTCTCTCTCTGCACTGAGCTGAGGGTGGGAGTGCACTGAGAACAGGACTGGGGGTGAAGGAGAAGGCTGGGGGTTGGGGTGTCGGGTCTGGCCAGGAGCTAGAATGAGGGAGCGGGCTCAGGGTTGGGGCAGGAGGTTTGGGTGTGGAGTGCTTACCTGAGCAGCTCCCATTTGGTGCAAGGGGTGCAGTTGGGAATGTGGGGGGGTGGGTGCAGAAGCTCCCGTTTGGTGCTCAGGATGGGGGTGGGAATGTGGCTGGTGCAAGAGTGAGGGCAGGGGGCTGTGGGTGTGTGAGGAGGATGCAGGAGTTAGGGCAGAGGGCTGAGGGCATGTGAGGGGGGTGCAGGAGTCAGGGCATTGGGTGTGGGGGGGCTGGGTATGTGTGGGGGTGCTGGAGTCAGGGCTGGGGTTGTGGGGGGGTGCAGGGGTCAGGGCAGAGGGCTGGGGGTGTGGGCTAGGGTCATGGGGGTGCTCCCAGCCCCCTGCCCAGAGCGGCTCACGGCAGGGGGCTGGAGGGGATATGCCCTGATTCCACCCCCCTTCCCCAAGACCCCATCCCCACTCTTCTCCGCCTCCTCCCCGGGCTTTGGCTCCTGCTCCCTTGCAAGGGCCATCAGCTGATCGGAGGCAGGGAGGGAGAGGAGGAGGGGCAGGAACCCAGCACATTGGTGGAAGAGGCGGGGGAGGGGGGAGCTTGCCTGCAAGGACGGGGCGGGCAGGATTTTTAATGGTATGCTGCTGCCAGTCTGGGGTCCCGGGCTAGAAGATCAGAAGTTTCAGTCTCTGAACACAGGAATTAGGACTCTCGGCTACTGGCAAGATAAAAAAGGAAAATCTTTGGAAAAATCCTTATGCCTTTCTATGTGGTATTTTCCAAAGCAAAAGCAAGAAAAATAATCTGTCACTCGCTACCTGGTTCGCTACTAGTTTAACCAGTTAACTGTCACTTTGGCCCAGCGGTTAACTGGCTAGCGAAAGAGGTGCTCTCAGCAGCTAAGGGTGAACCCACAGCCACAATATAGATTAGTTAAGGAACAATGCTACAAGAACCATTATTTCCTAAAGTCAGTAGGTAATGTGTCTTGCCCTATTAACTAATGTTTTCCTCTCTTGTGATTATTTCTTGCAGATGGAGTTTTGGTTTGCTTACAAAGGTAGGAGCGGGGGAGATTTTTTTATCTGTTTCCTACACTGCTGTTAGTTGCCACAAGTCAGTGTGGAGAGACGACCCAGACAGAATGTGTGTCCGCTTCCTCATGCCAGGCCACTGTATGTGACAAGGTAGCACAATGTGCGTCTCTTCTTCCAAACAGATTTAAATCCCTGCAAAGAGAATCCCTGTAAGAACGGTGGCGTCTGCAAACAGAAACACTACGATTATTTCTGTATCTGTCCCCCACTGTTCGGAGGAAAGAAGTGTGAAATAGGTGAGTGTGGAAATGCACACAGGCATTCTACTGAAGAAAGGATGAAGGGTGAAATTCACCTTAGGCCCTTGTGCTGGCTATCTGCGCAGGGCTGAATTTCACCTATAACGAAGACATTAATATTAACTCCATTGGTCTGATTGATACACAGCTCCTCCGGTGCCCTAAAACCACAAAAACACATGCTGTATCACAGAGCTGCATGCACTGGGGCTCCAGTATCTTAGCAATCAGCTTCATCAAATGTATCAGACACGCTAGCCAAAGTTCAGTGTACAATACCAACATGTGCTAAGTTCCTGTTACGTGAACCATTCGAGAACAAAATGGTGGCACTGTTGCCTTTAAAAAAAACCAAAAAACTTCTGATTCCTTCCCCTCTGAAACACCATCTACAGTCTGCAAGAAAGAACATGGCAGGAAATTACTGCCCAGAATAACTAGAAGTGGGAACTAAGAAAAATTACGAGTGACTCTTTCTTTGTCCATAATGATCTCCCCAGTGAACTTACATTTGCCAAATGCATCTCATTACAGCTACGTTGCTATTATTTATTATCTTTTCAAGTGCATTGTCATAAACATAGAGATAAGGGCAGCTGTACTGAATCACTTTACCTGTAAGGGATTAAGAAGCTCAAATAACCTGGTTGGCACCTGACCAGAAGGGCCAATAAGGAAGGCAAATACTTTTAAATCGGGGTGAGGGGGTGGGAGGTTGTGTTTGTGCTCTCTTTGTTTTGTTCCCTCTCCGGATGGAGAGACAAGCCAAGCAATGACAACATCTCCTTAAAACATACCTGGAATAATTCATCTAAAAATTACAGAAATTGTAAGTGAGGCAAGGAAATGCGTTAGATTATCTTTTGTTTTAGCTTGTAAATTTTCCCTATGCTAAGAGCAGTTTTATTCCCGTTTTTTGTAACTGTGAAGCTGGGTCCAGAGGGGAGTCCTCTGTGTTTTAATTTTTATTACCCTGTAAAGTTACCTTCCATCCTGATTTTGCAGGTGTGATTCTTTTACTTTTTTCTTTATAATAAAGTTCTTCTTTTAAGAACCTGATTGATTTTAGTGCCCTAAAGATAAAGGGTCTGGTCTGTACTTAAATTAAAGGTAATTGTTTGGTATATTATTCTCAAGTCTCCCCTGGAAAGGGGGTGAAGGGGTTTGGGGGAATAGGGACTCCAAATGACCCTTTCCTGAATTTTTGTGTGAATCACTTGGTGGTGGCAGCGATACTGTTCAAGGACAAGGGAAGGAATTTGTGCCTTGGGGAAGTTTTTAACCTAAACTGGTAGAATATAAGCTTAGGGGTCTTTCATGCGGGTCCCCACATCTGTACCCCAGAGTTCAAAGTGGGGAGGGAACCCTGACATGGTGGCAGAGGTATGTTTTCAGGAGACAATGTCCCTGCTTGGCTTCTGTCTCTGTCCAGATTTAAAAGTATCTTCTTTCCTTATTGGTCCTTCTGGTCAGGTGCCAACCAGGTTATTTGAGCTTCTTAACCCCTTACAGGTAAAGCAATTCAGTACAGCTGTCCTTATCTCTATGTTTATAACATGCACCAATATGTTCAGCACCTCCCAGAAACAAGTGAAGGCATGCTCCCTGCCCCCAGGTGCTTACACACTCACCGCAGAAGGGAGATAGATAGTACTGTAAGCTCTTCAGGGCAGGGTGAATGGGAGCTGCGGAGCTGCTGCTTGGGGCAGCGCTCAGAGATTCCCTGAACGCCCCTCGCCTAGTGACCTGGTGCTTGCGGCTTCAGCCCCGGGGGGGCGCACCGAGGCTCGAGGACCAGTGTCCGGCTTGCGGCGTGGAGACTTGCCACAGGCCAGATGAAAAGAAGCAGCGGGCCGTATCTGGCCGAGGGGCCCCCCTCAGCCTGAGGCCCTGGGCTGCAGCCCCCAAAGCCCCTGCGTTAATCCGGCCCTGCCTCTCACTCTGTCAGGATAACACCTAGCACAGTGGGGCCCCAATCCTCTTGCAGTGTCTAGGTGTTACTGTAATACAATAATAAACAGGCAAGGGGAGGGAAAGGGTTAAGACAGTGTGTGTCAAAATCACACATGCATCTTGGCCGTTCAGTTTAGTTGTGGGATGTGGTTTTTCTTCTGTCCCGCCGCCCCCTCCTGCCAGTAGATCTAATAGCGTAGAGATGTATTTCTTCTCTGCCGTCGGCTCCATGTGTTTGTTACAGCCCTGCTGCCGAGATGCTGATGTGCTACTGGGCCTTTTCCTCAAAATAAGTGAAGTTTCAGAGCGGTAGCCGTGTTAGTCTGTACCAGCAAAAACAACGAGGCATCCTTGTGGCACCTTAGAGACTAACAAAGCTAACAATAAGCAAAGTGATTCAATGTCTTTCCCCTGCAGAGAAGTTTGAATGCTGGTACAAGAACGGCGGCTGTTGGCAGTATTGCCAAGACACCGCACACTCCCTTCGTGTGGTGTGCTCCTGTGCAGAGGGTTATGACCTGGGTGATGATGGAAAGAGGTGTACGCAATCAGGTAATGGCTCCGGGACTCTGGCTTACTTAGACTGAAGAGCAGGACAGGTTTACAGCCACTGCCCTTCCCTCTTCACTGGGTTGCCCACTTGCCCTTGGACTGTCACATGCACCAATGAATCTATGGGAAAAACTGGTTGCTGTGATGTAGAATTGAAGTATACTCATTTACCCATGGAAACACCAGCAAGCCTGGAAAATCTGGCTTTTTCTCCACTCTGTTCATTCCACTCCCTTTACTGAAGGCAAACCCTGATCTCAAAGCCCAAATATCCCCCTAGGACTTTCAGGCTCTGCCAACATTATCTCAGCAAGGAGGAATTCCTGGGCAAAGGAAAAGGAGATTACTCCGCACTGTGCCATGTAGTGCAGGGAGAACACCACTGACTCAGTGACCAGACAGGGAGCTTGGGGAGGTGTCAGACACAGCCGCTCACAGTACAATGAGTAAAAGCACTTGGCATGAGTAACGGGGTTCCTAGAGCCTAGGAACCAGTGGAGGCAATGTGTATGATCTATCAGGAATTGATACCCATTGTACGCCTCTTCACGTGCATTTGGATGACGGGGAGGATTAATGGGTGGTCAATGGTCCATCTTCAGACAGCTGAAGAGGAGCAGAATTAGCTTAGGGATCAAAACTTGACACTGAAACCCAAAGGCTGTTTTTCTTATTTTTCAGCTCAGTTTCCCTGTGGGTTGATTAAAAGATCCATGCGTGCTTTGGAGGAAGTTGTCCCTGGGCTCAATGGGATGGCGGAAGGGAGAGCCCCCAGGCTCAACGAGAAGGTGAAGAGGGGTGCCCCCGGGCTCAATGAGTCGGCAGAGGGGGACACCCCTGGGCTCAATGAGTCGGTGGAGGGGGGCACCCTCAAGCTCAACGGGATGGCAGAGGGGGCCACCCCCAGACTCAATGAGTCAGCAGAGGGGGGCATCCCCAAACTCAATGAGTCAGCAGAGGGGGGCGCCCCCAGGCTCTATGATTTGGTGGAGGGGGATGCCCCCCAGCTCAGTGGGTCAACAGAGCGGGAGGCCCCCAGGCTCAATGGGTCGGCAGAGGGGGGCACCCATGGGCTCAACCAGATGACAGAGGAGGGCACCCCCAAACTCAATGAAACAGCAAAGCAGGGTGCCCCTGGGCTCAATGGGTCGGCGGATGGGCAGAATGTGCATGATGGCCTCAATCAAACCGAAGCTGAAGGAAACCTGACAGATGGAGATCTACACAGCTGGACAAAAGTCTACCAAACTGCAGAGCATGATGATACCAGGATCACTGGGGGATCTTTCTGCCATCGTGGCCACTGTCCCTGGCAGGTAATATTTCTCTTGCATATTGAGTCATTAACACCACATCTCCTTCCCTTATCGCTGCTCACTCTGTGCCCCAGCCAGGACCTCATCAAGTTGTTTCCAAGTATCCCTGTTCAGGGCCAAACAGAACCGCGTAGATCCTCAGTGTATCTCCGCAGCTTCTTTTCTCGTGGTCCACACTGTAGTTACCTCATTCATTAGTGTACATGGGATCCTAAATATAGTCTATCTTATAGCTCCTCTTCTTGCAGTACAGCCAACCAATCATCTTCAGTCTCCAACATGTCCTTCACCTTTGTTTACTTACTTACCCAATGGTCAGGGGCAAATATTTTCATGAATCAATGTTCAGATTTTAACTTCTACATCATCTGCTTGGTATGTGGCTGTGTTTCTGCTCCATGCATCCTGCCTAATAGGATCATCTCTATAGGATCATCTAATAGGATCATCGTCTCTCATCAGCAGAAAAGGCACTTACTTTTTAGATACTGAGTTTTTCACAGACCTTTATATTCACTCACAATGCTTCTCTTTATTTCATTTTCCTATCTTATAACAGCATGTGGCAGTTAGCCCAGGGAGCAAGACTCCCAAGCCTTTCCTATCCATTGTGATTTTGGCCATATTTGTAATTAAAATGAGTTTGGCCTTCTCCATATTTGTTCTTCATCTGTATTTCTTATTTTACCCAGCAGTATTCACTGCTTCTAGAACTTTCAGGTGTTTTTGGCAAAATGACAATGTCATCTGAAGTTCTTCTGGATCCCTTATTATTTTCAGAGCAATAGATTAGTCAAGCAGGTTTCCCTTTGAAGGTGTCTGGCGATACGTTACAAATAGATGAAGCGTTTCATTTAGTATTTCCTTGTCGACCTCTCTACTGCCAACCTGATCTCTTCACCCACTTTATCAAGCTGAAGTACCTCTTGATTAGTTAGGTACATGTGATTTAACATACTTCCTTCTACTCTCATCTAAGGGCTTCCTCCAGCTCCCATTAAATCCAATGAAAATTGACTTCAGAGTCTCTCATGGGCTTAAGGTTGCCTAACTCTCTTAGGCTTCTTTGAAAATCCCAGCAAAATAAAGTAATATATGATGGCTCATTGATCCATGAATGAAAAGTTGCATCTAAATCAATGCGGGAAGTCCAGAAATGCTGTACTCCCTTCATTAGTTGATGGCTAAAGATTTTTTTCTGCTATTCACACTCAATTGACTGCTCTATATTTAATGAGCTGCAGCGTATTTTCCTTTTTCTGAATGCACACCGTTGGTGTAGTGGTCTATCTTTACAATATTGTACCTTTGCTTTCTTTTGACCCTTTTGTGAATAATTTCCCTCCTAGGTCTAATACAGAATCCAAGGTAGTGCTATCCCTTGCTTCATTGTCCTTTTCCACTTCTGTGTTTCCATTTTACTTTATATTTTAACAGTAAAATAACCGGGCCTGAGTCTCGGCTCTTTTACACAGATGTAAGATGTAACTCCAATGACTTGTGTGACATTACTTCTGTTCCAAAGCAC
The DNA here is from genome assembly GCF_965152275.1 of Natator depressus. Classification (NCBI taxonomy): domain Eukaryota; kingdom Metazoa; phylum Chordata; order Testudines; family Cheloniidae; genus Natator; species Natator depressus. Next base: position 46,868,970 of record NC_134242.1, on the reverse strand, counting down.
TGTAAAAGAGTTCAGAATCAGGGCTAAAATTTATAAGCATCAAGCTCACAAACGTTATGAAATACCAAACATTCAGGTTTAATGCTAATCTTTAATCTTGTTCACATATAGCTATGCCTTTAATGTGTAGTACCGCTTTATTTTATAGCTTGTTCCCTTTTTTATTTCTTTACAATACTGTATTTAAAAAGGGCATGAAAGTTTGTTGTTTTTCCCACCAAAAAGTCATTTCTTCCCCATCACCTCTTTAATTTTAACTTTAAAAATATGAGGAATATCAAATCTGGTTTCCCTTAGCTTTGGTGAAGGCCTTATTAGCAATTTCAGGGAATGTGTGTTTTGATCTTTCTCAGCTTAAAGGGTTTATGGTGTTGAGTCTTTAGCAAAGCCAGCACTCCATTCAGGGTAGACAACACCTGGACATCTAATATTAAAAAGAGGGGCCTGGGGAGATATCCACCCCCTTGCCCCCCACACTTTTACCCTTTATAGCTCACCCTGAAGTCCAATATCATTTTTCCTTGCCCTTTTTTTGTGTGTGGTTTTGCACAACTTTATAAATCTGGAGACCTGAGAGATGCTGGCTCGGTGGCTCCAATTCCCACTGACCTAAAATTGCGGGTGCTCAGGATCAGTTCCTCTTCATTATTTCAGAGTAACAGCCGTGTTAGTCTGTATTCGCAAAAAGAAAAGGAGTACTTGTGGCACCTTAGAGACTAACCAATTTGAGCATGAGCTTTCGTGAGCTACAGCTCACTTCAAGTGAGCTGTAGCTCACGAAAGCTCATGCTCAAATAAATTGGTTAGTCTCTAAGGTGCCACAAGTACTCCTTTTCTTCATTATTTCTAATACTTCTGTTTCTTGTCTTGGCCCTTAACTTTCGCTCTTCTTGTGCAGCTTCATATTCAGCATTGTTTAAACTTGGCACTGTTTGGATATCATAGTCTCTTGGCACTGACCTTGCTTTCTTTTGTTCTAGCATCTTCCAAAGCTTTGCAGCCAGTACTGGAGCTCACATTAGATTTGTTTTCCAAGACTGACATTTCCACTTTGGTTATCGCCTTCTGCTTGAATTTCTATCCTGGTCTGTTGATTATTCTGCTCTGTTCTTACAATCTTATCACTTTCCATAATTACACTCCTTAGACACATCATCCCTAGTGACATCACACTGATTAATTCTGAACACCCGTGTAGTATTTGGGATTTAGCCCCAATCATTTTCATCCTCTGCATCATAAAGTTAGTAGTAGTTTCTAGGGAACTACTACAGTACATTGAAATAAGTCCTGTTGAGTGTGTTCTTGCTCTTGTTTCTTCACTGTAGGTATTTATCCGAAATAGCAGAGGTTATGGTTTCTGTGGAGGGAGTTTAATCAGCAGCCGCTGGGTGGTCACTGCTGCCCACTGCCTTGAGATTGTTAAACCACATCATGTTACGATAGGTGAGTGAACTGGAAAAGTCTCCACGCTCCCAGAGACACTATGAAAGCATGAGTCTGCTCTGAAAAGTGACTAGAAAGGCATCGGGGGTGTTCCAGTTCCTTGACTCTCACTGCTCAGTTTATAAATAGAAAGATTTTTTTTTCTACCTCCCAGCCCTGCAAACGCAGGCTCTGCTGTGACCATGTAATAGAACCGGCTAGCAGGAACTGAGTTACTTTCAGCTTCAGGTTTCCGCAGTTAGCTGACAGGGCAAGCCTGTGGTTACCAGAGTCACTGATAAAACAAATCTCAGCCCAAGTTTGGCTGTTCGTAGGGTTTCCTGCAGGACCTTCTAGTGTGTGCACCTAGTTCCCTCTGAGCAGAACATCCTAGTTTCTCTTATGTTCTGTCATGGTGGAAGTAACAAGTCACATCTGCCTCACCAAATCAGCAGAACTTACTTAGCAACTGTATGCAGGATTCTAATTCCCTTCAGCAGGAATGGGTGAACTGGATGATGAGGAAGAAAGTAGCTCTGTAGGTGAGGCACTGGACTGGGACAGGTGAGACTTGGGTTTAATTCCCAGCTTTGCCAAAGACTTCTTGGGCAAGTCACTTAATCCAGTGGTTCTCAAACTGTGGGTCGGGACCCCAGAGTAGGTCGTGGCCCTGTTTTAATTGAGTTGCCAGGGCTGGCTTAGACTTGCTGGGGCCGGGGGCCAAAGCCGAAGGGTTTCAGCCCTAGGTGGTGGGGCTCAGGTTACAGGCCCCCTGCCTGGGCCTGGAGCCCTTGGGCTTTGGCTTTGCACCTCCCCTCCCCCCACCCAGGGCAGAGTGGGCTCAGGCTTCAGTCCCCCGTCCTGGGGTCGTGTAGTAATTTTTGTTGGGGGTCACAGTGCAATGAAGTTTGAGAACCCCTGACTTAATCTATGCTGTGCCTCAATTCTTCCTATATAAAATGAGGATAGTACTTCCCTCCCTTACAGCATGTTATATGGATAAATCCACTACTGGTTGTATTAGGAGTCATGAAAATTCCTAATTAGAAGAGCCCCGTATCCCTATGAAGAGTCAAGCCACCATACTAAGGCTAGTGAGTTTTTCTTCCCTCTTGAATTGGAATAATGTTTTCTTGGAGAAGAAACTGGTTACTGTGAATACCTGCAGCACTGAAAACTTTAATCAGTATCCTCTTCTCTTTATCTATCTATACACAAGTAGACATAAAATAAGATGTGAAATTTCAAAGGACACGTGACTTTCATTATCTACTTTGAGCAGGCTTGTGTCTCCATGCAAATTAACAAAAGGTCCAGTGTTCATTCTAATAAACCAGCTAGTTCTAGTTCCAACCAGCTTTGAGCCTGTTGTTAAATTATGGTGGGTGTTTTAAAATGCATCTAAATTCTTCATAAGCATGGTTGTGCAGACCCAACTCTCACACTAAACAATTTCAGATAGTGCCCCCGACCCTCTGCTGGTCATAGATCTTGTCATGCCAAATTATAAAGTGGTAGCAGTGCTGGCTTTAGACTGTAACCTCCATATTTAGGTTCATGGGTGTTGTAACCTATTTTGATTTAATTTGGGAGGCTAAAGCATTAATCTACTACCATAGCTGCTCCCCCCATGAAACTCTTACAGAAGGGATTTAGAATTCTTTAACATCTTTGTTTTCAATTGCAGGAGACTTTGACAAACACCAGAGAGAAGTGAAAGAACAAAAGATCGAAGTGCAACAGAGCTGGATACATCCACACTATGACTCAGATAACTATAATGGTGACATTGCTTTGCTCTACTTGAGCAGCGATGTTGTATTTAATGAGTATGTACTCCCCATTTGCCTTCCCAATCCTAACCTGGCAACCCTGCTGACTGTGGAAGGGACTAGGGGGATGGTGAGTGGATGGGGTTCCACACATCACAGAGGTCCTGGAACACGCTTCCTCATGAAAGTCAAGCTGCCCATAGTAAGCATGGAAACGTGTAGGCAGTCAACAGCGAAGCTCATTACAGATAACATGTTCTGTGCAGGCTATGCTGCCAAAGCCCAGGATGCCTGTAAAGGAGACAGTGGAGGCCCCTTTGCTGTCTCTTACCACAACACTTGGTACCTGCTAGGGATAGTCAGTTGGGGTGAGGGCTGTGCTGAAGAAAGGAAATATGGTGCATATACGCGGGTAGCCAACTATGTACCATGGATAAAGGAGGTGGTTGAAAATCTAGCTGATGCAGGAGGATTTTTACCTTCATTCTAATGAGGACCATTTCTAAAACATCAGAAATGCTACAAGTAATAAAACTGGAAATTTTACAATAGCTTTAACTTAAAAAATGTAGTTTATTCAATATGAAGCTAAATATAGTCTATTCAGTATTCCTTGTTCTCCTAATAAATGTAATACAGTATTTGCTGCTCCTAAGACTTTTGTAATACAAACCACTGCCCTAGAAACGTTGAAAGTGGAGTGTTTAACAGCTTTAGGGATTGTGTTGTCTTTATTTTGCCATGGAAGGAAATAACTTTGTTCTCCAGCTATTCCACTCAAAGTACATTAACTGTTAAAAGACTCAGGACAGTTCACTATGTTGACAGTGGTGTAGCTGAGTTAATCACTTTATAGCATGATTGATTGTTATCTGCAATGTGGAGGCTTCAGAATTCATCAAGTTGTCTAATGATAAGACTGAGGTGGAGTCTGAGTGAAGGAACCATATTAATACCATGTTAGCTTTATGGTAATCAGGAAAATAAGGTGAAAAACTTTAAATTGCCATTTTATTCTAAAGGGAGTTGAAACTTTATGTAGCAAAGGCCTGGACGTTTAACCCAGTAAGAAGGGAGAGGAACAAACAGAATATAGTAACTACGGTAGTGGAAAACTTAGAATTCCCAGTAGGAGCAATTATTCAAACTAACAACATGCAGTAAAGCAGGTTTAATCATCTTACTGCTCATGTGATGTCCTTTGATATTTCTTGCAAGGCATTTAAGCACATTAGACTCTAAACTACTGTCCAGCAGCAGTTACCTACAATGGGTCAAAAACAGAACATATCCTGGAGCCAGCTTTCACTGTTGGTATTTCCCTTTTACACATTCTAGCAAAAACGATGTAAGAGAGGGAAAAAAGTGTCACTAGCACCATAGCGAAAGGCACTCCACCCCCTAGACAATGGATCATTCTATGATTCTACAGGGTGTAACATTCAAGTTAGATGGTTGTTTGCAGCAGCTGATGCAAGATTAGTGGTTTTCTGAGTGAGACTGGTGGGAGCAGGAGATGGGGTAAAAAAATCAGATGAGCTCTTTTATTGTGAAAATGTACATACTGTACACAACTGATTTTGCTGTCAGACATGAAATAGTGGTGAACAAACTTGGAAAACCCAGTAATGCTATGAGAAACAACTTTTCTAACAGTCTAAAAGCCAAAAGGGGCAGGGGGAAAGAGGACCAAGTCAGCCCTCCCTCAGCAGGAGTTAGCTTTCAGGGTTTCTTTTAAAAAATTAATGTCACAGCGTTTTACATAAAAATACAGGTGAAACAAAACATTACTTTAGAAGAAGATTGTTAATTCTGAAATCTCCTCTCACCAAGCAGGAATGTTACCACAGTATGTTAAAGAACTTCACACTCCTGTGTCCTTGGGTTCAAATATCATCAAACAGCACCCTTGTGCAGTATTTGAAGGTGATGGAGAAGAATTCCATCCTCCTTTAATTTTTTTTAAGGCCTTATGAGACCAAACATTCAAATTTACTATTCAATTTTCAGAGTTACAGAAATAGGAGTCCAAATTAATAGAAATCTGTGTCCCTTCGCCTACACTTCTCAAAGCATTCAACCTCTAATTGTCACTGCTCGGGGGAGAATCAAATGCAACTTTAAAGATTATTTAATACCCATGAAAGTCTGTTCATTGCAGGAAAGGCAATCAACTCTTGGGGCAGTTAAGTGGAAGTACGTACAATCTGCAATTTTAAATTTCAACCCTCCCCTATGTGGGGAGTAGCAGACTGCTTCATTCAACCATGAAGCAAATAGCCTTAAAGTACTGGCAAAAAACTCATGCATCAATGACACGGGAAAAATCCTAGCAGTTGAAAAAGGAAGTTCCAACACATAAGGGCCAAATTTAGCCCTGACACAAACTGTGCAACTTCATGGGTTTCCATAGAGTTGCATGCACTTATGTAGCAGAAATGGAATTTGGCTGCACCTTTTTCCAAGGAATTCTTAAACTAAATCTATTCTCAGCATCCCATAAGAAGGATGTAGTTGAACAGACACTGTACAGAAAGCCATGCAAGTAAATGCAACAGTCTACAACTCAAGTTCAAATAATAGGCTCTAGATCAGAGTCCATGGGTTTGCTTCTCTGTGACATTGTCAGGTACCTGCTACTTCTCACATCAGGCCTTCCTTTATTTTTTATGCCCATGGGCCAAGCTCAGTTTCAGAGGGAACAAACTTGAAGAGAAAGCATCCAGTGGCCAGGATCTCATTTTTTCCAACAGAAGCCACAGCATGCTAAGTGTTTTCTACATACAAAAGGCAACCAAACTCCTGCCTCAGGGAACTCACTGTGTATCCACTCCGATTGCAAAGAGATTTTTATGTGCTTACTTGGAAAGATCATTGTTTTCTCACTGAACACCAAACCTCCTGCAGGGACCAGAACCCTCTCTCTCTCTCAGCCCCAGTTCTGCAGACACCAAGAACAGCTTCAGAGATCGAGGTACACAAGTCCACTCTAGTTTTTTTGCAGCAAAGAAGAAATAGCAGCATGATCATCTAAGGGTTTTATGGGCCATTTAGTAAAGAAAATATTGAGCACACTTGCTCTCCTAAAGATTCACCCTTATACCTCAGGTTTTAAGACAACAAAAGTAACCGAACTAAGGCCAATTTTCTTTCGTTAAGATGACATCGTACTTCACTGCTCATCAACTGCGGCCATTTGCTCTGTATCATTCACCCTTAAAGATTTTGCCTTCATCTTTTATCAGTGATGACTAGCGATTTTTAAATGCTGTGCAATCTTAGGTCAACTAATCATTTTAGCCACTGGCAGTTTCAGCTCTACAAAGCCCCAAATTTTTAGACCTGCACACAAGTCTCATCTTCTTGGGGTCTATACCATGTGATGAAAAATTACTAGGGGGAGATAGCTACAGCTCTCCAAAGGCAGAGTAGGTAATTAAACTAAAGGAAAAAATGGAAGAGCAAGATGGTATGAACAGAATTCACAATTACTAAGTGAATGCTTGTTCCTAGGTATTTACTGCCTTGGCCTGGATGTCCCCTCACCCCACCCCTTTGACCAATCAACAGACACCCCCCAAAAAAACAGACGGATATTTTATTGTCTAAAGTGGGCAGCAGTACACAAGTATTTGATCTGTACAAAGGACACAACAGAACAAATTTAAATACAGTCAGGAGGAAAAAGTTCCAGGATTCACAATCCTCAGACAACATTTTATATCAGAAGCTGAACAAACAATTTAAAGATACACTAAAAAAACAATTTGTTAAAAAATTTCAAGGTCTCCAAAGAGTCTATGGGTGCAGATCTCTCAGCAGAGATCACGGAGTATTCTGTGAAGGGTCACAATGGCATCTTATTGCCTTCAATACTGATTTTCACTGCGTGGGCTGATCTGCTTTTTTTCCTGATATCTGTGAACTTCCGCATCTGTTTGTCCAGTCGACTTACGCCTTTCTTAGAGGTGCCTTGGTACTAAAAAAATAATTAAAAAACTTACAGTTACCACTTAAGAAAACCCAGAGCTTCAAGAAAGATGAAGCATGCATTCTTAAGCCTTCCAGCACCTGTTGCCCTGTAATGAGGGGTCTGATAAAGTTCCAGAAAAATTCCAACAGGTTTTTTGGGACAGAGGAATCCCACAAGTATATGCACTGCAAACACACACAGCACACAATAAAAGCTTTCAGAATAAGGAAAGTAAAGTGGCCACTTCATTGTCCACATGCTAGCTAAATGCACAATTTAGAATAGTTCTTAGAAACTGCATTAAAAACACAATCTAGTGCAGAGGTTCTCACAACAAAATCTTAGGTGGCCTCAGAGTGTGGCCACCAACTCTTGCTGGTGGCCACTCTGACAATTTTTCCTAAAATACTTTATTAACTTTAGGAAAAACAAATAAATATGCACATATACATGTCCAAATCATTGTAATCTATTTATGTAGGGTTTTTTTGCAGACTCAACAATAAAAATAATGTACAGTTGTCCCTATTCCTTACTGGACCTAAACAGAATAGAAACACAAATAAGGTGCTTTGCCTGTTTTGCTTTTTTTGTTTAGGACTTGCTAGCTAGTAAGTCTGCCTTTGTGAAAAGTGATATTTGTGTATTTTTTAATATCACTTTTCACAGCAGACTTACTCATCCCCAGCAAGCTGGGGGACAAATTAAATCCTGGGTGGGGAGGTAGGTAAGGAGGCAGGTGGGCCTGGATGGGGGGTGGAGGACGCAGTGGGGGTCAGGGCAATGGGGAGGTGAGTCCAGGCCTGGAGCCCCGCTGCATGAGTGGCGGCTGGAGGAGGCAGCGGGAACTAGGGGCGACATCAGGGTGAGCCTGGGGCCAGAGCCCGAAGCCCTGTGGCTCGGAGACAGAACCTGCTGCCCGCCCACCCACCACCCCAGGGCTGAAGCCCAAGCCCCACCGCCCCCAGGAAGGTGGGGAAACTCACACTGGTCACCTGGCTCCAGAAGGGGGCAAGGACCAATCCCTGCTGGCGACCCTGGGGGAGAGGCTGCTGCTTTACCCCCCCATCACCCACCACCCAAGGAGGCTGTGGCCGCAAGAAAAGCCCCCTGGTGGCCGCATTTGAGAAAAGCTGATCTAGTGCCAGAAGTACATTTCATCACAGCTTCATAAACTGCAGGTTTCCTGGTGGTGGCTGATGTGAGGACATGACCACACTTGGTGATGTTAATTGGTCAACTGAAAGTGATTCTACAGATCACTGTAATAGGCACCAACAAGACTGGAGAATACTGGGAAATGTAACTGAAAAGGAGAAAAAATGCCTGAGAAAAACTGACCACAAAGTATTACTATTACAAGTGTGCTTGCATTTCATTTCTCTATTTTGACTATTTGCAACCGTAAGGCTGGGATGCAGCAGCAGGTAAGTTATTTTGCACAAACGGACTATAAAGGCTCTGTACAACAGCAAGGCCCTTCCAGTCAATAAGCAAGATTTCCTGGAAGGGATGAGTATTCAGAATGTATCACAACACAACGTGCAGTAATAAAAAATTATGGAGACTCAGGAAAAGAAAAGGATTTGGGAGAGCTGATAGAAACATCTCTTCAGAAGCTCAGCTTTTACTCGCTGGGAATCCAAATGCTACTCGGTCCATAATCAGGTTCGGACTATTAGTAGGGTAGCAGCTCTCCAACTCCTGGATCCAGACAGACATTCTATCCACAATACAGAGAGAAAACTGATTCCTGACTGGAATTACATGCAGGGCTTCTCCGCTTTTTCATTTATTTTCTACAGTAATTTTTTAAAAAGTGAAATCGGAAGCTCAAGAATGGCAGGGCTATTCCAGCATTATTTGCACTATCTTTTCTAGCCACCAATTTCTGCCATTCCTGCTCAAAGAACTGGAATATAGAAACTAAGCTGTCAAAAGAAATTCTGGTTAATATTTACTGGTTGTTCTCTCTCCACCACAGATTCTCAGCAGAGGATCAGTCTTCCCCCAGTCCTCAGAAGATTTTTTTGCCTTATACTGTCACTTACTCCTTAAGGCCTTGCAACACAAATAACTTGGGAGGCCAAAAAGGGTTGAAGGGTTTCTTCTTTTGGATCTTGTTCACGCTACTAAAAACTCAGCCACAGAGGTTATTATGGAGTAGCAATGAGGTACTAAAGTAAGGGCTAAAAACGCTAGTTCTGTGTCATTTCCTCAGTAACTGTTTAAATTAAATTGGAGGCCCTAATTAAAACATGAACATGTTTTACAATGCCACACCTGCTCATCTCAGATTACTCAAAGGTGGCTTCCTTTTTATTCAGATGCCTACCAAAGGTATTTTTGTAGGCAGGTATTTTAAATAATACCTGCCATCAAGGCATGTGGAAGTTGTAGTGGCAGGATCATGGCAGAAGTTATATGCTACATCAGATTATTTTCTGCATCAATTTGCACAATTGTAGGTCACAGTACAGACATTACAGAGATTAAAAGAGACGAGCTTCCTATGTGCAGGTTAGTGAATTCACACTACTTCCATTGGATGTGCAGACTGCCAACTGGAGCACATGCACTGTTCATACCTCCCTTAAAAGATACCTCTAAAACTTGGGGAAGGCAGAGTGTCAGGGCTATAGGGGCATCCTGTTGCCTTCAATGCTGAATTTGATGGCCCGATGCACGTTGCTGAGTCGTTTCTGTTCAGCAAATCGTCTCTTGTGCTTTTCCAAACGACTAATACCTTTTTTAACAGTCCCGGGCTAGAAACAACATCTCAATTAATGAAAGGAAGGAAAAATGATGACAGCAGAATTTAATGATCTCTCCTTCCTCTTACATTTGATTTGCCATATGAAGACACTGACATCTCTATGAATTAACCTGTACAAGATAAATGGATGAACCAAGGTGGAATTCATGGGCCTCATTTAGTGGCAGAACGTTAATACTTACCAAGTGTTTGATTCCTCATAGCTCTGGGAAAACCAACAGGAAGGCCATGATACTAAAACTTGGAAGGGGGTAAGAGGTGTTATAGTAAGAGATGTTGACTCCAAGATGGTCTAGAGCAATGGGTTTGCAGTCACAGCCTTAACCTGAATATAAATAGCTTGTTCCTCTGTGTCAGTTATTGATTTTCATTTGATGTTATATGAGATAAGGAACCATTTAATAGGATTTAGAGAGTCCACCTATGAGCAGGACTTATGGTCCCTTAGACTACAATAGATGTAACAGTAAAGTGGTGCACAAGTACCAATGGCACCTGAAATAATATAGCAGTGATTAAAGGATCAATTGATTCTCAGTCTTAACCACAGAGTTTCTAGATACAGGATCAGCATAAGAGACTAATTTCTTCCCTTTGTTTTGTGGCTTACCCTGGAAGATTCCATTTCTACATTCCACTTGGGTCTGACCACATAATCCTTGTTGGAGGGCATTGGAACCCTTGCACGAGCACAAAATCCAGGATCACCAGGTCTAAGAGCTCTGCGGGAACAAAAGGAAGTATATATGTTAAACAGATCACTCTCACACAGAGAGATATACAATCAATACAATGTCTTCAATCAGCTGTATTTTCTGTCACCTTTAAAAACACAAAGCACCACCACTTCAAGCATCTGCATTTCCATTACAAAAGGAAAACAAACAGCTGCACTGAAGAGTCTACAGATAGTCTTGTCATCATTGCTAGGATGCTACAAAAAAAAAAAAAAGAGAGAACTTACTTTTCTTCTCCTGTTAACACCTTCTCCAGGTCTCTGCGAGGGGTCTGACCACCAGAACTGTACAGACAAAGCAGAATGTTACAGCTGCAGACAAATACAGGGTTTCCTCCATAGGACAAAGACCACCTATCACATCAGCCTCTCCCCCATGTATTCAAAATATTTGAGGTTGCTCTGGAGATGCATCTATGAACTATACAATAAAATAACTCCCCCCCCCCCGCAATTAAAATAAGATCCAACAGCTCAAACAGAACACAAACCAACCTAAAGGAGTGCTACAAGGGCAAAGCCCATAACTCTTGGGCAAATTCACTCCAAATAAAAAGGGACCAAGTCTATTTAAAAAAAGTCTTCACAGATACAAAAAGTATGCAGAACAAAGGAGGAGGCCAAAACCATAAACAAGAGTAAGTCTGCAAAAACAAGTGGTGGCTTGTAACTTAGGCTGACCCAACTGCCAGATGATGGCAAAGCAAGAATCAATTACTCAACTTCTTAGAGCCAAGATTATGAATAGCAATATTTACCAATACTAAGTCCTTCAACCATACTCTTTGGCATGCTGGCACTCAGTCCAGATCATGGAGAGCAGACATAACCAACACCACTGCTACTCTCAAGGAACCAGAGCAACTACTTGGTGAATTTCAAGTAAAGAGTGCTATAGCAGCACATTACAGGAATTAACCTGGATGGGATTCCTGGTTGTGATAGTGGCAAAAGAACGATTATCACATCCGTCTGAGAAAAGGAGTAGATTTTCTGGACAGATTAAAATAACAGCAACTTGACTACTGTCACACATGGGGCTTCAGCTTCACGCTGAGAGAGCAGTCAGGAGGGCCCCAAACTTAGAAAGGAAAACCTCTGTTCATTATCCAGTGTAGAAAATCTTGCAACACATTTTAAATTGGACAAGGGTAAAGACAACAGCAATCTACTAAGGGGAAAGGATTGCTTAGAGCAGGGGTGGCCAACCTAACACTTCATCTAGCAAGTTATCTGATCTACCATATTGGTCAGATTTCCTAAACAGAGTCTCAGATTCACAACATTCTTTTTGTCCATCCATATTTACAACTCCTACCTGCTCAATCGCCTTCGCTGAGGCATCTGTTCCAAATCCCTCTGCTCCCTTTCCTCCCTTGTCATTCCTTTGTAGTTTGAGGTAAGGCCAAAGATGGGTCGAGACCATTCATCTGTAAAAAGAAACATTTCAATGCAGAAACAGTATCACTGGGCACCTACATTTTACCTGCAGGGAACTTCAATGGGTCTAAATGCAACCTGCAACACCTTAAGGCAAGTGTTTGTGCTGCTTGTCTTTTTAACAAATAGGGTTTTAACCACTTTTAGTGTCTCATATATGTCAGAACAAAGTGACTTCTGAAACCCAACCTATTCGATTATAAAGTGAGTTCTTGCCCATCTACAGGGCTTTGGAAAAACTATTTAGTGTCATGAGTGTCAAGGAATTACAACGCATCATAGCAGATGTGGTTTCAGATAATTAAGATTTTGTCATGGATACTTCTAGTAAAAAAGTCACAGACAGGTCCTGGGCAATAAAGAAAAATGCACGGAAACGGTGACCTGTCCCTGACTTACTAAAAATATCCATGATAAAATGGGAAGGGCCTTGGCAGTTGCGAGGTGGCTGGGAGCTGCGGGGTCCCCCCTGCCCGGCTGGCCGGAGAGGTACGCTGCCACAGGTGGCGGGGTTGCCTCACAGCTCCTTGCCACTGTGGGAGGTGGCCGGACCATGCAGCTCCCAGCTGCCGGGGCTGAAGTCATGGAGGTCTTTGGGAGTCATGGATTCTGTGACTTCTGCAACCGCTGTGGCAAAATCTTAGCCTTAAAGATAATGGATACCTGTTCTGCTCCATACAGACTACAACTTACAGTCCTTCAGGTTTTATAATAAAAACAAAGACTAAATGTAACACAATGTCTGGTCAGAGATTTGAACACGTAAAGCAATGTTATAGATATTAATCTACAATCATATAGATTCTCTTATATCACCAGTTCAATTTGCTCTACATAGAAGATAAAATCAGTGTGTGGAGGAACCAGAGGTTAAACGCTAAAATGAGACCTCCATGAGCAGACATGGTGTTGTAGGGGGAGATTTACGTACTGATTAGCTTCCCCGCCATGTCCTTGTTGGGTCTTGACTCCTTGGGGTGCTTGTAGAGGTACATCACAGCTCGCCCAATTCCACTGTGCTTCAGGGTCTCTTGGCTCACACTAGGCAGCTGGAGGACAGAAAGATATTCAGTAAACCAGGAATGACATCTGATCTTATTGGTGCCAGATAGTAATAAAACTAAGCCCAATAGTTAGCTGTACAAAACTGAAAGCAGAGTATATATTTTGTTACTAACTTGCTATTGTCATCATAGCTATAAAAGCACTCCAGAGACCTTTTTTAATCAAACAGCAGTCTTGGAACTGCAGTCTGCCTCTCAACAATTAAAGGTGGTTGTTCTTATTTCTCTCAACATTTGGCATGTTAACTTACCCTGACAATTTTTCTTACAAATATTAACTTTGTTTCTTAAATAAAGTGGTCTGAAGTTCCTAAAAGAAAATACTCTTTTGTGAAGAGCCCGCGATCATATTAATCTGGCTCTGAAGCAATAGTTTGTTGATCATGACAAAAAGATCTCTCTGTGGGTTGTTTCTTTCAGTTTTATGGCCAGGGATTAGCATAATTACTTGTTTAACAGAGTAAATAAGGGAAAAATTAAAAACAGTGATCAGGATTAAAGAACTGAAGTTTCCTAGCTGCCCTCATGCCAAGCTTTGTTCAGCCAGACAACATTTATATGAGACAGGAAAAGTCTCTTACAGCAAACTCAACATTTGTTTCTGAGTTTGCTCCTCCCTAGGCCTCACCACTATGGTCAGTTGATAGCAGCATCCATACTGCATCTCACTACTACCTGCACATGCCATTTCCTGAAATGTATATTCTGGGTTAAAAGTTCATAAAGGCTCATCACTAGGGCTGCAAATCTGTCACGGAGGTCAGGGAAATGCAACAGCCGGTGCAGCTTGCCCGAGCTGCTCAGGCAGCCCCCTGGCCACCCGCACCAACTGCTGCTGGGGCAGTCTCAGGCTACTGCGCCCGCACGCCTACCCCCCTGTAGCAGCAGCAGTAGTTTGGGTGGGGGGTTAGGGGGTCTCAGGGCTGGGGCGCGGAGGGGAGTGAGGGCTTGGGGTGGGTAGGGAGCCTGCCAGCCCCCTTCCCCCTCTCCTTCCTCCCCCGCTGCAGCGGGTGTCCCGGGCCACCCCATGCCCCAGAACACCCAAGTTTTAGTCAGGGGTATATAGTACAAGTCATGGACTGGTCACGGACCATGAACTTTTGTTTACTGCCCATGACCTGTCCATGACTTTTACTAAAAATACCCATGACTAAAACGTAGCCTTACTCATCACTAACAAACAGATTCAACGTGCAGGGTGCAAGTCAGTCGAAGGCAAACAGCTAGGCACCAGCTTCTAACCTCTTGCAGGATCTTCAAGAGCTCCTCACGTATCTTTAGTGCTGGTAGACTCCGATCTGGAAGAGGGGAAAGCCACTCTTTGATGGCCGACATCACACCACTGTCAATGAAAGTTTCCTTAAGATCCTGTCTGGAAAGTTTAGAATAAAGGAAGGTCTGAGTTTCAGGAACAGCTATGTCCTACTTCAGAGAACTGGTGAATGCAAGCTCTAAAAAACACCTACTCCTCTTGCTGCACAGACACATCCACTTACAAGACTTGGGCCTTGCTCCTGGTTTCTCCACAACAGAGATTACTCTATAGTGGCTCCCGAATACAGGGAAAGTGACCCCTTCAACCTCCTCTTACTCCAAAACTTATGACATAAGCCAGTGGTTCTCAACCAGGGGTCCAGGGCCCACTGGGCAGGCCACGAGCTAGGTTTCAGGGGGTCCGCCAAGCAAGGCTGGCATTAGACTTCCTGGGGCCCAGGGCAGAAAGATGAAGCCCCGCCCTGAGCCCTGCCACCTGGGGCTGACACTGAAGCCTGAGCAACTAAGCTTTGCAGGACCCCGTGGCATGTGGTCCCTGGCAACTGCCCTAATTGCTACTGCCTAATGCTGGCCCTGGCTTTTATGGACAAAAACAGCTGTTGTGGCACAGGTGGGCCATGGAGTTTTTATAGTATATTGGGGGGCCCTAAGAAAGAAAAAGGTTGAGAACCCCTGACATAAGCTACAGAACTAAAGGAAATACTTGTTCCAAACAGCAACTGAGATCTATAAAACTACTCAAACTGCTGAAAGAAATCAAAGCTATCAAGCATCTCAGCAAAGATTAAATAGGGGAAAGCCAGGCAGCCATTACTTCACAGCACGTGGTTTCTATATGTTGTATCCTCAGCATGGCAACACATTTTAACTCATTTCAAGATAAGGGATTTTTTTTTTTTAAATTATCTTTCTGAAAAGCCACTTAACTCCAGCACGTTGTAGCTAGAACAGAAAGGAATCTGGTTTTTTTAGCACACACTCAGCATCACCAGAGAGTTAATATATGTAGCCGTCCCAATATTCCACAGGAGAGTAAGTAATGGGGAGAATCAAACACTTACTTTTTAAGGTGCATAACTACAGTTGGTAGCAAAGTTAACTTTTTTAGTGCTGGTTTCTTCTGTGTATTCAGCTGTCTATCTTCCTGTGGGGAGTTCATGAAGAGAGAATTTCAAAATAAGTCATTCAAAGAAGAATACAGTAGCAATAAACCCCAACTCTTCAGACATTCATAGCAAAATGATTTGCCTTTTCTTGCAGTAACATGGCTATCTGGGAAACGATATTAACCCTTGAAGGAGGACAATTCACTAATTGAGATGTACCCAAACCCCAGTTGTGGAGCAACTCTTGACTTCATGTGGCCCTAAAAGCTGCTTTAAAGAAAGATTTCTCTAAGGAGTCTCAAACTTAGGTAGTCAACGTTTTCCTTAAAAGATGGTAAATATGAAAGGAGAAATTCCCAGTAAAATGAATCACTTTTTCTGCTTCAGTTCTATTGTAATTCCAGAACCTAATTTAGAGTTTTGTAACAAGTTCTGCACATTATACATGGGTAGCCAATCTATAGAGCTATTTAATAAAAGACACAAAACGTCCTACTCAAATAATACATTAGTTATATAAAATGTAAGTATAAAGGCAACAAAAAAAACATAAGACAACACACATGTGTTCTATGTAAAGAGCTAATTTAACCTAGAAGTTTTGGGCAAAGCACAACACATTACATTACTAAATTTACCACCATCCAGACACGTGCTTGGGTACTTCAGAAAACCAACAGAAAGATGTGGTCCCAGTTCCAAAGGGCTTATTATCAAAGGCTTTGATCCTAAAAAGAATTGTGCCAAGGGCCTGACTTCACACATGCAAAGAAATCCCACTACAGTCAACAGACCTGCGCCTTGGTCACCTCTCATGTTGACTAATACAACAACTTCCTTTCCCACCTCTTACTCTCAAGACTATCCAACATGCTGGAATTGAAAATCTTTCTTCTTTCCAATGTTCCAACCTTATCACTCCATTTGAGACACTTCACTGGCATCTTGTCCTTACCATCAAGGCTCTACACAGCTTTCTTCTACATTTCATTTTTCATCTTCCGGACTTTTCCCTCTCACGTCTGCACCTCCTGTTTCTTTCAGTCTCACTTTCTCAATGTGATTCACTGCCTTTTCCGCCATCTTGTAAGCCTGGAAAAGTCTCCTCCTTCTCATGTTTCAAACGACTTAATTCCTTGCCTAAAACTTCTTTGGTTACCTTTACAATCTCTACACTACATATTCTCCCTAGAGTATGACCTTACATAGATACTCAGAGCCAAAAACGGCAACAAAAATACACTAAATATGCATAATCTGCTTTCCTTGAGAAAGGATGCAGCCATCAGCTGTTCCTTTCCCATAATTCTGTTGTCTTGCCATCATCTACCATGGTGTGCTGTTATTAGCAATGCTGTAGGTAATCTAAAGAAGGTTTCAACCCCAAGAAGCTTATCTAGAAGAGCAAACACACAAATGGTGCTATATATTCAAGTAATGTTATAATAAAATTAACACTGATTGAAACTTGAGAAATACATTGAGTATCCAAGGTAGGAGACATAAAAAAAAACAAGTAAATACATAAAACTCTAGACATAACTGGCTTAACAAAGTTAAACAATTTTTAGTAGTTAGACCATAAGCACCAGTTTTATGCTAATTTTCAACAGCAGAAAACTTTGAAATTCAGATAAGCAAAAGGATTCTTTGATGCAATAGTAAAGTATTTGGATATTGAAACTTTCAGCTGTTCGCAGCGTACTACTACTGAACATAAGATTGCTTCTTATATTATGCTGAAAACAATTACTTTCCCAGTGAGCAGAAAGGGAACTTAACGAATATTCCTGGCACATGAGAAAACTCACCTCTGCAGCTTCATTCATTTTAACAATCATAGCACTGACTACATCATCTGCATCACTAATAAATGTCCCACCATCACGGTTTCGTCTGCGCTTGCCACTCATGCTCTTCTTTCTTTGTAGCATCATCTCAAAATCTGACATGAAGTCCATACTGAAATGCAGGAAAAGAGTTTACTGAAAGTCTGATTAGGAGCCTTCCCCTTTCTTTTCTCTATCTGCAGGTAATAGTTTTGCACTTTTATAATGCAATCCATCCAAGGATCTCCAAGTGCTCTACAAACACTGAACAAGCCTCATTACATCCTTGTGAGGTAGACAATATCCATACCACATAGTGTGAAAAACTGGCAGAGAAAGAGGCTAAGTGATTTCCATGGTCTCACAGAAATCTTTGTGAAAACTGTACTAGCTTTGTTCTTCTGAAATACAGTTTTCCACTAAGCTTATGCATATTTCTCTCTCTCAAACTCCCAAGGAAAGGAGATATTATAAAAATTGTACTGTATTCT
Organism: Natator depressus; assembly: GCF_965152275.1. NCBI lineage: Eukaryota > Metazoa > Chordata > Testudines > Cheloniidae > Natator > Natator depressus. Next base: position 46,851,083 of record NC_134242.1, on the reverse strand, counting down.
ATGGGTTTGGTGTGGTTACATTTAGCAGGGTTTCTCACAGGATGGGTAAACAAAGATTGTGAGTGATAAGCGATCCAACATCGACAAAATCTACAGTAAGAACCTTATGATTGTTGAAACAACCAAAGAACATACACGTACAAAGTCCAGAGTTCAAATCTGCTAAGATTATAAGTGAAAGTAGGAATATTAACCTAGTCCTCACCACAAATTTTTGTCAGCCTTCTCAAGACACTACACAGCTATATTGGCCACTTTTGAACAGAAGATGCCATTTTTGAACAGAATGTAAATGGTATAGAACTGGATTCCTGTGAATTGTGGAAAGGTTACATTGGAGAGAGGTGTGTAGTCGATCCTTATCCTATGCACTGGTTTATAGTCAGGAAATAAATCCCATTTTGCTCACCTGCCCATAGCAGCAGTATGAAACTGACAAGGATCCATTTCACTCTGCTGTACTTGTAGGGGAAAGGCTCTATGCTGAAGCAGCTGCAACACAGATGTGGTGCTCTGTTACTAGAGGAGAAATATGCAAAAGCATAGGAAGGAAGAGGAAACATACTGATTGTATCTCCTTCAACACCTCATCACCTGAACTAGTAGAATATCACACCTATGCCTCCAATGTTCCTACATGTAGAATTTCACCAGTGGGCCATCAAAACCTGAGAATGAACTGATTAGATGTCAGTTTCACTCAGCTTCTGATGGGGAATTATCCTCCTCAGGAACAGCACATGTGGTTTGCTATGGGCTCAGAAGTCACTGACAAAAGCAGGTTAGAAAAGGAAAAGAAAGAGGAGCTGATTTGGTGGCCTAGTGGCAAAACATGTTACTTGAATGAGGTCCCTGGCCTTTCTAAGCCAGCAGGCAGCCCATTCAGCCTCTGAGGATCCCTGTCACATGAAATCACATGCTGGATGGTGGGAAGGGGGATATATAGTTGTCTGAAAGAAAATAAAATTAACCCCTTGCCATGTCTACACATGGACTTACTGTTTCCCTCTTTTGATGTTGTCATCAGAGTCTGAATCATCTGCTGTCTCTTTCATCTCTGCCTCGGCTTTCTCTTCTTCCAAATCCTCCTGGTTAAAACCCTGGTGGTAAAGACAGTGCAAGTCAACGTGGGGAGTTATTTTTGTATATTTACTCACATCTTCTCAATTTACACAATACATGCACTCTCTTTTTACTGTTCTCTTCTTTATGCTAGTCTCTAAACCCAGGCCAACACTTTTCTCATCTACAACATCTACACTTTTCTCATCTTACACAGACAGTACTCTCCAAACAGCAAGGGCTGACAAGACCATCTAATTCATGAACTGCTTCAATGAATCTGAGACAGACTCAGGGCTTGTCTACACATGAAAGTTATTCTGGAATAAGGTAAAGTGTGAATTTAAAGTGGAATAACTGCTCTGGATTAACACAACATACAGACAGGCTTCTAAAACAATGGGTAGCTATAATGCTGGCCAATGCTGTCTCATTGTTTCCTTGTGCTCCCCCATTGGTCTATCTGTATCCACCTGATGACTTAGCTTATACTTAAGATTGTAAACTGCTTCAGGCAAGGACTGTCTTTTTGTTCTATTTATACAGCATCTAGCACAATGGGGTCCTGGTCCATGACTGGGGCTCCTAGGCTCCTAAAATATAAATTAATAATAATAAAACTGAACCAGATCCATTGTCCAGGGGTTTACATACTTACTGTAAATTCCTCCTCCTCTTCATCACCAGACTCACCAAATATATCTGCAATCAGGTTCCTGCAAAAGTAATAGTAATATACTTATATTCTCCATTTCTAACAGATAACCCAAGAATAATATGACAATGACTAGAACAAAGTTTGCTGGGCAATTACTAATGTAATTGTGGGAATATCAGAAACCTATAAAAAAAACCTAACGTGATCTTCCTGTGGACATTCATACTGTTATTGGGACTCATCCCTTTTTATTTGAGGCAAACCCCACTGTTCATTAACCTATAACAGGGGCGGGCAAACTTTTTGGCCTGAGGGCCGCCTCGGGTTTCCAAAATTGTATGGAGGGCCAGTTAGGGGAGGCCGTGCCTCCCCAAACAGCCAAGCATGGCCCAGCCCCCTATCTGACCCCCCCCCCCCACTTCTCACCCCCTGATGGCCCCCCTGGGACTCCTGCTCCATCCAACCCCCCGTTCCCTGACGGCCCCCCAGGGACCCTTGCCCTATCCACCCCCCCTGCTGTCGGTCCCCTGATCGCCCCCGGACCTCCTGCCCCTAACTGCCCCCCAACACCCAATCCAACCCCCCCTCTCCTTCCTGACTGCCCCCCGGGGGCCCCTGCCCCCATTCAACCCCCACCCTCTGATTGCCCCGACCCCTATCCACGCCCCTGACCACCCCCCAAACTCCCCTGCCCCCTTACCGCGCTGCCTGGAGCACCGGTGGCTGGCAGTGCCACTGCACCAGGACAGGCAGCTGTGCCGTGCAGCACAGAGCACCGGGTCAGGCCGGGCTCTGCAGCCCCACCGCCCAGAGCATTATGCCAGTGGCAGGCAAGGTGAGGCTGAGGGGGGACAATAGGGGAGGGGCCGGGGGCTAGCCTCCTGGGCCAGGAGCTTAGGGGCCGGGCAGGACGGTCCTGCGGGCCATAGTTTGCCCACCTCTGCCCTATAAGAATTCACATTTAGAAAGAAACTTACTTACTCTTGTTCATTTCCTGATTCACTATCACTCCCAAAAAGATCCTTCTCTTCTTTTTTCTTTCCAGCGCTGTCCTTGCTCTCCTCCTCTTCCTCACTATCTGATGCTACAGCATTCTTTTTTCTTTTATCAGATTTCTCTGATGCATCGCTATCAGAGTCTTCCACATCTGAGACGATGCGTCCTTTCTTTGCAGCTTCTAACACACAGGAACATATTACAGGACACATAGTGACCAAGTTGGCTCAATGACAAGTGGTCCTCCCAGCTAGCTACCTTGTGGCAAGAAAAACTACTAGACAAGGGAGAGAAATGGAAACTTCCCAATTCTTCTTTGACAGCACTCTTTTTTTTGGTGACATTCCTAACCATGTCATCACAGATACTAATTTTTAAAACATAAGCTTCACTAAAAAGTATTTATACACTCCTGCATGTCTTCTCTAAAGGGAGGTTGTCATCTTGAAATCTAGCCAATTCAATAAATAAAGTGATTTTAGATGATACACTTAACCTAGAGCCCTCCTGACAATTTTTGTAGTTTTACCATCATTTTCCTATTTTCAAAATTTTGTTTCTCTCTCCCATTGTGTGAAAAACCCACACAGAGAGGAGGAAACTGTCTATACAAGGATAACAGTGAAAGTGACTTTATTCAAAGTGCTGTCAAATGCATGGAGTGAACACATTGCAAAAAAACCCAAAAAACTTTTCTCTAATCTCTTATAGTTCCAGTAAAGCTGTGTTACTTGTAAATTAGAAATAAAAATTAAGAGAACAGTACAATTTTTAGCAAACATTCCTTTTGAGTACAGTTATCTAAAAACTGCTTGGTGGAGTTTCATATTTATTCTCTCTCATTTAATCCTATGTGAAAGCTACTTAATTTTCAAGGAAAAAAATTTCTTTCTGCAAGTCTTGAACACTCAGTTTGGAGTCTAGAAGTCAAGTTAGATTCTCTCTCGCTCACGTAACACCAATAATAAAAATTCTGTAAGAAGGTGCTGTTTTTACAAAGCCACTTTTCAGGGTAGAATCATTCTTGAAGAAAGTGTATGAAAAAATATCAGCTGGGATACTGCTTAGTGGTTCGTAGATTAGCAGGCTACATACATCAAGAAAAGGAGTTGCTGCCCCCTAGCAACTGCTCCCACATAGAACAGGGTTTCCAGAGAGATCAATCTCAAGACAGGGCGCTGTCAACCCCAGGCAGTTAGCTACATCGAATTCCTATGTGAAAAATGGACACTGAAAATAAATATTCAAAAGACATCTGAGTAAGTTCACACTTAACAATAGTAGGCTGAACATCTATTTTATCTGGGGATCTCAAGCCATGAAGTATAGTTAATAAAGAGGTGGGAAAAGAAAATACGCTAGAATGAACTTCTCCAGCAAACGGTTTGGAAGCATTTAGTGTATACCTTCCCTCTCCAAGATATGTAGCCACAACTTATGAGTTATTAGTTTAAATTATTATTTAAACCAAAATTTGATCCTTGGAGAAAGAGCTAGTTATCCATTACCCAACTGTTGCTCATATAGTTCTGATGGAAGTAAGTTAGTATTTCTTACGTGTTTTCTCCTCATCCTCGCTGTCAGAAAAGACTGCTGCTTTCCTCTTGACTCCCTTGTCCTCATCTCTCTCCTCATCTTCATCGCTGTCTGTTATTTTCCGTCTCTTAGGACCTTCCCCCTCACTGTCAGAGGCATGAAATCCTTCTCCTGCCTGCTCGCTATCTGAATGCCGAGAGTCATTCTGCATTGCCTCTTTCCCATTCCCGTCACTGTCATCAGACTCTATTTTTTGTTTGCGTCTGGGAACATCTTCAATCTCAGAGTCACTTGCAGGATGTTTCTGAGGCTCTTCGTTCTCAGAGTCACTAGCATGAACTTTTTGGGGCTCCTCATTTTCAGAGTCACTGGCTGCGTGCTTTGGGGGCTCCTCATTTTCGGAATCGCTGGCTGCATGCTTTGGGGGCTCCTCATTTTCGGAATCGCTGGCTGCATGTTTCAGGGGCTCCTCATTTTCGGAATCGCTGGCTGCATGTTTTGAGAGCGCCTCATTTTCAGAGTCGCTAGCTGTATGTTTTAAGGGCTCCTCATTTTCAGAGTCGCTAGCTGTATGTTTTAAGGGGTCCTCATTTTCAGAATCACTAGCTGTATGTTTTGGGGGTTCCTCATTTTCAGAGTCACTAGCTGTATGTTTTGGGGGTTCCTCATTTTCAGAGTCACTAGCATGACCTTTTTGATGATCCTCATTTTCTGACTCACTATTCAGATTCTTATGGGGATCCTCATTTTCAGAATCGCTATTGTGAACTTTTTGAGGTTCTTCATTTTCAGAGTCACTTGCATGGTGATTTAAGGCATCCTCATTTTCAGAGTCACTTATATGATGAATTGGATGGTCCTCAATATCAGAATCACTGTCTTTGTCCCCATGAGCCCCTTCATTTTCTGAATCACTGGCATTGTGATTTGGAGGGTCCTCATTTTCAGAATCACTATCTTTTTGCCTTGGGGTGTCTTCATTTTCAGAGTCTGTCATGTGATGGCCTCTAGTTTCACCATCATCTTCCCCATCACTTTGTTCATTCTGGAAAAGAAAAACAATCCCAGACAATTGTAAGTTAAGAAGCACAGTAACACAAAGAATAACTTTCCATTTGCTTAAGTGTGGCAACCTGAAAATATTTTAAACACAGAAATAAACAGACTATTATACCACAGCACTCCTCCATCAAACGATTCAAAGTGATGAAAACATTAAAAGAAGATCCGCATGAGAATTCTGTCCACTTTATTGTCCAATAATCTATTTAAGCCAAGATTTACAAAAATAGTGACTTTGAATACCAAGCCTGAGACACTTTAAGGGGCCTGATTGTCAAAGGATGCACACACAGCACTTTCAGAAAATCAGGCTCATAAGGTGTTTTAGTTTGGGCTCCCAAATATTGAGCCATCCAAAATCACTAATCACCTTTGAAAATCTTGGCCTTAAAATTGTAAACTCCCAAAGAAGGGATTGTGTTGTTTGTATAGAATAACATAACATGTACAGTTACTGTTATTCTTTATATTATAACATATTGCAAAGGGGGAAAAATGGGTTTGTGCGTTGTTCTTTAGGGCTTGTCTACACTACAGGGGGAGATCAATCTAAGTTACGCAACTTCAGCTATGTGAATAGCGTAGCTGAAGTCGATGTACTTAGATCTATTTACCGTGGGGTCCACACTATGCGATGTCGACTGGAGATACTCTCCTGTTGACTCCCTTTGTGCTTCTCGTTCAGGTGGAGTACAGGAGTCAATGGGAGAGCGACTGGCGGTCCATTTAGCGTGTCTAGAGGCGCTAAATCGACTGCTGATGCATCGACACTTCAAACCCCTGGTAAGTATAGACAAGCCCCTAGAATGTATAAAGAAGGCCTGAATTTTACTTTATTTTTAATCCTGCTTGCTGTGTTATATTAGAAATTCAGGTATTGTCTGCTCTGGAGAATTATGACTGGAGATCCACTGAATGGATATGTCAAGAGGATGAAAGCTTAACAACAGAGAAGAGATTTTTAATCAAACTTTTAACAGTAGTTTCTGTTTATTTTTATTAACGTTTAATTTCAATGACTAATGAACATTTTGGGGAAAGGACATCTTTTTTAAAAGATTCAACACCTCTGCTCTTTAAATGAAGTAGTGAGGTAACAGTATGTCTCCTTAGATATCCAGGAGATCACTTAGCAAAAAATAAAGATGACCAAAGCTGACATTACTGATACTTAACTTAAGAAGTAAAACAAGCCATTTTTAAACCAATCCTATCAGGTCTTTTGTATGTCACAAATAAATGAAAAATGTCACACACCCCATCTTTTAAAAAAAATCTTTTGAATATGAATGCTGGTAACAAGGTCTAACGTTTTAATTTATCCTGGATGGAAAAAGGAAGTTTATATAATCCATTTTCCCACCAGGATAAAAACTGAATATTAAATTTTCCTGTTAAAAAAACCACCATTATCATCCACTCCTTCAGAGAGACTTTTCAGACTTCAATTCCCTAGATATTATCCAATTCAATAGTTCAGCATATCAAACTTCCAATGCCGGAATAAGCTTGTCCCCTCCCAAACAGAGAATATAGCACAGTAAAAATAACTCAGTTGTTCTTTCTACAGCACTGATTCAAGTGGGACATCTCCACTTCTCACTAAGTTTTTTTCTCTTGCCTAGTCTAAACTTTTTCTTCCTTAGCTTTAGGCTTCATGCTCTACCATCTTTACAAAATTACTAACTTCTCTCTTTTGTTTATTTACCATGAACATATTTATAGACATATCTCCCCCCACATCTTCACTTGGCTATGAGTTTAACTCCCTTGGGAAGCTGCATTCCTTATTCACCTATTTCTTCTATATGCACTTTCCCCCGCAACTGAGAATGGCATACAATATTTCAGATGCATTTATGCCAGAGTTAAACTGAAGAGCACTGTTAATTTCCAGTTTTACTTAAAATTCTCTCATGTACATACACTTGAAATTTGATCATGATTTTAGCAACTACTGTCTCCAGATTCATGATAGCTAAAAAAGCAATGCTGTTTACTATTCAGTCTTAGATCCCAGGTTTCAAGTGATGCATTTATTTCTAACTAGTAGTCCAAAGATATTATCTGCTAAATTCCACCACAGCTGCAGACACAAGGAAGCAGCAAGATAGAACTACATGATCTTAAAGCATGCATGTGACCAAATGTATCTTCAAAATGTTACTGAATGTTACTCATGTAAAATCTCTCAGCAGCACCACAAAAGCAAGCTAATATTTTCTCTTTTTTTTGGTTCTCTCTCCCTGTAACATTGGAGGCCATTTGAATCTCATGATGATGATGTTAATATTCTAAGTAGTTCCCAATTTCTATGTTTATAAGAAACTACAGTGCCACAATTAGAGAATATATTAATTTTCAAAAAAAAAAAATCATTATAAAGGTAGAAAAAAATCCTCCAGCAGCCTGGGACAAGTAGTTCTGCTTGACCACAGTACTAACCACCTCCCACAAGTCACTGCAGGTTCCCTCTGGAACTAGCTAATCATAACATTGATTCTCTTCCCCTCCACTGCAAGGTACCTCTTAAGTAATGTACTAGGAACATGTCAAGTACATCTACAGATTACTGCTGCACTTGGCATGCTTTCTCTCAACACATTATTGAACAGGAAGTTACAATCAAGAAGAAAGCTGCAGCTGAGGAAGAGAAAGGTTAAGAATACCTGTGGCTGTCAGCGGTGTAATCAAGAATGTCAGGATGGAATCTACAGAGTGAATGCTGGTCAGTGCTGTAGGTTGGGAGGATTAGAGGAACTTCTGATCACCTTCTGGTAGAAGAGCCTTGTACCTTCCCACCCACCCTCCTAAAGTTATTTTTTTTATCTAATTTCATTGAACTGTACATTATGAAACCAGGAATTGTTCATGCCAGCAGTAGCATGAGATTTTTCTGGGAAGGGAAACAGCAGCAGAGGTACAAATATTAATGTTTAAGTCCTTTATCTTACAATCTGCCAGGGCTGGAAACTCTTTGGGGGATATGTAATGAGAAAGTAAAACAATTCGATCTCTGGGTCAATAGCGTTAGCTGTAGGCAATTGGTTTATCTTTCAGAATACACTAGAAAGATCTTGGTAACTTGGTATTCATATTAGTTGGTAAGAAATCAAAGCAGAACAATCACGCAGAGACATTAATGGCATATTTTAGAAATCACACTGCAATAGCAAATCATAGCAATTCCAGCAGCATTAATGTTGTTTCCATAGGATGCAACATATCTCTCTAAGCCTGTGACAGACTGACAGTAAGCATCAGGTCATTCCTGAGAATGAAGAGGAGCTAACATCTTATTCAGCCTATATGATGTTTGGTGCAGGAATTGTCTTTAATTTTGTTTGTTGAGAGCTCAGCAACATGGGGCCTCACACAATCCTGATTAAAGCCTCTGGGCCCTACCTTCCTACAAATAAATAATAGGCACTCTAAAGACCTGTTTCAGAGAATACAATAGAAAACACACAAGTAATTATATGGGCTGAAAAGCATTTATGAATAAAACAGTTTATGAAAGTCTGTCTTGGAGTACAGAGTTTATATGTGTAACATTAAGAATGTGACTTTGTAGAGATATTATTTTAGTTAAATAACTAAATATGATGAACTAGAAAATGAAGCAAGAAAGAAGGTTGGGATCTAAGCCTTGTGAGACAGTTATTTTACTAGTTCGTCTCTAAAAATTTGTTCAGAAGAAATTATGCAACACGTGCATTTAATATCAGAAGTTTTCTATTTTTCTTTTCCAAATACTTAGTTCAAAGAAAAGATCAGACAATGTCAATGATAGGTAGGTCTCAGATAGTTGTCCCCCACCCTATTTTTTGCTCTAATTCCTTTGCTTTCTTTTCTTCCTTCTCTTTATCTATGAACTTTTTACTTGAGATGTCCTTAATTATATCTTTTTTTAGCTGAAAGAATTCAACAGCAGCAGACTTTAGTACAGTACACTGTAACAAATGTATTAAAATCAAATTTACAGTTTTAATCCTCTATGTAAAACATTAACAGATTAGTAAATAAAGTATTGGATCAATGCATAAAGTTAAAAAGTTAGCCACCCAGTATGATCCCATGAATTACTACACCGAAGTTTATATAATCATCAAATGGTGATCGGGCAATTAATTTTGATTTAAAAATCCAAGGTAAATAAAATGTTTTCCATAAAATCCTAGAATCCCAATTCTGCAACTGAATATGCAGAGATGGATCCTTACACCCATAGGGCCCCATTGCAGTCAGTAAGGCTCCATATGGGCCTGGTCACAGGATCTGGCCCCTTAAATCATACCAACACTGTAAATTTGATTTAATATGCATTACTGTACTAAAATTGTGTGTTATCTAATTCTATTTAGCTAAAAGAGAACTGATAAGGACATCAAAGAAAACATTTATAGATAAAGTGGGATGGGGGAAGGAAAGCCAGGAAAGAATTGTAGAAAGGAAAAACCCCCACATACCTGAGACCCACAAACCTAAGACCTACATAAACAAATCCTCAAGAGCCCTCTTTTCTTTAAGTTAAGAACCTGGAAAAGAAATCTGAAAATTTAAAAAAGTTTTAAAAGTTAGTTTTTAAAAAAATCTAATTGAATTCTAATTTAGAGACGAAATAGTAATTAAAAAGACTTATCTGATTAGGCTTTCTCAAAGGTTTTAGTACCCTTGAATGTCATTCTTCCCACATTTTCCTATGGATGAAGAAAATAAGAGGACATAAGAAAACAAATTCAGAAAGGAGAATATGGTGAATCACTGAAAGTCATTCCTTTTCGGGGACGGTTCTAGTGTGTTCTAATTTAAACTACATCTCTAATCTTGACTTGTAGGAAATCTGGAAATTACTGTACCTTAAGACTTGGCATGCAAAGTTAACACTTTTTAAAATATATTTGTGGTTTTTAAGATTACCCAAATATCTATAAAATCTAGTGTTGGGGTCTTGTTTGAAATTAACTGGACTGATTATTTTATCCATTTTCAAATACAGAGGAGTCTCCAAACAAGCCAGAGCGTACCTACCCCTTACATCAATGTCACCAACCGGTCGATCCTAGAGGATCTCCCTGTCAATCATGATCTCCGGTGGTGTAGTGTGGCTGCCTCTAAGGAAGACTCCCTGCCTACGCCGGACCCACGCCACTGCCAGAAGCGGCCAGTGCAGCCCTGCAGAACAGGGGTTTCCCTCTGTGTGCTGCTCCTGCCTGCAAGCACCACCCCCGCAGCTCCCATTGGCCAGGAGAGCCTTGGGGGGAGTGCTTGCAGAGAGGAGCAGTGCACAGAGCCACACCACTTCCCCCCCGGGGCCACAGGGGCGCGTTGGCCCCTTTCAGGACAGTGCGGAGCCGAGGTAGACAGGCAGCCTGCCTTAGCCTTGCTGCGCCCATTGCCAACCAGAAGCCGCCAGAGATAAGTGCTGCCTGGAGGGAGGTCGCACCCCAACCCCCATCCCTGAGCCAGCACCCCATACCCCCTCCTGCACCCTGAACCCCACCCAGACCCCCCTTCCAGAGCCAGCATCCCAAGACCCCTCCTGCACCTCAACACTTTGCCCCCCAGCCCAGAGCCTCCTCCCAGAGCCAGCATCCTGCACCCCAACACTCTGAACCAGCCCTGACCCCCCTCCCAGAGCCAGCACCCTATACCCCGTCCTGCAGCCCAACACTGCCCCAGCCCGGAGTCTCCTCCTGCATTCAAACTCCCTCCCAGAGCCCACACCCCCTCCTGAACCCCAACCCCCTGCCCCAGGTTCAGCCCAGAGCCCCCTCCCACACTGCGAACCCCTTGGCCCCAGCCCAGAGCCTGCACCCCCTCCTGAACTCCAACCCCCTGCCCCAGCATGGTGAAAGTGAGTGAGGGTGGGGGAGAGCGAGCGACGGAAAGAGTGGGGGATGGAATGAGCGGGGTAGGGCTTTGGGGAAGGGGTGGGGCCTCGGGGAAGGTGCAGGTTAGATCCTGGGTTGCCCTTAGATTCCAAAAGTGATCTTGGGTGTAAAAAGGTTGGAGACCACTGCCTTACATACTACATATCCCTTACATACTGTCATGCACATGTACAACAAGGTCAGTTAATAGTGATGATAGCTCCCTAATGTTAGTATTCTCATATGTTTTTAATAGCAGTGGATATGTGAAAAAATTCTGTCTGTCAATGCAAAGGACAGTCTGAAAGCAATTGCTTGTGTATTTAAACCAGATCTCAAATGACCATAAATGCAGTATGTAACACTAATGCCTCACAAGAATATACAAGAGTTTGAATGATTAACTCAACCCTCATACATCAGATGAAATGCTAATGGCCCCAAGGCGCCAATGTTACCTTCCCTGATCAGACTGGCAATTCTTTTGTTTTGCAATTCCTGTCATATTCTGAAACTATTCATTCCCTAAAACACTACCTGATCTCCATCCTGCACCTACTGAAGCAATCCCTCTGAGATCCTATCATCTCACTTATGCTAAGAAAATTGCTCCTACACAGGGTCACCCCTCAAGCTTCCCCAGTCCCACAGAAGACCCCTAATCACATTTCTGATCTGGCTTCTTCTACTGCAAGAACTTACTTTTTTTCCATACAGGGCATTCTAAATTTAAAATTTGAATTTAAGTAAATTAAAAAAATTATATTTCATGTTGTTAACAAAAATACTTTGTTCTATTTTCTCTTTCCAACATTTGGGGTTTTAATAAAATATAGTACACAAATAGCTCTTCTGCGAGAACAAAATAGGCTTGCATGCTAAGCTACATAAAAGAGTGAAGGCTTTCAGTTTGTTACAGTGTACCACATTAAGAATTTAAACAGTTTGTACAGCGCAATATACATCCAGAGACAACCACGTCATGTAGTGTCAACCTGGAACACAGAACCAACTTACACAAGAAAGTTACTGCACACAAGCAGATATCCAAATTGTAATTAAGGCATTTCACAACAAGTGTGAATAGGTCCTTCTTCACATCATTGACTAGGAAAAGACAGAATTTCATAGGCCCAGATTATACCTTTTCATGATGGAAGCCACAGGAAGGTGAGAAAACTTTGCAAAGAAATCCTTGTTGAGATTCCTTCATAAATGTCCTGTCAGGTGATGGGGAAATCCTATGCAGCCCATGGAAAACTTGCTCTTTAATCTGGTAGATCCCATGGGATGTGCATGAAAGCGCTGTATCCCTGCAGCAGTTCTGGCAGTGCTTCCCCCTCCACATCCCACTCCAAAACTCCAGTCATAGTACATTAAATCTACCCCATCCCACTATCCTGTGCCAGCCTGACTCTACCCCCTTTCCCAATAAGGATTCCAGACTACATGAGGAACCATCCATACCATGAACTGCAAGGAGGAGAAGAGAGGCACCTGTACTCTTCCCACATGGATGAGCTTTTTGACATAGAAAAACATCACAACACACCCAAAATAGTGAAGATGTATTTTCCCCATGCCCTTTCTGTAATTTAATTGACCAGAAGAGTTGATGTGTTTGTTCTGGGATTTTTTTCCCCAAGAAAATTTACTCCTGTATTGACAAACTTCAGCATAAACATGCAAAATTTTAAGCTGAGCTACAAATCCCTGAAAAACAGCATTTATCATTTCAAATATATTTGACATTATTTGCAGCTATGTTCATGAGTTGTGATGTCTGTAAGGATATTCCTAAAGCATCCTTGCAAAACTATCATGAAACTTTTACTCCTAGGGGAATTTTGTGCCACTGCACGTGTGCAGAATTCATGTCCCACAGATTTCTTTGCTTCCGTGCAGAAAATGACAGGGAAGCAAAGGGAAGCTACAAGAGTGGTCACAAGCCTCTCACCAACAGCACAGGCACACCGTTTTGGGCGCCTGGAGCAGCCAGTGGAGATATAAATCACTGCCCGGGGGCGGGGGAAGAAAGGGGGGTAGGGGAGACAGATGGACACATGCTGGAGATGCCCTACCCTGCTGCAGGCTCAGCTGGGCTGGGACAGGAGAAGACTTTCTCTTCCCCTGCAAGGAGCGGCCAGGGCAGGGTCACACCCACCCCCTGAAACCTTTCCGGCTGCAGGAAGCTCTGCCCCTCCTCCCCTTGCTTTTTGCTCGCATCCCTGCTCAGCTGAAGGAGGAGGAGTCACTATATGGGGAACTGCTCTCCTGTCTGCCCAACCCCAGTGTATCCAGACCCCCCACATATCCAGACCCCCTGCCGAGCCTCAGCTGCCTGCATCCAGAACTCCCCCACTGAGCCCCACCCTCCCTGCATCTGGATCCCCCCACCCCTACAGCCAGGCCACCCCCTGCTGAGCCCCTCCCCTCGAACCTCTGCCTGGATCACCTGACGAGGCCCCCGCATCCAGACCTCCACCCCACAAAGCCCACTCCCCCAGCACCAGGATCCCCATGCATTCCCCCACACCCAGACCATCTCGCTGAGCCCCAACCACCTTCACCTGGATCTCCTGCAGAGTCCCATTCCATTTGCACCCAGAACCCCCCCCAAGCTGCCTGCACCCATATTGCCCCACACAGAACTCTCTCGCTCCACACCTGAATCCCCTCACACTAATTGCCTCCAGACTTGGAGCCTGCTGGGCTGAGCCTGCTTGCCGCACACCTTGATCAGGAGCCAGGGCTGGGCGTGCGTGTGAGACTGTCCCTCTCGCTTACTGTCTTGGTGCAACTGGCGTGGAGGGACAGGGCTCCAGGGTGTTCCTGGGGTAGGCCCGGCCCTTGCGCTGTGTCAGGGTTGGATGCAGCCTCACTGCCAAGTCCGTATCCCGGGGAGGGGAGAGGAGGGGCTGCAAGGTGCTCTCCCACCTCTGTGCAGCCAGTGGCCTGTGCTCCCCACTGCCATGCTGGAGCCTCCACATTTATTTATTGACAAATAAAATATGCAGAATTTTGCAGAATTTTAAAATACGGTGTTCAGAATTTTTTTTTTTTTTGGTGCAGAATTCCCTCAGGAGTAAACTTTACTAGCTCAAGCACAGAATCTATTCTTTTATCATGATAAGAAAACTATTATCCTACTCACTTGCCAAAAAATTACATCCCCTGGCTGTTTAGGCAAGTAAATTTTACAAGACTACTCTAAGGGTCTGGTTTAAGGAACCCAATATAAAATTAATCTCCATTAAGAGTAAGGCCCTCTCTCATTTAAACTCAGGCTACAGAAAGTCATGTTTTATTTGATCAAACCAAACATTTCACTGGTACCTCTGAATGATGCCCTAAGCTTTCATTGTCTGATCCAGAATGCTGATCATTTACATCATCTTCAACGTCAGACCCTGAATCTCGCTCATCTTGTACTGGGGTGGCTCCACCATCATCTGCACCAAATTAAAAAAAAAAGTAAGATTCAGTAACTTCAATATCTATTAAATATGAGCTTTTTGACATTTTTGCAAATCAGAGAGCCAACAGGCAAGACTCTCAACCAGAACTTCCAGTTCCAGAATTAAAACAATAGATACTGTTAAAAGACAGAAAAATACATCAGCAAGTAGTGGATTTCAGAGCATAAAACCAGCAGCTACAGTACACTACCAGTTAAATGACAAAAGAATAAAATTTGCTGCTTTTATAGCAGTGCCTTTATCGGTTGCGACTCCTATCATCTACATTCTTAATGAATCACTTTAGATTATCTCCAGAACAAAATTTATCAGGAAAATTTGAGGTAGAGGCAAATCCGCCACTGTGATCCTCACTACTCTTAGAGACACAGGCCATAGAAACTTACAGTATAACAATGTGACCAACAGGCTCATGTGATCATCAAAAATACTATGTGTATCATAAAATTAATCATTTAATATTCAGTCACACTTAAGAAGACCTGTCACAGACCGAGTGATGTTAATTACCTGCATGCTTTAGGGCTTGACTGCAGTTTTTGTACTACTATTACAACTACTGTTTTTCTAGAAACAGATGTAGTTAAAATGGTAAAACTCCCATGACCAGGGCACAATCAGCCCATATGACATCCTCAGGGCCATCCAAGTAGTATATATATCAGGGGTCTCAAACACGCAGCCCGCGAGGTTCTTGTGTGTGGCCCGCCAAGCTCCCTGTGCCCGCCCCCACCCCCCCCGTCTATCTCCAGGCCAGGGGTGGACAAACTACAGCCCGCAGGCCGAATCCAGCCGCAGGATCGCCCCCTGGCTCCCCGTGGCGTGCCGAACCCTGCACCCTGACCCCCTGCTGCACCCCGACCCCCTGCCCTGAGCCCCCTGCCGCACCCTGCACAATGACCCCCTGCTGCACCTGTCACCCCTCCTGCACCCCACACTCCCTGCCCTGAGCCCCCTGCCGTACCCTGCACACCTCCTGCACATCAACTCCCTGCCCTGAGCCCCTGCCACACCCTGCACCCCTCCTGCACCCCCTGGGGGCTGGGAGGGGGTGGAGACTTCGGGGAAGGGGTTGGAATGGGGGCGGGGGGGCAGGGGTGGGAAGAGGCGGAGTGGGGGGGGCAGCGAAGGGGGGGGTGTCAGTGATGTGGCCCTCGGGCCAATGCACTAGTCTTCATATGGCCCTCGTGGTCATTTGAGTTTGAGACCCCTGATATATATTGAGTGGATGCAGCCCACATATAACACAGAGAGCTGCATATGCAGCCCACAATGGAAAACAGGTGGGGAACCACTGCTCTAGACTAACCACAATTATACTATATACACCAGTAGCTGCAGACACTAGAGAGTTGTACCATACAAGAACTGCACAAAAGTGACATGTAGTCAAGCCCTCAACCATGGCTGTCTTAACAGCCAAAGAGGGTGCTTTCTTCCATTATATCAGCACAATCGAATTACTTTAACACAATTTCAAAGTCATCTTAATACTCATTAATATGCAGGCTAACACATTTGATAGCAAGTTAGTTGGTTGTGCTGTATCCTAGGGAGGAATCTAGGACACAATACAGCCACCTAACTTCAAACATGCTGGCCTACATATTAGGTCCTGTCTATACTAGGAAAAAGGTGTCTTTTTGAAATGCAATAGTTAACATATTTTAAGAGTCTAGCAGAGATAGGACAAGCTGTATTTTTAACAAGTATTAGTTCACCTCAACCAGCTAACGTGTTAGAACTACAACTTGCCCTGACTGCACTAGGATTTTAAAACATATAAGCTATCATCTTTTAGAAGCACCCCCATTTTTCCATGGCAGACATGCCATTAATGAGAATCAAAAGGAATTTTTAACTGTGAGAAAATAACCTGACCGAGCTGGCATTTGAAAACCATACGTTTTTGCTCACCAAACCAGGACCTTAAATCATTTGAGCTGATCAAGCTATAGCCTGCTAGGCTTCATCTAGACTAAGATCTGAGATGTTAAGCATATTAGCCAACAGTGCTAATTAACAAGTTTTAAAAATCTATTATGGACAAGGCACAAGCTAAACTAGTTGAGTTAAAATCTAGTATCTAACGTGTTAAAATGTGCTAATGTCAACGTTAAATCCTACCTAATGCAAGACCTCTTGCTAGCTCAGCTGAGTTAACCTGGTTGAAGACGACATCCTCAATAACCTAGACAATCTACAATAATTCACCAGACAGTGTGATGTACGTGTCATTTTGAGGCTAAGATATCTTTGAAGACAGTTGTGGAGGTTCTATTAGATAAGTCAGAAACATCTACGTGTAATAAACAAATGGGATACTTTGTTTGGAAAGAACTTTTTGGGGGGTGGGAGAGAAAGCTTAATGACCTGATTCTCAGAGATCCTGAGCTTCCATAACTCCTAATTTAAAAATGGTAAGTGATAGTAATGAGAACTTTACATGGTAATCGCTTTGGCTTTTAATAGCATCTCTCAACCACATGCTTAATTTGTCTCACCCATATTGGTCAACACCAAGCATGTCCATTTCCAAACAGTACAAAATAATCCGTCACCACTCAGCCTGTCACCCACGCACCTCGGACCAAAACAGACCTGTTGCCGCTCAGCTCAACACCCAGGCATCGCCTCCCAAAGATAGCCCCGTTGGCCTCCAGCCTTTCACCCAGTCCTTCCCAGCCAGGACAGCCCTCATCAGCACCCAGGGTGTCACCCAGTTCCCCACCAAGAACAACCCTGTCAGCACCCCAGGGTGTCACCCAGCTCGCTGCCCCCAGGAGAGCCCCCCCGCATCAGCCTCCAGCCTGCCTCCCAGCCCCCCCGGAGCCCGCCTGTCACCGAGGCAGAGCCACGAGCGCACTCTTGGGACATGCCGCCCCTTACACCCCGCTCCTCTCTCCCCGGCCCAGGCGACCCCGCGCTCGGCCCACAGAGAAGCCGTGCGGAGACAGGAGTCCAGCCCTCGGGTCGGAGGGGCCTGGCCGCGCTGCCCGGGAAAAGGGGTGAGAATCTCTCCCCGGAAGGAGCTGCCCTGGGTCAGGAGCCGCCAGCCCAACCCTCCACCCCCTAAAACGGTGCCTCTCGCCCCGCACCTGACTGGTCCCCGCCGTAGTACTCCGCCTCCATCGCGGGCCTCCGGCCCCCGCCTCCCTCTCAGGGCTCGCAGGCTGCTGGTGGAGGGGGCGGGGCAGGGCCCCAACTTCGCGGCCTAGTACTGGGGACCTGCCGCTCCGACCCCCGCGCCGCGTATAATCAAATCCCTGGCGCTTCCTGCTGCTGCGGGCCCAAAATGGCGCCTCCCCCGCACCCTCACAGACAGCTCGCGCGCATGCGCTGCGACGACCAGCGGGGTCAGAGGGCAATGCACCACGCTCCTGTCGCGAGAGGTCAGGCACAGAGAAGTCTCGCGGCGCTTTGGAGGCGCGCGCGCTACCTATTGCTAGCCGCGCCCAGCGACGGGGGGGGCCGCTCGCTCTGTCAGGGCCAACTCAGCGGGAGGGTGGAGTCGGGCTAGAGTCGCCTTCATCCGCCCCCTTGAGCCTGGGCCTGGCGGAGACCAGGGCCCCACTGAGCGCCCCTGGAGCGGGTCGCCCCCAGGGAACAGGCAGGGGCCCTCCCCAGCAGGCCCCTCAGGGGACAGCACAGGGCATGTCTGGCCCCCGAGTGCGGCCCGTGACAGCGAGCCCGGCCCCTCCTGTGTGTGACACGGAGCAGAGACCAAACTAACCCTGAACGACATAATCGGCAGCGTTTATCTCTGTGGATGAATACATCGTTCTGTGACACACCCCAGCTCGCCCGTATCCTATTGCCGTGATTCTCAACCAGGGGCCCCTAGAGGTCTTCCCGGGGTACATCAACTCACCTAACTATTTGCCTGCTTTTACAACAGGCTGCATAAAAAAACACTACCGAAGTCCGTACAAACTAAAATGTCATACGGACAATGGTTTGTTTATACTGCTCTATATACTATACACTGAAAGGTAAAGTACAATATTTATATTCCAATTGATTGTTTAAATGATATGGTAAAAACGAGAAAGTCAGCAATGTCTCAGTATTTTAGTGTGCTGTGACACTTCTATCTGATTTTGTAAGCAAGTAGTTTTGAAGTGAGGTGAAACTTGGGGGTATGTAAGACAAATCAGACTCCTGAAAAGGATATAGTAGTCTGGAGAGGTTGAGAGCCACTGTCCTGTTGCACTAATGGCTGCTAATGTGAATAAGTAACGGGTGTATATGTATAAATGGCAAAATACCTCTGAGGTCAACCCAGGTGATGCACCTATGCAGCTCTTAGATCCGAACAGGAAACAGCAGAAGAGTAATTAATATGCATTCTTCCATCCTCCAGTCCCATCCGAAACACCATATCCAAAGCGTGCCCAGGCTTGTAAGTGGAGTCTACCAACTACCTGGGACCATCCAGTGATTTTTACAGCAGCCCTGAAAATCTAAAGCAAAGCAAAAGAATCACCATCTGGGTGGGTGCTGGAAACCCAAGAATTATAAGCATTGATGAACTCACTTCCACTATAGCAGGGTTCTCAAACTGGGGGTCAGGACACGGGGGGTCACGAGCTTCCAGCCTCCACCCCAAACCCCGCTTTGCATCCAGCTTTTATAATGCTGTTAAATACATAAAAAAGTGTTTTTAATTTATAAGGGGGGGGGTTGCACTCAGAGGATTGCTATTTGAAAGGGGTCACCAGTACAAAAGTTTGAGAACCACCGCACAATAGTATGGAATGTAAGTAGCCCAGCAAGGGCCTCTGTAGTGGAGCAGGTTGACATGAACATCAACACCAATCCTATCCTATCATCGTCCTAGGCCTCACACATCAGATGGAGACACTCAGTTTTAAATAAATTTGAGGTTAGATGCACTCTGGCTCTCAGCAGCCTTGGTTATACTGCAGGGTGACCCCAAAACAATGCCAGTCCTGGATATTCCTCAGAAATGTATGTCTTTTACTGCCCAGCCCTCTCCGAGAAAGTACAAATGTTTTAAGTCCATTATTCCTTAAATGGGATAATATGCCCGCTTATTATCTCAAATAGTTATTCAGACACTTTAAACACACTGCATTAGAGAAAACAG
Organism: Natator depressus; assembly: GCF_965152275.1. Classification (NCBI taxonomy): domain Eukaryota; kingdom Metazoa; phylum Chordata; order Testudines; family Cheloniidae; genus Natator; species Natator depressus. The sequence continues at coordinate 46,831,307 of NC_134242.1, read as the reverse complement.
TAAAACAGGTTTATTATCTACAAAGAGATTTTAAGTAAGTAGAAGCAATGAGGTTATAGAAATGGTTACAAAAAAAATGAAGATAAAAGATAAAATGTTTACTAATGTCTAACAGATGTTTACTATGTATGTCAGATTCAAGCAAAGTTTCTCACCACATGCTTTCAGCAGTTTTACTGACCAAACCAAACCCTGTAGGTCAGGACCCCTCCCCCAGAGTCCAACGAATGCTTCCTTTGTCACTTCAGGTGCAGTGAATGTGATGGGCAGTGAGAGGGAGAGGTCCCTTGGGGTGCTTGTCCCTCCTTTTTATAGTTTCAGTCTCCCTCTTGAAAAACATTTCCAGCTGGGCACTAGGAGACAAAGAGTCTATGCGGACAGATGTTCCCTGCTGGCTTTTTCTCACCTGTTTGAGCTTTCTTTCTTTCCATCCCTGCTTAATGACTCTGTTTACTGCTTCAATCCAAATTAAGGCAAAAACAAAAGAATGTGTGGAGGACAGACCTGCCGACTGTTGCCTGCGCAGGGCTGTGGGGTTTGGAACATGTGATAACAACATCATATAGGGAAATCTTATAACTTCACATACAGTGTTGCCACACATTTTACCAGGACAGTAGTGACCAGCAAATTATGAGTTTTCAATGATGCCTTACAAGACATGTCTTGTACAAAAATTATTACAATATAGGGTATAGGGTACAGTATAGGGTATGAAGAGGCATATGTTTTGTCACAGCCCCCTAGGAAATCTGTCATACAATGAGATGAGATTTCCTCTCCACTGGACAATGTTCTGGAAGCATATACTATGGAGCTGGGCATTATGGACATGCCTAAGGAAGAGGTGAATGTCCATGACTATTTTGCAGCATCTGTAGATTACCTGTAGTTGGTGCATTTATATCCATGAACATCCTCTGAGTTGAAGGGATGAATGTCTCTCAGGATACATCCTGCTGCCATACCACAACTTGCCAGCTGTTGTGCCACTCTCTCATTGGCTGGTCAACAGATGTCCCTCCCTGCCCTTTGCAAAAAGCCACATGGACTTCTTCCTTCTCTGTGAGCAGTCTGCATAGCTGCAGAAAAAATTGTCACTTCCAATGAGTTGCTACCTCACTGCATAGTTGTACGTCAATTCCAATAAGATATTAACTGTGTTACAGCTCTGTGTGTATAGTATTTGCATGCCTATTTGTGTGTGCATGTATGTTTGTGCCTTACAAGCTAGAGCTTGCCCCTCAATTGCCCGTAATATATGCTTCTAATGCTCTGTTGGCTGCATTCCAACGGGAAGGATGGAGAGACACTCAGACCATAATGGGATTGCACAGCAGGGGAGCATGACCTGCCTTCTAACAGCCAGAGTGAGAAGCCCCACATTGTGTGAGTGGAGGAGTGCAAGGCCACGGATCCAAAAGCCTCCTGGATCTGCTTTTCAGCCCAACAGCATGAAGTAGCTGGAGTGAAATAAACCTTCCCTAAGAGACAGGATGCTCAAGAAAATCAGGGGATGTATTTGAAAGTCCTTTGCTGGTATGTACTTTTCTTTTTCAGTCAGCTTTTCGTCTTTACAGTGTGCCTTTAGACTTAACTACAGACATCAGTGATTTACAGCTACAAATCTGCTTAGGTAAAGGGAGGAGGTTAATGGGCAGTTACCAAAGGTTCAGGTTTCTGGATGAGCAGTAAGCGTTTAGTTGTTACACCCAGAGCCACAGCTCTTCAGAAACCCCAGAAATGTGATTGGGACTAACCTGAACCTGTGCACAGCATCTGGGATTCTGTGATATGGAAATGCTGAGGCCTGTGTGACTTATCCAAAGACAGAGAGGAAATGACAGCACTAGTGCCATGTGCTATTTAAACCCTCTGATCCAGAGGGAAATCTCTTAAGTAGGGAACTGCTGGGAAGAAACAGTTTCGTCAATGGATGTCCCTACTGATCTATTGTTCTCCAGAGCGGCAGGATTATTGTCACCTGGATTACACAGATTTTAACTTGTCACATTTCTGACCATTTATTCATCAATATTGACCAAACTGTCAAAATTATTACCATGTCTCTGCTTAACTTTGTCACCACAAATTACATCTATAAATGTGTCTGAGTACTGCAGAGTCCCATAATCATCAATGTGCTGAGCAATTAACATGTCCACTCACTGCAGGGCAGTCCTAGACAAATTCCTCTTGCCTCTCCACATCTGTTTACTAACCTGTGTGCAATCTCCCAAACAACAACTTTCACACCCACTCATAGACATTTATACTGCAGGGTCCCTTAGCAAACAGCCCTCCCCCCACAATCCATGCTTTACAAAGCCCCTTGTAGGTGCTTCTCCTTGGTATGTCTGCACTTGAGCAGTCTGGCCTATGTTTTTTGTGATCCCTTTGTATTATGCTTGCTGTGCTAATCCACGGTGGTGCTGCGTCACACTTTCAGTATGTACTTCAGATTTACAATGACAACAACACTTCCTACAAGCGTGCAGTTTGTTTTCATAGGCTCACTCAGTCTTGTATGGGCGGCAGGTAGCATAGGTAGAGGAAGGCTATGCCTCCCCAAACAGCCTTGTGTTGCCCTGTCCATGCTCTGCCCTGAAGCTCCCTCCTCTGCCTGCTTCAAGTTCTCTTCTTGCTCTTCTGTGGCCCAGAGGCTGGGGCATGCAGGCTGGGACCAGTGTGCACAAGGCCGGGAGTTGGGTTCATGCCTTTCTGCCCGTCCATCTGCCCAGGTCTGAGGGCGCTCTGGCCGTGCTGCCCGCCCAGCACTCCAGAGCTGGGGCCACTCCGGCCACACCACCTGCCCGGTGCTCTGGGGCCACTCCGGCCATGGCACCTGCCCGGTGCTCCGGGGCTGGATCCGTGCTGCCCATCTGCCAGGGGCACACGGGGCCGGCTGGAGGCCGCGCGGGGGGTTGGTGGTGCTGCAGACAAGGGGAGGGGCAGGGCCTTAGGCAGGTTGGAGGGGTTGGGTATTAAAACCCAAACATAACAGAATGGATGGAATTTTATCACAAGATATGAACCTGCAGTGCTTCAAATGTTTCTTGCTGTGGTTCTTTGAAAGATTGCACCTACAGTATATGTATTTGAATGTGGAACTACCATAAAAGCCACCAGAGTGCATATATCATACAGCAAGGTCTTTCTGTTTTTATTAACTCCCCCCCCCAAAGCAACTGAAATGCATCTGGGAAACAAGAAAATAGAATAAAAGATATGGATATATTACAGTAGAGCTGTCACAGATGCTTAGGAATTCCAGTAAGTTACAGTTTACGAAGGGTATACAGAATAGTCAATAGCAAGGAAAGCTAAGGAATAGTTAATCCACTGTATACAATGTTCTAGGCTATACACTCACATCTGTAGGACGACTGAACCTTTAGTGCTCATCCATGCTGTTTTTGTATTCATCACTCATGTACAAAATTTGATGACATTTATATAGTAGCTGGCCATTTGGCTTTTACAGTCAGGATGAATGCTGCTTAGTAAGAAACTTCAGTGACAGTCCCCCTCAGAACTCCAGTTTGTCACCTAGGTAGCAGTTTATACAGCTTTAAAGCTAGTGAAACAACCCATTCTAATATGAAACTTTATATGTGAAAGTTCATTCTGGAGTGGGTCTCTAAATTGGTATTGAAGTAGCTGTGGTGGATGCTAGAAAGAATATGGCAATAGTTATTTGACTAGGTCCAATGGCATGGGACTAAGTGTAAGTGCTAAACCAATTTGAATCTGGTCAAAATTCAGACATAGTACCTCAAATTACATGAGAGCAGATCCTCAGCTGGTTTAAATCAGCATGGCTGCTTAGAGCTTCTCTAACTTATGTGGTCTAATAATGTTCCCAAGGGTCCTTTATGCTGGCTGGGGATCACCGGAATACAGGCTAATCTGGTGTAGTGCAGCTGCCAGTGTGGGGCTTCCACACTGCCTATTTAGGGCAGCTCTGTGGTCCCTTAGTGCTTCAGCAGCACTGCAAAGGATTTCTTTCCACCAAGGCTAGGATCTGGCCTGTAGAATTTACTATAGACAAAGTGCAACACTTGAGCGCTCATCTCTTGATGAATAAATAAGTTGCAAAATTGTCTTGATGTAACCAACCTAAAGTAAAAGTGTTAGTTTTTCCAACTCTTTCCAGGTGTGTTTGTGCCATAATGGCCTTGCATGAGGCTCCAGTAGAAGACAGGCAATGCAGAACTCTTAGTACAGCATCTCTCATTCCTGACTGTCCAATTGCAGCTGATCGTTAGCTAGGTACTCCCTCTATAGAATTCACTTTGTTTCAATACATTCTCAGCACAGATCATGGAAAATGTAAATTGTTCAGACTAATTTACCACCCCATTCTCATTCCCTGTTGATTGTAAACCCAATGTCTGACGTCAGCTGCTATGGGACTTCACCGGCAGATGATGGCAGACAGAAATGCTAGTACAACTTTAACAATTCCCTGTTTAGAGAAAGTTTTAATCGTGTGTATCCTTAGAGAGAGGCATCAGCATATTGATATACAGGGCAGACGCATCACCTTGAGATTGTACAGTCTTTACTAGTGTAATCATGACAGTCCTAACTTTTCTTGCATTTGCAACATTGTGGCAAATGACAATACTTATAATATTAACCTGGCAACTAGAGGCAGCTGCTGAAACATCCTGACTCGTAGGTTCTTGCTCTGGCTGGAGAAATCCTGAATCTGTCTCCAAAATTGCTCATGTCTGGGACACATCCCTTTTTCCTTCCCAGCTGTCATGCCTGGTACTGGAATAGTAACAGGACTCCCTGGAGTGCAGCGCTAGGTATAAGTCGCAAAGCCCAGATGCACCCAAACTCCAGTAGGAGGTGCCGGCATGAAGGTGCACCCCCCCCCCGATTCTGATCAAGGATAGTCACTCTTTAGTTGCAGCCTCGCATCCCTTCCTCCCATGTTCCCCGCCCCAGCACAAGATTCCTCAGCACAGTTAGGAGACTGAGGCTTGCTTTCCATCCTAGTATGTTTGTGCTCCAGGGAGCAGACAAGGGACCCCACTGGGAACAAATGACCCCAAAGGAAGAGGACAGGCAGTCCCAGCCAGCAGGAGAACCTCTCCTCTGCCGGCCACTAAGAGAGGTACTGAGGAAGAGACACCTGCTACCCCACCTGGTTCCAGTGAGAGAAGTGCAATGGGAGTGGAAGGGGAGAAGAGCTCCCTGGATCCAGTGGGAGAAGCAGCCCTCTTGATCCCTCTTTCTCTAGTGAGGGAGGTCAGGGGGTGGATGGAGACCCACTCAACAGTGTCCCTCCCTCAGTGTGAGAAGCTGCCATGGGGAGCAGAGAGCAGATGCTGAGTTCTAACAGTAACTTCCTCCATTTCCTCCACTGGCCACACAGAATACAGCAGGCAGCAATAAAGCAGCCAGCATAGCCTAGGGCGCTGCTGTTTCCCTCCAGCCTTACCATGGCATGCCCAGCCACCATTCTGTAGCTGTGGAGTGGGGCAGGAGAAGCAGGTGTCATGATCAGTGTAATCAGGGATGGCTTCATAAGCCAGGGAAGCTGTGAGTAGGTAGGCTGAGCCTCGGAGAGTCCCAGTGGGGCTGGAGAGACCCCATTAAGAGAGGGAGAATGTGCCATTCTGTTCAGATCAGGAAAAAGAAGTTCTTAAATTCTGAAAACCTTTTGCCTGGGTTACCCAACATAAACATCAACGATCTGGCTTTGGCAATAGACATGGGCTTGCATTGCAATAGTGCTAGCCTTTGTGGTGCACATACTCTGTGGACTGATGGGGAGGGGAGCACAGAATGGGCACGTCGGTATCAGCTGTAGCACCAGCATAGTTCAGGCAGCTCAACTGTTCAAACCATCTGTGATCTAAAGGACATTCTGCACATTGATCACGCTTCCCCTGTGGTATTTTACACATCTACATGTACCTCAACCTCACCAGCTCTCCCTGCCTGCCCAACCCCAAATGTATGTCCCCTGACCAGCAAGGTTTGCTAGTTTCCACACTGTCATGTGCCAGCAATGCCCCTCTGCCATGTACATTGGTCAGACCGGACAGTCTCTACGCAAAAGACTAAATGGACACAAATCAGATGTCAAGAATTACAACATTCAAAAACCAGTTGGAGAACACTTCAACCTCCCTGGACACTCAATTACAGACCTAAAAGTCGCAATTATTCAACAAAAAAACTTCAAAAACAGACTCCAACGAGAAACAGCAGAACTGGAATTAATCTGCAAACTGGACACCATTAAATTAGGCTTGAATAAAGACTGGGAGTGGATGAGTCATTACACTAACTAAACACTATTTCCCCATGCTAATTTTCCCCCTACTGTTACTCACACCTTCTTGTCAACTGTTTGAAATGGGCCATCCTAATTATCAGTACAAAAGTTTTTTTTCCTCCTGCTGATAATAGCCCACCTTAATCAATTGGTCTTTTAAGAGCTGGTAATGGCAACCTGCATTTTTTCCATGTTCTCTGTATATATATACCTTCGTACTGTATTTTCCACTACATGCATCTGATGAAGTGGGCTTTAGCCCACGAAAGCTTATGCTCAAATAAATTTGTTAGTCTCTAAGGTGCCACAAGTACTCCTCGTTCTTTCTGCTGTTACAGGCTAATATAGCTACCACTCTGAAAACTGCCATTTGTGACTCTCTTCCTGATGAGCCATGCTCTCCCCTTGGTTGTTTTGTGTTTCCAGTGCTACCGGGAGCTTCCCACAGAGCTGAAAAAGGTCTCCTCCTAATGAAGTGTTACAGCTGTAGCTCCTCATCTCATGTCTCCAGCACAGCCCTGTTCCACCAGTGATTGGTTGAGGGTCAGACACAAAAGTCTGTAGCTGGTATAAACTGGTGCAGAGCAGGGCCTGGAACAGTTTCTACCTGGGGAAGGATTGGTTTGTCTGAGCATCTCTCCAGCAGGTGCAGCAAAAAACAACCACCCATGGCTGTTGTTCTTGGTCTGCGGTAGCCCCCTGTCTGTGCTGGAATGTCCTCCACTGTTACCTCTGACCCCAGCAGCCATTTGCAAAGGTGGGCATCGCTGTCCAGGGGCAATGCATTGGAGAGAAGCTTAGCTGTCCCCCAGTTTATGGGAAGGGGTGGGTGCATTGGCATTACTACTGGGATACTCTGTGTGGCCAATATTGATGGCTCCATCTTTCACTTCAGCCTCTGGCTAGCAGGAATCCAATTAATGTTAAGTCAAGCCCTCTCCAGCTTCTGAAAGCAGGAGCAGGACCATTAGCATGTTTTCTCTCTTTCCTCCGCCTACCCCAAGCCTCTTGGCTGCTGTGAAGAAAGGTAGAAGGGGGAGACCACAGAACAGAGCTCCCTACTCCTCTGCTGGAAGCAGGAGAGCTCCCTCTTCTGCTCCAGTTGCTGCAGTGAGAGTTTTCCTCTCATTTCAAGCTATTTAACCAGCAGGTGTGTGTCTGCTACTCTACCCACTCCCAGTTTCTTGGTTGCCATGATTTGGCAAGGAGCGGGGGTCTCTCCTCTATTCAACATTTCCCCCACTTCTTGGCTCCTGAGATGTGGGTTGACTCTGCTGCTTCTATCCCCTGACTCCATTTTGGGTCTTTTTCATCTATGAATAGCTCCAGCGCCTGTCTCTGCTGCTGCTCTGAGCAGTCCCAAGCAAAAGGCCTGATTCATATCACTTTTCAGAACCTTGTGGGCAGCACTAATAGCACCAGTGAAAACCAACAAGGCGCTGCTTGCTTTTCACTGTGCTGCAGCTTGGAAAAAGATGAGCAACAACATGGGCACTGTTGCTGTCTGCAGCCTTAGGAAGGCAGCACAGAGGAAGTTGATGCCTTCTTTCTCCCATGCCCCCATTTACTGGGGAAAGTGCCCCACTGATCAGGGGAAAGTGGCTGAGTGGATTTTTAAGCCCTGCATTTTTAATAACCAAAGTCCGTCTCTGAAAAAGATTTTTTAAATTCAGAGGGGATTCTCCTTTCAGTCACACTTGTGTAAATCCGGAGTATTGTCCATTGCGGCCACATAGATTTACACTGGTTTGAGAGGACATAAGATCCTGAGTCTTTAAGGTGTATCTGTTCTGGGTAGCTGTCCTCGTGGCTGGATGGACTGGAGCTCCTAAAGGCTGGATTCTCCTCAATGGCAGTCTTTGTCCTCTTGTATGATGGAACTCCATCTCTCTTCTGGCCAAGCCTCAGAAACTAGACACTTGACTTCCTTGCTCCTACTCTGGGGCTTTCTCCTCTTGTCACCAGAAGAGGAGGTACAGTAAGGCCTACAGGGAATCCAGTCCCTTGCAAAGAAGTACCACTGAGGAGTGTCAGTGGGGAAGAAGGCCCAGCAGATGGACCTGAGATCTTCCCCTCCCCAATTTGTATTCTACAGCCTCCTGAACTCCATCCCCAGCCCCTCACAAAGCCAAAGAACTGCCTAACCCCTTAATACACTTTTCTTCCTTCAGGCGCAATGACTTCTGGGTGGAAATCAAAATGCCCCTTTTTGCATCTTGATTATGGGTAATGACAGCCTGAAAGGATTATTTTTCAGCCACGTCTTGACTTCTGCGTTGTTGCTGGAGGGCTCCTTGGCAGACTGGGGCGGTAGTGAGATGACATTTAATGAGACAAGAGATTGAAAACTGAGCAATCAAGAGGGCTCGGACTTCGAAATCAAACTGTTCACATTTCGGGGCGGGACTGGAAGGAGGATAACACCTATCTAAACATCGGAATCCAGGGCCACTGAATCTTTCACAGGGATACTTGTTCTCCCAGGTGTTTGTCAGGCATTTGATTACATTGATATATAACAAAACAAGAGTGTTTTAAATAAACTGACTAAAAATCCCTTCCCCTTTACCAGGCTGCACAGGCATAAACCTCAGTTGCTCCCTCACAGTGGCTGGCAAGGGATGTCTTGAGTTTATTTTCCATTCTTGAGCTCTGTGGCCTATGAAGCAGGAGAATCAGGCCCAAGCCTTTCCCTTTGGGATGCCTTTCAGGAGTCTGACAGGAGCCGCATGCAGTGGAGAGGCTAAAGTTTAAGGCTCAGGCAAGCATTACGAATGAGAGCAATTGACCTCACCGGTGCCTGGAATCCCTGGTGTGGAAATGGAATAAATGCTGAACTGGGGGCAAAGTCCCATAATAAATAACTGTGAAAGGCACTTCAGTTACTTCCTCCTTTTTGCCACGGAGGGCTGACACGCAGGGCGGCATTCTCAATGGCTCCACCACCAACTTCATCTCCATTTTCTTTCCCACTCTGCTATCTGTGAGAGAGAGGAAACACAGCAGAATCAGGCAAACAGCAAAATCTTTCGTGTGAACAGGTACCTCCCATCCTTTTCGGCACCATTCAGACTCTGATTTAGAGGGTTAGCTTGCTCAGGTGAGAAGAGCAGCAAAGACATGCACTGCAAAAAGCAATACAAGCAAGGAGCGGGGACGGCATTTGCTACTAATACTGGGTAAAAGAAGAAATTTTACTCTTGAATTTGAATCTGAAATCCATAAAAACTAAGAGGCTTCCCAAGAAAATTCCTGATGAGACTCGAAGAGAGAAAGGGTAGATCATAACTAGATGCCACTGGAGAGGCAATTTTCATGGTGGTGTGGGGAACGATTTCTGGGGAGGTAGGGAATGGAAGTAGTTGCAGGAAGCGCAACTAAAAGATGGACAGAGGGAGCCCATTCAAACCAAGAAATAAAAGGGAAGGAGAATAACTGTTGCACTTGTCTCCAAGATCATGAAAATGAGTTCCTGATAGTGCTGAATAAGCTAGGGTGTTATGATGTTACAGATCAGTTGGGGACCAGGACTGGTACAACTGGTAGCTGCAAGCTGTCATTTACTGAAGTTTATATTCATATTTTTCTGGATTCATGAGTTCTGCAGGTTTGATAACTAGCTATAATTATTCCAGTTTATAATGGTTATAAACCTCTAGCAAATCAGTATTAGTGTTGCAATAGTGACTGGTATAGTTCAGGATGAGATTCCTCTTTGCACTCTGATTTCAGTTATGACATTTTGAAATCTTTTGAGCTGAAATGCACATTCTAGGCTTTGAACTATAACCTACGTATTGGAAAAGTTGCATAAATATAATAGTTAAGATAGACAAACATATTGTTGGGGAAGAGGAAGTATTTTTCAGCTATTAAGGACATTTTTCAGGACTTTTTTGACATTTAAGAAAAGGAGCTTTCTAAACTTCAAACTTAGCATGTACTTAATGATGACGTGATCTGCCTTGTTTGGGGGATTAAATGTACTTTTGAAATAATAAAGGTGTAGCCTTTAGACATCATTTGTAAAGCAGGCACACTCCGTTATTTTCTTTGACTTCACAAAATGCTTCCAAGTACAGTTTTCCAAATATCTGTAGATGTAAATTGTATCGACGTGTAGCTACGGTCTCAATTCTGCAACCACATACACACATCCTTAACTAGATGCACTGTGAATAGCCCTTGGAAGTAACTGGGACTATTTTCTGTGTGCAGAGTTAAGCATGTGCTTAAGGGGGGGCTTTGCAGTATCCACAGACCACATGGCTCATCCCTGCGCAGGCATCCCCATGCAGCCTATTGCTTTATATCAGGGGTGGCCAACCCTAGCCTGAGAAGGAGCCAAAGTTTACCAATGTACCTTGCCAAAGAGCCACAGTAATACATCAGCAGCCCCACATCAGCGCCTCTCCCTCCCTCCCAATCAGCTGTTTTGTGGCATGCAGGAGGCTCTGGGGGGAAAGGGGGAGGATCAAAGGCATGGCAGGCTCAGGGGAAGGTGCGGGAAGACATGGAGTGGGGACAGGGCCTGCAGAGCCAGGGGTTGAGCAGTGAGCACCCCCTGGCACACTGGAAAATTGGCACCTGTAGCTCCAGCCCTGGAGTCGGTGCCTATACAAGGAGCCGCATATTAACTTCTGAAGAGCCACATGTGGCTCCAGAGCCACAGGTTGGTCACCCCGGCTTTATATGGTAGCTTTTATTGTCTCCAGCTATCTTACTCCATAAAGGGGCTTAATTGCTCCTTTCATTTATCTGGAAAGAAAGGTGGTTAGCACACCCATTGGCTTAACCAGGCCTGAGATTGATGGCAGCCATTAACACCTTCTAGCATAATACTGTTAAAGGAATAGCAGTGAGTTGCTTGAAAGAAGGTGGTGGCACCTATCCTGATTTCCATCATCGTAAAGGATCACAAAGCTTTCTTTTAACACTGAACAAGAATTATATTAGAATAAGGGGGAAAAAAACAAAACAAAACAAAAAAGTATCATCCCTAAAGCTACATTCTCTCTGCTTCACTGTAGAGTTTCTGTGGCACCTTAGAGACTAACCAATTTATTTGAGCATAAGCTTTTGTGAGCTACAGCTCACTTCATCGGATGCATTCAGTGGAAAATACAGTGAGGAGATTTATATACACACAGAACATGAAAAAATGGGTGTTATCATACACACTGTAAGAAGAGTGATCACACTACAAAAGGTTCCCCCCACCCGCCCCGCTCTCCTGCTGGTAATAGCTCATCTTAAGTGATCCTTAAGTAAGTAAGTCTCCTTACGGTGTGTATGATAACACCCATTTTTTCATGTTCTGTGTGTATATAAATCTCTTCACTGTATTTTCCACTGAATGCATCCAATGAAGTGAGCTGTAGCTCACAAAAGCTTATGCTCAAATAGATTGGTTAGTCTCTAAGGTGTCAAAAGTACTCCTTTTCTTTTTCTTTATGGCGAGTAGCACCTTATTCTGTGACTTCACTGGGGCTACTCCTGGAATACAACACCATTCAGCAAATGTAGAATTATCAGACTCTGGTTCTTAATGATATTTTGTAGTGCATATGCATGGTTCTTTTTTGCTTAAACTTTCTAGAAAGATACATTTTGTGGAGCGAAGACCAAGCCAAAGAGCAGAATTTTTCAAATAGCACTGAGAAAGTGAAGTTTTAAGATTATGTTTACACTTCACTTAACGATGCCATAGCATGTACAACCAGACAAATGGGTTTTCTTTTGTTTCAGTTGAGGATGTTACAGGTAGGAAGTTTTGGAGTAGTTTGGGGTGAGCTCCAAAGATCAATTTTTGGTCCTGTGTTGTTTACTCGTTCTGTTAATGATTTACTTGAGGTGTGCCATCAAATCAATATTTACCTGAATGCAAATGATGCTGTATTTCCTGATTGAGCTCTAACCAAGCAGCAAGTTGACAAATCCTTTTGGGATGTATAAAAAAGTGGACTGTCCTCTAGCATGTACCCTTGTAGCAGCTTTTTCCTCTCCTGCAGCCTCTCCTGATGGTCGATCTGATTCTCCTCTTCTCATGAGTTGGCCCTCCAGCCAGATCACTTTAAAGCAAGTGGTTCTCAAACTTTTGTACTGGTGATCCCTTTCAGATAGCAAGCCTCTGAGTGTGACCCCCCCTTATAAATTAAAAACACTTTTAAATATATTTAACACCATTATAAATGCTGGCAGCGAAGCAGGATTTGGGGTGGAGGCTGACAGCTCATGACCCCCCATGTAATAACCTCATGACCCCCTGAGGGGTCTTGACCCCCAGTTTGAGAACCCCTGCTTTAAAGCCTCTCCCTGTCCAGGGTATCAACATCCCAAACAGATCATGTCCCACACACTGTTGGTCATCCAGACATCTTCCACCTCTCCAGGGCTCCTCTTCCATTCCCTCCTGTCTCAGAGTAACAGCCCTAAGGTCTCTCCCTGGAGTCTTGTAACCAAACTTAAAAAGCAAAACACAAACTGCAACAAAAGAAATTTCTGTCCCCTCCCTTAGGCAGAAACTTTTAATCCATCCCAGGTCCTTCCAGCCCTCCATTCTTCTGCAGAATGCTGACTCTCAAGAGTTATCTCCCTCTAGTCTTGTCTCAACTCGGGATCCTCCACTCCCATCTACCTACGAGGTTACCTGCCTGTCAGTTGGCCTTCTCTCAGGCTGACTCCAGGCATCTCCTTCACGCCTGCTGTCATCTCCCATCAGGGCATATCCCAGAGCGTAAACCTCCCTCCTGAAACACCTCTTTAGTTGAACACCTCCTTGAGTTTCTTCCCTGGAAGCCCAGGTCCTGCCCTTTTGTCAGGGCTCATGGCCAGAGCATATTCCAACCTGGTAGCTTCTCTGTATCTCTCCAGGTTCCACTCAGAACGGGTCTGCAGAATTCTTTCCCTCTCTCACTTCAGCCACCTTCTGACCTGAGCTTCCTCTTTCTTTTCTTTTTTTTTTAATAGAAACCATCCTGCTCCTCCTCAGCTGGGCTTCATCTTTGATTAGGCCTGTCCCATACTCCAGGTGCTATCAGGTGTGTTAATTGGCCTCTCAGGCCCACATTAACCCTATAATCACCTGAATAGGGTAAACAACCCCTCACAGGATGATGTCCTGAGACAGCTTTTTTCAATAATTCATCATAAGTGGCAGCAAAAATGGAATATAGTATTTTGGTTCTAGAGTCAGATGTTTCCAAATGGGAGAAAATATATTGCAAATATTTCATTAGTATATTAAACCCTGAAATGAAACATCTTCTTTCTAAGGGTGTCCTGGAACAACCAGAAAGAGGCAGCACCGGGATAGGGGAGCTCCTGTGGGTGGATTGAAAGGAGGTGAGAGAGAGTGTGGTTTTTCACACAGACACACGATGAGAGACCTGTGAGAATGTGGGAGCGAGGCTGGCGTTTGGTGGATATTGTTAGGGACTAGAGAGGGTTCACAGGCAAAGGTGGCACTTGTAGCCTGCTCTGGAGGTCCCTTGTAGCCAGGGCTTAAATTCTCAAAGATTATTTACCAGAGTCCCCCCATTCGGGGGTCCAGTCTTTAGCACCACAGGAGAAGCGGGGGCGCCGGGGCTTAAGGCTTCAGCCGTGCAGGAGGTGCTGGGCCTCTCACAGGTTTAAAAATATTTACCAGAGTTCTGCTATGCTGGGCTCCAGCTGAATTTACGCCCTGCCTTGTAGCAGTGGAACCCGTTCAATGTCTACCTGGGGGTTTGGGCAACACAGAGCTGGGAATATGATGGCCTGAGGATCGAATGGCTTCAGGTGACATTCCCACCCTGCTCCAAATAAAGCCCATACATATAGGGCTTCCTAGGGTTCAGCTTCACAGGTAACTTGACTAATGAAAACAGAATATCCACCTCAACTCCAGCCTGCCGGATCCGAGGGCCTTCCTGTAATTTCCCCTACCTCCCTCTGACCAGAGGGTCAAGCTTCTCTCCCTTTCTACCCTGTCAGAGGTAACAAGCTATACATGCTGTGATGAGTCCGCAGAATTTACTTATCAGCTTTACTCACGGGGTAGCTCCTGTTAATAGGGCTAATTTGTTGACCTAACAAAAAAGCACCCCCAATCTCTGTGTGTGGTTGTAGATCTTGCCACCCTGTTCCAGTGGGCTTGGGTCCTGTTGTGGTGAACTGGGGGAGACTAAGCAAAAGAAAGCCATTATTAAGCTTAGGTCAAGGCAAAATGGACTCCTCAGGTACACAGAGCATCAGCTGGCAGGGACATTGCTCTTTGACTCATGCTGTTTAGTATAGGATCAGGTTTCAGAGTAGCAGCCATGTTAGTCTGTATTCGCAAAAAGAAAAGGAGTACTTGTGGCACCTTAGAGACTAACAAATTTATTTGAGCATAAGCTTTCGTGAGCTACAGCTCACTTCATCAGATGTATCCGATGAAGTGAGCTGTAGCTCACGAAAGCTTATGCTCAAATAAATTTGTTAGTCTCTAAGGTGCCACAAGTACTCCTTTTTTTTTTTTAGTATAAGATCAGTGACTAATAATACCACCCATGATCAAGTGATGGATGACACCCCCAACTTTGCATACGTAACTGCCTCGGCTGGTCCCTGGCTGCTCCCTCCCCTTTGTTTGCTGAGTCATCTTCGCAAACCAGATAATCTGTCCACCAAACGACTGTCAATTATGTTCATTGTTTTTTTATATGATTTGTGTAATGGAGGCTTGGGATCGAACTCTACCCATATCCCTAATTTCTGACGTAATGTAAGGAATGGAGAGTCCGGGCTGCATTAAGTTTTAGTTCCTCCAGCAATTGTTTCAGGAGATAACACAGACATCTGATCTTGGGCTTTAGAAGTTGAAAAGCCTTCCAGCTCATCTGCTAAACGGATGTATTTGGCCTCTGTAAGTCAGCGCGATTTTCTTGTAAATGATCTTAGAGATCCCAGATCATATTAAAATGTGGTTTGGGGTGTATTTTCTAGAGATGGTCCCAAACCAAAACACTCAAACTCTGGAAAACTTCAAACCTAGTTCTAGAGCCAGACTTTGCAGCCCAGTCCCAGCTCAAAACAGTTTCTGAAAAGCTTTGTCCATGATTTCCCTGTGCATGTCGAAAGGACACTGGACTAAATCTCAGTGTAGCAAGTAAGGCAACCCACAGATCATGTTTATCCCTGAAATTGCTTCAAGAGTCCAATTGCAGGGAAAGGTGTATGCATTTGTGCTTATTTAGTCTGTGGTTCTTTGGTTGTCCCGGGTCTCATGGCCTAAATAATATAATCATTTACGTTAAAGCAAAGGGAGCAGATTCAATAGGGCCTGCACACTCAAGAAACAAGGCAATCCTTTGGACTCTTGTCACCAATACTGTCCTCTCAACGGTGGCCTCAATGCTTTTGTTTGTTTCCTGGGGGATTCTCCACTTTGCAACTGGAACCCTCAAACACTCTTCATTTTCCCTCCTTCACAATCCTTCTCAAAGCCCTTCACTGCAGCCACAGATGAGGAAGGCTGTATATGGATCTCTGCTTTTATATGCGTGTTGTGCCAGACCTAGTGGGCAGACTGCATTGGGCAGCTTAGCAAGGTAGAAAATAAATCTGGGTCACTGGGCTGACCACTCACAGGAATTGAGCCACTAGGTCACTGGACCAACTGAATGCAAATAATGGTATAGTTTACGTGATGTCTTGTTATTGGGGGTTAAATTTAAGCTTGACTCTCTGCCTATAAACTTTTTTGGCATTAGCTTAAGAGAATTCTGTTAAAAAAACAAACCAGCAACATTCCACAGTGATGCCTTCTGTGTTAGTCTACCTCTTGGGTTATGTGGTAGAACTCAGGATAGCCTGCAAGTCAATCTGTGCATTGCACTGTGTTGAGGATTCTTGCCTTCAGGTACATGGTTTATATTGTTTCCACATTTTGTGTATACTTTTAATGATCACTTTTCCTTTCTTTAATCCTATGCAGAATCATAAAGATATTATGTTTTTGGTTTTTAAGCGGAGAGTCCTGCCCGTGCCCCACTTTTGGCAGTGTTTTGATCTGTTCTTATCCCTGAGCTCTCCTGTAGTCTAAGTCTGTTCTTCTCTTTGTGAACACAGGCTGTATGTGGGACTGTGAGGCAGGATGGTGGTTCTCAGAAAGGTAAGTCAGATGCTTTGCTCTGGTGTACTGGTTAGTCTAGAGCAGTGGTTCTCAACCAGGGATATGTGTACCCCTGAGGATACACTCAGGTCTTCCAGGGGGTACATCAACTCATCTAGATATTTGCCTAGTTTTACCACAGGCTACATAAAAAGCACTAGTGAAGTCAGTACAAACTAAAATTCCATACAGACAATGACTTGTTTATACTGCTCTATATACTATACACTGAAATGTAAGTACAGTATTTATATTCCAGTTGATTTATTTCATAACTATACGGTAAAAGTGAGACAGTAAGCAGTGTCTCAGTAATAGTGTGTTGTGATACTTCTGTATCCTTATGTCTGATTTTGTAAACAAGTAGTTTTTAAGTGAAGTGAAAGTTGGAGGTATGCAAGATAGATCAGACTTCTGAAAGGGGTACAGTAGTCTGGAAAGGTTGAGAACCACGGGTCTAGTGGGGGATGTTGCAGAAAGAGGTGAAAAGAAGTCCATGGGAACTTAATGCATTTCACTTCAGAAATAAAAGCAACAAAGAGCCAATATCAACTAAGCATCAAACAACATCTTCCCAAACAAAATTACAGAGACACAACTGGTTCTGTTTATTGGGCATAATG
Organism: Natator depressus; assembly: GCF_965152275.1. Classification (NCBI taxonomy): domain Eukaryota; kingdom Metazoa; phylum Chordata; order Testudines; family Cheloniidae; genus Natator; species Natator depressus. The sequence continues at coordinate 46,814,251 of NC_134242.1, read as the reverse complement.
GTTATTTTGGGCAAGCTTGTAGTACCCTTGCTCATGCTGCGTTGGTGCCTTACACCACGAGCAGTTCCACTGAAACCAATGCGGCTCCTTGAGAGGTAAGGTTCCCTTCACCGTGAGTAAGGGTTCTGTTTGCAGATGGTATGCTCCATTGGCTGGTGCAGAATTTATTGCAATAGTGCTTTACAACTGTTTGTCTTTTAATGTAAACCAATAACATATTTTAAGAGGGAAAAAAACCAACAAGGTTTAAATTAAATAGTCAGCCACTCCATGGTAGTAAATGTTATGGAACCGACTTGAAATAATATGCAACAGAGCCAGATCCTCAACAGGTGTAGCTCCATTGAAGTGGATGGAGCTATGCCAGTTTACCCCAGCAGAGAATCTGGCCTATAGTCTTTATTCTACTTGCAGCCAAGTTTTGACCATTGGCATAAAACCGGTTAGGCCAGATGTGGCTGACCCTGTGTGGGCACATGGGATAGTGGAGGGGAAAGTGCAAAGGATCCCGCTCTACCTTGCAAGAGGCTGCAGTGATCTTGGTCTTTGCATTCTGTGGACGCAAGGGCTGGGGGAGTGTTAGCACCACTAGCCGTGCAAGATACTCCAAAGGGGATGTAGTGCAGGATGGAGGGATTGGTCATGCCTCGCAAACAGCAGCCAGTGCTGTCTGGAGCATTAGCTATACCTCTCTAAAGGAAGTGTAGAGTCATCTAGGAGTATGCTTCCCTCCTGTGGCACCATAGGCATTCTGCCTGCCTGTTTGCTCTGTAGACAGAATACTGACTGGAGCTGCCCCAGGTGTGGTCCTTCATTGATGCCAAGGTAGGAGTTTTGCCTGAATAAGGAGCGCAGGATTTGTCCCCAAGGAAGGAGCTGATAAATGTGCTAATGTTTCCATGTGCAGATTATTCAATTGATCGTTGAGGGAATGTACAATTAGAACTTACTATCACAAATCTCTGAAAATGACCAGGATATCTAGTCAACCCATCAGCGTTATCTTGTCTGAAGATGCCCTCCTACCACTTTTCCAATACTGCTTTGTCTTTGAATGTTTTTAAGTAGCAGAAATAATAATAAATGCACATACAGACTGTATCTCATTTGAGAATATCAAAGCACTTTGGGGGCAGTCACTGAGCCTCAGAACTTCTCTGTGACGTAATGTAGTTAGACAAGCAGTGTCATTGTTATAACTTCTGTGCCATTTCCGCCTATAAAATGGCTATCCCAAATGACTTGTCCAAAGTCACATAGCAGGTCAGTAGCAGAGCTGGGATTAGAACCCAGGAGTCCTGACTTCCTAACCTGCTTTAACCACTAGATAACGCTTCGTCCAGGCAATAGGCACTGGGCCAGTTAAGCACAGTAAAAGAAATCCCACAGTTATTAAAACCAGGAGATATATGCTAAGAGTTAGTTGGAGCCTAGATGTAAAGCAGTACTTAACAGTAGCAATTCCTTCTCGCCAGGGTGATCATGTATGGCTGGAATCCTTGTCCAACAGTGAATACAATGTCCCTATTGGGGCAGTTGTGAAGATCTCTGACTCAGGACAGATCTTGGTGGAGGATGATGAAGGCAAGGTAGGCTACGTTATAACTTCCTCAGCAGAACATACTTAAGTTTTATGTAACATGGCGAAGAACAAGAGATGGGCCTGAACCAAGCCACAGATCTATTCCTGAACGTTTGGGAGTTCTAGGGTGAAATCCAGATTCCCCTTTAAGTCAGCTGGGCAAGGATTTCACCCTTGGAATCTACACCTGGATACAGAACTGGCTGTTGTGGCTAGCCTCTTTCATTATAATGGGCCAAATCAAAATTCTGGATATCCAAAAACCCTCTAACTTTAGTGGAGTTCAGAATCTGATCTGGATGTCATGATTCAGGGCCAGTCTAGTGTATGGCCCATCAGAGCACTACAGAACTGCAAGAATCAGGCAGTAGTACTTGCCAGAGGCAAGACATGGGACTTGATGAGCCAATGGTCTGGTCCTATCTCCAAGCCTGTATTTCTGGGAGGTTATAGTCTCCGTGTAATCCACAGCAGCTGAATTTGCCACAGCGAGTACTTCTTGTCCCACATTTGCTGGAGAATTGTGCTCCAGCATCTAAGTTCTCATTCCATTTCTAGCCCTCATGATTGTGCAGAGAACACTGAGAATAAGAACTGAGCACAAACTGATGCAGTGTTGTGTTCCTGCACTTGCAGCTGGCTTGCAAGGATAGTTCTGGGAGGTGTGAATGGCTCCATTCATCTCAAGGGATTGTTGACTCTCAAACATAAAGATGACACTTTAAATGGCATACTGTTAACTGTTTCACTGCTGATCTTTTTTAAAAATCAGAAACATCCAATGCCTGTGCTTATCCTACAAGCCCAAGCTTCTTCCCACCCCTTCCTGATACCCAAAGCCCAGCTGTCCCCATCCCAGCTCCCAAACCTCAGGTTTCCTCTCAACAGTTTTTACGATGCCGTTATGCTTTGTCAATACCCAAATCTGCAGCAAAACCGAAAATGTGGGGACAGCGTGAAATCGCTAACTGAATTTAATATCAGGATATGGGCTACTGAACTGATTGTTTCATTCCTTTCCATATTTCAATTAAAAACTTCCATATTTTTAATTTAAGTGTAGCTGCCACAGAAATTCCACTGGAGCATAAGAGAATCCAGGGCTGGCTCACCTAGGTCCAGCTTGCCACAGGATCTTGACTATATTCCTCACCTGTAATGTCCTATCTTGATTCAAGCATTGCATGCTGGGTCTTAGTCTCAGTGGGCTGCACCTGTGTATTAAAGATAAAGCTGCTCCAATCTGCTCTGGGTTATGCCAGCTAAACCCACACTGTGCTAGTGTGAGTTACACTCAGGTTCCCTCCACGGCAACATGGCTCCCTCCTTTGGATGCCCCTGAGCTAATGTACAAAATCCCAGATGATTAATTAAAAGCTGTTGTGTTGTTCTATTTAAGGAACATTGGATCACTGCCCGGAACATCAATGCTGTGCGTCCCATGCATCCCACCTCTGCGCAAGGGGTGGAAGACATGATACGCCTCGGGGACCTGAATGAAGCAGGCATAGTGCGTAACCTCCTTATCCGCCATCAGGAGCACAAAATCTATGTGAGTGCCAAGACAAATGGGCAAATCTCAGTCAAGAATAAGAAATGAAAAACAGCACACTTCTGACAGGGGGACAACTTGTCAGCCAAGGAGCAGCCTCTGACACAAGGCAGCCTGGTTTCCTTTGCCAAATATTGGACTGAGAGAGCCTTAGTGTCTCAGCAGTTCTGAAATTCTCCCTTTTCTTCTCTATAACTGATCTCATCCTAGCACCTTGACTGCAAGGACAAGAGCTGGCACCAGACTTTGAAATCATGGAGTGACTCGACAGTGAGATGCATGGACAGCAAGAGAGCTGCCTTTTAGTTTTCTGCCTAAAGTGAAAGTTACCAGTGGTGACTCTCTGTCTGTCAATCCAGACATTAAGACAGATATCAGGTCTGTGGTACAGCATGCAGTTAGGAAATCAACATACACTCTGCTAGGCTAATTTCAATATTCACCTGAGGAAATAACAAACTATTAGTCCAACCAGATGCTCTATTTGTTATTGTTGGCAATGGTATGATCTGGCTTGTCTTTAGGTTCAATTTGATCTTTATTTAATTGTGATGCAATAAAATACATTGAGAGGAATGTTGGTCTTGTGTTTAAGGCACTGCCTTGGGACTCAGGAGATGTGGTTTCATTTTCTGGCTTTGCCACAGACTTCGTGTGTGACCCTGGGTAACTTAACCCACTTAATCTCTCTGTGCCTTACTTCCCCATCTAGAAAACAAGGATATAGTTACTTAGTTTCTCCCACACTTTGCTCTGCTTGTCTGTTTGGATTGTAAACTTTACAGGGCAGGGGCTGTCTTACAACATGTTTATGCAGTGCCCAGGCAGTGCCAAATCAAGCCCTGATTTTAATAGGTGCTACACTACTATAGCAAATGTAACAATGTAAAGTAAATGTAACAATGTAACCATTACAATAATAAACCCTGGCAGTCATATTTTGAAGCTCTTGTATGTAATCATGTTGCATTTATATACTGTAATGCCTTTCATCCAAATGGATCCCATTTGGCACTTTATAAACTTTACCAAATGACACTATATACACACAGACACATTTCAGGGATAGGCAAAATAACTGGGGTATGTACACACACACACACACCAATTATTTTGCCTACCCCTGAAGTGCAGCCACATCTGGGGTAGAATACAACAGCTGTTTAACATCACTTAGCAACATTTCACAACAGTTAATGGTAAGAAACGAAAAATACCATATCTGGTTGAGCTAACGGAGATTTTAACCACAGTGTAATTAACTGAGCTGGAATTTGGCCAGGCGATCATGGTTAGTATCTCTTCTTTTGCAAAAAGCACCAGTGGGATCCTTAATGGACCAGTATTGGTCAGGAGCACAGCATTGTGTCTCATTTGAATGACCCTATGTCCAGTAGCATAGTGCCCAGTTCAATACTGATTCAGAGGGAAGAGTGCAATCTACTGAGTCATCAACCCACAAGTTTCTGCAGCACCCGGGGTTTTCCCTAAGAGTTCCTTATCCTTTCCCGAACCTGCTTAGCTTATGAGCTCTAACGAGAGCAGAGCCCAGGGTGGCTATGGCTGTGTTCTGCTGTGTCTGGATTTGATGTTATGGGTAACTCTCTCCTCTTTCAGACCTACACAGGCTCTATCTTGGTCGCGGTGAATCCATACCAGGTGTTGCCACTCTACACAATGGAACAGATCCAACTCTACAGTAACAAGCGAATTGGGGAGCTGCCTCCCCATGTCTTTGCCATCGCAGACAACTGTTATTTCAATATGAAGAGGAATAAGAGAGACCAGTGCTGTGTTATCAGGTAACTGGATGAGTGGGTGGGACTAGTGGTGGTAGGTTTACCACCGGGATTGGACAGAGAAGGGTTCCCAAAGTGTCTGGAGAGGTGACAATCTCTTCAGTCCTTTGGGGAGGCATAGATAACACCAGGGAAAATGAGAAGAGAACATTTGCTTTTTTGCTGTGTCATTTTCAGTTAGGACTCAGAAATATTTAGTCCTGAACGTGCATTTATGTATCCACGTGACTGTATAATGTGTGTCCAAGCATGTCAGCTATGTTTGCCCAAATGGGTGCATACATAACATTTTCATGCACAGCTTCAGAGACAGGGCTGATTTCCCCCTGCATATTTGTGCTGTAATTTTTGTATTTGGACCCTTACTGGAAATATTTTGTAAGAAAAAGGGATCAAGAGACTGCTCCCTTGCACATGTTTATATTTCCAAAACCCATCATTTCCCCTCCAAGCCCTCTGAGTGCAGCAGGTCATTCTACACAAATAGTCTCTTTATAAATAGATGGAAAATGGGAAGCCTGAGTACATTGTCCATAGCAGGGAAGGTACCTTTTTTACCTTTGGAAGGTAGCCATTATGTTTGAAGGTTAAATTTAACTTTCTGAAAGGAGAGATTGTCTCTGAGAAGGTTAATCTCCCCTCCTAAAACAAGACAAGAGAAACATTATCTTTTTCCTACAAAGGTATTCCCTGTACTTGTTTTCTGTTCATATTTTGTGCAAGGAGCTGGATAATCTCAATGCAATGATGTCTCTTGCTAGCAGAGGAGATACTGGGAACACGAAGTTAACATACTAAAACCAGCACAGATAGTACAATAAGGTACTAAAGATGAAAGGCCAAATTTTCCCTCTCCTTCACACTGGGGCCAATCCACTGGCATCAGTGGATTTGCACTTGTGTAACTGATGGAACAATTTAGCCCTTAACATTTTAGTACGAAGAATAGCTTCAATTCAGTGAAAGAGACATTGAAAGGTAAGCCTCTTACTCTCTACATGAGACTCAGGACAGTCCCATAGTATGGAGAAGATCCGTGAATTTTTACCCTGGTCTGCCATTTTTTCCACTGTAGCAGAGAAAAAGAAACCGAGACACTGATTTACCACATGTATGTTTTGGATTCCAGTGGAGAATCTGGAGCCGGGAAGACTGAAAGCACTAAGCTGATACTGCAGTTTTTAGCTGCTGTCAGTGGCCAGCATTCCTGGATTGAGCAGCAGATTCTGGAGGCCAACCCCATTCTGGAAGGTAGGTTATGTAGCCAAGACGCCTGATTCACCATAACACCAGTGATTTTGATGGATTTATGCCAGTGTAAAGCTGGAGTAATGCAGTAATGTCTCAGTGCCACTGTGCACTGTCTCAGTAATGTCTCAGTGCACAGTAGCTGAACTCCTTAAAGCCTCAATGATGTAGTGGTTGACCAAGGAATCTACAAGGAATTTTGGCAAAGTCTGCAGAGAGTTTTCCCCAAAATCTGTGTGGTTCATCTGAGATTTTGCCCCGGATCTGCAGGGTTTTTGACTCAACCCTATTCCCACATGTTAAAACTAGATATTCTAAGACACAGGGAGAGTCATTCAGCATTTTTTAAAAGCTCGATCTATTGGTTTTATCCAAGAGAATATTAAGCAGTGATTTCATCATGGTGTATAAGTACCTACACATGGAAAAGTTTTCAGATAAGTCTTCAATCTAGCAGACACAGGCATAACAAGATCCAGCCATTGGCTAGAAGCTTAAGCTAAGTAAATTCAGGCTAGGAATAAGGTGCAAATTTTTAACAATGAGGGTAATTAACCATTGGAACAGGTTATTTGGAGCGATGGGTTCTCCATCAATGTCTTTAAAATCAAGATTGGATGTCTTTCCAAACTATATGTTCTAGCTCAACCACAAGATATGGGCTTGATGAAGGGTGTAATCCAATGGCCTGTGTTATGCAGGAAGTCAGGCTAGATGATCAAAATGTTCCTTTCTGCTTTTAAAATATGTGACTGAATAGGATTTCTGGAGTGAGCTGCTCATGTTAGTTGAGTTTTACTGGATAGTCCTCTGCTTTGTAGATGAGAACTCTGTAAATGTTACTTTCACCTGCATTTTTAGGACAGGTGTCAAGTGTCTCAATTACCTGAGTCATTGAAAGGCAGTCTAATGATGGGCCTGGCTGCTTTGTGGCATTTCAGTGCCATGTGAGATGGCTAGTTTGCCTGCTCAATCCCTGTGTCTACCTCTGCAGACAAAAAAAAGGCTTGCATGGGCTCCTAAGTGAGTCCCGTACAGCATTCTCAGCTCAGGGAGAGTCTCCACAGGGATGAGGTCAGGGATTGCTTCCTTAGGGAGGCACAAAAGTTTCTGTGGGTGTGGGGCACTGAATTGGGAACCTGTGGCAAGGTTTTGATGGTTGGGGTTGGGAAGGGCTTATTCAAGGTGTGACAGGCTTGGTGTCAGGGTAGGGCTAGTCTAAGCAATTGCGGGAGGGATTTGGGAACTGGAAGGGGTCGTGCTGGGGAAAGATGGGGAAGTTATGGTGAGGGGTAGGCATGCACTTGTGCTAGTCTGTAGGAAGGTGTTTGGCTGAGGGAGACTGTATCTTCCCACAGGATCTTCCCACAGCTTTGCAGCCTCCCTGCTTCCCATGCAGAGAGATCTGGTGTCCCCTCCCTACCTACATGAGAAATTTAGGGCCCATTTGCTCTCGTGCACAGCTGTCTGCCTCTCTGTTCAGCTGAGTGTAGGATGGAGTCTGGGGCCTGTCATTCCCAGTGTGAGTCAGATCACACGGCACTGGAATCTGGAGCTCACCAGGTGAAATGCCAGCAGCAAGACCAGGTAGTCTGAAAGTGAAGTTGCCATGCCCTAAGCAGGAGTAAACCCAGTGTCTGTCTCTGTCCTACACTTCCTCCCCTCACCAGCCTTTGGAAATGCCAAGACAATTCGAAACGACAACTCAAGCCGCTTTGGGAAATACATCGACATCCACTTCAACCAAAGCAGCGTGATCGAAGGAGCCCGGATAGAGCAGTTCCTTCTGGAGAAGTCCCGGGTTTGTCGGCAGGTAAGGGTTAATCTGGGAGTCAGTGCTAACTCTGCTCCTGTTTTATGACACCGCACTGACAGGCCTGTCCCCTGGGGTACTTCTCTCATTCCAGGCTCCGGAGGAGAGGAACTATCACATATTTTACTGCATGCTAATGGGGATGAATCTGGAGCAGAAGAAGATGTTGAACCTGGGCACTGCTTCAGAGTACACCTACCTCACCATGGTAAGATGCACCTCCCTCTGCTGCCATCGCCTTGAGCACGGGGTTCCTCATGCTGGGCCACTTTCACGTGTCACAGCAAAAGCAAGTGCAAGAGGGCTGGTTCTCACATAGAAATGGCCATGCCTAGAGTGAAAGAAGAATTAACAGTAAGGATGTTGTGGGCTCAGCTGCAGTGTCCTCTAAGCTTTTATTGTACTGTATCCACCACTGGGTGCAACCTATGGCCATTAGAAGCTATCCATCAAGAGCAGCCTTAAGAAAGACCAATAGCATCTTCAGTTGGCTCCTCAGTGCCCGCCTTTGCACTGCAGTCCAGTTTCGGGTAACTGCCATTGATCTCCCAGCAGGGAGAACACAAGGCCTGGATGTATTTTTCAGAGAAAAGGAATTAACAGGTACAAAATGTTCCTTTATTTCACAGCTGAAGCAACACCAGTAGCCATGGTCCTTATCTGTAGTGGGCCTTGCAGAAATAACTCAGTAACGTGGTTCTCTCTCTAATCTGGGCTAGTTAACATAAACTTCCCAGTCTGTGTTTATGTTTTCCAGAGAGTTTCCCTTGTTGGATGTGGGGATTCATCTTGGGGGAGACCGCTGAAAGTACTTAGTGGCTTAACAGCACCACCACCATTGACTTTCAGTGGGATTTGTGCTTCTACGCAGTTTTGGAAATCCCACCCCTAGTCTGGCCAAGTTCTTCATGCTAAAAACATGAGCTGAGCTGCTTTGCTCTGTGACTTGGACAAAAAACGAGGAAAGGAGGAATTAGGGCCCAGTCCTGCCCCTGCTGAAGCCAGCAGGATTCATGCCACAAACTTCAGTGGGAGCAGGGTTGGGCACCCAAAAAAAAAAAGCTACTCAAGATAGTGGAGGCTTTTGTAACCGTAGGCCTGAATGTTTACAGAAAGCTGTGGAACTCTGTGTTAAAGGATGGGAAGAATCTCATTAGCTAGAACATGCCTGCAGCTCCTCTCGGCCATTCGCATGCACTACTGCTATGGGCTCAAATGATGCTGCCCCTAAAGGAAAGTGCCCCTGTGTGCCATTGGTCCAGCGAGTGGGAGCAGATTCCCCAGCTCGTTAATTATAGGAATGGAATGATCGAGGACAAAGTGATAACGCGGTCAGCGCTTATTACAGCAGTGCAAGCGCTGTGTATTCCATGAAGGGCTGAAGTCCTTTTAGCTCAGTGATGAGTGCTGTAAAATATTTAGATAGGCAGATTAGACCCTGCTCTCATGGTTTTTGTTTTGCTCAGCTATTGGTACGAATAGCTATTCTTAGTGCTATAAATAGAGAAGCACATAAGGACACTTCACTCTTCCTGCTGCCACAGCACTGCATTGCCCAGGACTCACTGACCCAGCAGACATGCCCTACAATATGGGCCAGCCCTTAATGAGTTATTTATGTGGAAGGTAGCAAAGGGCAGAGCCCTGAGCTGTGCCAGGCAGACTATTGCTGGAGACCTTTCTCATGTTGTTTTTGGATTGTGCCACTCAGTGTCTTGTGCTGGATTCTAGTGTTCTGATTTTGCAAAGGTATTTTCTACCACTGTCCCAACCCTGCCTGTCTTTATTTCTCAAACTGGGGGTTACTGACTAGTGCCAGGGGATGTTTGTACAGGGCAGAGGAGAGCTACAACAGGGGCAGGGAAAGAGACGTGACCTCAAATCTGCCCTAAGAAACACTGCAAATGTATCCCATGGTAACAGATAGAGCAGTGGGTGGACTGCTGAAAGTTACGTCTTCTCTTTCTCTGCTCCAGAGCAGCCTTTAATGTAGCTGGTTGTTGAAGCAGCCCCTGGCCTAAGCTTCTCTCTCCTCTTCCCATGTTACTCAGCTCAGCCATGGAAGCATGTGCTGTTTGACCTCAGAGACCCACTAATGGATGGCTCATCCCACTACTGACAGACAGGTGTGTAGCCAAATGTTTGACTACACTCACGGTTCGCTCATAAAAATATTCAGGAAAGCCAAATGCATTGTCTCAAGACAACACAGCACAACATGAAAGGGAAACGTCTATTCTATACCCTTCTTCCAGAAAACCATTCTTATCCCACAGCATGTTCACCTTACACAGTAGGTGTGGTTCAAAGAGCCATCCTCAAACTTCCTTCTGTTTATATTGTGCACGTGTGCCAGCTAACAGCCCCCTCTATTCACTTTAAGTTTAAGTCTAACCCACTTGTTAGCTAGGTTTGTCCTTGGTAGCTCTCTATACTTTCCCATATCTCGTTTTGAATGCTGCATTCCAAGTGCTGATGAGCCATGGAAGTACACCCTCCCTGTACTTGGCACACAGTTTATTCATGCATCTCTGCTTTGACACGTTTCCTATGTTCTAAAGCCAAAGCTGACTTCAGTTTTGCAAAGTGGTGTACAAGGCTTGACGTGGGTGAACAGAACTGTGGGAAGAGCATAAGCCATTTAGTTAACATAACTTCTCCCACCACCCATGTACATAATGTATATTATATTAGTATCATGCACATCATACCTATTCATGTTGTGTATACTATGCCTAACAGATGCATATTGGCTAACACCACTCCAAGCAATGTGTCACCTTCTTTTGAGTGGGAGCGAAGAAAGAAACTACCATGGAAAAGGGAAATTAAAAAATAAAATAAAATACAAGAGTTTGTATCTTGGGTCTGTATCGAGCAGCCCACGGGGCAGTTCTGTTATATATGTTTTGTTCTACAGCCTAGAGGCTGCTATGCTAGGTCTGTATTAGTACCCAGACGGTTCCCCTGTGCCCATGAATGTGCTGTCATGCAGGGTGCCTGCACTTCTTGTGACGGCCGTAATGATGCAAAGGAATATGCTCACATCCGCTCTGCTATGAAGATCCTCATGTTCTCAGATTCCGAGCACTGGGACATCAGCAAGCTGCTGGCTGCTATTCTGCACCTGGGGAATGTCGAGTTTGAAGGTAAACACAGCACTGCTTGCAGCTAGGTCTTCCCTTCATCTCAATGTTTAAAGTCTGTGGGTCACTATCTGCCTTCTTGTCTAAAGGCCAGCTCGTGGCTGTCTGCCAAACAGGTGTGGATGGCAAGTGGGGGTGTTGGAAGGGCAGCAGCTGCAGACAATAGAAGTACTGGTGGGTGAGCCGACTGAATTCTGTTCTGAGAGGTGACCCTGTTACTATTCTCACTGTGAGACAAGGTTGGCAGGCCATAAAGAGGTCCCCTCACACACACTGAGGCATTAAATAACACCGTGCCCTGGCACGAATGATAATGAAAAGGACTCTGTGTGCTAGGGGGAAGGGAGAGGCTGAGGGCACCTCTTCACTGGCAACGTTAAAGTGCTGCTGTGGCAGCACTTTAACATGGCTTGTGTAGTCATGGCAGAGCTCTGGGAGAGAGTTCTCCCAGCTCTCTAAACAAACCACCTCCACAAGGGGCATAGCTACCAGCACTGGGAGTGCGGCTCCCAGCATTGGTGCACTGTCTACACTGCCACTTTACAGCGCTGAAACTTGCAGGGCTCAGGGGGGTGTTTTTTCACACCCCTGAGCGAAAAGGTTGCAGCACTGTAAAGTGCCATTGTAGACAAGCCCTGAGTCAGGGTTATTGTGGAAACTCAGAATTCTCTGAGTTGGGTTTGATTCAAATTGCAGCCTTAGCATTGCACTGAATGCATTCTGTAGGTGACTCTTACGTCCTCTGTTCAATGCGATCTGATTAATCTCTTAGCTTGGGAGCTTCTCAGGGCAGTGGCTTTCTCACTGGGGCCAGGTCTACACTACAGACTGCCGGCAGAGCTATGCTGGTCAGCGGTGTGGATTAATTAAACTGCTAACACTCTGCTAGTGTGGACATGGCCTGTGTTTCTGTACAGTGCTCCGCCCGAGATCCTGCTCCTGGCTTTGGATAGTACAGTAATACAAACAGTAACAATACAGCCATGCACCATAGTGGTAGTGACTTGTACTGTGTGTGTATACTGAGCTTTGCGGTTTCCTCTTCCCAGCTGCTGTGTATGATCATTTGGACTGCTCTGATGTGCTGGATTCTTCACACTTTTCTGTAGCAACCAAACTGCTTGAGGTACTGGATTCTCGTCTTCTCTCACTAGCTCTGTGGTTTGTTCCCCCTTCTGGGAGGGTGGATTGTTGGCACATGTGCTTCTGTTGAGGGATTGTTTATGGTGTTTTCCTTTTGTGCTGTGTCCCCTTGCCGCTGCTAATGCTCACAGTGTTGCCCCACCAGACTGAGAGATCTTTCCTGATATAGGCCCCAGGAACAGCTATTTTTTTCTGTGACAGTAGGCCACAGTATCGGTCAGACAGCATGTCTCTGCTTTCCCCACTTCTATCTTACTCTCTTTTTCCTGAGTCAGACTCCGCCCGTCTTTGCCAGGTCTGCTTTATCTACATCGGATGACCCAGCTGCAATGATTATTCCTATAGGTGGACTCTGGAGAACTGCAAAACAGCCTTACAAACCACTCGATCATCATCCGAGGAGAGAGCGTGTCCATGCCCCTGAGCATTGTCCAGGCTGCTGATGGGAGAGACGCCTTTGTGAAGGTAAAGGAGTCCACCCCTTCCAAGTGTGCATTGCACTGATGTTTTTCAAAGAGTGGGAATGCTTTCAGAGCTGTGTCTACAGACTGTCTCAGGGCCTGGTTCTGCAAACACTTATCACTGGGCCCTAGATCTTGCTACACGGAGCGTGCATGTTGGCTTCATTCAGCAGGGCAAGCACTAGGCCCACTAGGGTTTGCATTATTGGGCCCTTACCTCCTTTTTAACTCTTCCGCAGGGGATCTATGGCCATCTCTTCTTGTGGATAGTAAATAAGATCAATGCTGCAATTTTCAGCCCACCTTCTCAGGATTCTAAAAGTTCGCGCAGGTCCATTGGGCTTCTGGACATCTTTGGTTTTGAAAACTTTAACACCAACAGGTAGGATGTTCCAGATTCATTTCCGTCAGGGAAGGTGACAAATAGCAGACATAAAAATAGGGAACAAATGAATTAATTTGCTCATTCATTGTCGTCTTCGCGCTCAAAGTAAAGATGGTGTTTGCTTCCATCACTGAATTTTCCTAGCGATGATCATGATGCACATCCCTGTGCTGACTTTTCCTGCCACACAGATGCCATTACCTCTGCTGAGCTATGTTGCACGGCACAGAGGTTCTCCAACTTCATCATAGCATGAACCACATCTTAATGGAGATCATGTTGTGGATACCTCAGGTTCCTATTCCCTGCATGCTTTCCTCTTGCCCAGTCCTCTCCTGTACATGGTTTCAGGCGCTTGATTTCCGTGCTCCTGTGGACAAGCTGCCCAGATGCCTCTTCCTCCCTGACATAATGCCCGTTGTCTCTTTCCCATGTCTCCTGGACATTCCTCTCCCACTGATGGCTTCAGGCCCCAAGAGCAGCTTCTGTTTCCTCTTAGATAGTAGTGGCCGCAATGGAGGCAGCTAGACTCGCTCTTCTTCCTTGTGTCCAGCTCCTTCTATGGGCACTGAGGCTCTTTGGCAGGGAACCAGCAGGACACAAGGAGGAGAGCCAGAACCGTATAACCAGCCAGCTTTCCACAGACCATCAACAAATGCTGTGCAGACCATGAACCACAGGTGGTCTGCATATTAATGTACCAAAGATGCTACACCTGGGATAAAGCCCAGGGAGCATGTGATCAGTGTCACATTTCTGTATGATACCTTTAATGGAATATGTGATAAATCTGTCTATATTATGATGGTGCCTAAAGGTCACAATCCAGATCAGGGCCTCATGGTGTGAAGACACACCAGCACACAAAATCCTTGCCCCCAAGTATTTACAAGACCAGATGCAAGATGCGTGAGTGATAAACAAAAGGAGGGAAGGTGGCAGAGAGGAAAAGAGTAAGAGGAATCCGATCACACACCTATATGGGTTAGCTAAGCACATACAGGCTAGCTAGGCACACAACCAGGAAGCTCCTACGTGTCTCTGTAAAAACAAAACAAAACAAAACATAAAATGAAACAATCTGTCCTGCCAGCCACACACTATATGGAGAAGGAGTCCATTGCATGTGGGTTGTTGGGCATGGTGACGTGTCCAGATAGAACAACATACACCAGGGGTGTTCATTAACAGTGTGAAATGGTATCACCTAAACTATAACAGTGTTCCCTGTGTGCATGTATCAAATATAGAGTGTCAGATAATACTGTCCAGTGAAAGTGATGGTACCAGGTAACATGGAGATGACAGTGGGTCCTCATGCTGTTCCCCTGCAGCTTTGAGCAGCTCTGTATTAACTTTGCCAACGAGCACCTTCAGCAGTTCTTTGTGCGCCATGTCTTCAAGCTGGAGCAGGAGGAATACCTTGCGGAGCACATCTCCTGGAGCCACATTGACTTCACAGACAACCACCAGGCTTTGGAAGTGATTGCACTCAAACCCATGAACATTGTCTCCCTCATTGATGAGGAAAGCAAGTTCCCTAAGGTGAGAGCCTTATTGTATCTGGTCTCTTGGCTTCACACAGAGGGCAGCTGCCTAGGAAGCTCTTCTGGAGGGACTGTGAGCTGGTAAGACCCAGTGAGAGTCATCTCCCCACAGAAGTCCCTTCACTACCTTTAATGTCCTCTCCAGTTGCAACCCAAAGGGGAAAGTCCATGAGATTAAAACTCTTGTGCACACTGTAGATGGTTCCCTGGTTGACTGTGTGCTGGACTGTGCTTACAGCTGGGAGGAGTTGCTGCTCCGGAATTCTTCAGGGCCAGAATAATTTGTGGCCCTTATAGACTCATAGATTCCAAGGCCAGAAGGGACTACTGTGATCATCCAGTCTGACCTCCTGTATAGCACAGGCCATAGAACTTCCCTGAAATAATTCCTAGAGAAGATCTTTTAGAAAAATATCCAAACTTGATGTAAAAATTATCAATACAAGACAATTGAGAATCCATGACAACCCTTAGTAAATTGTTCCAATGGTAAATTACCTTAATTGTTAAAATGTATGCCTTATTTCCAGTCTGAATTTGTCTAGCTTCAACTTCCAGCCATTGGATCATGTTATAGCTTTCTCTTTTAGATTGAAAAGCCCATTATTATATATTTGTTCCCCAGGTAGATACTTATAGACTGTAATCAAGTCACACCTTAATCTTTTCTTTGTTAAGATAAATAGTTGAGCTCTTCGCGTCTATCATTATACAGCATGTTTTCTAATCCTTTAATCATTCTTGTGGCTCTTCTCTGAACCCTCTCCAATTTATCAACATCCTTCTTGAATTGTGGACACTAGAACTGGACACAGTATTCCAGCAGTGGTCACCCCAATGCCAAATATAGAGGTAAAATAACCTCTGTACTCCTTCTCAATATTCCCCTGTTTATGCATTCCAGGGTCACATTAACTCTTTTGGCCACAGCGTCACACTGGGAGCTCATGTTTGGCTGATTATCCACCACAACCCCCAAAGCTTTTTCAGAGTCACTGCTTCCCAGGATAGAGAGTCCCCCATCCTGTAGATATAGCCTACATTCTTTGTTCCTAGGGGTATGCATTTACATTTAGCCAAATAAAAAGCATATTGTTTGCTTGCACGCAGTTTACTAAGCTATCCAGATCACTCTGAATCAGTGACCTGTCCTCTTCATTATTTACCACTCCCCAATTTTTGTATCATCTGAAAACTTCATCAGTGATGATTTTATGCTTTCTTTCAGGTCACTAATAAAAACATTAATGAGTGTAGGGCCAAGAACCAATCCATGCGGGACCTCACTGGAAACTCACCCACTCAATGACAATTCCCATTTACAATTACATTTTAAGACTTATCAGTTAGCCAGTTTTTAATCCATTTAATGTGTGCCATGTTAATTTTATATCGTTCTAGTTTTTTAAACAACATGTCATGCCTTATAGAAATCTAAGTATATTATGTCAACCCTTTTACCTTTATCAACCAAATCTGTAATCTCATCAAAAAAGAGATCAAGTTAATCTGACAGGATCTATTTTCCATAAACCCATGGTGATTTGCATTAATTATCTTACCTTCCTTTAATTCTTTATTAATCAAGTCCCATATCAGCTGCTCCATTATCTTGCCAGGGATTGCAGTCAGGCGACCAGCCTATAATTACCCAGGTCATTCCATTTACCCTTTTAAAAAAATGTTACATTAGCTTTCTTCCAGCCTTCTGGTTCCTCAGTTCTCCAAGACTTATTGAAAATCAACTTTCACAGTCCAGCAAGCTCTTCAACCAACTCTTCTAAAATTCTTGGATGCAAGTTATCTGAACCAGATTTTTAAAATGTCTAACTGTAGTAGCTTCTGTTTATTGTTCCTCCAGAGGTGCTAGTGGAATGGGAAGAGTGTTATCATCACCATAGGATAAGACTATAGCATCTGTTTTCTCCCCAAATACAGAACAGACATATTTATTGAAGACTTCTGCCTTTTCTGTATTATTATTGATAATTCTACTGTTTCCACATAGTAATGGACCAATACCATTGTCAGGATTCTTTTTTATCCTATTATATTTAAAAGACTCCTTCCTGTTGTCATGCTGGCCATAGCTGCCTCCTTGTGTCTCTTTGCTTCCCTTATCAATTTTCTACAAGTCCTAATTTCTGATTTATAGTCATACTATTAACATCCCCTTCCTTCCATTTGTTATAATATTACAGATATATGTATCTGCCTTCACTTCCACTCTAAACCAAGTTATTTTTTTAACCAGCACAGCCTTCACCCTCAGTTTTGGCTTTTTGGGCATCTAGTAAGGTAGTCTTAAATGATGCAGCTGTGCCAGGTGGTAAGAGCACAGAGGCTGGAGAGCATCCCCCATGCTCTCTGCATGCTCCAGGAAAGGGATAATCACAACTGCAGTCCCTGCACTCAGAAGAGCAAAGGGTTTGCTTCCCCTTTATTATCTCAAGGGCCCATGGCACTTCAAAGAGTACAGCCCTGCCCATTCTACATGCTGTTTGCCACCCAAAGGAGGAGGAAGATGTTGAGGCATCCCTTTAACAACAGCATTATCCTCGTGGTTTTTTTCCCCTCCCTGATTAATTGTAATGAAAACGATATGCTTAATGACAAGCACCCAACTGACTGCCAGCCAACCAAACTCATCCATTGAGCTTCCCAGATGATTGGCTATGCAGGGCAGAATCCTGTCTGTAACCTCCAGAGATGCATAAGGGCCAGGGGAAGGAGAGCGGTGCCAGCCTCATGGAGGGCCTCTGTGCCACTGAGCCTGTGCTGGGCAGGAAGGCTCAAAGAGGCCAGGGGAACATGCTCTCAAGCAACTCTTACTGCCTCTTGCACAGCTTTGGGGACCCCCTAGCAGCTGCAGGTGACCTCAGTGGAGTCAGCGGGGGTGACTCCCTGGCCCCAGGGTAGCAGGACACACTCACTGGTGCTGTGAAGTGCCAGTGGATACTCTAGCTAGGCCCTGTCTTTGTATTTGAGAGTGCTAGGATGGTGCCTTGCCCTACTGCTAGATCCAGCTCCTAACAACATTTTCCCTCCCTCCCACTCCAGCGCAATCACCCAATGCAGGTCCAGATTTAACCCTTTGTTATATCAGAGCACTATTTTTTTTGCTCGCACTGTAGAGGCCAGTGCTTGCAGAGAGAATCTGCTTCACCCCTGGCTCTTGGTTGTGTTTGTTCCTAGGGCACTGACGCCACTCTGCTAAACAAAATCAATTCCCATCATGGCAAAAGCAAAATCTACATCCCACCGAGGAGCGTCCATGACACCAAATTTGGTATCAACCACTTTGCTGGGATTGTCTATTACCAGTCGAAAGGTGAGAACACTTCTCTGTACAAGCACGGTCCTCCTCAGAAGCAAAGAGAGGAGAGCGCCTGTCCCCTGAGGCAGCTGCCCCATGAGTCATTGTCATCTCCCTGGTGCTAGATTACACGCAGCCTCCTGATTGCCAAGCAGAAGTAATGAAGGCAAGAGGATTCATTTAAATTGAGCTGCAAGTTACTGTAAATTAGGTTTATTTTTGAGTAGCAGCCTGGGACCAGAGCCAGCGCAGATGATGAGGTTATTTTATTTCTGACCCACAGGTTTCCTGGAGAAAAATCGTGACATGCTCAGCTCCAACATAATGCAATTGGTTTACTCTTCCAAAAACAAATTCCTGAGGCAGATCTTCCAGGTGGAAACAACTGTGGCTACCCTAGGCCGTGGGAGCATAAGACATCTCAGAGCTGAGCATACCCTCAAGGTTGGCTTTCTTCCACTTGATTACAAAAAAATCTGGAGTGTGCTTGATTATCTTCAGCCTTCTGAATGGTCTTACATTCTGTCTGCAGACTCTTCTGTCTTTCCCTTGAGCAATTTGTGCACTGGTAGAACAGCTTGCGTGATCAACTGGAGTCCTGAGTTATTGCCATAAACTGCTGTGATGTCAACCCAAAACTCAGAGTAACAGGGGGCCTTAGGACTTCCTCTCCCTGAATGGCCCATGCGGAGGCTACATTCAGGCTTGCATCGAAGCATTTGAGCTGTACTGCTTCTTCAGCATGCTCAGACAGCAAACTGACAAGTCTATATTGAGTCTGCCTCAGCTGTGCCTGGCTTTCTGTCTGAAGGTAGATGCCAGCTGCAATCGTCTAAGCGTGCACATGTTCATCACTATAGTATTTGAGTGCCTGTGTGTGTGTGTGTGTGTGTGAGTAGGTCTGAGTGGAGGTGGTATGGAGAAAATCATGACTAAAGGCGTGCCTTGTAAACCCAGAAGCTCCTTTTAATTGAAGCAAGGCGTGACCAGGAGGCACCATGGTAGAGTGAATACAACTCTAGGAGCAGGCAGACAACTGGCAATTCATTAAAAAATTCTCCATCTAAAGTCCCAGGGTAGCTTGTTGGCAACCTCGGAACTTCATGTGGGATCATTTAAGAGTATCACAGGAAGTGATCTGGGAGTGGAACATTGTGCAGTCCAGGCATTGTGCATGGGATCATTCAGATAGCCAATCCAGAATAAAGTATGAGTCCTGTGAACTACAGCCTAAGATCCCTGTCCCAGATACTGTTATATTGGATAGCAAGGTTGTAATAGGGTGCACTCACCTCTCGCAAGTGCCCCTGTTCAAGTGTGTGTTTTTTCTCGATTTTCTCCACTCATGGTGCCCCGTTGGCTACTGTAGTTGTCAGGCAGGTCTGGCCGAGTCTCTCACAGTCCATGTGCAAAACCAAACAAATCCCTTCTGGGGTACACAATCCAAAATGTCCACCATGTCCTGCACCCTCCCTCAGTCTTTCACCAGCCCAACAGGGCCCATCACTGTACCCTCGCTTGGTCCAGCTAGGTTGCAAGGCTCCCACTCTGGAACTGAGCAGTGCCCTGAGGGCTTTTTCCCTGGGGTCACCTTGCCTCTACTTGAGTCCTCAGTGAGCCCAGCTTTCCTGCTGAGCCACCCTTCTTAGACTCAGTTTGCTGACCACAGCTCCCCACTGAGTCAGTCCCAGTGCAGCCCTCTTCCCTGGGATGCCACAGCTCTAATTCCCTTCCTTAGGGTACAGCCACTTCCCTCAGTGGCTGGGCGGGGACCCGGTCCCACCCACTGCTCCGGGTCCCAACCCAGGGACCCTTTAATCCTTTTGCTGCATCCCTTTACTAATTGCTGCTCTGTGTTTCCCTGGACCACTTCCCTATAGCCCGTCTTAGTTGAGTCCCAGCAGCCAGCCAGAAGCTGCTTCCTCACTCCCCCAGTCCCTGCCAGTAACTACCTGCTTGGTCCCAGAGCCAGCCAGAAGCTATTCTCAGGCTCTCCCAGTCCCTGCCAGTAACTAATCCAGTGTTTCTCAAATGCGGCCACCAGGGGCTTTTCTTGCAGCCACAGCCTCCTGGGCTGTGATGGGGTGGGGGTGGGTGGCAAAATGGTGGCCCCTTCCCCTCTCTGTTGCTCCTGGATGCACTGCCTTGATGTTGATTGCTGGGACTGCCAGCAGGGGTTGGGCTCTGCCCCCTTCTGGAGACACCTGGGGCACAACGCTAGAGGAGCAGGCAGCCAGTGAATTCCCCACCCTCCCAGGGCAGTGGGGCTCAGGCTTTGGGCCTCAGCTCTGGGGCGGTGGGGCAGCAGGTTCTGGCCGAGGAACTTTGGGCTTCAGCTCTGGACTCTGGCTGTGTAGCAGCAGGTCCCAGGCTCTGGCCATGGGGCGTCAGGCTCCAGTCCCCCGCTGCCTCCCCCAACCCCTCACCCACCAAACCTCATTGCCTCTGACCCCTGCTGCCTCCCCTGACCCCCGCATCCAGGGCTTAATGTGTCCCTAGGCTTGGCAGGGCTGAGTAAGTCTGCTGTGAAACAAGATACTTGCATGTTTGTTAATATCATGTTTCACAACAGACTTACTAACTAGCAATAAATAAATTACAGTGATTTGGACATGTGTATGTGCATATTTAGTTGTTTTTCTTAAAGCTAATTAAGTATTTTAGGGGAAAGTGTGAGAGCGGTCACTAGCAAGAGTTGGTGGCCGCAGTCTGAGGCCATCAAAACATTTGTCCTGAGAACCCCTGAACTAATCTGTCCAGCCCCTGCAGCCAGCCAGGAGCACCTCTTGCTCTCCTAGGCCCTGCCAGCAGGTTGAACTCACTCTGTAATGGCCCTATAGCTCCTTTCATATGAGCCTGCTGGGCCCTGATAGGCTGCTCCTTGCAGCCTCTTTCCTGATTGGCTGCTGCCCACGTAGCCTCTCTAGGCAACTTGGCGGACCCCCTCCATTGCCCTTTTCTGGGGTGGGGTGTGACAGAGCCACAAGGCAGCAGGGCCTACTCCACCCCATCACAAAGATATTTCCCTAAGTAAGAGACTGAGTAGTCTGTGTACTTGGCACTCTTATCGCAGTGCAGCCTACAAAAAGGGCATGGCTGAGCAGATTGCGAACTGATCATGGCCTTTCCCCCACTGCACAGTGCTCCTTGGATGGGCCTGAGGGAGCTCATGTCTGCGCCTTCCAAAAGGCAATGTAAGCCACTCCGCATCACCCTCCCCCCACACCCCTGGAGGTTGGCTGCTTGCCTCTGGCCACTGATGCTAACTTAGCTCTACCTCATTGCCCAGGTGCAGTGTGCGAGTCTTTAAAATTCACGATTGCAAAGTTACCTTAGAGACGTGTATCTAAGGGTGTAAAAATGGGGCAGGATTTTATTGTATGAAGTGAGAAGCAAAGAGTGGTTACCAATGTACCCAGCAAGAGGGGGGGAGGGCAGAGTTCAGTTTACATGCTTCTCCTTAACTGTCACATTTCTTCACTTTAGAGTGTTTAAGCAACCTCAGGTCTCAGAGTAGCAGCCGTGTTAGTCTATATCCGGAAAAAAGAACAGGAGTACTTGTGACACCTTAGAGACTAACAAATTTATTAGAGCATAAGCTTTCATGAGCTACAGCATCCGATGAAGTGGGCTGTAGCCCAGGAAAGCTTATGCTCAAATACATTTGTTCATCTCTAAGGTGCCACTCCTGTTCTTTTAAGCAACCTCAGCGTTGCCTGAAGGTATTTTGTCGTTTACTTTTCATATTAGGTAGGTTTCCTGCCTGGGGTGGATAGCAAATCATCCTCCTAGCTTGCTGTAATGCTTGTTATCTATCTGCTCCCCTGGCTCAATTTCCTGATTCTGTCCTCTGATGTCCTTTCTTCCTCCGTCTCTGTCCCGCTCTGGCTTTCTGCAATCCAGAGCATCGTCTGCCTCTGCTCAGGTAAATAGCTTGGGGGAGGATGGAAGTGAACAGTGGAATAAGCAGCAAAGGGCAAGCTGGAGTGGCATCTGTGTAGAGAATAACCTTGTGATTAAGAATTGGGTTTATTTGCACTGCTTTAGTGGTTTCTTGTCTCCTCAAAAAGCCTGTGTTATTTGAAACTTTTTCTTTGGAGCATGCATGGGAAATGCAACGGCTCATCTGTGAGGAAAGAGATGTTTTTCCAGTGGGGATGCATGGCTCAATTCAAAGCCCACTTACGTGAGTGGAAAGACTCCCATTAACTTCCATGGGCTTTGTATCAGGCCCATACTTTGGAGCCTGGGAAGTAAAGGCTGTAGAGAGGAATGGTGGGTTAATGGCTCCATGGGACTTTGCTGTCCTGAGTTGATAGAACTGCTCCTCGAGATCACTGGGAGAGAAACCACAATCCTATTCCTGGCAACAACGTCCTTAATTGTGTAGCCACGTGAGACCATCAGGATACAGGTGTCAGATCTCTCTGTGGCTGTCTTACTGACTTATTGAGGTAGAAGATGGACTGCTAAGATATGGGAATATCCAATGTTAATTAGGCTCATGTACTGTAGTTATTTTAGCTATTCTGATCAGATGCCTACTAGCTTTAAGTGGATAATCTGTGTTGTAGCTGCTCTAAGGCAGTGGTTTTCAAACTGTGGGTCATGACGCAGTACTGGGTTGCAGAATGTAAGGCACTAGGTCGCGGCGGCTCTGGTCAGCACCACCGACCAGGCTGTTAAAAGTTCCATCAGCGGTGCTGCCTGGATAAGGCAGGCTAGTCCCTACCTGTTCCAACACCATGCTGCATCCCAGAAGTGGCCAGCAGCAGGTCTGGCTCCTAGGCGGGGGGGCCATGGGGTGACTCGTGCTGCTCCTGCCCCGAGCACCAGCTCTGCCCACCCATTGGCCGGGGGCGGTGTCTGCAGGCAAGAGCCACCCATCTAGGAGCCAGACCTGCTGCTCGCCGCTTCTGGGTGCAGTGTGGTCAGTAGTGCCAGGGTAGGCAGGAAGCCTGCCTTAGCACCGCTGCTGACCGGGAGTCGCCGGAGGTAAGCCTGCACCCCAACCCTGCACCCCAATCCTCTGCCCCAGCCCTGAGCCCCCCCAAACCCAGAGCCCCTTCCTGAACCCCAAACTCCTCATCCCTAGCCCCATCCCAGAGCCTGTGCCCCTATCCCAGAGCCTTGACCCCCCCCCTTGCACCCCAACCCTCTACCCCATCCCAGAGTCCCCTCCCACACCCTGAACTGCTCATTCCCAGCCCCACCCCACAGTCCTCACCCCCACACCCCAACCGTCTGCACCTGCCCTGAGCTCCTCCCACACCCCAAACCCCTCATCCTGAGCTCCGTTGGGTCATGGGTATCAACAATTTTCTTCAACTGGGTCTCCAGAAAAAAAGTTTGAAAACCACTGCTCTAAGGCACTCTGAGGAAATATTTTCCAAAAGTACATGTGTTTGGCCACGGGAGGGCAGTGTTGATCCATAGGTAAAGCTGTGGAAGTGCTCAGTGTTAGATGTTAAGTGTGAATGTTTAGAGAGGAATGACAATCAGAATGGATTTGCGTAAGTGTAATAGCAGCATGGGCCAATGGAGTGTGTGGTTCCCCTGTGTCAAAGAAACCTTGTGTCACATAGTTATTAGCTCCTTGCTCTGAAGAAGCCCTGTACTAAAACAAAACAAAACAAACAAATGCAATAGAACCCTGCTGTAGGTAGGATAGGACAAGAAGCAATGGGCTTAAATTGCAGCAAGGGCAGTTTAGGTTGGACATTAGGAAAAACTTCCTAACTGTCAGAGTGGTTAAGCACTGGAATAAATTGCCTAGGGAGGTTGTAGAATCTCCATCACTGGGGATTTTTAAGAGCAGGTTGGACAAACACCTGTCAGGTGTTAGATAATACTTAGTCCTGCCTTGAGTGCAGGGGACTGGACTATATGACCTCTCAAGGTCCCTTCAGTTCTGTGATTCTGATTTGCACAGAGTGTCACTGTAATGGAATGTGCAGTTTAAACACAATGGAAAGCTGAGATTAACTCCTACTACAATGCTCTGTGTAACAAAGAGACAATGCTCTGTGTAACAAAGAGTGTGGAAAATTCTGCTCCCACTTAGGCGGGTGAAAACTGGCAGTAACTAAAGTAAAGGTGTGTTTCCATTGGAGTTGCACCAGTGGAACAGAGAGCAGAATTCAGCACAGTTGCTATAAGCATAAGAACTCTGTATTTATGACCATATGCAGATCAGCTCTTAACTTTTCACTATGTATTCTGCGTATTTGTACCATTTCACTATTTACAATAGCAATAATGACCTTGGAGTTAGACTTCTGTAGCTAATGGCTGACTGGGAAGCCATGGGCCCTTAGCCTGGCCAGCTGGGCATGAACTGCCAGGTAGTACCTAGCCTGGAGGTCAGTATTGCTTACGTACATGCTGTTTCCTATCAAGCTCACAAGCACACACATATTAATTACCATTGCAATAATAACCTGGTATATGCCAAGACAGGTCCTATAATATACCCAGAACTTGTCCGCAGAGAAGGATCCTGGCCCTTGGTACACATGATGGGTAGGACTTTGTCACTCCCATGCACACTGAGCAGCACTTTACTCATGTGAGTAATCCCAGTGAGTGCCGGGGCATTACTGGCATGAGTAAGTACAGCGTAGAGTAAGGATGGCAGATGGGTACAGAAACAGAAATTAGGGGCCTGTCAGAAAATGTGTTTCTCTTTCCAGGAACACGCAGCGACGTTATTAGTGGGCCCAAGGGAGATAAGAATCATGTATGTGCTTATTCTCTCCAGGGCTTGGATACCAACAAACGCCTGTCTACATTAGGTGGTCAGTTCAAACAGTCTCTGGAGCAGCTGATGAAAATCCTGGGGAACTGCCAGCCGTACTTTATTCGCTGTATCAAACCCAATGACTACAAGAAGCCTTTGGTAATACTTCAAAAATACTAGATCAACGTCTTACCCACAGTAATGTTTGTGTTTAGGGGGAAAGTGACTTAGCAGAAATCCTCAGTTGCTGTATAGCATCTTGTATTTCCACCTTAACTAAGAATAGCTGGAGTTCTAAGGTGGCTGTAATAAAAAAGGCAACAGTATAGAGTGGCTTTAATTTTAAATGGACCCTGCAAAAGGTTTTGGAGTGATGTATTGCAAAACGAGGAATGAGGAATATACTGAAACATGTTATAAAAGCCTCCCTTGTACCTAAAAAACAGATAATTGGGAGGGTTTTAACTAACAACAAATAGGGAAAGGGAAAAAAATATAACTATGGGGCCAAAAGTGATCATACTGAGAGACAAAGGTGCTGGTGTTTAAAGTGGAGAAGGGCCATCTGAACAGAGTCACAAGGGAAGAGCGAAGGTCTTGCAGTTAAGACATTGGACTGGGACTCAGGAGATCAAGACCTGGTTCTGCCCCAGACTCCCTGTGTGACCTTGGGCAAGTAACTGCATCTGTCCAAGCCTCAGTTCCTTCGTTTGAATTGGGGACAATAGCACTGCCCTACCTCAGCTGGTGTGCTAAGAGGATAAAAGAGAGTCAACAGAGGGGAAGTGCTCAAAGATTGCAGTGATGTGGCTATAGAAGAACCTAGATCAAATGGAATTAAGTTCTGTGTTGCAAGGTGCAGCACCACCAAGGTGCAATTACCTGCCAAGCTAGGAATTGATGATGGGATCGTCCTTACCAGAACCTCCCAAGCAGCCAAAGGACAGACTACATTTGAAATGCGTTCTAGGGCTTTGTATTCATGATCTTGCATCTTTGCAAAAACCTGCATCAACCTGCTGTGGGCAACTAGGGCCTGGCCCAAAGCCCACCAAGATCAGTGAGAGTCTTCCTAAGGACTTCAGTGGGCTTTGGACCAAGCCTCTAGTGACCAGTGTTTGCAGATGTAAATTCAGGGGGTGGATTGAGCTCCTTTGACAAATGTGTGTCCACCTTAGTTTTGGAAACAAAGGGCCAACTCCTCAGCTGCTGTAAATCAGCACTGCTCCATTGAAGTCAATGGAGTGATGTCAGCTTGTATCTGCTGAGGATCTGGCTCAGAAACAGAGAAATACTAATTTTAAAAAAAGAATTGGCCATGTGTTGACTCACACGCTGGCTGCACTGTGGTTACCTGAATAGAGCATATCATTTTGGATAGGCCGAGTCTTCTCTTGCAAACTGCCATGTGCTTTCAATTCCCATTGACTTCAGCGGGCATTAAGGATGCTCTGAACCCCATGGGAGGTGCTCAGTGCCTGGCCAAATTGAGCCCATGGTGGTCTAATCATATCAGACCAGATCCAACTCCCTTTTTAAGTTTGTGGGAAGACCCCCATTATTTCAGGGGGAGATAGACTGGGTCCTCACCTCCAACAGGGACAGGGCTCAGGTTGCAATGAAACAATAATGGAATGACTTTTCCATACTGCCATGCAGACCAAGGCCCTGACCCTGCCAACTTATGCCCATGCTTACCTGTTAGTACGTGACTAGTCCCACGCAGGTCACTGAGACTACTTGCCTGCTTAAAGTGGGTCAGCCTAGGCAGGATCGGATCCTATGGCATAACTGATGTCACTTGGAGGGTATATCCCTGTCTTTCATCCAGTAGCCCTGAAAAGTTACTGTGCACCTCTCAGCCAGCACATGTCACACCACAGCATATGTAGCCACAAGTAAGCATGCCAGTGCCAGTGGTATGTTTCTGTTTTCTCAGTCTATGTGTGATATGAACAGAAAAACAACTACAGAGGACTGTAGAAAAAAAAAAAGCACCCTGTCCACCCTCAACTGTTCAAAGTAGCTGGCGAGTATCTCTTCACTGGTACCTGTGGTCTGTTCATATTTACAGCAGGCAAGGATTCTGAAATCCTGTCCTTTATCTGCCCACTGGGGCTGGCTGTCACTATTCAGGATGTGAGGAAGTTCACTTTTTAAAGTAACCTCTTTATAGCCCTGATCTTAACACTTCGCAGTTCATGAAATCCTGCCCTTCCCCTCCCTTAGTCTCTGTGGCTTGTAGAAAAGGCCCTTTAAGGGGTTACACTTTCCAAAGTGACAGTTTAAAAACAAACTATGCACAAAAACTATAGCACTAGACCACACTACGTGAGGCCTGAGACTCCAGGGTCTTACCGCTTGTGCCATCACTGACACTTGTGCAAAGGGAGAGTACAACCCTGTTGGGCTGATTCGGTAGCATTCGAGAGCCACTTGTAGAGGTGTCAGTGACTAACAGGTGGAAGTCTGCAGTGAATCTGGCCTGGTTTGTGTCATCTTGGTTTCTTTCAGCCCTTGTGCTTGTAGTGGGGATGTTAAGCACTCTTGGTGGAAGTTTCAGGGATGTCCAGATTTTGCATTTGCTTGCTCAGATTGGGTCTTGCCTTCATAATTACCCATTTCATACACCTATCTGGCAATCTGAATGCCAAGGTATGGGATGTCCTATGTACACGCTCACCTTTGAGCACTGGGCCCACAGTATGATGGATTACTTTAAGGTGTGGATTTTTAAAGGACCTCACCCTAACCTCTAATTTTGTTCTTTTGATAAAATTCAGGCACAATTTTGATCTGTAGATATCTAGCTGGTTTGTGGGATCAGTTAGGAAGTCAGACCACTAAGTGTCACAAATTGTTCCTGCATTTGCTACCTACAAAAGCATACCCACAATTTCTCATGGGTCTAAAAGTACAGATCTGGAATTGGAAATGGCCTTTAAAAAAATCAGACCCAAAGTAAATAGATCATTTCTGCTGCTGGCGTGTGCAAATATGCAGCTCCACAGAAGTCCCTTTCTTACACCAGCAATGGATTTGATGCATGGACGTATATAAAAAAGGCAATTAAAAAAAGAGAGTAGTATCTCATTTTGAAACCATCCTGGTATCTGCAGGACGGAGTCAGCAGGTGCTCTCTAAGGAATGTTACATGAACAATTTGTTTCTGTGATAAGTTTTTTCATGTGTCTGTCCTTTCAGTTGTTCGATCGGGAGCTGTGTATCCGACAGCTGCGCTATTCGGGAATGATGGAAACCATTCGGATTAGGAAGGCTGGCTACCCAATTCGCTACAGCTTTGCAGAGTTCTTTGAGAGATACAGAGTCCTGCTGCCAGTGTCCGCTCGAGAACAGGTGTGTCCACAGGAACTTGATTAATGCTAACTGGACTTTTCCTGATGGGGCACTGAGGGTAATATAGTCTCAGTTAGGCTTTAAGCCTAAAATGGTCTCAGTTCACTGCTCACATGTACTGGATCACATGGCTAACCAGGGTTTAAATGCTTCTCTTCTTCATGTTCCCTTTAGCTCATGCTTTTAGATCTAGTGGTCCTGGGTTCAGTTTCTGCAAACATCCCAACCAAGCGCATCATTCCAGATCTAAAGCACTTTCATTCTCTGCACCCTCATTTCTGAGATCTCTCTGTGCTGAGAAATTAACATGCCCCTGGCTTTGGATACCGGGACTTCTCAGAACAAAAACTAACATTCCTCTAGCTCTCAGTCCTGGAGCCGTTTAAACCTGAGCCATTTCTACTCTTGGCACTCTCAATCCTAGGCCTCTCAGACCTCCTAAATTTCTGTTCTTCATGCTTTGAAATGCCAGGGCCATAGATGTTTAGATCCTGCAACTTCTGTATTTCTAACCAAGCCCCGATCAGTGACAATGATTTTTTCCCCATCAGCTGCAGGATGATGCTCGTCGGTGCTGCATTTACATTTCTGAGATGGTTCTAGGAAAAGATGAAGACTGGAAAATTGGAAGAACCAAGATTTTCCTCAAAGTAAGTAAAAAAGGCCATTTGCTACCTCTTAAGGTTAAAAAAAAAAATGTGGGTGTGTCATCGGAAAGCTTGAATTCCCAGTTAAGGAGAACTAAGTCAGCAATCCTGAGTTCTAATGTGAATGCTATCCTCCTCTCCGAGTCCAGCTCTTTGGCCCTTTATACAATGTAGTTCAGTGGGTATCGCTGTGCCACCAAATGGCTCATCCCATAAGAGACTGATTCACTCACCCACTCCCATTTCCCATTTGTGCAGAGGAACAGCGCATTGCACTTCATAACTCCCTGCTCAGGCCCTGAAGGTACAGAGCATGTTATAGTGTGGGCATACTGTACGCCTGCAGATGGCTAGAAGCAAGAACAGTGTGGCCAGGTGCCGCATAAACTTCCTCCTGCAGCTCCAACAATGCACATTGATGCCAACTCGCAGCACACCTGCAAGTTCTGGGCCTCTTCAGCACAGATGCTGCCCTTTGTGTCAAGTTTCTGGTGGTTCTGTGTTGAAACCGTTAAATCAATGTATATTTGTGACCTCTTTTTAACAGGATTATCACGATATGGTATTGGAGGTGCAGCGAGACAAGGCGCTCACTGAAAAGGCCATTCTGATCCAGAAGGTGCTGAGGGGATTCAAGGACAGGTGAGTGCTTTTAAAGAGCACGAGAATTCGTAGTTGTATAAATTCTCACAGACTATTCTCCTCCTTGGGGTGCAGTATAACATAAGTAAAGCACGGTCTATATCAATCCGCAGCTTTCATTGGCCTTCAGTTAGACTCCTCTGGCACTCAGATAATATACTGATGGGGCCATATAAATAGATGGGCAAAGATTTTGCTCATAGATTTGTTATGTTTTCTGTTTCATTTTATCTTACAAAATCCAGTGGTGCTGTACATGGCACCCCGCATGTTTGTGAAAGAATGATCAATAAATCCGCCTGGAAGGAGGATTTGCATTTATCAGTTTCTAGTAAACAATGGGCTAAGTCTCAGTGCGTGAAATCCCACTGCAGTCAGTGTCCCCTTTTAATCTGTTTTAACCCTATCTTAATTTTAATTTTAACCCTATTCAGTTCTTCTCCCTGCCAGTGTAGGATTGTTCCCTGTAGTTATGATTCCTAATGTTTTGTCCAGTTCAGTTTAAAAAGTCAATGTATGTCGAGTTTACTTACATACTAGCACACAGCCATCCTCAGCTGCTCAGATTCCTTAAAGGTTTGAGTTATCACTTAATCTAACTCTGGCCAATCAAAGTGTGTTTTAGGGAAGAGTTCTAACTGTGTTCGGGAATGCGTCCATCCGTGAATGTGTAATACGGGTGTCATCCACCCTGCATTTACTGGGAGAGTGATCACTGTAGGAAGTTTGCAAAACTCATCTGAATAAGCAAACATTATCAGTAAAAACTCGAGTTCTAAGCATATGGTGATCAGACACATAGGGTTAACTTATCTAGGTTTGATTTCTGGAAACTGGTCTATGTTTTCAGCTGTCACATCTCCAATGGATTTCATGGAGCTACTCCAGCAAAGCACGTGGCCTGGAGTTACTGCTGAGAACATTACTGGAGCATCATGGGTCAATCAATAGGGATTACTGGTACTTTCCCTAGACTTTCCTCCTCTCCATTAGCAAGTGGATACAGAGTGCATGTGACAGGATTTTGGATATCTTGTCTAATTCATTCTGCTGCTTTACTTGCGCTGAGAATCAGGGTGAATCTCTGACTGGTGCTATGCAAGGGGTCAGGCTAGATGATCAGAATGGTCCCTCCTAGGCTTACCATCTGTGAGCATGGGGTGCAGGCGGACAGGATGTTGTGACTGAGAGGGCTAAGTATGGGCTAAGAGGGGAGAGCCACCGCTTCATTCCTGCCCCTCGCCCTGGTCTGTTGTATAAGATATGGCAGGACTGCCTAGCAGAGTAACCTATTTCTTCACCCATCTGCTTTTAGGAAGCAGTTTCTAAAACAGAGGCAGGCTGCTGTGAAGCTGCAGGCAGCATGGAGGGGTTATTACGGCAGGAAGAATTTCCGACTGGTAAGCGAGTGGGGTCTGGCCTTGAGAGAATGTGAATACTGTGCTGTACATGGCAGGAGTTCAGAGTGGCTGCTCAGCAATGAGAGAGAATGGGCAGTGGGGTGGTGTATGGAGAAGAAGGGTTAAGCCCAGCAAGGGCTCTGGAGCACCTTAACCCTTGTTAAACCCAAGACACACCCTCTTATTAGTAAAGCAGTTACCCCTACCTTGTCCCAGGAAGGCCATTTTCTTCCATTCAGTTCTCTTCAGTCCTGTTCTCTCCTTCCTTCGCCTCTGTTTCCTGGGATTAATGTCATTCCCTACATTCAATAGGCCATGATCTTCAAAACCCACTTTAAAGAACACTGCACTGGCAGGAAATAAAGCATTCACTTCAGTGGTAATTTCCAGTAGCTGTGTCAGTTGTCCTGAGTCTCTGTCCAGGGTAGCTACAGAACTTGTTATCCTCTATCCAGCCCAACACAGTCCTGGCCTTGTTTGCATCAAGCCTAATTGCTTCCACTCATTCTTCTCCACGTTCTGCAGATCCTGCTGGGCTTCGAGCGCCTGCAGGTCCTCTTCCGGAGCCGGCTACTTGCTAAGCAGTATGAAACAGCCCGAGCCAGTGTGATTAAGTTTCAGGCCCTGTGCCGAGGTTACCTGATGCGTCAGAAGACGGCAGAGCAGATGAAGGCTGTGTGCGTTATACAGGCATATGCCAGGGGTATGTTTGCTCGTAGGAGTTTCCAGAGGATGAAGAGAGAGGTATGTGTGCACAGTCATCTCTGAAACATGACATTGCTTCTAGGATGCTTTGATAAGCATGGGGAGCAGCTTCTATAGGTAGCCAGTCCCCATTGTGATAACATAGTGTCCCCAGATGAGTTCTTAAGGCATCACCATAGAGTTGACTGTAGGATGTTCTCTTTGGTGTAGAATCCTAGAGTTAGCATGATGATGGTTCTCCAGGGTCTTGACAGGTATGAGAGCAGGGTCTTTAACATGCAGATCTCATGTCTGTCTGTCATCTGTGCTTATTAAATTAGGGGATTTGCAGATGTGGGACAAAATCACTTGGGGAAATTGCAAAAAAAATAAAATGCATTTTGTTTTAAAAACCAAAGAGAGTTCAGGAGTATTTCTGTGTGGAAGGCATGAAGGGAGAACAAAAATATCTTATATGATAATATGTTCCAGTAACTTCTGAAGAGGTAAATCAGTTTCTATAACAGGGCCTGATATGGTCTTTTACAGAAATCAGACTGTATTGCTTTCTGGAATGAGATATACACTGCCATGGACAAAACTCCTTAATTATTATTCATATTTCAATAGCACCTAGGCACCCAGTCATGGGCCAGGTCCCCATTGTGCTAGGCACTGTACAAATACAACAAAGACTGTCTGCCTGTCTCCGTCTATAGATTTTCTAACATGCCTATTGTCAAATATCATATACATAGATAGGAGATGGACTTCGACTTTGACCCCACTCTCCTCCAATTCTCTCATTCAGCCACTGCTCCTTGGCAAGGGCCAAATGCATACCTAGAGGGAAAGATTTGGTGTTTTCTCTTCTTCTTTCTCTCACTTATTCCCAAGCAAGATCATCAGGGCAACCCCTTCCCCACACCCTTCCTGGAGAAAGTGTTCAGGCTTAAAGTGAACTCAAAGTCAGTGCACTTTCTCTTACTGTCAGGGACCTCCTTACAAAAATTTGTAAAGGGGGCTGGGTGGCCAAATGAACCTTCAGTACTTGCCTCTTGCAGAAGACAGCAAGATCCCTTGTTGAGGAGCCCCGGTTAACCTCCTGGGCATTTCTTTCATTTGAATATCGGCCCCTTTTCAAACTAGAGAATCGAAAAGGCAAAAGTTCTCTTCTGAAATAGTTTTCTTACATCCAAATGGTGCTAGTTTATATGGGCCCTGTTGCCAAAGACAGGCAATCTACAGTTGAGCACCCACTGAAGGATATTACTAAAATCTTGGGATGGCAGCCATCCCTGCTTCTCAGATGATGTTAGAATGTAGCCAGCAAAGCAGGGTGGAGATGTTCATAGAGTGTTACTGTTCCCTGCAGCACCAGCATAGATTAGAAGCCAGAAGGCTACGCTTAGAAGAGGAGAAGCGCCTCATCCAAATCGTCGGGCCAATGAGAGCAAAGCAAGAAGCCATGAAGCTAGAAAAGGTAGGAATCAGGATTTGGAGGGATGAATACAGAGTTCTTGTGTGTGCTCACAGACACCCCACTCCACCAAACATACACGCGTGGACTTGCTTAACTCTCCGCACACACATATATGCATTGGGCTGCATTTTCAAAAAGTAACAACATGCAGATACAGTTGTGACCTCTCTTGTGTATGCAAAGAAAGAACTGTGCAAGCAAGTCAGATGTGCTTATCTGCCTGCACATTTCCCAGATTGCTCATGCAGATCTATCTGCAGCAATGTACTGGCACATTTGTCCAGATTGCCCATGCCAATGTGTTACCAAATATATAAAGTCACACTCTTCTCTTAAGAGTTTGGGATTCTGTGCTTTCCCTGTAGCAGCTATTGACACCACTGCCCCTTACAGTTGCATTGTTTTTAGGCTAAGATTTAAAACAAAACTAATTAATGAGCACCAACTGTCAGGCTCCTGGGCCATACGACTTTAGACTTCCAGTATTTAGAATCTTGGGCTTAGTTTCTTATCTCATCCGCTATTACGCATCAGTAAGTGAAGGAGAACTGACTTTCTGATATTTTCTTTTGTAATGTCCCATAATCCATCCAATATAATCTGTTGGTCATTTGGGATCTGAAACTATGTCCCCCCTTCCCCTACAGAAGCTTTGCTGTTTACAGGAACAGGTGGAAACATGGGAAGCTGTGGACTTGGTGGCCTTCTACAACTGCAGAAACAAAAGTGACTTTTTGTGAAGTTGGAAAAGAGAAAAATGTTGGGCCCAATTCTGATTTCATTTAACCCCAGTATTAGATTGGTGTGAATTATTGACTCCTGAATTATCCCAATGTGAGTGGGATCAGAGTCAGACTGCTGTTAATTTTGGCTTTATGCCCCATTTCCAGCATGTACTTTAATTTTTTATATCCAAGGCTGTGTCAATCCTGGATGTAGTTCTCCAGTGCAGATGCATCACTCCAGTGTGACTCACCAGTACAAGCACCATTTTGTGCTGGTGCATTGTGTCTACATTGGGAGTTTGCACATGTCGAGCTACATCTGTGTAGTTACATCAGTGTAAATGTCCCAAATCTAGATAAGCCTTCAGTTCTAGCTAAATACCCTTCTAGTTAATCTTAATGTGTCTTTTGTGTGTTTAAAGGAGCACCTGGCTATCCTGGAGAGGGAGGAGGAGGAGGAGAAGCAAAGGAAACGCAATGCTCTCTCCAACAAGCCACCACTTTATGATGCGATCAGCGATCAGGAAATGGTGGATAAAGTGTTTGGTTTTCTGCCTGCTGTGATTGGAGGCCAAGAAGGGCAGGCTCCTCTGGGATTTGAGGTAAAGAGCAGCAAAGACATGATGGGCCAGATTCATGCCTGGTGTAATGTCCTTGACTTTGCTGAAGTTGCACCAAGGATAAATTTGGCTCAACCAGCTTCTATAAGGTGAAAACGTGAGCACTGGAAGAGACCAGAAGAGAAGAGCTAAGTGGATCCACTCTCTTGAGTCACATGATCTCATGCACTTGGCATCCTGGGGAAGCTCATTAGTAGCTCATTTAGCATAAGCTTCTGTCTCGTACAGGGCTTGAGAGCTCTGTGCCTCCTGAGGTCACATAATGCCAGTTCCTTTCCGCTGGCAGACCCTATAAAACCCATGCCAGCCTCTTCATTCTGTATCAGTCTCTTTTGTTCTGCTTCCAGGGCCCGTTTCTCTGTCTGTAATTTTCTTGTTAGTCTTTTACAGTACATTCATGCATTTCTTGTGGATTTAGTAGCTTTCTGTTTGAAAACGAGAGTAAGGTAGAGAGTGGACCTGATATATAGAACTGTGTAGCCTGTATGATAGCATCAGTTAGTGTTTTATCTGGGGACAGATCTTGTTTTACACACAGTACCTAGGTCATGGGGAGGATGTTCCAGAAATGTCCAGCATATTATCCATGCCCAGTGAAACATGCCTTGGAGCCTCTCCAGCTTGATAATTTGTTGCCTTGGAAAGGAATGTAATTTGGCAGGACATGGGATCTGCTCCTGGATATCAGCTTGAGCTGTCAGGTCTAGGGAGAAATTGCAAAGGATACTTCCAGCCACACGAAGGAAAGCTAAGGCCTGGTCTACACTAGAAAATTAGGTTGGTTTAACTACATGGGTCTCGGGTGTGAAAAAATCCACACCCCTGAGAGGTGTCGTTAAGGCAACCTAAATCCGCGTGTAGACAGCGCTTCCCCTGACCTAGCTACCACCTCTCAGGGAGGTGGATTAGCTATGCCAAGGGAGAACCCCTCCTACTGGCATAGGTGGTGTCTATACTGAGGTGCTAGAGCGGTGCAGCTGTGTCGCTGTAGTGTGTTAAGTGCAGGTAAGCCCTAAGTCCTACTTAACAGTCATAGGACTTTCTCCCCAGCATTTTGTTGACAAATCTGCTCGTTGCTGGGAGGCCAGACTGTGCTTTGAAGTCCCTAGTTCTGCAACATTGTTGAGGTTAGGTCCAGTCTTCTGCTGAGCGTCCTCTGCTTCAAGAAAGCCAATTTCATCTCTGCAAGAGGAAACATCAGGAGGACTTGAGGAAGTGCAGTCACTTGGGAGGGTTTAATGCTGGAAGGTCCTTCTTCCAACGTGCTTTCTTAGCCTTGGGCTCCTTGGGGTTAGCTCTGCCAGGACCCATCAGTTGCCAAGTACCCCAGTCAGCTGATTGCCCAGGATAAAGTAATTTGCAGTCATTGCCATTCATTTCAGAGGATGAGGCTTCCAGGTTTCTGATGAGTGATGGAAGACACCAGTGTTAGCTGCACCAACCGCCTTAAGTCACCAGTCTGAATGAAGCATGCTTGGGGTGCACTGTTTTGGAGATCCCTACAGTTCTTAATGTCATGAAGTTAAAGCACTTGAGGTTTCTGAAAGCTTCAGTGCTGAACCATGTAGGATACTGTCCCAAGGCTAAGTCTCTAGCACTGCAGGAGTACAGGGAACAGAGGAAAGACTTTGGAGTTGCAGAAGGGGTCTGTGGTCCCAGTGGAATGGAGTGGGAGGAGGCAGGTGAATTAGAATGAGCAGATAAATCTCTAAGTCAGTGTAGAGTGAGGGCTAGCAGGAAAGATAGGATAATGAGATAGATCCTAGCTTTCCCAACGAGCAGACACCATAGTGTTCCCAGGCCACCTGGGATCCCAGGCTGAATGCACTTAGTGACAGTTAAATCTCCAAGAGCAGGACAGGCACAGCTCCCAGTGCCTACTGCTGGCTGATGGAAGTAGCACTGATATTAACTGAGAGGCACCTGGCTGGGACCCCAAAGGCTCTTTCTGGCAAAGCCGGGAGGCAGAAAATAACTATACAGGACATGAGGAGAAAGGAAATGGGCTCTTGTCTGTGTTCTGTGCAGGACTTGGAAGCAAAGGCAGGCAAGCTGGACGAGGTGGACCTGGACATGATTCCCATGAGCATGGAGCTGGAAGAGGAAGTTGATGACCTGGCAGAGTACACGTTTCCAAAGTTTGCAGCCACTTACTTCCAAGGATCCTCTACGCACATGCACATCCGGAGGCCGCTGCGTCACCCGCTGCTCTACCACGATGAGAAAGATGATGTCTTGGTATCATGTTCCTTCTTTGCAGTGCCCCTGCCTGCCTTTCCTCTCCTCCAACAGGCCTGTCATTCCCTGACCAGGGGCTGTGGACAGGGGAGACTCTAGAGCCAGAGATACTCCTGAGCACTACAATGGAACTAGTAATTTCCATGTTCCCTGAAGGCTGCTCGCCTGCAAGTCTTTGCTTCTTGCTGGCAGGTGCTGCTTACAGCCCAGTGCTGGCTGCACAGGAGAAATTCCTGCCACTCACTGAGTCAGCTGACACAAGGTGCCCTGATGTAATCGCTTCTCCACCTTTATTCTACCAAGGAAAACACTCAGGGGTAGCCCTGGCGACTCCTGCTCAGGGTGGGGGAGGGGAAGAAGGGGCTTTAGGCTTTCCCTTCACTGAGCTGTTGTTGGGGCTTCTGGTTTTTGAGGTGAAGTTGAGGGGGAGCGGAGGTCCATGCCTTCCCATCATCCTGCTGTTGCTGCTCCTGCTGAGGAATGAGAAGTTCTGGGATTCCCTTACTTAGCATAGGGCACCCTTAGAAAACCAAGGTCCCCATCCTGCGAGAGATTTGATGTCACTCCCTTGCAGGTCTGGGTCCTAAGGGCTCTCGGGAAAGCTGAATGCTGGCTGCCAGTCACTGAGTAAGTTCAGACTCCAGCTCAGCTAATGTTTCTGTACCACTTGCCAGCCCCATCCTGCACCCTCCCCAATATTCAGAAAACTGCCTCACCACAGCAGCTGTTTGAGGGCTTTAGCAATAATACAGCTAGTCTAAGGGCTTGTCTACACTTAAACGCTGTAGTACTTCAGTGAAGACACTACCTACTCTTACGGGAGGGGTTCTCCTGAGAGGTAGGTCAGTGGGAGAACTGTCTCCATCGGGGTTTAGGTTGGTTTAACTGCATCGCTCAGGGGTGTGGATTTGTCCCATCCCTGAGCGACGTAGTTATATCCCCTAATTTCCTACTGTCGACTGGACTTAACATTCCCACCAGAGCCACCTGAAGCTCACATGCTGTCCTTTCTGCATTGGGGATACACAAATATTGCTCATACATGACATGAGGGTCTATGGACACTTCTCATGTGAATGATATGGAGCACAGGATTTTACCTGCCTGAACAGTGGGGGCGGGAAATGAGAAGTCCTACCCGTATGTGCATGTGTGGCTCTCTATGAGCAGTGGGGAGCCTGGAGTTCTCCATATCTGTCTGACTCCGCATCAATCTCCTGCCTCTCAGGCTTCCTTGGCTGTGTGGAATATCATCCTACGGTTCATGGGCGAACTCCCGGAGCCAGCAATGTTTGCTAAGAACACCAACAGCAAGAGCAGCTCTGTGATGACGCAAATCTATGACACGCTTGGCAAGAAAAACCCGGTCCAGCTAATGGTCCACAACACTCCAGAACTGGTAAGAGGGAGAAGCCTTTATTTTCATACTCTTCCCTCTGCTATTGTGCTGCTGTTCTGAGTGGTGAGAACCGCAAAGGAACACTTGAAGGCTTTAGCACTCCTGCATTTAACACACTCCAATAGCCTTCTCTGCAGAAAGCCAGCCTCACTGGAGGAAACTGTAGCCAGTTCTGGCAGCCAAGGTGAAAACATTCACGTACCAGTAGCAGAGCTTAAACACTCTGCCCGCTGGATGGAGAGCCTCAATTTGAGACAACCCCTATGCATTATGGGCCAGATTTTCAAGCATTCAGCATCCTCACTGTGATATGGATGGCCAGGTTTTCAAAAGAACTTTGCACCCAGTGGACTGAACACTTGAAAATCTGACCCTGTGTTTAAAGAGACTATTTAGAATATTTTTACTAGCAGTTTTAATAGCATCTTAGAATTTTTTAACTAGTTATAGTAATTTTACTTCTTCCCAAGCGGTTGTAGCTAGAAACAGCCTTTTTCTCTATCTTGAGCCTGTCTCGAGAGATCCCTCCTGTAGGAGTCATGTCGGCCCTCTGCAAGTGGCACCTACAGTATGGCTCGGCACAGGCAATGCAAGTGGAGAACAACCAACACTGGTAATAAGCTTTTTTCTCTTGAATTGAAGATGGCCTCAGCATTATTGGATGTAAGCACTCTAGCCCTCACAGATGAAAAGAGCAGCTCATGCTAGTGACCTACAAGAAAAGTTTGGGCACAGCAGTTGTGGTCTGCTCTGCATAAGAAATTACCTATTGTAAGGTTTTCTATAGAAGAGGCTCTCAACCTATCCAGACTACCCTGTATCCCTTTCAGGAGTCTGATTTGTCTTGCATACCCAAAGTTTCACCTCACTTAAAAACTACTTGCTTACAAAAATCAGACATAAAAATACAAGGGTCACAGCCCACTGTTACTGAAAAATTGCTGACTTTTTTTTTAAACCATACAATTATAAAATAATTTGCAATATAAATATTGTACCTACATTTCAATGTATAGTGTATAAAGCAATATAAACAAGCCATTGTATGAAATTTTAGTTTGTACTGACTTCACTAGTGCTTTTAATGTAGCCTGTTGTAAAATTAAGCAAATATCTAGATGAGGTGATGTACCCCCTGGAAGACCTCTGTGTACCCCCAGGGGTACGCATACCCCTGGTTGAGA
The DNA here is from genome assembly GCF_965152275.1 of Natator depressus. Classification (NCBI taxonomy): domain Eukaryota; kingdom Metazoa; phylum Chordata; order Testudines; family Cheloniidae; genus Natator; species Natator depressus. The sequence goes on along the minus strand of NC_134242.1, from coordinate 46,775,141 downwards.
ACCACTCTCACATCAGAGTAGTGTCTAAGCAGTTAGATGAACCTTTGGTGACCTACAAGTGATAGAAGTAAGGGCTGTTGGCCATAACTTCCTCTTCACGTTCCTGTAGGATCCTGACTTGTACCTTTAATTATGGCTAAGCGAAATCGTGCAGCTAGCAGTGCTTAGTTAGAGCCCCAGGGGACCAATAAGGGGGACTGTCAATGGGTAGGCTTACTGCTGGTGCATCCTGTTGTGGCACAGCAGGCTCCCCTCAGCTGGTGCCCCTCTCTTCTCACTCCTCAGCCCTCTGGTGGGGTCAGATATGGTCCCACCCCTTTTGGGGTAAACTCAGTCCTGAATGTCTACAGCCCAGCAGCTTCATGCCAGGTTTTCAGCCTGACTACAGGCTTGAGTCCTTTCAATTTTTTATCTCCAGGGCCTTCACACATTACCTTTGACAGGGAGCTGGTAGGGGAACCGAGGCTCTCCCTCTACTCTAGGCTCCAGCCTTGGGACCCTGTAATAAACATCAGGTCTGCCTCTTCAGACCCACTGCTTCCTGCCTGGGCTGCTTCCTCCCACAGCCTGTCTCTAGGCCATTCTACCAGCCCCTCCTCTGCAGATCCCAAAAGGAAAAGCCCCATAGTTGTGAGGAACAAGGTATATGTAAGAATCCCTTGCCAGGCCTACCTATCCCTAGGGAGGCTCTAATGCCTAGCAGAGTCAGTCACCCTCCAGCCCCAGCCAGGCCTTCCTTCAGGCAGTCCCTGGACAGGCTCTGGCCCCACCAGGCCTTCTTTCAAGGGCTTAGCATAAGAGGCCCTCTTCTCTTCCCAGCCAGCTCCTGACTGAGCTGGGTTACCCCTTTTAACTCCTCCCTCCAGGCTTGGCACTGCTCCCAGGTGAAGTGGGACAGGGCTAATTGAACCCACATGCTCTCATTAACTCCTTTCCACCTAGTGTGGGTTTTGTACACCCTATCCCAGGGTCAAAGAGGGTCTTGCATTTAACATAGTCCTTTGAAGCCTCTCCTAGGGGAATGGAGCAAATGGGAGGTTGTGGCCTGGTTGCGGAGTGAATCCGGGATTGGCTGAGCTCACAGAGAACTAAAGTTAATGATGCAGATACCCTGCAATGTAAAACATCCTGATTTTTGCCTGGAAACTAGTTCAGAGTTCATCAGGGTGGCAGAGTCCTGATGAAGACACATTCTACTTCCATTGTTCAATACACAGTTTAAAATACTGTAAAGGAAATGGTGGAGGCTAATGGGATTTCAAAAGTGTCAAGCCCTGGCATAACTGTTCTACTTTGTTAGTCTCTAAGGTGCCACAAGTCCTCCTTTTCTTTTGGTCTACTTTTGAAGTTAATGGTAAAACTCCCAGTGGGAGCAGAGTTAAGCCAATGCTGACCACTTCTGAAAATCACACCCTGAATGGCTGCTCCTAAGAATGTTACCTAGATTTTTCAAACCAAGCCATTGTACCTGAATTCCTGTTTGTGAACAGTTAACTGAATTGCTGAAGAACTATTGTGCTCTCAAGATATTAATACTTTTCTATTCTTTTTTTAAAAAACCACATAGGCCCAGTAGAATGCAGAAAGAATGAAACACAATAGTTCAGGTCCTCAGCTGACACAAATCACAGTAGCTCCACTGAAGTCAACTGACACCAGCTAAGATTCTGGCACAGTATTTCTATAACACATTGTCAGAAAGCTGTCACTCCAGAGGCCCAGACACTGGAGAGAAGGTGCTTTGGTTGATGATTCCCTTCACATAGTTCAGCATTTTTCCCCCTGCTTGCCATTCCTTAATTCACTGGTCTCTACTGCGCTTTGGGCATTGAACTAGTTTTCTGTCATGACCGTGTCTATTTTAGGGAGACTACAGAAGGGATAACAGAGTCTCCAAGGGGATTTCCTCCGTGAAGCTGAAACGTTCCTCAAAGTTGACAGGAAAGGTAAGAGGCAGACATCAATGTAGCTTTCCCCACGTATCTTTGCCAGGCCTCCTGCCTCCCCATGCTGACAAGCACTATGGGCTGCCTGTCCCCCAGCTAAAAATTCTCTCCCCAGGTAGCTCCAGGGCCAGCTGTTCCCTGTGTATGGAACTCCTGCTCTGCTACTTTCCACTGAGGTTATTCATATCCTGACAGGTCCCCTTTCCTCCAGCCCTGCCAGCCCTTCCTGCTCCTGTTGAAGGGCGGCTCTTCAGCACAGTGAGCCCCGCATTATTAACAGTTGTATTATATAGGGTGCGTAAAGGCCTCGCTCGGGGCCCCATTGTGCTATGTGCTGCACAGATACAGTGAGTGTTCTACCGTCAACAGCTTACAGTCCTCCCCTGCCTCCTCTTAGGCAATTCCTCCAGAGCAGAGACTGTGCATCCTTTTCCACTCAGTGAGGAAAATCTTTCCCTCTCATGCACCTTTGAACAATCCCCAGGCCCTATTGTGCTTACACTAGGTGGTTCAAATTTAGATTTTCTCCAGTCCTTTTCTGAAGGACAGTCCCTCCACCAGTTCTCGCTCACAGATGTCTTAGCCTCTTCTAATCCTTGCAACTGGGAGATTCCAGGCTGAGCTTCCTACCCTTCCAGAGCAAGGACAGGCCTTTCTTGCACCAGGACATTGAACTAGAGCTGGTTGAAAAACAACAAATGTCATAAAAATGTCCAAATTGTTTCTATTTTGCAGTGTTTAAAATGAACCCGTACCCATTTTTCACCACTTTTCTAATTGAAATTTGCATTGATAGTGTTACTGAAAATTGCCATTTACCAGTTTTCAGTAAATGAAAAAAAAATTGATATGTTTGATAGAAAATGTGGTGAAAAGCTTCACACACAAAAATAAATGTAGAAAACCAAAGTAATTTGCACTATTTGTCATTGTTTGTGAAAAGACCATTTTTTCAAGAAAATAATTGAAAAATTTCAACCAACTTTATTATTAACACTGTTCAGAAGGGAAGGACACCACCCCACCCCCAGACACACACAGTTTGGTATGACTAATACGAAGTCCTGTGTTCTATTTTCCCATTCCCAGTGTTCAGGCTTCAGATGAGAAGGTGATGCTAGTGTTTCATTTTACTTATTTTAGACAAACTACTCTTTGAAAGAGAATGACTACGGACAGCAGTCCTTAGGCCAGTCACAATGTCTGAACAGCTCTACTGAGCACATAACATAGTGTAGCGCATTGGCTTTGGGTGCATGAATGAGGAAAGGAGGCTGCTTGCTAGTGCATGGTTTACTGAAAGGATAAGGGACCTACCACTAACACCAGCTAGAAGAGTTCTGCTTTGGGGAGGGATAGCTCAGTGGTTTGAGCATTGGCCTGCTAAACCCAGGGTTGTGAGTTCAATCCTTGAGGGGGCCATTTAGGGATCTGGGGCAAAAATTGGGAATTGGTCCTGCTTTGAGCAGGGGGTTGGACTAGATGACCTCCTGAGGTCCTGTACAACCCTGATATTCTATGATTTGGCACTAGAGGGAAAGGTTTCTGCGGCGGAAAATGAAGGAGCAGCTTTCTGGCTCTTCAGAGATGTTCTTTAATAACTGTCTCAGTTGATGCAGAACATAGATCCTTTATATCTATCTAGATCAGGGGTGGGCACACTTTGTGGCTCAAGGGCCACATTGGGGTGCAAAACTGTATGGAGGGCCGGGTAGGGAAGGCTGTGCCTCCCCAAACAGCCTGGCCCCCCTCCCACTATCTGACACCTCCCACTTCCCGCCCCCTGACTGCCCCCCTCAGAACCACTGATCCATCCAACCCCCCCTGCTCCTTGTCCCCTGACTGCCCCCTCCTGGGATCCCCGCTCCTAACTGCCCCCCCAGGACCCCACCCCCTATCCAACCCCCCTGCTCCTTGTCCCCTGACTGCCCCCCAGAACCCTTTGCCCCTTATCCAACCCCCTGGCCCCGGCCCCGGCCCAGCCCCCTTACCATACCGCTCAGAACAGCATGTCTGGCAGCCACACCACACGGTTGGAGCCAGACACGCTGCTGCACTGCCCTGCATGAGTGCGCAGCCCCACTGCCCAGAATGCTGCCTGCACGGCTGTGGGGGAGGGAGGACAGCAGGGGAGGGGCCCGGGGCTAGCCTTCCGGGCCAGGAGCTCAGGGGCCGGGCAGGTCAGTCCCACGGGCCAGAGTTTGCCCACCTCTGATCTAGATGTTTACAGAATACTCATCACTATGGTATATGAGTGCAACAGGGACTTCATGCTATTGCAGAGCCAAAGGTCACAGTAGAGCTAAGTAGAACCAGCCAGTCGGTGAGGGTAATGCTGCAGCAATAAGAAAAGGAGTACTTGTGGCACCTTAGAGACTAACAAATTTATTTGAGCATAAGCTTTCGTGAGCTACAGTACTCCTTTTCTTTTGGTGAATACAGACTAATATGGCTGCTACTCTGAAAGCTGCAGCAATAGATGTTTTGGGTTAATTTACATTGAAATAATGATGCTCTGGTCAGCTCTCAGCTGTCACTGGGTTATGCTGGGAATGTTTTGGCTGTAGAGATACAGTAGAGGCATCTATTCCTGGACCCAGTTGCAAATGACTAGTACAAAAGAGGAGCTACTGAGAATCCTGCCTTTCTGTTTCAGGTGGTGAGCCAGCTGAACGGTAGGGAGGAGCTAATCCAGGAGCAGAGCACAATCTTGGATAGACCAATGTCCAACCTTGAAAAAGTGCACTTCATTATCGGCAATGCAATCCTGCGCCCTGCCATCAGGTATGGAACTTGCACCTGTCATCAAAGGCCAGCCACCCACAGCTACAAAACCATCCAGAGCTCTGTTTCCAAATCCTGCTATCAACTCCCATTAACTGAGGAGTTAGGGCTCAATTCATCTCTGAGGAAGTCTGTCTAAATTCCAGAGTAACCAGCTACTCCCAAGAGGTTCTCTCACCACTGTCTGCTGGAACCGCCTTCCTCCCTGCCTGCCTGTCCTGCCATTTTTGATGGGATCAATGTCCGTCTTACTGGTTCTCTCACCTATATCAACCTCTGTCGCTGAATATCTCAGGGGTATGCAGTAGGGCCTGCTTTTGTGCTGTAGCCTGCCAAAAGCTCAAATGTCTGATGCAACACCAGGTTTAGAAAATCTGACCTAAGAGGAAAGGTTGAAAGAATTGGGCATGTTTAGTCTAGCGAAGGGGGGGACATGCCAAGAGTTTCAAATATGTAAATGGCTGTTATAAAGAGGACTCCGATTAATTGTTCTCCATGTCCACCAAAAGCAGGCCAAGTAGTAATTGGCTTAATTAGCATCAAGGGGGATTTAAATTAGATGTCAGGAAAAACATTCTGACTCTAAATGGCGGTTAAGTACTGAATAGGCTTCCAAGGTACATTGTGGAATCTGCATCACCGGAGATATAAGAACACATTAGACAAACAGCTGCCAGGGATGGCCTAGGTTTACTTGGTCCTGCCTCAGCGCAGGAGGCTGGACTAGATGACCACACGAGGTCCTTTCCACTCCTACATTTCTATGTTTTTTATTATTCTTCTTCACCCTAACTTGGGCTGGGCTGTCTACCTGATCCTTTGACTTCAGTCGACATACTCCTGGGACAGATCCTCAGCTGGTATAAATTATCTTCAATGGAGCTATTATAGTTTATGCTAGCTGAAAATTGGCCCCCAATGTCCTTGTTTCATACGCTTCCTGCCTATGCTCCCAGTGGTTGGGCAGAGCTCCTCTGCCCTGTGTTCTGTGTCCGTGTTTCTATCCAGGGAACTAAGTTATTTTAAGAGAGATTTTTAATGTTGCTTCTCTTTTCCCCACTGGAATGTTCTTTAGTGCTTTTTGCCCATGCTTCCACGATGCTCTTGCTAGCTTGCATTTTCACAGGTTGCACACTGCCACACTAGTTAACTCCAACATTAACCGTGATTTCTCTGAAAGCTTCTTATTTAAAATCCCAACTACTAGACTCTCTCCCTTGTGTTCTTTCATGATGCCAAGGTGACAACTATCCTGCTTGTTTATATAGAGCCATTCTAAAATCATCTACGCTTTCCCTGGGTCTCTGTCCATGGTGGTCAAAGCCTGCACATTCATGCCTGGCGTTTCTGTAGACAATGAAGTGCTTGCCCCCTGGGAGCTGGACTGAAACTCCCAAACTTATTTCATATAAGCCACCAAAAGCTGTCCAATGGTAACAGCCTTTGGTCACAGTCAGACTGGACTGGACATAGAATATCAGGGTTGGAAGGGACCTCAGGAGGTCATCTAGTCCAACGTCCTGCTCAAAGCAGGACCAATCTCCAGTTTTTACCCCAGATCCCTAAATGGCCCCCTCAAGGATTGAACTCACAACCCTGGGTTTAACAGGGCAATGCTCAAACCACTGAGCTATCCCTCTCCCTCCTGGACATACAACATCCATGGGGACAAGGCACTGTAGGATTAACTTCCTTGTGCAAGAGGCACTGCACTGAGATTCAGAACATCCTGGCTTCCTGTGTGACTTGGGCAAGTCAATCACTCTCTGTGCCTCAGATCCCCACCTGTGAGATTGGATGATGATACAGTAATAGTTCCTACCTCCGAGCTATTGGGAGGCTGGATTTCTGAATGAGGGGGAGGTGCCTTGAGCACCATGGAAAAGGAACTAAATAAAATATACTGAGCTGACACAGAGGTAATTTTAAAGGGCTGAAATGGTCAGTCTGAATGCTGCAGGGATCCATCAAGCCACAGTTTGACAGCATAATGTCCATCATTCTCTTTGACAGTGTGATCAGCATGTGTCTTGTTACAGAGATGAGATTTACTGCCAGATCTGCAAGCAGCTCTCTGGAAACAACAACAAGAGCAGTCGAGCTCGAGGCTGGATCCTCCTCTCGCTTTGCCTGGGCTGTTTCCCTCCCTCAGACAAGTTTGTGAAGGTATCGTGCCCTCATTTCCTGGACCAGGTCTGGGGGCTTGTTTGTTGTTGTATTTGGCTACAATATGTAGAATTAACTGGTTGCTATAGCGACTGGTGATAGGATGGAGGCAGAAACTCCCCCACATCGTTACTCCCCCACATCAATACATAAATCTCCAGTATTGTACCCTTCACCCTCCCTCAGACGTAAATACATGAGCCAGAGACTCAGCTGCTGCATAGACTTCAGTGCTCTGACTTCATTTGAGTTACTCCAGGTTGCTTCAGAAGCACTATACCAATTTACACCTGCTGAGGATCTGACCCATACTGTACATGTTACTGGCATTTGTAATGCGACAGGAGAGGAATAGTTAAAAGTAAAGATCAGTAGCAACTCCCTCACCACAGATTACTCTGCAAGTGTTCCTCCCCTCTCTCTCTGCAAAGCCAAAGACCCAGCCCAAACGGAATGTATGGGGCATGGCCAAGACGCGTACATCCCTGCTGTCATTCCATTGATGGCAGGGGGGCCTGATTCTGATCTCATCCACTTGCACAGTGGTGTAATTCCACTGCCTACTTCAATGGTGTTATTAGTGATTTAGGGGAGAGATCCAAATCAGGCCCAGTTACCGCAGGGATGAATTCAACACAACAGGCCTGATTCTGATCTCTTGCTGGTGCAACATAGGAGTAGCTCATTTGAAGTTAAATAAGTAAGTGAGATTGAGTCAGGCCTACTGTCTCCAAAAGTTTCTTTACAGCCCACAGTTGATTACAGTGGAGCCTATTTTAGCATCCTGCTCTTCCAATGATTGGTCCCTGATCCTTCAGAGGAAGGTAAAACACCGTAATACCCCTGGCCAGTTGTTCCAGGCTGCATGTTGGAACGGAAATAGTGCCTTTCCTGATTTACAGGGATATGAGCACTCTGCCCCCTGAAGCATGAGGTTTGCAGGAGGCTTCTAGACTGACCTGTGGATTCAGATAACAGGCCAAATTTCCAGAGAGAGTCCTGAGGTCCATGTGCAATTAAGCACTCATGTTTGCATGTGTAGTTACTGCAATTCTGTGCAAACAGTAGGACTGCATGGACAAAGGATGCCCTTGGTATCATGCAGTCGGCAGGCAGGCGCCTGCATTTGCAATAATAATTCCATATCATAGTGAGCAATTGGCACAGATCTTACTCCCTGTTGAGGGTTTAGCTCTGCATATCACTACAGATCCTTCTAGTGCAAAATTCCTTGAACTTCACTGAATTGACAGGCTAGTGTAAGCTCTGCAGGAGTTGAAGATTGATTTCTCCATAGAAATCTTAATGGATGACTAAGTAGTATGATTAGAAAATGCCAAGAAACCCAGTGCAATGCATTGGCAAGTTGGTTTGGGAAGAGCTATTATAGGATCAGGCTGATCTGATCTACTGGCCCTTGTGAGACACCAGTTCTTTAGCAACATCTGCATTTCCTAACTGTCTCTTATGTTTTGTACATCCAGTACCTGCTGAATTTCATCCGCAGTGGGCCCACAGGCTACGCACCGTATTGTGCTGAACGGCTGAAGCGCACCTATACCAATGGAGCGCGGACTGAACCTCCCAGCTGGCTGGAGCTACAGGTAGTTTCTCCCTCATCAACGGGTTCTCAGTTACATATCTGTGTGTTCATGTTGAATGGTATTTACTTGTCTTCACTGGCTGATCTTTTCAAGTCCAGGAACTGAAAGACAGTAAACCTGCTCTGGCTATGCTGTTAGACATGCCCAGTTGTAGTCACTCCTTGCCAGGTGGACTAGCAAAATCAGGACTTTGTCATAATGCATCCGATCCATAAGATGGGTGACCAGTTGTGTGCTGCTGCATTTGCTGTCCTTTTGATGAAGCTGCAAGATGGGTGTGGAGCTGGTTTTTATTCTCTTTTCCTTTGTATGGGCCCTGCAGACTGAGGCCAGGCCTACACTAAAAAGTTAGGTCGACCCAGCTACATTGCTCAGGGGTGTGAAAAGTCCTCAAATGCAAGAATTCTTCTGTCAAACTAGATACTGCCTCTGGGGGAGATGGATTAACTACAGCAAGAGGAGAGCCTCTCCCATCACTGTAGTGAGTGTCTACACTGATGCACTACCGCAGCATTTCTAGTGAAGATGTAACCTCACTTAATGAGCTGAGATCTCGAACGTGATTGTGATCATGGTGTAAAGTTGGTGCAGAGAGAGCTCTTAAATCTAAATGACTCCTCCATTCTCCTTGGGAAAGTGGGGTCTGCCTCTGATTCTTCTCATTCACTTAATTCTGGCTAACAGGCAACAAAGCAGAAGAAACCCATTGTATTTAATGTCACCTTGATGAATGGCCAAAGCATCACGGTTCCTGCAGATTCAGCCTCCATTGCCAAAGAGATCTGCCAGTTGGTAGCTGATAAAATGATGCAGAAGGACACGTTTGGTTTTTCACTCTACATTGCTGTGTATGACAAGGTAAAGTATTGAAATCCATCCTGAAATCCTCAAACTCCTCCCCAGGAATGGCCTCTAATAACCCTCCAGAAGCTCCTCCCAAGGGAATGACCTCGAATAGTCCTCCACAAGCTCCACACTGGGAATCTCCTCTAATATCTGTCCCACCTGGCTGAGGACTCCCTTACAGCACTGGTTCTACTCTCTTGCTTTTTGTCCCTTCCAGCGGCTGACAGTTCCCCTCCGTCTGCCCTGCTCGGGCATTCTTGTTTTCCATCATAGATATTCCCCTCTCACTGCTGTCAGTACTTCTCAGCCCTACACAGGGGAGAGTTCCATTTTCCACGCTCCAAGTCCTAGGAGCTGCTGATGCATTTTGCCATCAGTGGCGCTTAACCCAAACTTTGGAACAGTTGCCTGCAGTCCCCATGAGGCACAGCCCTGTAATTCACATGCTATCACTCTGCACATCCTTTCCCACTATATTGTTATGCTAATGAAGTACTAGTTTAGAGAAGCATATGGTCTGGGTGCTCAGAATTGGGCTGTAAACTCAATGGGCTGAACTCAGAAGTGACACCATTGTGTAAAATAAACCACCAATGCAAGTGCAGGAAAGTGGGTGTATGTTAAACCCTGAGGGGGCAGAGGTGCATGGCTGTAGCAGGAAAAGCAAAAAGATGGGTGTATGATAAAGCAGTCCTACTCCTGGACCCCCATACCTTTACCTTCCTGGTTGTTTTTCCAGACACCACCCTGCCCTTCCATGCCCTGGTGTGTAAGTTACACCCACTTACTAGTGTGTAACTTGCCCAGTCCCATCCAGGACCCCTCTGAACTAGCCCACCATATGAACTGATGTGTCTGGGATATCTTCGTTGTTAGCAGACAGGGGCATGCTAGTCTGTTGTCACTCACTAAATTACAAATCAGGCCTTTCCCTGAAACGGATTATCCCTCTGCTCTTAGGTCTGGTCACTGGGTAGCGGCCGGGATCATGTCATGGATGCCATCTCCCAGTGCGAGCAGCTGGTGAAGGAGCAGGGTGCCCATGAACGCAACACCCCATGGCGCCTCTACTTTCGGAAAGAGATCTTCACTCCCTGGCACAACTCGAAGGAAGATCCAGTCAGCACGGAGCTCATTTACCACCAGATCATTCGCGGGATCCGGTTTGGAGAATACCGCTGTGAGAAGGTGGGGTTCCTGACTGCCCTTTGCATGGGGGCAGTAGGACATAGGGGCTTCCAAAGGGGATAAGCAGAGGAGGGCAGGCTGATGGAGTTGTGTCCAACACCCTCTCAATGGGCACTTTTCCAAATGACGGTGCCAGCAGCCCGGCCAGAGTATGACGTAAGGTAAGCTGCATCTGCCAGCTGCCGTTGGATGCTACACACACGCCCTGAGGAGTTGCTTGGGTTCTATTTTAATATGGACTCGATTGTCCTGCTTGGCACTGTGACCGCAGCCTAGGTCACTCTCTTCCTACTGTATTGCTGCCTACGGCAGCCATGCTGAGAGCAGAAAAATGACTGTTGCTATACTGACTCCAGACCGTGTAGTGTTGGATCAGAAGAATACCCAGCTCTTGTATAGCATGTCTCGTCAGTGGATCTCAAAGGGTGGTAGGACTCAGCTATGACTTTCCAGGCTTCATTTAACCAGCTGAATTGTTGCAGGAGGAGGATTTGGTGGAAGTAGGAGCAAAATATTGCTACATTCAGTCTGGGGACTCCATCCACAATGAGCTTGTCCAGAAGCTACTCCAGGACTTCATCCCAGCCAAGCTGCTGAAGTCAAAGCCCCAGGAGAAGTGGGTGAGCCTCATAACGTATGCACATGCCAAGGTACGGATCTCGCATAACACTGTGAATTGATCTTGAGCCTCCAAGACCCTGTGTTAAGCTCCAGCTTCTACTTCTTTAATTAATGAATTCCATTTATAACATGGTGTGAGGTGTCCCAAGGGGCAGTAGTGAGAGGAGCGCTGGCTGGTGCCTAGAGATTTGTCAGAGAGCAGTAAGAAGCATCTCCATGCATATGCCCTGCATGGTTCATTAGGGAGGAGCAGGAAGAGGGGCTATGCTGTCTCCTCTGGGAGCAGAAAGAGGCAGTACAGTTTATTTCTGCAGCCACTCAGGGGGTTTCTTAAAGAGTCACCACTGGTGGCTGCTATGGTGATTGATTCAGAGTAGACGCAACATGGGATGGTTGGCGTTCATGCATATTACGCTCCCTGTTCTATTGGCAAGATGGATTATACTGATTAATTGTATTAGTATTTCTATGACACCCACTGTGTGTTAAACCCTTGACAGACAACCAAGGAGATGAGATCCCAGCCCAGGGGAGCTTAGAATCCAAACAGCTGCCTGTGCCATTAGCCATGTCTGAATGGGACAGCTCGGGTCCATGGAGACTGCCTGGGGTTTGATTTTTTGCAGATGAAATTGGGCCCAATCCTGCAAATTGCTGAACTCCCTAAGAAGTCCAGGGAGTTGAGGGCTCTCTGCACCTTGCAGGGTTGGTCCTGCTCCTTGTGAGTCTTTGGATGTTGCACTTCAGTATGTGTACCCTGGATCTGCATAAAAGAAGCCATGGCCTTGTTTTTGTGTTGTAGGCCCCATACACACAGGACCGGCTTTCCCCTCAGAGCGTGAAGGAGCAGCTAGTGGATTTTGCCCGTTTTCAGTGGCCTTTGCTCTTTTCTAGGTTCTTTGAAGTCACCAGATTTTCAGGTAACATCAGCAGTGAGTGGGTAAGGGGATAGGAACAGGATAAAGAGAGAAGGGCTGAACAATATCTATAAATGGGCTATTTCTGCCTTTCCAGGGCCCAGTCTGCCCAAGAACCACTTCATAGTAGCCATTAACTGGAAAGGGATCTGCTTCATAGATGAGTCAGAAAAGCGGCTCCTCGATCTGTCCTTCCCAGAAATCACTGGAATACACACCAACAGGTTAGTCCCCTGGATTGGCACGATCCAGAGAAAACAGCTGCCTCTCAGCCTAGACTCAGCCAACGGCTCTCCATGGAGGATGGAGATTCTCTTCCCCTCACTCCCCAAGAAAGGCGGTTGTTCTGGGTCTGGGTCAGCATCCATCCTTGGGACACGTCCAGAGAGTTTCTGAATGAATGAACTTCCCCAGTAAGTCCAGGGAAAGATCATCCTTCCAGGTCAGGACTGAGGTGCATTAGTGTGAGGGAAGCCTTACATTGAATTAATTCACTGCTCACTCCAGGAGACGGATGCTCCTCAGTGCCTAGAATGAGGTAACTTTGCAGAGACACATGGGGCAGCTGAACCAACATGTGATGCTCTCAAGAGAGAGTGAGCCAGAGTTTCACTCACCTACTTTCGAGAAGTTGAGTCAGGAGCTCCTAACTCCTGTTAGTGCTAATGCATGCCCAGGAAGTTCCTGCCCCTGTGGGGAGGCTTTGCATGCCTTGAGCTGCAGATAGAGGGCTGTGTATGGATGTAGCAAAAAGGTGATACAAGCTTTGCAGATGTTCCAGTAACAAACCACTCTGGATCCACAGGGCAGTGAAGTCTTTTGGGCAGAGCTGCACTCTCATCACGCTGCGGGCAGAGGAGTTTGTCCTGACGTCTGTCCACAGCATTGTCATCGCGGAGCTAGTGGTCCTGTTTCTGGAAGGACTGAAGAAGAGGTCCCAGTATGCTGTGGCCATGCAGGAGAGCAAGCAGCAAGGTTAGTCTGACAAGCCTTCTCTTGGGCAGGGAGAAGTCTTGTGAGAACCCCCAGTAAGCACTCAAAAGAGCTAAAAGAGAAGCAGGAAAGCTCAAGGAGACAGAAACTTTACTCCAGGAAGAGTCAGTAATAATCACCACAATGAGCCAGCATGTCAGGCACCATGGTTCAGGCCTCCCTGAAATCAACAAATCGACCTTCCTTCCCCCTTCGCTGCTGTTTGCTTCCTCTTGGACACTGCATAGTCCAGGAACTCCACCTGCCACATTCACTTAATTCTCATTCGTGAGCTCTTTTCCCTGCATCATTGCCAGTCCCAGGGACCCATTCTGCTCCCATCACAATCAATGTAAGTTTTGCTATTGACCTCAGTGGGAGCAGGCGCAGGCTGCCAGAGGACATGTCAGTGTCTGCTCTAAAAAGTGCTATTGTATGATCAGCCATTATTACACAAATCGCTTTCTACTGGTAACTGAGCCCAGGCCTTGCAAACTCATTTTACTTGTCTTTATGATTGAAATCCCCTGTATTTTCTTCTGACATTATAAAGCCTGAATAGGATACTATAGCTCTCTTTGTTTCCAGGGGACCCTGCCATTCTGCCCTTCAAGAAGGGGGACTTGCTGATTCTGACCCAGGACAAAGGGCTGGAAGGAAATCGTGGTGACTGGGCCTATGCTCAAAATGAAAGGACTGCCAAGATGGGGATTGTGTCTTTAGAAGCAATCTATATCATCCCTTCCATTGCAAAACCATCTAGCCAAGTGCTGGTAAGGAGCATGTGCTGGGGACATAGACAATAATAGAATGGTCTCCAGGCCTTGCAGACCCAGGGGTGAATGGCATGACAGTACTGAATGCAATTGTTCATTGGAATATGAGTGGTCCTCCCAACTTAGACCAGGTTGATGCCTTTCATAGGAGCAACAAATGAGTCAGAATTAAATGCAAAAACAAAGACAAAACAAACAAAACCCTTAGTCCAACACTGAGGATGAGATTTCAGTTGCACAAAAGGCATAAGTTTCCAGATGATGGCACATATAGCAGCCATAACTCCATGCCCTCTGTCTTTGTATGACTTTATACAGTTAATGGTAACATAGGCGCTGACTTCCACTGTTCCCTGTGGGTGCTCGACCCCACCCCTGGCTCCCCTTGCCCCACCCCCATTCCACCCCCTTCTCCCAAGTCCCTGCCCCTGCCCGCCTCTTCTCCGCCTCCTCCCCTGAGCGTGCCACGTCCCCGCTCCTCCCCCCTGGAAAGTCCGAAGCGCCGCCAAACAGCTGTTTGGCAGCGGAAAGTGCTGGGAGGTAGGCAGAGGAGCAGGGACATGGAGAAGAGGCGGGGCAGGGGCGGGGACTTATGCGTGCAGTTGAATTCCCAGACTTTTGTGCTGAATGTTGGATTAATGCCATGATTTGGGCTATTTCTGCCTCTTATAAAAAACCAAAACAAACCCCAAAGCCCCAGCGCATTTTTCGGAACTATTTGTTGCAAATACAGTCATTGGATTTACTTAGCTGACGGGTCCCATCTTGCTGCAGGTTGTCTGATTGGAAATACAGGCCTACAAACAGATGGGAGCCACTCCCATCTCAGAACGTTGTGTTAAAGGAACACACCTAACAGGCACCCAGCACAAGTTTCACCCTAATCACCATCTTCCCACTGATGAATTGGCTATCCCAGTTTTAGAGAGTTGCTATATTTTGTACTATACAAGAGGATTAAAGGGGACTGTTATGGGGCACGCTTAACGCTGGGGCACCCGCTCCTGGCTGCTCTGGGGATTAGCTCCTTCCAGCACCCCCTTCTGCTGCTCATTCACGTGCCCTGCCATCTTTGTCTGCAACTCAGGATGCTCTCTTCATGGCTTGCTCTTTGTGGCTTGGCCCTCCAGCTAGGTTAATATGGGCCTCCCCTTCCAGGATAGCAGACTCCTATTGGACAACTGTCCCAGGCAGGCTTTGTTCCACTGCCCAGCCTGTGCCACTTCCCCAGTGGCTGGTAGGGGAGCCCAGGGAACCTATGTCTAGCAACTGTGGACTGCTTTTTCCAAGATCCTGTTGCTATGTTCCTGGACTCCTGCCTACATCTTCTGGCTTCCCCCTCTCTGGATTTACCAACCCAAACTCCCTCCTCCCAGGAAGTAACTACAGACTACTTAATTCCATAGCCCCAAACACACCTCCCTTCTCCGAGGCAGGGAGGAAGTAAGCACAGACTACTTCCCCTGAAGCCCCTTTCTGCTCCCCATTTCCTGGCTTTATACCAATCCCATCTGTTCCTTCTCAGCTGGGCTCCATTATCAACCAACCTTTCAATCCCTGGTTCCTCACCAGATGCAGTCTATCAGGTTAATTAACCTAATTTAACCTGCTCTGACTTGTGCACAGGAGGACTCCCCATCCCAGGGACCTACTGAAAGATGAATCAGACAAAAAGGAGGTGGATTTCTAATGAGTGCTGTGCTGGCATTAATCAAGACTGACTCCAGCACTCGCTGTCTGTGTTTGTGTCTACCTAAGAATGTAAATCGGCTGCTTTCTTGAGCCTCTGCAGATTCCCAACGCTATTGCAGCAGAGAATAATTGAGCGTGGTGTACAATGCCATTTGTGTGTATCCAGTGATAATAACGTCAAACCGTTTGCACAGAGCCCTGTAATAGTGTGAAGTCTCTGTGTATTTCCAGAGCTTGCTGATGATGTCACCCGATCAGAGGAGGTTGGCATCACTGAATTCCCGCACGGAGGAGGCGGAGGAAGAGGAAGTGAAAGTGAAGCCCTACACGCTTGAGGAGTTTTCCTATGAGTACTTCAGGTAAAGCTCCCTGTACCTGGAGAGACTGCTCAGAGCAGCACTCTGGAAAAAGGGTTCATGTCTGGCTGATTGAAACAAACCCTTTAACCTTATCATGGAGGTAGCAATGATTCCATGGCGGAACACACGTCTGAGCTACTTTTCCTCTTACTTGTAATGAAGCTGACAGTGGAGTGACTCCCACTAGGTGGAGATTCTGACACAGGAACTTCTAGTGTCGCCTATCTGCAGGGTTGCAATGGCCAGACTAGGATGGTCTGAACTGTAATTCTCTTCCTTCCACATAGCACTATTTCTAGCTCCAGGATTTGCCATGTAACTAACACAGAACTGGGACATGCAGTGTCCTCTCGGGTCCCAGCAGAAGGAGGAAAAATAGTTTTTCAAACCTCTGATGTCTTCTGTGCTTTCCTTCTGCTGATATCTACAAGGATGTGCGGTCACAGTGCATTCCCAGGCCCTGGCAGCCCCATCTACAGTACTAGCTCATCACTCTGGCATAGAACATGGTCACAGATCAGTCTTCACAGTGCTGGCTTCCTGTTTAATGTTACTACTGATCTAACAGGTCAGAATGAACTATTTCTGTTTCCATTCAGGGTTCCTGAAAAGGAGTCCATCAGCAAGGCTGTCCTCCACAAATCTCGCGGGCGCAGCCAGCTGTGGGCACTCTCCAAGGAACCCCTGAAGCAGCCCTTACTGAGGAAGGTGTGTGCAGATCCAGAACTTCGGAAACTTGCTTGCCAGGCTTTCATTGATATCCTTTCATCTCCCCCTCAGCTGGGTGGAGCTGTGTTACTGGCAAGGCAATGGAAAAGCTGCCGGCAGTGATCCATGTCTGTTTCACTTCCTTTTAGTGTCATATCCCAGCCATTGTAAATGTGGGGGAGGTAGCTATATAGAGCACATGGGGTTAAGAGAGTGCCATCTTTCCTGCAAAGGGAAAAACTGCTCTGCTCTACGGCTCAACAGCCCCACCATGGCCCACCATGTAGGGTACATCCCGAGGGTCCATCCACCTAAGAGGATCTTGAGGGAGCTGCTGCTAGAATGCACATATAATTTGCCATTAAGTAATACACTTAAGCAATTAAGTAATTCTGGTTAGAAAGCATGTGGCTTCCTGCATGATTCCAGAGCTTCTGAACTGTTGTGTGTCCTCCTGCAAGGGTCAGGCAGCTAAAGCCACAGGAGTCATGCAACTGAAAGGACGGTGCTTGTGGAAAAGGTACAAGGAACAGAACAGGGTTCCTCTCACCAATACACACCAGGAGTCTCCCAAGAACCCCTGTGGAATAATCCCAGGAGAGGCATTCTGGTAGAGAGGGTGACAAATCCCTGCAGTTAATAGTGACTGTAAAAGCAAGCACAGGTCCTAGCTTGGTGGTGGCTATGCTGGGATGAGAAGGGGTAGGTTCCAGTGGGCAGCACAGCCAGGGGATATGACTGGGCCTCATGTATCTATTGCTTGACTGGCAATGAAGTGACACCCAGCACCATGGCCAGGATTTGCCCCAAGTCTCTGATGATTATGTGTCCTTCCCATGCGGACAGTCCTTAACTGTGCCTTCACCCATCATGAAGTTCATGGGGGACTACCCCTCAAAACAGGCACGATCCTCCGTGGAGCTCACTGACCAGATATTTGTGGCAGCCATCCAGGAGGAGGTGCTGCGGGATGAGATCTATTGTCAGATCATGAAACAGCTGACCGAGAACAGCAACAGGTACCAGGCCTGTGTGCGTCTGGCCCCATCCTCCAGTACATGACGGGTGATTCCAATCCAAGATCTGGGGAGCTGCAGCGAGCTGGAATTCCTGCAGCAGCTGTAGTGGGAGGGAATGTCTGCAGGAGCGGCAGGTGCAGCACCCTATAAGAAGGGTGCGATGGGCACCCTCCCCTCTCAGCACTATTGGCTGGTGCTTGTGGGGAGCAGATGTGACTGTGGCCCCATCCCTTCTCGAGATGCTAGCACTGTCTGCAGGTTTACTCCCTCGGAGACTGTGGCTGTCTGTGCAGGGGAGTGAGAGGGGAGCCTTTTCCCCTCAGTGCTGGCTATGTAGCTGTGAATGGAGATACGGTCCTATAAGTGGGTCTTGTGTGCCTTTATAACCATTATATTAGAGGATAGGTTGTCCCCCTCCGCCTTCCCATCCAGCCCCCCTCCAAGTTTAGCTTCCCTGCTGTAAGGGTTATGTTAGCACATGGTTGTCACTGGATCTTCTGTTGGCTTCCCCTCATTCTGATTGTTATGTATTACTTTACAGCGCCTTGCAGAATAGATGGATGGCATAGGGTCCCTGCCCAAAGAGCTTGCAATGGAGTCTCAGACAGGACTCAGGGCAACAAGATAGCAGAGTGGGGCAAGGTGGGAAGGATGGGTCACGGCAGTAAGGTTTTGTCATGCTGACTCACTTTGCGGAGTCAGGACAGAAACGGGTCCTAAAGGAGTGAGGGGATTTGAATGAGGAGAGGTCTCCCGGTCCAGGGAGGACATTTCACATGCAGGGAGCTGCAGGAAACAAGGTATGGAGAAATCTGTGCAACAAAGCAGCAAGAGATTCACTGAGTCTGGCATCGTTAGCAGAGCAGGGTGGGCAGAGGCAATACACCTGGGGCCAGACTGTCAAGAGAGCTCAGCTCCCATTTAGACATCAGAGTTAGTGGCTAGGTTTTCCAAAGAGATCTACATGGTGAGCTGCTGGGGGCGGAGCAGGTTTGAGAACAAGGCCCCATGAGATGTGAAAGCAGCCCCCAAGCATAAGACCCAGCAGCTTCCTGTCCCAGAGAGAGTGGCTCAGGAGGCTGTTGTATAAAACAAATCAACAAGATTAATACATGTGAGAGCAACACATTCTGTTACATTCCTTGTCTGGCAGGGAGAGACTCTTACTGCGACTGTTTCCTCTAGTAGCAATCATCAATGATGGGTCAGAATCACGTTCCAGTGTGATAAGTGGAATGTACAAACATAGGCAAGAATAACCATTTCAGAACAAACAAATACACAGCATGCACTAGAGATGGTTTGCTATCTTGGGGCAGGGATTTGCCTACACCTCATTGTCATGTAAATAGCTTGTAAGTCTAAACTGTTTCTAGGGGTATGTCTACACTACGGAATAAGGTCGAATTTATAGAAGTCGGTTTTTTAGAAATCGGTTTTATATATTCGAGTGTGTGTGTCCCCACAGAAGTGCATTAAGTGCATTAACTCGGCGGAGTGCTTCCACAGTACCGAGGCTAGAGTCGACTTCCAGAGCGTTGCACTGTGGGTAGCTATCCCACAGTTCCCGCAGTCTCCACTGCCCATTGGAATTCTGGGTTGAGATCCCAATGCCTGATGGGGCTGAAACATTGTCGCGGGTGGTTCTGGGTACATATTGTCAGTCCCCCCTTCCCTCCCTCCCTCCCTCCGTGAAAGCAAGGGCAGACAATCGTTTCGCGCCTTTTTTCCTGAGTTACCTGTGCGGACGCCATACCACCGCAAGCATGGAGCCCGCTCAGGTAACCGTCACCGTATGTCTCCTGGGTGCTGGCAGACGCGGTACGGCATTGCTACACAGTAGCAGCAACCCATTGCCTTGTGGCAGCAGACGGTACAATACGACTGGTAGCCGTCCTCGTCATGTCCGAGGTACTCCTGGTCGCCTGTGTGAGGTCGATCAGGAGCGCCTGGGCAGACATGGGCGCAGGGACTAAATTTTTAGTGACTTGACCAGGTCATTCTCTTAAGTCCGGCAGTCAGTCCTATTGAACCGTCTTATGGTGAGCAGGCAGGCAATATGTCCTTCTGCACCGTCTGCTGCCAGCCAAAGATGTAAAAGATAGATGGAGTGGATCAAAACAAGAAATAGACCAGATTTGTTTTGTACTCATTTGCCTCCTCCCCTGTCTAGGGGACTCATTCCTCTAGGTCACACTGCAGTCACTCACAGAGAAGGTGCAGCGAGGTAAATCTAGCCATGTATCAATCAGAGGCCAGGCTAACCTCCTTGTTCCAATAAGAACAATAACTTAGGTGCACCATTTCTTATTGGAACCCTCCGTGAAGTCCTGCCTGAACTACTCCTTGATGTAAAGCCACCCCCTTTGTGGATTTTAGCCCCCTGAAGCCAACCCTGTAAGCCGTGTCATCAGTCGCCCCTCCCTCCGTCAGAGCAACGGCAGACAATCATTCCGCGCCTTTTTTCTGTGCGGACGCCATACCAAGGCAAGCATGGAGTCCGCTCAGCTCACTTTGGCAATTAGGAGCACATTAAACACCACACGCATTATCCAGCAGTATATACAGCACCAGAACCTGGCAAAGCGCTACCAGGCGAGGAGGCGACGTCAGCGCGGTCACGTGAGTGATCAGGACATGGACACAGATTTCTCTGAAAGCATGGGCCCTGCCAATGCATGCATCATGGTGCTAATGGGGCAGGTTCATGCTGTGGAACGCCGATTCTGGGCTCGGGAAACAAGCACAGACTGGTGGGACCGCATAGTGTTGCAGGTCTGGGACGATTCCTAGTGGCTGCGAAACTTTCGCATGCATAAGGGCACTTTCATGGAACTTTGTGACTTGCTTTCCCCTGCCCTGAAGCGCATGAATACCAAGATGAGAGCAGCCCTCACAGTTGAGAAGCGAGTGGCGATAGCCCTGTGGAAGCTTGCAACGCCAGACAGCTACCGGTCAGTTGGGAATCAATTTGGAGTGGGCAAATCTACTGTGGGGGCTGCTGTGATGCAAGTAGCCCACGCAATCAAAGATCTGCTGATATCAAGGGTAGTGACCCTGGGAAATGTGCAGGTCATAGTGGATGGCTTTGCTGCAATGGGATTCCCTAACTGTGGTGGGGCCATAGACGGAACCCATATCCCTATCTTGGCACCGGAGCACCAAGCCGGCGAGTACATAAACCGCAAGGGGTACTTTTCAATAGTGCTGCAAGCTCTGGTGGATCACAAGGGACGTTTCACCAACATCAACGTGGGATGGCCGGGAAAGGTACATGACGCTCGCATCTTCAGGAACTCTGGTCTGTTTCAAAAGCTGCAAGAAGGGACTTTATTCCCAGACCAGAAAATATCTGTTGGTGATGTTGAAATGCCTATATGTATCCTTGGGGACCCAGCCTACCCCTTAATGCCATGGCTCATGAAGCCGTACACAGGCAGCCTGGACAGCAGTCAGGAGCTGTTCAACTACAGGCTGAGCAAGTGCAGAATGGTGGTAGAATGTGCATTTGGACGTTTAAAGGCGCGCTGGTGCAGTTTACTGACTCGCTTAGACCTCAGCGAAACCAATATTCCCACTGTTATTACTGCTTGCTGTGTGCTCCACAATATCTGTGAGAGTAAGGGGGAGATGTTTATGGCGGGGTGGGAGGTTGAGGCAAATCGCCTGGCTGCTGGTTACGCGCAGCCAGACACCAGGGCAGTTAGAAGAGCACAGGAGGGTGCGGTACGCATCAGAGAGGCTTTGAAAACCAGTTTCATGACTGGCCAGGCTACAGTGTGAAAGTTCTGTTTGTTTCTCCTTGATGAAACCCCCCGCCCCTTGGTTCACTCTACTTCCCTGTAAGCTAACCACCCTCCCCTCCTCCCTTTGATCACCGCTTGCAGAGGCAATAAAGTCATTGTTGCTTCACATTCATGCATTCTTTATTCATTCATCACACAAATAGGGGGATGACTACCAAGGTAGCCCAGGAGGGGTGGTGGAGGAGGGAAGGAAAATGCCACACAGCACTTTAAAAGTTTACAACTTTAAAATTTATTGAATGACAGCCTTCTTTTTTTTGGGCAATCCTCTGTGGTGGAGTGGCTGGTTGGCCGGAGGCCCCTCCACCGCGTTCTTGGGCGTCTGGGTGTGGAGGCTATGGAACTTGGGGAGGAGGGCGGTTGGTTACACAGGGGCTGTAGTGGCAGTCTGTGCTCCAGCTGCCTTTGCTGCAGCTCAACCATACACTGGAGCATACTGGTTTGGTCCTCCAGCAGCCTCAGCATTGAATCCTGCCTCCTCTCATCACGCTGCCGCCACATTCGAGCTTCAGCCCTCTCTTCAGCCCGCCACTTACTCTCTTCAGCCCGCCACCTCTCCTCCTGGTCATTTTGTGCTTTCCTGCAGTCTGACATTATTTGCCTCCACGCATTCGTCTGTGCTCTGTCAGTGTGGGAGGACAGCATGAGCTCGGAGAACATTTCATCTCGAGTGCGTTTTTTTTTTCTTTCTAATCTTCACTAGCCTCTGGGAAGGAGAAGATCCTGTGATCATTGAAACACATGCAGCTGGTGGAGAAAAGAAAAGGGACAGCGGTATTTAAAAAGACACATTTTATAAAACACTGGCTACACTCTTTCAGGGTAAACCTTGCTGTTAACATTACATACATAGCACATGTGCTTTCGTTACAAGGTCGCATTTTGCCTCCCCCCACCACGTGGCTACCCCCTCAACCCTCCCCCCTCCCTGTGGCTAACAGCGGGGAACATTTCTGTTCAGCCGCAGGCAAACAGCCCAGCAGGAATGGGCTCCTCTGAGTGTCCCCTGAAGAAGAGCACCCTATTTCAACCAGGTGACCATGGATTATATCTCACTCTCCTGAGGATAACACACGAACGGACGTTGCTTGAACGCCAGCAAACATACACTGCAATGCTTTGTTGTACAATGATTCCCGAGTACGTGTTACTGGCCTGGAGTGGTAAAGTGTCCTACCATGAAGGACGCAATAAGTCTGCCCTCCCCAGAAACCTTTTGCAAAGGCTTTGGGAGTATATCCAGGAGAGCCGCGAATGCCAGGGCAAAGTAATCCTTTCACATGCTTGCTTTTAAACCATGTATAGTATTTTAAAAGGTACACTCACCGGAGGTCCCTTCTCCACCTGCTGGGTCCAGGAGGCAGCCTTGGGTGGGTTCAGGGGGTACTGGCTCCAGGTCCAGGGTGAGAAACAGTTCCTGGCTGTCAGGAAAACCGGTTTCTCCGCTTGCTTGCTGTGAGCTATCATCTTCTTCGTCCCCAAAACCTGCTTCCGTATTGCCTCCATCTTCATTGAAGGAGTCAAACAACACGGCTGGGGTAGTGGTGGCTGAACCCCCTAAAATGGCATGCAGCTCATCATAGAAGCGGCATGTTTGGGGCTCTGACCCGGAGCGGCCGTTCGTCTCTCTGGTTTTCTGGTAGGCTTGCCTCAGCTCCTTCAGTTTCACGCGGCACTGCTTCGGGTCCCTGTTATGGCCTCTGTCCTTCATGCCCTGGGAGATTTTGACAAAGGTTTTGGCATTTTGAAAACTGGAACGGAGTTCTGATAGCACGGATTCCTCTCCCCATACAGCGATCAGATCCTGTACCTCCCGTTCGGTCCATGCTGGAGCTCTTTTGCGATTCTGAGACTCCGTCATGGTCACCTCTGCTGATGAGCTCTGCATGGTCACCTGCAGCTTGCCACGCTGGCCAAACAGGAAATGAGATTCAAAAGTTCGCGGTTCTTTTCCTGTCTACCTGGCCAGTGCATCTGAGTTGAGAGTGCTGTCCAGAGCGGTCAAAATGGAGCACTCTGGGATAGCTCCCGGAGGCCAATACCGTCGAATTGTGTCCACAGTACCCCAAATTTGACCCGGCAAGGCCGATTTAAGCGCTAATCCACTTGTCAGGGGTGGAGTAAGGAAATCGATTTTAAGAGCCCTTTAAGTCGAAATAAAGGGCTTCATCATGTGGATGGGTGCAGGTTTACATCGATTTAATGCTGCTAAATTCGACCTAAAGTCCTAGTGTAGACCAGGGATAGGTTAACATTTGGCCTCACAGTTATAACCATTGGTGACATTCCATGGATCACAGCCAGTACCACAGTGTTATTGTGGTTTCTAGAACTGCAGGCTATCAAGACAACACATTACACCTAGACCCCGCACCATGGCAGTCCATCCAGGCAGGCTGGGCACAACTCCCTTCAGAGCTCATTGGTGCCACTTAGAACACTGCTCATAAAGGATTTAAAAATTACACGAGGCATAATGATCAAACCAGATCACTTTGGAAGGGAGCAAGGCAGCATGATCTAGTGGTTAGAGGATGAAACAGGCAGGCAGGAGTTCTAGGTTCTCTTCTTGACTGCATCTGGCTTGCAGCGTGACAATGAGCACGTCTCTGAATCAAGCTGTGCCTCAGTTTCCCCATCTTTAAAATTGTAGTTAGTTACCTGTTTCTCAGGGGTGTCGTATGGCTCAATCTCATAGAAAGGATTGCTATACAAGTGCAAAGTATTATTGTTATTATTATTATTTCACCAACAAACAGAGTTTGCCAGCCTGCAGCGTTGCATCAGTGCACCAGTCAGAATTGACTCTTCCATCTGGGCATGTGCTTTACCATGATGGTGCTGCAAGCGGAATGGTGGTGTACTTTGCATACAAATAGCTGTATAATGGTGTAGGAGTGGGTGGCTGTCCCTCCCTGTCAATCTCAAAGGCCACACCCCCTCACTCTCAGGTCCCTCTCTAGGCAAGGATTATTGGGAGATTTAGCAGTCTCTAAAACTCTGGCCCTCTAGGCAGGGCCAAGTGGCAGGTAGTCCAGGGCTCTGGCTGCAGGCAGGGCACCGTGCCACACAGCCCAGGGGCTTATGCAGATGGCAGACAAATGCAGGCCTCTTGGCCTAAGATGGGGAGGTTGCCACCCCTGGGGTGGGGTTTCAGGGGGTAGGGGAACTCCAGCCCACCCTACTCCACTGGGTCAATGGGGATCCTACCGCAACACACTGACCAGTACTTAGGTAATACCACAACCAGAGTAGAGTCTGGTGTCTCTGAGCTACTTCCTACACTCTTCTCATGCTGTACCTGTGCCTTGGGGTTGTCCTCAGTCTCCCTGGGTTACACTGCTAACGGCAGTCCCAGCAACTTCTCAGCATCCCTGGCATCAGGCAGCTCCTCTGGGTCCTCAGTGCTGTTAAGGTATCTCTCTCAGGCTCAAGCCCCAGCAGAAAGCAAGAGGCACCCACCTCCTCCAGTGATTCCAGCCCAACTGAGCTAGAGAGCCCGTCCTTTATACTTCCTGTCCCGCCTCTCCGCTTCTGGTGGGGCAGTTGTGGGTGTCCTGGCTCCATCCATGAGGGAATGGGCAGGGTTCTTTCCTTGTCAATCTCAAAGGCCACACTCTCTCATTACAAATGGTATTAATGCAGTATTTCTAATCATGATACCAGTGCAGTTCCTCCTTCATTCCACCACTTTAGCCCTAGTGATTATCCACTGTGTCACTGGGGTGGAAATAACAATCCCTAAAACATGGCTATTTGAGCATATTTTCATTGGAACAGCAAGGGAAACAAATGTTATATCCTTCCCAGACTGGTGCACTATGGACCAAATTCTGCCCTCATTTACATGGGTGTAAATTCAAAAACACTTATTACTGAAGATTCTCCAGATTTATACTGGTGTAGCTGCGATCAAAATCTGGCCCTCAGAAAAGTGACTGTGTAAAAGGGTCAGATCTACTTCCTACACTGACCAAACTGGCTCATGACTTAGCAGTTCAGAGCCATCACCGTGACTGGAATCTGTTCTGCTTCTGGCCTCATCAACAGAGTTCCAGCTGCAGAACCATTATTACTGGTGATGCTGCACAAGCCAGAAGACCCCACAGTGACTGACAGTTTGCAGGGCTGGAGATTAGATATACGTGAATTGAGCAAATTTGATCGAGAGTCACTGGGAGATAATTATGGAACCCCACCATGCCATTTATACCGTCCCTTTTCAGAGTAGAATTGTATGTTCAGAAAAATCAACTGCAAGGCAAGTGCCTGCAGAAGTGCTGGAACAATTTGTGTAGTGGGGGTGCTGAGAGCTATTGAACCAAACTGTAAACCCTGCATATAATAGAAACTACTTCAAGCCAGGGGGTGCTGCAGCACCCCGAGCAGTCCTAGTTCCAGCACCTGTGCATTCCTTTGTTATGGGCAATGGGGTGTAGCTAGCGGAAGATGAATGCAAACAATCTGCTACAAAAAATATTTAACACGATCCAAATAAATGTGAGTTGGTAGCACTGCATGAACATGAGCACCCAATGGCTTTGCAGGAGAAGGCCCCAGGGATTCAGCTGCCACAATAGTCTTGAAGCTGGAGTTTATTATTATTCATGAGATTTGCAACTGTCATGAATAATTCATCAGCCTGGATTTAGCATGATCTTCTCTGCCATTGTACAGCAATAGCCTGCTGGGTTCTGCATGCAGGCTCTGGTGATTTGCTCCTCTTACTGGGAGTGACACAGTGCTCTATTGTGGGGCCATATTTCTACACAGGGCTTCTCTTTTCTGTAGCTATTGCATGGTTTGAGGAGGATCCATCAGACATTAGTTCTGCTGTTTTGTGTTTGCAGGTACAGTGTGAACAGTGGCTGGCAGTTACTCTGGCTCTGCACTGGCCTGTTCCCTCCCAGCAAATCATTGCTGAAACATGCCCAGAAGTTCATCGAGACTCGTCAGAAAGAGACCCTGGCTCTGGACTGCAGCCGGAGAATTCAGAGGGTAATGAGGTAAACAACTGACAACCACACGAGCTCAAAAATCATGAGTCAGGCCCCCAACATCCTGAGATGGGGTTAAAAATCATAAGAGGTTGGGGTTTTTTTTAAATGACAATTTTGGGTTTTTTCTTTGCCTTCTGAATTCAGAGCCATTAGGGAGCACACAAGTCACATTCACAACCATGAGAGCTAGACGCTTTTAAATGGAAGCTGAGATTCTCACAGAATCACATGACTCCAGGAGCTGAGGCTTTATGAAAAACACCAAATATTATGAGACTTTTGATAAAATTGCAAGAGTGGACAACACTGAGATCCCCTTTTAGGATTCCCCGCATCATACAGGAATCATTCCACCCTTCAGCTGGAAATGAGGGTGTGTTTTGATTCTGTGGTATCCAGACAGTAAACTCAGTGTATGCCCCCTCCTCCTTTGCAGGTAAAATGTTGGGTTAAATTCATTATGCTGAGACTCCAGTGAAGCTGATGGAGTTGCACAGTGTGTAAATATGGCTCTGTGAACCAGAACCGTGCTGAGAAAAGCAGCAACATCTGAGTGGGGCTCCTGGCAGCATACATCCTGCTCAGTAGAGACGCCAGATGCACCAGTATCTTGCACCCTGCCTGGTCATCTACACCAATGCAATTCTCATTCTCACTGGGTTGTGTTACAGTTACACCCATTCTGCACTGGTCTGAGTGACATGGGGGCAGAGCAATGGGGTATCAGGCTCACAATACCTCTGGTGTACTGAGGGGGCAGGGTGCTTAGGTGTACAGCAGGTACAGAAATACTGCTCTGCAGCCAAAAGCTGATGCATTGTGAGGGGGAAGCAGGGCTAAGATAATGCCCTGCTTCGCCCTGACATGCCCCTTCTTTAGCAGGAGCATTGTTGTCAGCATTGGTCTGCTTCCCTTAGTGCTCCAGAGCACTAGCAAACCAATGGGGACTGCCATGTGTGCATGCGTCTATCCTCTGCTTCTCAGCCCCTCGGAAAAACCACAGGAGCTGAGAGCAAAGCCCACATACAACAAGCGGGAGGGATTGAAATTCTCTTTTGGTTGGTGTCATGAACGTGACGAGGGCCTATCACAGAAACTGAAGTGGCTGGTGGGATCACGTGGCCATTAACCAATCCTTTGTATTGCATGCTCCTGGATGGCCCATCTGATTTTGACAGTCCTTCTAGCTGGGCAGAGGGGAGAAAGGGGTTCACAAGCTCAGAGCAAATATTTTCCAAGTTATAACACATTTCCTTATAGCACAGAATACTGACATTGCAAGTGAGATTAATGCATGCAGCAACTTACAAGCATTTCATAGAGTCTGAACACTAACTACATTCTTATGTGACTATTTCCTATTTTGAGCAAAACAAACAGATAGGGGAACGAGTCTGGTCTCCAGCTATGCGTTTGTTACTTCTTAGCGAACGGCTGCAGCCTGGGCAAGAGCTGGCGCCTGGCCTGCCAGTGTCACAGACAGCTTCCCCCTTTCCTGGCTGGTGTGAGCTCCTTACGTGCTCCAGCCCCAGTTCATCCTGACCCTGGTTGTTCCAGCTGTTTGTTCCAAAGAGACTTTCTTCCTGACCGTTTCTCCCTTCCAGCTCGTCTTCCCCCCGTCTCTAGGAGTGGGCCCCGTGTCTAGTCCCTTCCCCCTACCTTCCCTGGCCCAGACTCGGTCGGAATGCTAACTTGGCTGCTTTGCCCGCTCTCAGTGGGTGGCATTGTACAATTAGGGGAAACGCCACTGCAAAGTGAATTTGCCTTTAAATTGCCTGATCAACACCAGGGCAGGAAAGCTATTCATTGCCTTGTCTTCTGAGGGGACTGAAAGTCTCCTGCCTCCCCCCAGAGTGTGCCGTCCTTCCACAGGGCAGTGCTCAGCTAGACAGAGTTTCTTTAGCCGGGAAAAGCAGCTTTTTATTAAATGAAGATGGCCTCCATTAAGTTGCCCAGAGAGTGGGAGGGGGGGTACCAGAGCATGTATGTTTCAGAGGCTGTTTTTTCTCCTCATATTAAAGATGGCCAGACACTTCCTCCCTCCCTGTGGCCTGTCTGCTCTGTCAGTGCTGATTCTTCTCCACCAGCCCACAGGGAAGGTGCGCTTCCTAAGACTCCCCTAAACTCTGGGGAGGGGGAGCCAAACTGGGCTTCTGGGACTATCTCTGGTCCTCCAGGGCAGCATCTTCATGCCATGGCTCCTGGATGGGGAAAACCAGCGCCGGCATCCCAGTAGGTGCTCGGGGTACCTTTCCTCCCCACCTAGGGTTACCATACATCCAGGTTTTCCCAGACATTGCCTCTTGTTTGATCCTCCACAATCTGTCTCAGCGAATTTTTCAAATAAGAGGTAATATCCGGGTGTTTTGCAGAGCAGACATGGTAGCTCAGAAAGAGCCTCCTGATTGGTTCTTCCCAGTGATGAGCTGCCAAAAATCTTAACAACCGGTTCCCTCCTCACCCCATGAGGGGGCTGTGGCCAACCCCCACCCCCTGGGACTCGTGCCCCATCAAACCCCCCGCGTTCCTTGATGCCCCCCCCTCCCCAGGACCCCTGCCCCGTCCATCCCCCTCCCCTGTCCCCTGACTGCCCCCAGAACCGGGCAGGAGGGTCTCGTGGGCCACCATAGTGGGTGCCCACCCTGCCCCTAAGAGCCAGAGGAACCTGCCGGGGAGCGAGGTGGGGAGTCCCGGTGGTGCTTACCTGGGGTGGCTCCCAGGAAGCATCCGGCAGGTCCCTCTGGCTCCTAGGGGCAGGGTAGCGTAGCTAGGGGGGGAACAGGGGGAGCGGCCACTCCCCCCACTGATCACATCAAAAGTGGCGCCTTAGGCACCAACTCCGTGGGTGCTCTGGGGCTGGAGCACCCACGGGGAAAATTTGGTGGGTGCAGAGCACCCACTGGCAGCTCCCTGCCCTGCCCCGTGCCCAGCCCCAGCTCACTTCACCTCCGCCTCCTCCCCTGAACGCGCCGCCCTGCTCTGCTTCTCTGCCCCCGGCTACCCATGAGTCAGCTGTTCGCGCGGGAAGCCTGGGAGGGCTGAAAAGCAAGCGGCGGCTTCGCCCTCAGGCCCAGGGAGGCAAAGGTGGAGGCGAGCTGGAGCAGGGAGCGGTTCCCCTGCGTCCCCCGGGTTACCTGCTCCGGTGCGGGCAGCCCTCCTCACACCCCCCCCGGCCCCAGCTCACCTCCGCTCCGCCTCCCTGGGCTTGAGGGCGAAGCCGCCACTTGCTTCTCAGCCCTCCCAGGCTTCCCGCGCGAACAGCTGATTTGCGGGAAGCCGGGGTGGGGGGGTGGAGAAGCGGGGGGGGGGGGGGGGGGGCGACACGTTCAGGGGAGGAGGCGGAGCGGAGGTGAGCTGGGGCTGGGCGCGGGGAGCTGCCGGTGGGTGCCCTGTACCCATCAAATTTTCCCCGTGGGTGCTCCAGCCCTGGAGCACCCATGGAGTCGGCGCCTAAAACACCACTTGGGGCCGGTTGTTAAATTTAGAAGCCTTTTTAGAATTTAGAGCCCTCGCAGGACAACCGGTTCTAAAAGGGCTTCTAAATTTAACAACCGGTTCTAGCGAACCGGTGCGAACCGGCTCCAGCTCACCCCTGGTCCTTCCCCTTCATCCGCAACGGAGTGGTTCCTATCCACCCAGGCTCCAGCTCTCAGCAGGGAGGTGCTAACTAATGGCTGGTGCTGAGTCCCTGGGTCTGTGCCAGCTGCCCTGCCACCATGACAGACAGCGATACTGCCCCCCGCACCTCGAGAGAGGCCCCAGATACCCCTCCCAGTACTCACACTGAGAATGACTGGATCCTGGTGAGCTGAACGGGGTCACCTATCAACAGCAGTGCTGTTAAGCAAATGTTAGGTTCGGTTTTCCCCTCCCTAACTGAAATTCACATTACTAAATTAGAAGAAATGAGGTTTTAAAAACAACCAAAATAACTCTGTATGCTGGGTCAGAGGCGAGGCCAAATTCTTCTCTAAGTCACGTGGGTCCCCCCCATCCCATGCCTCCCCATTGATCTGGCTGGCCACAGCAAGTCTGGTCTGCCCCACTTCTCCCCACTACCTGAGCTACTCCACAAAGTGCAGGAAACAGAGAAAATAGCAGCACCCTAAAATAATGGGCTAGCTTTGTCCCTCCTGTGCCTCTGTGGAGGTCTGGACTGAGTCAGACGCACCTCCCCTTACCTTAAAGTGTAGCTCTACCTGTGGTGTGACTGTGTGAAACTGGCATTGCGGAATACACTTCCACACCAACCCTGCTCAGTTGACAGGTAAAAACATAATGCTTCTAACAGCCCTTCCAAGCTGGGGGCTTGCTGGCACCTGCATCATCAGCTGTAATAAAGATTCTGCATTGGAATCTCAGTTAAAATTCTGTTGACAATATGTGAAGTGGAATAGAATCTAGCTCTCTCGCCATCTTCTCGCAAACAGGAGGAAAAAATTATGTTAACCATTAAAGACAGGAGCTACGATGCTGAATACACACAAATGCCATTTTTATCTAGCCACTTTGCAGAGTAGAATGGCTTTTTAATGGATGTTCCAATCAACCCGCACATCCTTGCCCTGTTAATATATTTAACATGCTTTAGGGCCAGAGGTGCAGTGGGAACGTCTCCTTTTGCAAAGCCAGAGTGCTGGGGTCTCTGCGTCAGTTTAACATCTCACTCTGCAGCTCCCCAGGGGGATGAGTGAATGCCCAGCTCTGAAGTGCCTTGGGTTGTTGTTTTCCAGGAGTGGCTCTCGGAAGTGGGCTCCCCATAACGTGGAGGTGGAGGCCATCCAGCAGAACATCACCAAGATCTCACACAAGGTTTGCTTCCCTAACAATACAGAGCAGGTGAGAACTCCCTCCTTCTCCCACCCTTGACTTCTTTGATTCATGTAGGGCCACTTTTCAATGGAATATGGTGCTGCTCTGTGCAGAACGGTGGCTGAATTGCACTCTTTGTTTGGTTCATAAGATCCACCTAGATCAGTGGTGGGCAACCTGCGGTCCGCGGGCTGCACGCAGCCCATCAGGGTAATCCGCTGGCGGGTTACGAGACAGTTTGTTTACGTTGACCATGTGCAGGCACGGCTGCCCACAGCTCCCCGTGACCGGGAATGGCGAACCGCGGCCACTGAGAGCTGCAGGGGGCCGTGCCTGTGGACGGTCAATGTAAACAAACTGTCTGATGGCCCGCCAGCGGATTACCCTCATGGGCCACAGGTAGCTCACCAATGGCCTAGACCCACAGAGAGTTCTGAATTGTCAGCAGCTGAATCTGTTGGTTCTAAGCACCCCTTTTTTCCCAGTCGCATTCCATCAGGGTTTCTGTTATGTTTTAGGTGTTTGAGGTGGGGACAAACACCAGAATCCGGAACCTGTGTCAGACCATTGCCTCCAAACTGCAGCTGAGCTCCTGGGAAGGATTCAGCCTCTTTGTCAAGATCGCAGACAAGGTAACTCCGCTCCGATGTGCTAGGATGGAGCGTGGCAGGGAAGCCTCCCTGAGGCAGCCCCCTTAGCTGCCAGGAGCCGGGGCCACAAATAAGGGAGCAGATTATTGCTACTTTCCCCTTTACTCTGGGGACATGAGCTGCAGAGACAAGAACTTCCAGGGCATAATGCTGCATCTTAATTCACAACTCATCTTAATCAACAGTTTCACTAATGACTTGGATAATAGAGTGGAGAATATGCTAATAAAATTTGCAGATGACACCCAGCTGGGAAAGGTTGCAAGCGCTTTGGAGGATGGAATTAGAATTCACAATGATATTGACAAATTAGAGAATTGGTGTGAAATCAACAAGATGAAATTCAATAAAGCCAAGTGCAAAGTACTTCACTTAGGAAGGAAAAAAATCAAATGCACAACTGAAAAATAGGGAATAGCTGGCTAGGCAGTAATACTGCTGAAAAGGGTAACAGAGGTCGCAGGGGATCACAAATTGAATATGAGTCAATGTGATGCAATTACAAAAAAGGCTAATATCATTGTGGGGCATATTAACTGAAGTACCATATGTAAAACACAGGAGGTAATTGTCCTGCTTTACTCAACACTGGTGAGGCCTTAGCTGGAGTAGTGTCCAGTTCTGGGCACCACACTTTAGGGGACAAGTTGGAGAGATTCCAGAAGAGAACCAAAAAAAAAAAAAAAAAAAAAATGATGAAAGGTTTAGAAAACCTGACCTATGAGGAAAGGCTAAAAAGACTGGGCATGTTTAGTCTGGAGCGAAGAGGACAGAGGGGGGAGCTGTAAGTCTTCAAATATGTGAAGGGCTGTTATGCAGAGGATGGTGATCAATTGTTCTCCATGTCCCCTGAAGGTAGGAGTAGTAGTAGTAATGGGCTTACTCTGCAGCAAGGGAGATTGAGGTTAGATATTAGGAAAAACTCTCTAACTATAAGGATAGTTAAGCACTAGAATAGATTTCCAAAGGAGAATGTGCAATCCCCCATCATTGGAGGTTTAAGAACAGGTTGGACAAACACCTATCAAGGATGGTCTAGGTTTACTTGGTCCTGCCTCAGCACAGGAGGCTGTCCTTGAAGGCCTTCCAATGTCCCTTCCAGCCCTATGTTTCCATGACTATATGAAGGTGCATGGTGGTTTGGGATCTGTGGTCTCTGTGGGTAACATCCCTATGTGAAGATGAGTAGTTGGGGACAGAAGGGGAGAATATTGAGGGCCACACTTGGCCCTTAGGCTGCTCCTTGGCCACCACTCCAGTATCAGGAGGGGAAAGATCACTTACTGCACACTGCTGGGTTCAGATCCTTTCCATGCTTAGGGTTGGACCCTGTGAGGTGTTGGCCTGTAACTCCAGTTGGCTTCCATTGTGATGGTGGGTGCTCAATACCTCCCTTGAATAAGCTTATCCCCAAAAGCCCCTCCGGCTCAAGCTGAAGCCAGGCTGTTGGCGCTGGCAGTCCAGCAGGTGTTCCCTCTCCTTCTGGTGCCATTTGATCTTTGTGCACCAGGAGGAATAGATCGTCTGCAAAGCGCTGAGCTCCAGGAGAGAGGAGCCCTGTGTCTGCCAATACTGCAGCAGCAGGAGTTGGCTGAGAACAGGGTAGGCAGCTTCTGTCTGTGTTAAGGGCAAGCAGCCAGGGAGGAGGGAAGAAAAGAATGGCAACAGAGTAAAACTCCAGGGAGGGAGGGACACTTCCATTAGCCTTCCTCCTACTCTCCCCCAAATCTCTCCTCTCATTTCCCTTTGCCTCTGATCCTTCCCCTCCATGTCTGTGCTCTCGTTGTCCGTACTTTTGGCAGGGACTCTGGGTGATGCAATTTCCTTCCTCCCATTGCTCTGCGTCTTGCAGGTGATCAGTCAGAATGAAGCCAACTACTTCTTTGACTCCTTACGGCAGGTGACTGACTGGACTCGGAAGAACAAGCCAGGGAAAGATGGTAAGGAAAGGGATCTACTCTTGGTAGCTGTGTTCATCTTTGGCAGAGCAGTGGGTGCAAAACAGGATCTGTTCATCCTTTGTGAACGTCTGACTGGTGGGCTGGTAAAACCCATTTCTGGCATGGTGTTCGTGTGCACCGTTGGTGTCGCTTGCCACAGTACTAGGAACCAGCTGACCTGGAGCAGCAAGGACAGGGCTGTTAAAGACTGTGTGTGTGTGGGTAGCTGTGGCTGATGTTGATACATTTGAGTTTCTGCATCTGTAACGTGCTGACTCGTGGATCTGATGATTGCAAGTCACAGTTTGCGACTCGTGCATTGCCAGACCTGATGTCATCAGGTACACGCATCAAATATTACACAGGCTCTCAATATAATTCAGTTCCTTGCTTCATTAGCAGCTTGTTACGTGGATTATTCTGGCAGCCAGTTTAATATCTGAGCCCATGTTATCTTGTTGTATTGTTTAGGGAAAGCATTTATGGGGTTAAATCTGATTATAATTCTCCTCCTCCCCCACCTAAACTTGTAATTCGAAATTTGGGTTCAACTCAAATTCCACCCACTTTTCTTACTAATTTCTCCAAAGAACTAGGGTCAAAATTGCCAAATGTGGCCACTGACTCTCAGTTGCTCGTTTGGAGACACCCGGGAGACACCCGTTTGGAGACACCCATTGTCTGAAGCGCTGAGCAGCCAAGCCTGTTGAGTTGGAGTTACCAGGAGATGTGCCTGCTAGCACTTCGGAACATCAGGCCGGAAGGGTCAAATACAGGCACCTAACATCAGCATCTCCTCTCGCAAAGGCAGCTGCCAGTGAATGCTTGGTAGGAGAGGTGGCAGGAATTGCTCACTGTGATGGGCTAGGATCCTGGCATAATACACACAGCCACGGAGCTCTGGCGTTTCTTGCCGCTCCACGTGGGACAGTCATTCCCTTCCCTCCATCACATCAGCTTGCTCCCGTTGTAAACCTACAGCGACTGACTGTAACAATAGCGGAGGCTTCATCTGCCAGTAACTTTAATGTTATTTCTAAAAATAAATCAAACCTACAAAGTACAGTAGCCCTGAGCCATGTGGACCCATCAAAACTGGCCCCAGGGGACAGAAGCATTGACCCAAAAGGGCTACAGTTCCTAAGAGGATGATGTGGGGAGCACTGACAATGTTGTTCCTGTAGGGGTTGCTGTGGCTGTGACTTACCAGGTGTACTTCATGAGGAAGCTATGGCTGACTGTAACTCCTGGGAAAGACCTGAAGGCTGACTCCATCTTTCATTACCACCAGGTAACTACGTCTCTAGGGAATGGCCAGGAAGGGAACTTATATCATGCAGTGTGATCAGGGCGATACAGGGGAGAACCTGATCCTGCCAGAGTATTTATTTCTCCATCTCAGACAGGGCAGCCACCATCATAGGTCCAGGGTCACACACAGATTTTAAAACACATAATCAATTTGGCATCTGTCAATATCAAGTTACCCTTCAGGGCTGGCCTTTTGCTGGGGGCTTGATCTGTGAGGCCTGCATCTCCATTTCACAGTCTCTGCCTGGCCTGGCCTGTATTGGCTCCAGACCATTCTGCACAGATTCACTGCTTGTGCCTTCCAGGAGCTGCCCAAGTATCTGCGAGGATATCACAAGTGCTCCAAAGAGGAAGCTGTCCAGATAGCAGGGCTGATTTATAAGGTCCGTTTTGACAAGGACCGATCACAGCAGGCAGCCATCCCCAAGATGCTGAAGGAGTTGGTGCCAGACAATCTGATCCGAGCGATGGCTCTGGAGGAGTGGAAGAAGGTAAAAGACCCATCACATGTGCTTGAGGCAGCCAGCCGGTCCTGCTCCTCACGCTGCTGCGGCTACTCTTTTACATGCCCAGCTCACGGAGCGCTAGCACGAGGACAGCTCCTCAAGCTGGGAGTCAGGCTGCCAGCTCAAAGTGCAGCCAGACCCTCTGTTCCTGTTTATAGCCAGATTTTGCATCCTCTCTAAAATAATCCTCTGACATGTGCGTATCTCCAGAGCTGCTAAGCTGAGCTGTGCAGTCCTCTCGGAGACCACCCCAGACCTCTCCATTTTCTGTGTCCACCGTGGCTGGATGGACAGACAGACAAGGACACAGTTAGGAAATATCACTGGATTTGAGGGTTAACTTCATCCACATCAAAGCCGGTTCACATAATCAGCCTTTCATGGGTAGCCAGTTATCATGTAGCAGCCAGAGGCAGTATACACACCTCTGCGCAATTCGTAACAAACAGGACAAAGACCCCTCTTCCCCACCAGGCAGAGAGAAGGGTTGGACAGATGCTTGGCAGGGAATCAGAGGGTGTATGCATTGACAGGAGGTGCCAGGGCACAGCTTGTCCTACACATTTGTATAGGACAGGTGAGACTTGCTCATGGAGGCAACAGTTCCCCTGTGTCTGACTCTCACCCTGACTCAGCCGTCCCTCTGGGGCACCTGCTTCTGCAGGGTCTCATCCATCCCCCTAGAGAGAGGACAGACAGGAACTGTTAGGAGCTCCCCCTCCCTACATGAGCTTCACTTTCTCTGCCCCAGGCCTAGGGGAGGAGGAGAGCTGGGAGCCCTGGGTGGAGTTTTCCACTGTGCTGCCTGGAGGCCCAGCTGGGGAAGCTGCTGGGCCAGGTGACCTTCACTCAGGCTCCCTCAGGCCTGGTGGGGAGCTGCTGGTCTGGGAGGATCTTCAGTTCCCATTGCTGGATTTCAGGGCAGGAACCTGTGTAAGAGGAGCTGCTCGGAGATTTCCACCTTCCTTCCTTATAGCAGCTGCAGGAGACCCCAGGGCTCCCTCTTCCTGCAGGCATAGGTGCCCCTTGCTGCCTTGGGGTGATGTGGCCAAGTGACTGATCCTGCAGTGTGATGGGTGAGTGCATGTCTGCAGGACAAACCCTGGGTGGGGGAAAGCCTGTCTCTACTCTCTCACTCACTGGGGTGTACATGTCCCTTTTCTATACAGAATATCATCGGCGCCTACAGCAAACATGAGGGCAAAACGGTGGACGAGGCCAAGGTTGCCTTCTTGAAGCTGATCCACCGGTGGCCCACGTTTGGGTCAGCCTTCTTCGAAGTGAAGGTGTGTCTAGGCGGCTTCTCATTCCGCGTGCACTAATGGTTCTGCCAGGGGAGCACCAGGTGGGGTGCTATCATCTGCCAAATGGGAAGCTATTCCAGGCCCTACCCCTCCTGCGAAAGGGGGGAAGAGACTGTGAGAACACATTAGTGAGAGAAAGCAAAACTCATTTCCTTCCACGTGGTGAGGTTCGTGGTCCCTGCCCTCTTGTGGGAGCAAGTCAGTGGTCTAGATCCAGCTCCTGGGGAAGCTCTGGCTCATGAGACTCCTCTGTCCTGTTCACCACTCTCCTTGTCCAGTGAAAGATAATTGTCATAAGGGGCCATGGTGGCACAGGGAGAGGTGCCCCCTCAGGTATCCAGGTCCACTCCCCATGGGGGTGCTTGAACTGAACTCTTGTGTTTGGTAGGAACCAGTGCAGAGAGGAGCACAGGGGGATGTGTTCAGTGACCAGGGTTGGCTGCTGCATTATATATTCTTTGGAGCCCCTTTGTAGGTGCCTCCCTAACCTGAATGCAGTGTTCTGGATCCTGCTGCCCTCAACCTAATGCAGCCAGATGCCATCTATTCCTTTCCTCCCCAGCAGCAGTGCACACTACTAACCTTTTCACGCCGCAGCCCCCCTCCAACGTCCCATCATCCCCCCCCAGCTTGGGTCTCAACTCATCTTGGTTTGTGCAGTGCCAGGAAGGGTGCGCCACAAACCAAAGTGAGAGAACTACTGCCTGATAGCCCAGAGCTAGCAAACGAGATCTGCCTTTAAACAGCCGTTGTGCGAGTCTTCAGTATGGTCTTAGAACAGTCACCCTTGGCAACGGTTACATGGCACTTTCCGAGCTTGTTGCCTCCGTGTTAATTTGATAGAGACAGTAAACAACATTGGGGAAAGTTGAATGTCTCTCTGCGATTAATAGGAATCGTCATTCACCTCTCCACAAACACACTCTTATTTTGTTCCTGATCACCAGCAAACCTCCGAGCCAAATTTCCCAGACATCATACTGATTGCAGTCAACAAGCAAGGAGTCTCGCTAATACACCCCAAGACCAAGGTAAGAGTCACTTCTCCAGTGCCTGGGGGATGCTGCAGTCTGGCTCTCTGGGAAATGCAGGCCACCTCACCTTGACAGCTCTAACGAGGGATCCCCGCACTGGCCGGGCCCATTAAGGAACAAGGGATAGGACTTTCTACCTGGATCTTAGGAGGAGACAAACAGAGCCCTTATCCATTTGTTCTGGGAAACTGAAGGATGGATGGTGCCCAAAATCACTGCTTGGGATTAGAGCTGCTGTTCCAAAATAATTCAGGCAATTGCTACAAGCAATCTCTGCCCGGGAAAGGAAAGGCCTGATGGCAGCTCTAAAGGGGAGTGGTGGCAAGAAGGATATGTAATGAGGAAGGAGCAATCCCCAACTGAAGGAGTTCGGCCAAGTGGATGGAGCGGATAGTAGGGAACCAGCTTTAGGGAATTAGTGGCAGGAAAGCTGAGTTGTTTACAGAACAGCAAATATCTAGGATGGAAAGAGACAGGTAATCAGGCTGTAGGCCTGTCAGTGTAGTTAGCTCTGTCAAGCCTGCAGAACAGGGCCATGTCTACACTGCAACAGAAGACCTATGGCTGGCCCCGCGCAGGTGATTTGGGCTGCAGGGCTATAAAATTGCATTGTAGATGCTTGGGCTGGAGCAAAGGCTCAGAGACCCCCATGTAGGGGAAGGGTCCCAGAGCCTGGGCTGCAGCCCAAACCCAAACATCTTCACCGCAACTTTATAGCCCCGCAGCCTGAGCCCAATTCAGCTGACCTGGACCAGCTGCAGTGTAAACATTCACAATAAGAATTTATAGGGTATGTCATCATGTTGCTTTTACAAAAAATAAAGCCACTGGTATATCCAATGGCTTAATGGCTACTAACGTAAGCAGCAGCATGGCATGGGAAAGGCTAACAGTGAACAACTGCCTTCCAGAAACCCAAAACCTCAGGGCTGAGCTGCTCTGTGCAGGTAGGGAGGATTATGCTGTGCTGCTGTTTGGGGCATGAGCAGAATTCAACAGCTGTGTGACAGTCCCTAACAGAAGGCACTAGGAGATGAAAGGATACACTTGCCCTACTGGAGCGCTTTTTCTAACCCGGCACAATCTGTTTCCCTTCCAAACTGTTTCAGTTTGGTTATTTATGTCTCTTTCTACCTGCAGGACATCTTAACAGTTTACCCCTTTAATAAAATCTCCAACTGGAGCAGTGGGAGCACATACTTCCACATGACAATTGGGAACCTGGTGCGGGGAAGCCGGATTCTGTGCGAGACATCTCTGGTGAGGAGCCTCACTGTCCCTTCCATGTTCCCCTCCTCAGCTTTCCCTTTCTTCTTATGTCTATAAGCATCACAGATACCTGGTGTAAGGATGCTGATGTACATGAAAACAGCCAGATAAAGAATACACTATAACAGGGCCAACTTTGTTCTGTCTCTTAGTCCACAAATTACAGAGACCTTTTGCTGGTTCAACACCCTGGGCAGTTCATTTACAGTTGCATCCCACCATCTTCACAGGATACCCAAGACCTTTCCCAAGCAGAGGAGAGCTAGCTCTCGCTCTCTCACTGCCTGCTTCCCCCCTGTGTTCTTCCTTCCTGTGCCTATTTGTGGGCTCTTGGCTAATGGCTTAATTGGCCTTTCTTCCCTGCCCTGCCCACAAATTAGCCACAGCCTTGCATAGTCAGCTCCAATCTACTTTGCCTGATTGGGGCTGCTGTGAAGAGCGCTGACTCAGGCCTTTATACCTAGCACTCTATCACAAGCAGACTGCTTCCTGCCATGACTGGCTTTAGGATTGATGGAGGTGACAAGAGCTCTGTTCCCACAGTAATTGTTCTTCCCGATTTACTGACCAACTCTCTCGCAGGTCAGAAGCAGATTGCTGCTCTATGGCACCAGCTGCAGTGGAAGAGCGAGTCATGGGTTGAAACCAAAGTGCAGGGAAAAAAGTAGTACTTGTCCCCGTTCTGCCGGCAAACCAAGCTTCCCCTCCCTGAGGCTCCACTCACCTAGCTCTCTGTAATACAATTACAGCCCCTTGCTTTTCACAAATACAAAATAAAATGAAAATCAACGTATAAAAAAAAACCCTCCTCCTGCAATGGCGGCTCCTGTCCCGGGGGCTGGGCCAAGCTCCCCACTCCAGGCATTGTGACCTGATGCACAGATTTGCAGTGCTGCTCAGGTTTGACCTAGTCAAGCCTCCACTGGGACCGGGGAGGGCAGCTGGGACAAATTTGAGTGAGGGGTGTTGTGACCCCTCCCCAGGGCCTCCTGGTGAAAATGTCGTAACAAAAATCCTGAAAAGTGATTTATAAAAAGAATTATAAATAAAAAGAATTTCGTGGGATTCTAAATACGATCTTCCTTTTCTGGCATGCTTTGATCAGCAGCAAAATGGTTAGCAGTGCTGAGACCTTGTCATTAGATTTCAGAGTCAATGAGCCCTTAAAATCAGTGGCTCTCAAACTCTTGTACTGGTGACCCCTTTCACATAGCAAGCCTCTGAGTGCGACCCCCCACCCTTATAAATTAAACACACTTTTTAACATATTTAACACCATTATAAATGCTGGAGGCAAAGCAGGGTTTGGGGTGGAGGTTGACAGCTTGCGACCCCCCCAGTAATAACCTCGTGACCCCCTGTGGGGTCCCGACCCCCAGTTTGAGAACCCTTGACTTAAATGAGTGGGGGAGTCCCATTTCTCCCAGACGTCTTGTTTCAGGCTGTCTGCAAGACTCAGGAAGGCACGTCTGCCTTGGTTTATAAGGGCTCGTATTGTTAAGGTTACCTTTGCAAACATAAGGACTAGTGACTTGTATATGAAAGCTGAGATTCTGAAACACAAGATGGCAGCCCACAGTGTAAAACATTCGTTTGCTGAACCACTACAGACCGACCCTGTTTGATCACTAGACCAGGGACCAAATGGCTTCCTGCAGTGTAGGCAGCACTGCTTTCAATAGCGCTGCTGGGATACCTGAGGATACACCAACAGGAGCCATGGAAAAGAATGATCTGAACAATGTTAGGAACTGGGAGAGCAGGTACAGAGGGCACACAGCTTGGGGAATAACTCTCGATGCCAGCTGGCACCCTCTAGAGGCCTTTTCAAGAGACTAGGTTAAAGTTTCTCTCTCCTGCAGGGTTACAAAATGGATGACCTGTTGACATCCTATGTACAGCTGCTAATGAACGCTGTGAACAAGCAGAGGAATCCCCGCCTCCCTGCATGAGGGTAGAAGCCTGCAATTCATACCTGTGCCAAACAGCCTCCATTTCATATCCCAGAACAAAACCCATTTTAACACTGGTCCTGCCAATTAATCCTCTGATCACACCCATTCTTCAGTAAGCCACGCTGGTGAAGTACTGCTACAGGGGAAGCACGAATGAGGACACATTTTAAGCTCTCCTCGCCTAGACCCAATGGACAAATTCAATATGGTTTATAAAGGTCACAGTGTTTTCCTGGATTTCAACCTGGGCACGGCCCTCAATTAATACATGAAAAAGCAGTCTGAAAACCTCTTCGGATCTACTATGGTGTCCTCCGTTCTGACAGGGACCTGCCCGTCCAATTCCTTCCTTCTGGCAACGTAAGGGCACATCATTCAGTATACTCCCACCAACTGCATAAGCTACCTGAGTCTCTGGCAAAGAGAGAGATAATGTTACTTTTTCAACACAACGGAGAGGTTCCAAGAGTGGAGGAAAAGCCAAAACATTTCAGCAAAGCGTTCAGTGGTAGGAACACAGAGAGAAATTCTTCAAAAAGGGAGGTGCTGCTTTTCTTCAGTCTTCTAGCATTAGAATACTTGCTGCCAGTCCCAGTAATAGCAACCCTATTCTGCAATTATGGGAGAAACTGCATCGTCCTGGACATTTCAGGCTGGTAAGGTATACTGGGCTTTGCAGAAGGGAAGAACCGTTTCTGCTATAACATGGTTGTTGTCTGCTGTCTTGTTGCCTTAGAGAAGTTGTGAGCTAGTGCACTTCCTTTTGTGTCCCCTTTGGTAGCTGCACCTGAGTGTCCCCCAGCTTTCCTTTCTCATAAGGAAACAGCAGAGTGCTCCCCGCTATGCATGAACACACACTGATTCGGGCTGTTATTAAGGACTGATTCTGCACCCTTATACTGACATAGCTCCATCTATAAATACTACTCAATGTGAGTCAGGGTTACACAGGATTGATTCTATAACACACAGACCTCTTTTGAAAGTGTCATTTTCCTGCTCTATAGACGTGCTCCTAGCATGGAGTTATGTAGACATTCTTTCAGGAGACAGAATGCCAGTTGGTTCATTTTATTGGTTTTCATTTCTCTTGATCTTTCTCCAACTTCCTGTTTGGCAGACAGCTTGAATGGCAAAGCCTGTTTCAGAGTTTGTTCATCACGTGCTCCTCCATAGCCAGAACTCCTGTCAGCAAGAGAGAACTCTCTCACAGTAAGAACTGCTCAGAGTTCAAAAAGCCTGGGAGGTAACCTTGCCCCTACACTACTTTCTAGTACTAGCAGAGCAAATACTTGTCCTTCCCAAATCGGAAGAGCCCTCCCATGACCACAGTAGCATGTGGTGCTTTTAGTGCATTTACACCAAGTTCCTTGAGGCATGGTTTAACAGTGCTGGAAAAGCCGTGCTGTTGAATCTCTCGTTCTAGTTTGCCAATGTATGGACAATGGGCTTCGTTGTCCCCTGGACGTGTGCGTGCAACACAGCCATTAATGGAAGGATTGTACATGCACTGCAGGGAGAATAGGGTCTCAATATCTCTATGCATCTAAATGAGTGCCACACTTTTCAGAATAGTTGATCTTTTTGTGACCAGTCAGATATTCCCAATGCAATGTCCATTGCCAGCAATGGATGCTTTGAGACTACCAATGTCAAGGTGTTAATGCTGGCATCATACTTTTGAATTCAATTTAATTAGATATAGTATCTGAGAAATGTTTTATACATTGACTCCGTACTGAAATCTTTGCAGCCAAACTATTCTGTTTTCCCGTTTTTAAATAAACTGTTGCAGATCAGTGATGATGATGTGGTTTCTTTCTTCCACAAGTCTGGT
Organism: Natator depressus; assembly: GCF_965152275.1. NCBI lineage: Eukaryota > Metazoa > Chordata > Testudines > Cheloniidae > Natator > Natator depressus. The sequence goes on along the minus strand of NC_134242.1, from coordinate 46,732,119 downwards.
GAGTGCTCTCCCAACCTCAGTATAATCTGAAAACCTCTCCAATAACTCATACTACCTCTGCATTACTACAGCGTACCATTCACCACTGACATCTGGAGTCCAACCTAGCTACATGGCATGTGTCAGACACAACAGCAGTGCCTCCACACACTAGAGCATTGATGAATACATCACCCTTTAACCAGCACTGATGGAAAATGTTTCAGCAAAACATTCTTGTCATAGACTCACCCTCCTGAAGCACCTCCTCATGGCAAGACCCAGCACTGCAGCCCCTCCACCTCACCTTCCTCCTCCAGACTTTGGTGCTCTGTGTGGTGACTTAGTCCTCCGGCCAGGTCACACCAAGAGTCCCATCCCTTCTTGGTAACAACGTCCCAACTCAAAACACACAGGAATGAAAATCCTGAGCTCAGTCTTCTGCAGATTCTTCGCTCATCTCCCAGGCTCTGCAGAGTTCTTCACTCAATTACTGAGCAAGGCCTCCCAGGGCTTTCTCCCTGGAGGCCCAGCTTCTCCTGAGTGGTTAACTCTCAGGGCTTTTTCCCTGGAGTCTCTCTCTGCTCCCAGACCTGCTGTAGGAGTCTTCTTCTCTCCAACTGCCCTCTCCCTTCAGGGTCAATCCGAGGCTAGATACCTCCTGCAGGTCCCTCTGTAGTTCCTTTCCCAGAGAGGAAGTTCCAAACTCCTCCCTTCTGGATCTCCTCCCCCTATTGCTCTGCACTCCGTTCTTTATAGGAACCACCCAGCCTGGTTCTCCCCCGCCTGGTCTAATCCTTAATTACCTGTCTCCCCTTCAGGTGCCACAGAACAGGCTAACTGTCCTTGCCAATGTGGGGTTTATAATATCATCACAATTCTGAAATAGGAATGTGTCCGATCCTTGGAGTTACTGAGTGATTCACCCTGGGTCACATCAGAGTTGTAGATCCAAAGGACTCAGGTTTTACTGTACAGTACGCATATACAACAGTTGTTATATTTTAATCTTTAGTGTGACGATTTAAAATGTATTGCGGTTAACTTTATTACAAGAACATACATAACAGGTGCAGATTATAATATTTTAGTCCAGCAGTCACAGATTTTGGTTAGATATCACAAACTCAGAAGTACAAAAGTACAAAACGAGAAATCCGCAGTCTGCAGAATACATGCCATGTAATAGGGAGTGGGCTTGTCCCTTTAGTATTAATACATTTCTTCATTCATTCTATAGAATCCTTAGCACTAAGAGTGCTTTACAAACTAAGAACTGAACACCTCTTAGAACTGCTTTAGTCACAGATTTATCTGCGAACCAGTGCCTCCTCTGATATACGTTTCAAATGGACACTTAACCTCTTCAGTCCCAGCAGTCCGCATCATCCAATACAAAACATTTGGCATTGGAAACTCCGAGCATGGAAGGTTAAACAATTTTTGCTAATGCTGTGTGGATCACTGTGAGGGTAAGCACCAGGACCCAAACCCTAGAGAAAACATATAGCAGTTTGTTTTGTAATAAGGAAGGATATTAGGGAAGTGATTAATATTCCCCTTGAATAGGAGTAAGCTGCACATATCGCAGTTGCTAAAAGCATTTCCGTCTTCAAGTGTAGTCAGTGAGCATTAGTGATTTATTTTAAATATGTATATAAATATAGGTTTAAAACTGTGAAAGTATACAATGGACAGCAGCTTTTGGTAAGTAATACAAGGTTAGTCTTTGGAACCAAATTCATCACTGATATAACTGATATGCACAGAGGATAATGGAGTGACAGCAAGAATGAATTTGACTTTCTGAATTTAGAGCAAAGGAAAACGCACATATCTTAGTCTTAACATTGCTTTCTATGAAGGAGAGTCTCTCCTGACTCCAGCATTATGAAGAACACACAGGTATTAGCAAATCCATCATACCAAAAGACTCTACCGTAAAGAAGTCCACAGATCCTATCACATCTACTTTACATCCTATGCCATTTACTTTTCCAAAGGTGGAATCTGGGGGAAGATGAATGTTTCCAAGCTGTTGTGTAGTTATTTCCCATAACTCTCTTGATTGCTTAGTCTCTCAAATCTGATATCATAACTCTGTAGACAACCATGTGCTCTACAAAGCAGAACTCTAGTGAAAGATTTGTCAGATTAACAGTTAGAAAGAGACACTTTAAGACATTTGATTATCCATATATTATAAAGCTCAGGGTCGATGGGTGTCTTTTCCTTTAAGTAAAAGTACGAGCAAGCCCTGGCCTAATCTACTGAATTTCAAATATTAGGAAATAAGAGTCCTCACTGTATCTCTTCTCATAGTACAAAGATATTCACATTCGTCTTTACATGCACATGTTTAACCATGTATTTGCATTTTCCATTGCTAAACTCAAGAGTGGCCTCTGCAGGAAACACAGCTGACAAGATTTGAGCTGGTCTGGAAGACAACTACTGTCCATGAAGGACTCAATTTTTGCATATTCACAAGAACATATAATGCCATCTTCCCAGGAAATTCTTTTGAACTAGGACTGGTGAATCAGCTGAAAATACCCAGCTGCCCAGATTCAGCACTGGGCTCCTTCCTGTGACCAAGGGCATGGGGAAAGGAGCTGCATGCTCCAGGCTAGGAAGAATCAGCATAATGAATTGTGACTGCTCATGGGTCTGAGGTGCCTGTGCTTTAGTTCTTCAGCCAAACTCTAGAGAGAATAAGCGACATAGTGGACTGGTCCCAGCAGTGGCCACTTAAGACTGCCTTCAGTTGTGCAGTTCCTTGTGCCCCTCCCTGAAGGACAGGCCAAGGGCTACAGAAGAACAAGAGCTGTCCTCAAGTGCTATTAAACTGTGACAAAAATAATACTGTCTAGGTTATTGTGCAGATTGATAGTCACGGTGGAAGACAGACAAGCTCTCTCATTAGATCAGAGAGTCCATCCCTTCGTAAGTGCAAAAGCAGAAGGGGTGCACAGAAGGTGTTAAAATAGTTATGATAGCTTACTACAGCAGAAGGTAAAGCAGCCAAAGGCAGTTGGTATTAGGAAAGCAGCTAACTAACCAGGAGTCTTGCGCAGGGAGTCCTTTCTGCACTAGCCTTTTCCCCTAACATTTCTCACCATTGCTATCTCTGGTACAGCTTCACTCGTGGTAGCAACAGCAAGTGCTCTAGTGTAGAGCAGCCACCAGCATTTTAGCCACTAGGTTGTGAGAGTTTGCTCTAAGCAGCATTAGACAACAGGGGATCTGTGTGGTGTTGCTTTACACCCGGGCTCATTGGCCCAGCTGTGGGTATAGCCTAAAGCTTATTGAGCTGGTAACCTACCCACTCTGCAGCAAGGGGACAGGCTAAATGACTCAAGTGTTGACAGTCCTCCAATGCTTTCCCACAATTCCCCTCCTGCACCCAGGACAGACAAGTTCTCCCATTATACACTGGGAAAGAATCAGAGAGTGGTTCAGCTTACTGCAGTGCTAAGAACCATGGGGTATCATGTGCCTCCGGAAATCCTAACATCTCAGACAGGTGACTGCAGCACCACTGAGTACATAGTAACTTGGGTAGGGCTCTGCAGTGTGGCCTCTTACACCTGAGCTAGGCTAAGCCGGGCATCAATCACCCAAGTTAATTCTGCAGTGAAGACATGCCCAAGGAGGTTAAAACACTAGAAGCTGTTTAGTGCCCTGTCTACATAACAGCATCCACTGGTGCTACCACCAAAGAAGTTGCATCAGTAATAGCAAAGGTGCAAAATGGTACCGTGGACACAGCTAGTGTCTTACTACAAGATTTATAGATATGAGTCTGAAGGCTCTTTTGGTTCACTTGAACGGTCCTAGAGCCCAGGCTCCAGCCGAACCCCAGAAGTCTACACTGTAATTAAACAGCCCCAAAGCCCAGGCCCCATTAACCCAAGTCAGCTGGTACAGGCCAGCCATGGGTTTTTAATTGCAGTGTAGACATACACTGAGTGTCATGGAAACTGAGCTGAGAAGGTAGTCTTTCCATTCAAACAAAGGGAAAAGGCTTGGCTCAGACTGAATTTTTTAACAGTTACCAGATCTGCCAACTGGGTTTTGTTATGCAAAAGAGTAACCACACCTCCAGGCATATTGCAGGTACTGTAGAGGGTAATGGCAGGTGTGTCAGTGGGTAGGGTATAATGTCACACTGGGCAATTTCAAGCCCTGGGAGTCAGTGATCTAATGGAGAACTGGCAAGTAAACATTGAATATTAGTTCCTGGCATCCCCTGCCTTCACCCTCGCACTACATATCCCCCTTCAATTGTAAGGGAATTGAATACTTTTGAGAAGTATCAAACTGACTCAACTCAACTCAGAGATTGAAATCCTCTATGCATCAACCAGGACAACAGTAGTGAAACTTCTGTGCACTGCCCAGACACTATACTCCCACTCTGGCATAGAGTGAGGTGAGTAGGTAGCATAGATTCTGTGCCCATTCACTCCTTCCCTTGCCTAGAGAAAATGTCAACAAGGGTGTCAAGAAGGGCGATTGCTGCGGCAGTTTTGTGATGTGGATATTTGTTCACCGGGAATCTAGACACAGACCAGCTCATTTTGGACATACCAAACACTTATCAGATGGTGGTAATTTTGGGCCACATTCAGAACAATGTCCTATAGGTGAAAAGCTCTGTGTACAAGGCATTTAAGGAATCCTTGATACTTATAACTGGTGTTGAACAATCTGCACATTTCACCATCTGATATTTAAACCACTGTTCTTTCCAAATTCCTCAGGCTACAGAAGAGAGAACTTCAGCTCCATGTAGAAACGATGAAGGACAGAAAAACAATGGTGTACATCTGATCAATGGCAGAATAATGCCAGTTAACTACCATACCTATTGCTCTACCCTACCCCCTCAGCAGAGGCCAAACTCCCCATGCAGTCAGTGTTAATTTGCAACTGCCTGAGTAAAGCGACATTCAGGGTGAAAGCTGCAGTGACAAAAGCTGGAGGAGGTACTATTTGTCTGTGGTTTGTTTCAGACATTCTTAACAGCTCCCTTTGTGATCAGTAGCTGCTGCAAGTTGCAGTCTGTGAGGATAAGAGTGCAGTCAGCAGAATGACAGACCCGTTTAAGCAGAGTTTAAATCCACAGCTTTGGGATGCGATTTCTTGGAGGCCAGCTCAGACAGCTTTTTCAGACGTTTCTTCAGCTCCAGAGGGAATTTCTCATAGCATTTCTTGCACACAGGCTTCATGTCAAACTCCACAAACTTGTTCCTTTCAAAGAAACACTGAGCTATTAAAAACAGCACTTGCAAAACTACATTCATGGCTTAATGTTCAGTAATCAAGAGTGTGTGTGTGTGGGCTTGCTTTCTACTGAACGTATAAAACCCCTCATTTCAACACACAGATTCCAATCTTGCCAGTATGTTCGCATATCAGAATTTAATGCACACGTGTGGTAGTGTTCATGCCAAGTTAGGTGCCCAGCTGTGTGAACACAGATACATATGGACTGATGACTGGAGATCAGGTCCACATGCTTACCAATAATGAAATGTCCAGCCATGGAACACTTTGTGATTGGCTCTTAGCAACACTTCTGCGTGGCTGCTTTCCAAAACTTGGGGGCAGCAGCTTTGCACTGGCAACAGGAAAACATTTTGATTCTTCACACTCCTCCCCTCTGTGCTGCCAAGTGCACCTCAGCCTGCTATGAATGCCCCTTGCTAGCTAGTACCAGGGTGGAAGCACATTCATTTTCCCTGTACATCGATCCACAGTGCTTTTCTTCTGTTGCAGCTCAATGGCTTTCCTATGCTTGCTATTTCATAGAAATCATAGAATCATAGAACTAGAAGGGATCTCGAGAGGTCATATAGTCCAGTCCCCTGCACTCAAGGCAGGACTAAGTATTATCTAGACCATCCCTGACAGGTATTTGTCCAACCTGCTCTTAAAAATCCCCAATGATGGAGATTCCACAACCTCCCTAGGCAATTTATTCCAGTGCTTAACCACTCTGACAGTTAGGAATTTTTTCCTAATGTCCAACCTAAACCACCCTTGCTGCAATTTAAGCCCATTGCTTCTTATCCTATCCTCAGAAGTTAAGAACCATTTTTCTCCCTCCTCCTTGTAACAACCTTTTATGTACTTGAAAACTGTCATCATGTCCCCCCTCAGTCTTCTCTTCTTCAGACTAAACAAACCCAATTTTTTCAATCTTCCCTCATAGGTCAGGTTTTCTGGACCTTTAATCATTTTTGTTGCTCTTCTCTGGACTTTCTCCAATTTGTCCACATCTTTCCTGAAATGTGGCACTTAGAACTGGGCACAATACTCCAGTTGAGACCTAATCAGCGCGGAGTAAAGCGGAAGAATTACTTCTTGTGTCTTGCTTCCAATACTCCTGCTAATACATCCCAGAAGGATGTTTGCTTTTTTTTGCAACAGTGTTATACTGTTGACTCATATTTAGCTTGTGATCCGCTATGACCCCCAGATCCCTTTCCGCAGTACTCCTTCCTAGGCAGTCATTTCCCATTTTGTATGTGTGCAAGTGATTGTTCCTTCCTAAGTGGAGTACTTTGCATTCGTCCTTATTGAATTTCATCGTATTTACTTCAGACCATTTCTCCAGTTTGTCCAGATCATTTTGAATTTTAATCCTATCCTCCAAAGCACTTGCAACCCCTCCCAGCTTGCTATCGTCCGCAAACTTTATGAGCGTACTCTCTATGCCATTATCTAAATCATTGATGAAGATATTGAACAGAACTGGACCCTGAACCAATCACTGTGGGACCCCACTCATTATGCCCTTCCAGCATGACTGTGAACCACTGATAACCACTCTCTGGGAACGATTTTCCAACCAGTTATGCACCCACCTTATAGTAGCTCCATCTAGGTTGCATTTCCCTAGTTTGTTTATGAGAAGGTCATGCGAGACAGTATCAAAAGCCTTACTAAAGTCAAGATATACCACATCTACTGCTTCCCCCCTATTCATAAGGCGTGTTACCCTGTCAAAGAAAGCTATCAGGTTTATTCCTGACAAATCCATGCTGACTGTTATTTATCACCTTATTATCTTTCAAATTCTCAACCAGTTCTTCCCTATTTGTCAAAATCAAATCTAGAACAGCCTCCCCCCTAGTAGCTTTCTCTTTCTCCAATACATTCCAAGAACTTGTTGGATAATCTGTGCCCTGCTGTGTTATTTGGCTCCTTTACTACCCCACTCAGTTGCACGAGTGTCTCTCACAAGGCAGATAAGGACTCAAGCAGCCATGAACTTCAGTGGGTCACAATCAGACAGCGATCTAGCTATCACAAATGGTGACTGCAGCAGAATCAGGCAACTGCATTCATTTGGTTGGCAAAAATCAAGAAGTGGAATTTCACTAGCAGAGTCAGTGTCCCAGACACTCGAGTCAGTTAGTCTAGAGCCAACTCAGTCTGAGACTTGCCATTCCTTATCCCCCAATAGCCTCATATTCCCAGACTTCCTGCCATTGAGCTTCCACCAAGTTTACTGTGGTTAATGTTGCTCCTTTAAGCAGCAGCAAGGGGAGTTCACTGCAAGGTGGCCCTCCCAGGAATGTGCCCACTCTCCATTAATCCAGGGAAGGGAAGAGAAGGGAAGGCTGTCTCTGAGATAAGCACAGACAAACTAATTTTCTAGATGCTTGAACTAACTTTGCCACTGTGTTTCCTAAGTCCCAGTTCTTACAAGTGACCTATAATATTATCTTAAAGCATGCCCTATATGTAGTATGCTTTTAATGCCTCAAACATTAAACACTATGCTGAGTGGGTACCTCTGGAATCATGCTGGCTGGTGCGACAGCCCTGGGATGTCCCATGCTGCATGTCAGTTACCAAACAGCCCAGTTGGAGCATGGACCTGGGGGCTCAGGGCAGTGTCATTTTATTATGGAGTGAGACTTTGCTAAGCGTTTTTAATCAGTATAAAAGAATAAAGAATTTAAAAACACTTTCCAAAATCCACCTTCTATAATGAAAACACCATTTCCTTGAGCCCTAAGGGTCAGTTCCTTGATAACAGAGGCATGTTGGGCCATCACAGCAGAGCTGGGGTGATATCAGAGGCCCTGAAACTAGGAAAGTGGCATTTAAAGTTAGTTTGTATTCATTGTCCCTGTGCCACTTACTATTTGGGGCATTTAGCACACAACTCTTTGGAAATGGGCTCAGTTACCTTTCAATAGGCTACCTTTCTAGGGGAAAGCTGTACGTACTGCAGGAGAGGATGCTACTCTACAGCTGCAGGGTGCCAGCACCATTCCCCCAGGCTGATGAAAGAGTTATCCTAGGTCTGCAAGTGTTTACTTACTTCAGTGTGAGCTTGATGTTGCAGGTGGAGCAGGAGAAGCAATTCACACACCAAGCCTTGTTGAGAGCTGATACCACTGTGCAAAATAAGAGAAAACAACCAGATTATCTAGTCTCAGAGTCCTATCCCAATTCAGTGAGCCAAGATGTAAAAAGAAACATTGAAGCCTTGCAACTGCAGGACTGCAACAGCTGCACTGAGAAACAGAATGGGAGAGTGACCCAAAATAAGGAGAGAACAAATCTTACCGTCCCCCTCGATCACGTGGCTGCAGTTGTAGCAGACATCTCCGAAGAGCTGCATGCAGAAGGAATAAAATGGGAACTTATTTTACTGACTATGAAGGAGTCTGCCCATGCTCCCCAAATTAGACAGCTGGTGCAAACATCAAACTCCTGATGGATGCAGCAGCACCCTAACATTCATTTACATCTCCTGACTAGCTTCTCATACACTTGCCCATTGGTCTATGGTCATTCAGAACTTGTACCCTCAAATCTTAGAAGTTTTTTTGTTGATGCCTCATATTCTTGGTACCATTATAACATGATCTCTGAGCCTGTATGCCTGGGAATTTGGGAGACAATGTCAATAGATCACAACACTGATCAAAGATAAATATCTCCTGATCATAGGCCATAAACATCGAGCAAAGAGTGCTATTTTAAAAGCAATTGATATTTAGCCTTTAACAACTCTACAAGGGAAATGCAGTATTTTGTCTGATGGAAATTGGTGTAGAGTCATGGCTGCTCATTGTATCTTTATGATAATGTTACCTTTGTGTCAGCTTACAGGACAGATCTTTTCTGTGCTTTAGCCAACTAGATGCCATGGCATTTATTTTAAACAATTACAAATAGGCTGGCTTCACATGGGTTATAGAATGTTTTCGATTCTTAACAAAAGGTTAGCCAAGCAGCCATCTGACTGGTTAACACTAATTTTATTTGGTATAATTACAGAAATTTTAATTTGTTTGCTGTGTTGTTATAGCTGTGTTGCTCCCAGGATACAAGAGACAAGGTTTGTGAGATAATACCTTGTATTGGACCAACTGCTGTCGATGAAAGCTCTGTAGCGCTCGAAAGCTTGTCTCACCAACAGAAGTTGGTCCAATAGAAGATATCACCTCATGCACCTTGTGTCTCAGAAGTTTTAAGGGAAATCCAGGGACAGCAATTTTTTCTTTCAACAGGGAAGATCCCTGTCCCCATTACATTTTCATTCTCTAATCACTGCCACTTTCCTAGAATTGTATGTCAACACATCTTCCACAGAAAACACTTTTCCTTTTTCAATTAGATTCCCCACCACCAGAGGTTACTGATATTTCTTAACAACTCACTCCAGATAACAATGCATTTCTGGTTATATGGTGCATGGGGAAAATGCTGTGCTTATTTCCCAAATTTCTCTAGGGGGCATTCTTTCTCCCCAGCCCCTCAGCCAAGAGAGGTGCCTGCTGAATGGGTGTAGGACAGCAATGCTTACCTGATTGTAGTGAGTCTCGCAGTAAGCCAGTCCTTTTTTCTCATAGTGGCGATGCCCCAGAAATGGCTTCTCACATTTGGCACAAACAAAATGCTGCAAAAGTAAAAAGGCATTCAGTGTCGGTGGAAGGGCCCCCACAGCTAGAAGACATGCCCGGACGCGGCCCCGGAAATAAGCCAGTGGTTTGCACAAGAGTTTCAGATCTTTATACAAACACAGACAAGAAAACCCTGAAAGAACCTTGTGGGATGGTGATAGTGGGACGCTATCACAATGTAAATGACAGTCAAAGGAACAACGACACATCAGGGTTAGAAGACACACATGCACTCTGGCTACACAACAGATTCTACCACTATTATCATCTGTTGAGCTGCACTGTACAAAAAAAAATTGCTTGCAAGATTTGGAAGGTGAGATGTGTGACTCAAGAACCTCTTAATGCCAACTGGCAAAGGGATGCAGAGGAGTTACCGGAATCTCCTGATTTTGGTATGTACATTCTGGTTCAAAGAATGTCTCGTGAGGTCTCAAATGATAGCTGGTGCCACACTGGTTATCACTATTGTTGTGAAATGTATGTACAGATACTATGTAAGGAGTTACACACACACACACACACACAAAATATGTCCTTAAAGTCTCTGTGGGAGAGCTGGACACCATCAAAGGTGAAAAACAAGTTTTCTGTCAGATAAAAGATGTTTATTCATCTCTTTGTTTACATCTAAACTGAATATTGTCTCATTCACTACTGGTCACTTATCGCCTGTCAAAACTAAATGCAATGAAGGATTGTGCAGAATTTGGAGAAAGTCTAACAGGAAGAGAAAAGCAGTGGTGCTTAGGGGAGATGGGGGGAAGGAACCCTATCTAGAGATATACATCAAAGGTTTGCTCTACTATATTTGGGAGGCAAAGACGACATCCTGGCACCCTTCACTAAGGAGTAAAAGGACAGTGCTTCTGCTTCATGAAGAAGAGTCTTGGTTGAATATGCTGAAGAGAATTTTGGGTGAGAGAAGCTTCTTTAGACAAGACAGTAACTTGTTAATTAAGGTTAGTCTCTAGAAAGCAGGTTATGATTTTGTTTTACACATAACCATTTGTTTCCAATATTCTCTATTTCTTTGATAATATATTTATAGTGAAAACAAGAATATGTTTTCTAAGTGCTGTGGTATTAAGCAAAGTGCTGGCTCGGAGTTGAATCTTACATGCTGGTGTGTATTGTTCCTTTGGGAAAAGCAGATCTGCTAATTCTGTGAGTGTCCCATGGATAAGGGACTGGATACTACAGGGATTCAGGAATCGGTGTGTGCCTATGGCTACCTGTACAGTGAGAAGGAGGACTGGAAGGTAGTGCTTGTGCCACCAGAGGCTGGTGGTTTCAGGGAGCTGATCCACCACAGGCAGACTCAAGCATGCTTCATGCTAAGGGCAGGTGGTGGTGAGGTACCTCACAACCTGGGTACCCCGGAAAGTGTCACAGCGATGTTACAGTTTGTTACTTGGAGCTAGAGGTAAGGACATAGAGAGGATGTACATAACTTCAGTGGTAAATGCTATTTTGCAGACCCCAGAATCTTTGCAATGTAATGCAGAAATTTTAAAATAATTTTCCTGAGAATAAATTACACAATGGTATTGTTACTGTGCAAAAGATGAAGTGCAGCATTCACAACTCTAGTGCATGTGACTTACCCAGGTAAAGCTCACCCCAGGTGAATACAGTCTGAATTTGGCCTAAACAGGAATGGTGGGAATTTCTAATGTTCACCATAACAGCCTCCAACTTGCATTAGGCCTCTGGCAGTATGCATTCCACAGGCAGTTTCACACTGATCTCACCTCAACATGCCATTGCTTCCCCAGAGCATTGACCACTCGTCCTTCAATAGGCCTGCGACAGGCTCCACAGATTGGGATACCCATCTTGTCATGGCAGGGCAGGCAATAGAGTTCCCCTTTCAGCTCCCTGGCCTCAGCAGTCAGCTCCTTCCTGAAAACACCACAAACAAATGTTCTTGAAGCAACACCACTGACCCAAGCCCCAGCCAACAGCTGTTTCACGATTAAACCTGACACTTACATGAGCTTCCCTCCAGACGTGAATATCTAAGATGAAGCTGTGGAAGAATGAACTTCAAAGCCAACTTCCATGCTTTGGCCCCCAGCTACGCTATAAACACAGGCATCCTGAATTATGCTTGTGAAACATGGCTGTGGTCAAACCCTGGTGGTTATCTAATAGGTCTTTCTGTCCACAAATGCAAGGCTAAATCACGTTTGGCCACAATGTTTAAACAAGGTTATTTTTGTAATGTAAACAGGACCTTTGAGAGTGGCTCATTTCCAGGAACTGTTCTCAAGCCCAGTAGACAATGGTGCCCAGTAAGCAATGCATGAAGGAAGGAGAACCCTATATAGCTGAACAGAAGAACAACAATTCTATCATTTTGATTCCAACTCTTTTGATCTTTCACATACAAAACTTCTTGTCTGCCAGATAACTTAAAGGCTGCAAAGCGTAGCTGATGATTACAGAGTCCAGAAAGAGACTGCACTCTTGTCCATATAGTACATTTCCCTGGTTTGTTGATGGAAGCTGGGAGAGGAGAACATACCCACAGTGGGTGCAGTTGAAGTGATCTGGATGGTAGGAGTCATTCCTGAACATCAGAGGCTGCTCATCGATTATCAGGTGGCACTTCTGACAGATATACTTGCCTAGCCCCTTGGCTTTCTCCCGGTTATGGCAAGGCCTGCACAGGTGCCTGGGTGAGAATTGGAAAGAAAGGGCAGCATCAGTAGAGTCTTTCTCCCAAAGACAGCAGCCACTGTTCTAGAGGATGGGAGTTAAACATCATCTAATGGTGCTAGTGCTAACCAAACCCTGAGGTAGCCTTTCAGAGTAACAGCCGTGTTAGTCTGTATTTGCAAAAAGAAAAGGAGTACTTGTGGCACCTTAGAGACTAACCAGGTAGCCTTGTAACTCCACCTGCCCCATTCGGATACAGTTAGGTATTTCCTAAGCCTCCTTATGTGGCATTTCTTCTCTTCACTACAGGCGTCAACTGCAGTAAAAACAGTAGACAGTTTAGCTGTCTGTAATTGCAACTCAGCTTACGAACACAATGGGAGACGGCATGTGGGCCCGAATCACTATGCATGAAGCATCTGCTTTTGTATGTAGCAATAAGACACTCATAGATGTGCATATCAGAGTACTTAATAAGTGTCTTATCAGCACAGCAGAGAGCTTGTGTGCACATATGTACGCAAGTATGTCCCTACAAATCTATAAATGTGTTTGTGTTTACATAAATCTATGCACACAATCCTCTGACTGCTCTGTCGAAGGGAGTTCACTCTCAGTGCTCCTCTTGAAGGCACGTTGCTAAAGTGCCTCCACCATGGTTGGATCCATTAGTCCTCACTAACCAGACAAACCAGAAAGCCTTTGAATCATAGCTCTTCTACCCAAAAGCTCCCTATTAAGTTTAAGACAAACAAGGGAGTCTCTACTCTGTGGTGCAAACTCTTAATATTTTTCAAACTGCAACAGAAGCACAAGTCCTGATCGGGCCTGCAGCTGACATTGCTGGGAGTGAACTCTGTGACAAAAGGGATAAGAGATAAACAGCTGTAAAGATCAGAGCTCCTGTTTACACAGAGACCAATCAAAAGATGAGGTGCTGAATCAGTCAGTTTTGTGCCCAGTATTTAAAAGCTCTCATGGGGTGGTCTTTAGTTTAGTTCACCCATCAGCTGTCCTCCCAGCATTAGTGTTGTTTGCTGGGTGCGGAGGTTTGGCTAAATTGAACACATAGCAGGCAAATGGGGGAATAATCTATGCCTGTTTTCTCACCATTGTCCAACCTGACGAAAACATGCTTAGTTCCCCCTCACTACAGTCACATGTACATCCCTGGTTAAGATTTAACGGTATTCTCCCAAAGAGCCCATCAACTACAGTGAAAAACGGTAAAGGAAAGGTGGTGTCATGGCTAATGCAACAAACTGACTAGGAGTCAGAAGATCTGGGTTCTATTCCTGGCTCTCTCTGGGATTGCCTGTGGGACTTTGTGCAAGTCACTTAACCTCAGGTGTCCCATCTGTAAAATGGGGCTAAGAATACTTCCCTGTAGCACAGGGGTGTTGTGTGGCCTCAAACATCTATGATCCTCAGATGGAAAGCACCTGCATAAGCTGAAAGTATGATTATTATTTTCTCACTTTTTAAGTCCTCTCTTCTGTAATAGTTTCTTTCCAGGGCTGGAACCACTGTCTTCCCAGATGGAGCCACAGTCCCCACCAAAAGCAGACAGCGCCCCATTATAAGAGAGCATGCAGCTGTGCTCATCCCTGGATAAAGGCATCAGTTTTATTCAGCACTGTCAAATGGGGACTAATTATACAGGGCAGGACACTGGGACCCCTGCAGCAAGTGTCCTGAAAAAGACCCCTCTCATTCAGCTGAATAAGGGGCCTTCAACCCTTTGCACTGATAAACCATTATCAGCCCCTCCCCATTCACAAACCCTCTCTGCTGTCCCATAGACCCTCCTCTATTGCAAGCAAAGTGAAGTCTTGGAATCGCAGAGCTGTTGCCATAGCAGCCGCCCCTCTCACCCCAACTCCCACCATTATGGAATTATCCCATTCTCAAGCGTCCTGTTGTGTCTATTAATACCAGACTCCCCCCCTGCACAATACCCCTTTCCACCCCTCCAAAATAATCACAGAACTCCAAAGAGTCAGTGTAAAAGACTAGGGGGTTCAGAGAGACTTTAATAAGCAGGACAAACACTGAAATATTCAAAAATATAACAGCAGCAGCAGCCGTGGTTCCCCCCTTCCAAGGCTTCAGCTGGAATGAAAACTGCCTTTCATTGCAAGTTTGCCATCTCCTCTCCTCTGTTGTGTGAGCTGATAATGCACTATCAGAGCTAGCAGGACTCTATATAGAGGGGCTCTCTCTTCCACCCTCACTAAGTCTGAAACGGTCTGCTCCTTCTGAATCATATGACGCTTCCCCTTGATTCACTGGCGTCAAAAGGAGCTCCCAGAGATTTACTCTAGAAGGACTTTACCCTCCACCTGCAGGACTGCGCCGTCAAGAGGTAAGAGAACTGGCTTTGGCTAGTACAATAACGGAGGCACTTTCCTGGTGGCTTTACGCTGTCGTAGCTGAGTCAGTGAGGGTGGTGGGAGATGTACAGAGCGGCTAATACACATAGCGTACGAGTTGTTCAACAAATAGAGTCTACAAAGAATTTCATTATAATCACTCTTGTCCCCTAAATTAGAATAGCTTTCCAAATGTCTCCATTTTCAGCCATTAGTACAGACAGGCATACACCACAAACATCACCCCATTACATTATTAATTTCCCAAGGGCAACAGAGTATTCTCAGATAGAGGGGAGTCAGCTCTGGAAGGAGTTTCATTCAGTGTTAAAAGATTTTCTGGGAAAGATGAAAGACCTTCCTGCTTGACAAAGCATTTCCACCATCATAAGCACTGATCATTTAAAACAAAACAGCTCATTCCCCAGGCAGAACCACCTTTAATCAAAAGAATGAGAGAAGAGCAGAAAACTGAAGTCCACCAGAGACCTCATCATGCACTGCTAGCTGGGAAGCACTTAGATTGTAGCAAAAACCAAGCTAGCTTGATTTCTTATTTAGGATGAGCTAGAAAGTTTTGCTTATTCTTCATCAAGCCTTTTATTAACAAATAGGTAGAGCACCTGTTGAAACAGTAATATGGTTGTATAAACTATTATAACTATCCAAGAGAGTATCAATGTAGTGTGGGTGTGGGAGAGGGGGAGGGCCATAAAATATGGTTATATGCACACATTCTAAATGACTAACTACATCCCTGCTTACAAATCAGCTATGGGAAGCTTGGAATAATGGCTAACCCCAGAATAGAGCTCTATTCAGAAATCTGTAAATCACTAAATACTCACACTACCCCAGCAGCGCAAGTCAAGTGGAATTCTGGGCTTGGGAACCAGACAATTAAAGAATTATTCTGCCTACAGATTCAGAACCTCTTGCATTGTAGAACGAACCCCGGATACTAAATCATTTTAAAAAGGAGATATGATTTCTAATTAGCTTCAAGCAAAAGCATTTGTACATGCTACAGTGACAAGTTTACTAGAGATTACAGAGTTATTCTACTGTGTACCACAACAGAGCAAAAATAAAGAAAAAGCCTAATGCAAAATTTTGCACATTTATTTTGAATCAGTTTTAAAATAATAAAATAAAATAATAATAATAATAATTAATAATAATAATTTGCTAAACCTTCTTCATGTGTTATTACCAAAGGCACAGAGTAAAGCCATCACTGGGTTTTCCACAGCTCTAGTGTTATTGTTCTATGAACACTTAAAGCCACACATTTTTGAAAGTAGCATTTCAATTCTCAAAGCCAGCACAGCAATTAATTTTAGTGATACATAAACTTCTCCTGAGCTACTCAGATGCCAAGGACACCTTCATTTTCATGTCAACAATCAACACTAATGGCTACAAAAATTAAAGTAGGTTAAAACAGCACAAGTTAAAACTCTTGGAGGATCATTTGAGTTTAGAGCCTAACTGAAAGGGTTTTGTAAAAAGAGCCATTTATTTTCTCCACACCTTCTGACAAATTAAAAAAAGAAAGAAAGAGGCCCTCACAGGTAACGTATGTAACAGCAGCTTCCCCCCACAACGATACCGACTTTTGACAGACAAGTACATATGTGAGCTAGATCCATCAACATTTAATCAACTCCTGCAGCCCCAATCCCCAAGATGTTTCTCCTCCCTGTGACAACCCTACTGGACTTCTTGATATTCCTCACTCAACCCCCTGCAGTCCTGTGGTGCAATCCGGTCCCCACTGAAGTCAAAATAAGTTTTGCCATTGACTTCCACAGGGCTGGGATTTCATCATTGGTATCTTTGCTATTCTGTGTCAGATACTGACAGAAAACTGAGATCAAACCCCAAAGATCATAGCTCAATGCACCACGGGAAGTCAGTTCTAACAGAATCTGATCACCACAGAGAATTTTAAAAAATGATAAAATGCTTGTCACTCCAAGCCCCTTAATGTTGGGGCTGCAAATGGGGAGCAAACTGTTGCCCGGAGGAAGATTCCACCAAAGAGCTGGCTTACGGCAAATAAAATGCCTATCTGGACTGTAGGATGACCCGATGCCAGCCTTTTAGACTCACATCCCCCTGCTGTTTCATTTTTAACAGGGTGTTATAACTGAATATAAAACTAATGGCTAACCACAGTCTAATCTAATTCTTGCTATGAAGGATCATGCCTCCTTACACATTGTTTGTGGATGGAATTATTTAAATAAATGGAGTGGCAGAACAAAAAGTGTAAATTCAAAGAGTCACACAATGAGTATTAATGTGGATGTGCCCTGTCTTTCTATCAGCCATTAAATGGGTAGGTTTCCTCCTCCTTTAGCGTAAAATAGAAAAAATAAGAAAAATTCCTTCCAATAAGGATAACACATCTTTTAGCTTCCAATACCACTTTCATTTAGGGACTAAACTCACAAGGTTTTTTCCAAAGACACTAGGACCCAGAGTTTCAAAGAGACAAGTAACACCAGCAAAGATGCGCACACTCCACAAACACTCTCTTTGCATGTGCACACCTAGGAAGCATGTACACAAAAAGAGGCAAGTCTCATAAGAACGGTCAGACTGGGTCAGACCAAAGCTCCATCTAGCCCAGTATCCGGTCTTCCGACAGTGGCCAATGCCAGGTGCCCCAGAGGGAACAAACAGAACAGGTAACCATCAAGTGATCCATCTCTGTAGCCCATTCCCAGCTTCTGGCAAACAGAGGCTAGGACACCATCCCTGCCCATCCTGGCTAATCGCCATTGATGGACCTGTCCTCCATGAATTTATCTAGTTCTTTTTTGAACTCTGTTATAGTCTTGGCCTTCCCAACATCCTCTAGCAAAGAGTTCCACAGGTTGACTGTGTGTTGTGTGAAGAAATACTTCCTTTTGTTTTAAACCTACTGCCTATTAATTTCATTTGGTGACCCCTAGTTCTTGTGTTATGAGAAGGAGTAAATAATGCTTCCTTATTTATTTTCTCTACACCAGTCATGATTTTATAGACCTCAATCATATCGCCCCGCAGTTGTCTCTTTTCCAAGCTGAAAAGTCCCAGTCTTATTAATCTCTTCTCATACGGCAGCTGTTCCATACCCCTGATAATTTTTGTTGCCCTTTTCTGAACCTTTTCCAATTCCAATACATCTTTTTTAAGATAAGGCGACCACATCTGCACTCAGTATTCAAGATGTGGGTGTACCATGGATTTATATAGAGGCAATATGATATTTTCTGTCTTATTATCTATCCCTTTCTTAATGATGCCCAACATTCTGTTCCCTTTTTTGACTGCCGCTGCACATTGAGTGGATGTTTTCAGAGAACTATCCACAATGACTCCAAGATCCCTTTCTTGAGTGGTAACAGCTAAGACCTCCTGAGGTCTCTTCCAACCCTGGTATTGTATGATTCTATGAAATTTAGATCCCATCATTTTATATGTATAGTTGGGATTATATTTTCCAATGTGCATTACTTTGCATTTATAAAAAGTCTCCATTTTGCACATGTAAATGTGCATGCCCACTGTTACAGAATGTGCTGCGCTTTGAAAAACGTGGCCCATGGAACAGTGTTCCGCTCAAGCACTGATGCAGGCTGCCCTCATACTCTCATTTTTATTCTTTCAGTAATAAACAGGAACAAGCACACAGCTGGTTGGCACACAAAGGATACTGCATTCCTAAATCTCTAAGCTTCACAGCTCAGCTACACAGCATTTCAACACAGAGAAAGAGGGACCCACTGTGGCCAGATAGGTGAATTTCTATTTCTTAATTCTATCCATTCTCACTTCTGTTGATCTTCATCCTTCTTATCTGTCAACCAGCTTGGCAGTGGAAGGTTTCAGAGTGGAAGTCGTGTTAGTCTGTATCAGCAAAAAGAACGAGGAGTACTTGTGGCACCTTAGAGACTAACAAATGTATTTGAGCATAAGCTTTCGTGGGCTAAAGCCCACTTCATCAGATGCATGTAGTGGAAAATACAGTAGGAACACACACACACACACAGAACATGAAAAAATGGGGGTTGCCATACCAACTCTAATGAGATGAATCGATTAAGGTGGGCTATTATCAGCAGGAGAAAAAAAACTTTTGTAGTGATAATCAGGATGGCCCATTTCAAACAGTTGACAAGAAGGTGTGAGTAACAGTAGAGGGAAAATTACCACGGGGAAATAGTTTTTAGTTTGTGTAATGACTCATCCACTCCCAGTCTTTATTCAAGCCTAATTTAATGATGTCCAGTTTGCAAATTAATTCCAGTTCTGCAGTTTCTCATTGGAGTCTGTTTTTGAATTTTATTTGTTGAATAATTGCGACTTTTAGGTCTGTAATTGAGTGTCCAGGGAGGTTGAAGTGTTCTCCGAATGGTTTTTGAATGTTATAATTCTTGATGTCTGATTTGTGTCCATTTATTCTTTTGCGTAGAGACTGTCCGGTCTGGCCAATGTACATGGCAGAAGGGCATTGCTGGCACATGATGGCATATATCACATTGGTAGATGTGCAGGTGAATGAGCCCCTGATAGTGTGGCTGATGTGATTAGGTCTGATGATGGTGTCCCTTGAATAGACATGTGGACAGAGTTGGCAACGGGCTTTGTTGCAAAGATAGGTTCCTGGGTTAGTGTTTTTGTTGTGTGGTTGCTGGTGATTATTTGCTTCAGGTTGGAGGGCTGTTGATTAGTCTCAGAGTTGGTATGGCAACCCCCATTTTTTCATGTTCTCTGTGTAGGTGTGTATATATCTCTTCCTACTGTATTTTCCACTGCATGCATCTGATGAAGCGGGCTTTAACCCCCAAAAGCTTATGCTCAAATAAACTTGTTAGTCTCTAAGGTGCCACAAGTACTCCTCGTTCTCTTGGAAGTGGAAGAAGTCTGGTTCAGAGTACACCCACTTCTAGCCACCTATCTGAAAGACAGGTGTTTTCTTGGGATTCTGTTTCCAGTGTCTGTGTTACTGGATTATTCCTCACCAGAAATTTCATCTCTTAAATGTTTCTGAGCAATAATCATAGTTCTGAGGGAAGATAGGGCATTACCCTCTGCTGCAGTCACTCTACTGCTGTATAATTTCAGGATGCAGCGAGGTTTTTGCCAGAGGCATCTTTGATAACATCAGCAACCATATGAATGGTTTGTTAACTAGGGAAAGGGGGAACTGGCTGATCAGAAAGGAGGAAGCATCTATTTTCATATCTTCATTAAAAGCAATGATGTGAAAGTCAAGAGTGGCTGCTTCGCACAGATAGGGGTTGGCAGGACAAAAGCCAGACTTCTACACCAAAAAGACATTCTCCTTTACTTGTGCGATCATTACTTACGGAAAACACTCTTCTTTTCCAGATACTTTTCAGACCCAGTTCCACTTCACACTGCCTCTCTAGTCTCCAATACATCCAAGATCACTCCTGCTCCCCTTGTGGGTTTCCTTCCCTGACTAGTATTTCCTCCATCTATCCCAGCACCCTCTCCCTCCTACTTCTTCAGCTTCCTTTACTGCTTCCCCTTATACAAATATACTGTAGCATCCTGTACTACTCATAGGTGCCGACTTCTGCTCGTGCCGGTGAGTGCTCAATGCCCCTCTGCCCCCAGCCCTGTTCTGACTCCACCCCTGCCCTGCCCCCATTCCAACCCCTTCCCCAAAGTCCCCGCCCCAACTCTGCCTCCTCCCTGCCCCTATTCTGACTCCTTCCCCAAATCCCGGCCTCAGCCCCGCTTCTTCCCCGCCTCTTCCCCTGAGGGCGCCACGTTCCCGCTCCTCCCCCCTCCGTCCTGCAGCTTGCTACGCCACCAAACAGCTGGAGATAGGAGGTAGGTGGAGGAGCGGGGACGCGGTGCGCTCACGTGAGGAGGCAGAGCGGAGGTGAGGTGGAGTGGGGGTGGGGAGGAGAGTTTGGCTGCTGGTGGATGCAGAGCACCCACTAATTTTTCCCCGTGGGTGCTCCAGCCTCGGAGTACCCATGGAGTCGGCTCCTATGGTACTACTGGTCAAATACCACAACACTATCAGTGCAATGGCATTAAACACTCCCAGAATCTGGACAGTTATGACAGAATACTAGAGCCTTTTATTTTTAAATAAAAGGAGGAAAACCAGATACTTGATCCCCATTTTAAGCAAACAAGTAGGAATAATCAAGTTTTGCATAAGTCCTCAACTAGCTAAGTACAAGAGTTTAATGTGGTTTTGGTAAAAATGTGGCAGGTGCGAATAGGTTCCCCATCAAAGAAAAACCTACAGAGGTTGATGCCATGATCCCTGGGATTGGTGGGGAGGAAGAAAAGTCCCAAAAGTTCTCTCTCAGTTTCCAAAAGATCATTTGATTGCGCACGTGGGTTAGCATGCAGGTGGTTTGAACACAGATTTTTGGGATCTTCCAGACTCCAAGGCTGTCTACACAAAGCCCCTGTACCTCCATGATGCCCCTTAGTCTCAAGTGAATCTCCCCCATAACCCAGTTAATACAGCAGCAGGTGAGTCATGCTGACATTCACTTTGTCCCTTTGCTGGCTGCTGCCCTGTATGTCCCAAATTACATTAGCCTACATTTTCAAGAGGAACTAGTGATCTTTGAGGTGTCGACTTGGGCTCACAAGGAGTTTCCATGTAGGGGATCAGGGCATCAACCCCTGCAGGTTTTCCTTTGGTAGGGGAACCCTTCCACTGCCTTCGCTGTGTCCCAGTGAAGCACACTCAGTGGGCCCCACGGACAAGGGGATGGTGCTGCAGACACATCTGACGACCCAACCCTCCCCACATCCCTCTGACAGTGGGAGGTGTACAACAGACTCAACTCCATGCACAGATGTAGTTGAGGGAGGGATCCAGCTCACGGGTTTTGTCATATTTTCATTTTATAGACTGGGGAGCAGGTGAGGGGAATAATACAAAAGACTCAAAGCCAGAGTAAGAGTTACAGATTTGAATTCAAGATCTGTTGAATATCATAGAAAAGCTCTGGCTAAATGTCCACGAAAGTCTGGTCATTTTGCACTGCTGCTGTGTGCAACAGTGAGAGTGACAAGAATAAGGTCAATTTCACTATGGTGCTGGTTAAGAAAGCTACAGGGTCAGTTGCAGCAGATATAGTTACTGGAGCTTTCAAGGAAGAGGAACATGCAGCGACTGAAAAAGGAGCTGAGTAGCAGAGAAATTCCCCTGGTAATAGCCAGGCAGCTGGGGAAGTCCAGTGCTTCTTCCTAAAGCAAGTCAATAGTGTTTCACTGTCTGAATCACTTGAGGCAGAAGCCACTGCACTGTTTGGAAAAACTTTCTTCTGAATCCCAGCTCAGTAACAAAACCAACTCTGAATTTTCTGGTTAAAAAAATAACTAAAATAAATAAATAAAATAATTTCTGGCACCTGTTCCCAGACCTAGAGACATTTCTACCAGAGATGGATATATGAACTCTCCTCTCCCCATTCTCTCCAGCAATAAGCCAGATACTCTAGGAGGTTTTTTTTTAAAAAAACAGAGGATACCTGTGTCTCCAGTGAAGTTTCTGTATAAGGAGCTGTGACTGTGGTCCCAGGGCAGCCATTCTGAGATTGCTCAATTAGGGTAAATTGCAAAGAAGGGCAGACAATCTCCAAAACTGGTAGTCACTCCAATACTTAGATCCACCAAGCCAACAACAAAACAGCTTCTATAATACCTTACTGGTTACCCAGAAGCCAAAAACACAGTTCCCTTAAAGCAACCCAGCCTTGGGCTCTCTCTCAGACAGCCAAGTCAAATATGATGAGGATTACTGATAATCTTGTTCATCATATAAAAAGTTCTACAAGTCCCAAAGGATCGGACACATTACCTCCAAGGTCAATGAATATTTCAGATCTTACCCAAATACACGCTTACAGCCAATTATTATTAAGTAAACTAAGATTTATTAAAAAAAAGAAAAGAGAGAGTATTGGTTAAAAGATCATTATACATACAGGTATGAATAGAGTTCTTAGGTCAGTTTTATAGTACAGATGGTGAGCTTAGAGTTGCAAAGCATCCTTTCCAGAATCACTTCATTAGGTTATAGTCCAACGTCCACATCCAATAACAGGGCTATCCAGAATGGCACTGGAGACCACAGTCTTGCGACTCAAACTTCCCAACAAAGCTTAAGCAGATCTGAGGTCCCAAGAGTTTTTATAGAGATTTTTGCAACCTCTTGACAGCACACAGTCCTTGGGTGAACAATAGGCTTTTGAAGTAACTTTCTATTTCCTAAGCAAATAAAATCGTCCTACTGTATTTTCCACTGCATGGATCTGATGAAGTGGGCTGTAGCCCACAAAAGCTTATGCTCAAATAAATTTGTTAGTTTCTAAGGTGCCACAAGTACTCCTGTTCTTTTTCCGGATACAGACTAACACGGCTGCTACTCTGAAACCTAAGCATTACCAGTAATTAATTATTAATCTATTAAGCAGTTCATAGACAATTTACTACAAACTTCAAAGACAAGTATAGGTTTCAGAGTAGCAGCCGTGTTAGTATGTATCCACAAAAAGAAAAGGAGTACTTGTGGCACCTTAGAGAGACTAACAAATTTATTTGAGCATAAGCTTTCGTGAGCTACAGCTCACTTCATCAGATGCATGCAGCAGAAAATACAGTGGGGAGATTTTATATACACAGAGAACATGAAACAATGGGTGTTACCATACACACTGTAAAGAGAGTGATCAGGTAAGGTGAGCTATTACCGGGGGGGGGGGGGGGGGGAGGAAAAAAAAACAAAAAACAAAAACCTTTTGTAGTGATAATCAAGGTGGGCCATTTCCAGCAGTTGACAAGAACGTGTGAGGAACAATAGTTGGGGGGGAATAAACATGGCAAAATAGTTTTACTTTGTGTAATGACACATCCACTCCCAATCTTTATTCAAGCCTAAGTTAATTGTGTCCAGTTTGCAAATTAATTCCAATCAGCAGTCTCTCGTTGGAGTCTGTTTTTGAAGTTTTTTTGTTGAAGAATTGCCACTTTTAGGTCTGTAATCGAGTGACCAAAGAGACTGAAGTGTTCTCCGACAGGTTTTTGAATGTTATAATTCTTGACGTCTGATTTGTGTCCATTTATTCTTGTGTGTAGAGACTGTCCGGTTTGGCCAATGTACATGGCAGAGGGGCATTGCTGGCACATGATGGCATATATCACATTGGTAGATGTGCAGGTGAACGAGCCTCTGATAGTGTGGCTGATGTGATTAGGCCCTATGATGGTGTCCCCTGAATAGATATGTGGACAGAGTTGGAAACGGGCTTTGTTGCCAACCGAGGTATAGACAATGAAATTACTACATCCAAGGTTCATTTAAATGTTAATATTCCCTTTTGATCTCTGAATCAAAAGACAGGATTCATCTGTTTACATGGTTAACATCTAACAAGGTATAAGTAAACACATACAACTAGTATACTACCTCTAATTCTCTAACAATACAGATTTGCATTTCAAAGCTCTAGTCTATTTAACATAGCTATGTTAGCTATCGCTAAGGAATAGCCCTAATTACCATTTATATACTTCTCTAATATGTCTTTAAAGGTTCAATTTGGATAATTTAGTCTGCAAGATGCTTAACCCTTTCTGGCCCTGTGTCACAGGAGCTCTTTAAAACCTAGGACAAATATTACCAATATTTTGGCACCAGGCCAAAAATCAATCACTCTTGAGTGTATAGTGCCTATTTCCACTTTTCTGTTAACCTGGGATGTGGGTATTTATCACTTACTAAGTCTCAGAACATCTTGGAGATAAATTTACAGCCAGCTGATTGCATTACAGTAATTTTCTTCAACAGACAGGAAAGGTCTGGAAAACTCAATTGAGAGGGAGGGGTTTATAATTTTAAAGTAGGTCAGACTCTGAGTTTATAAAAATTGGGCAGTGTCCTTTTAAGTACTTCTCTCGGCAAGCAAGAGACATGTTGACTGATTTCTAGACTGCCTCACCATTACCAAGGTTCTTTGTAAGATCGGTTTTCTTAATTTTTTCAGGTCCCTGGTTGATGCCCCAGAGCTGTAGTGAGGAATGAATGGTCCAGCAGATCCCTCAAGCCTACTCCTCAACTCCTCCCTGGAAACTTCAGAACAATGTGGCAAAGAGACCCATACAGAGAACATCCTTTTTGCCACATTTTATCTCTTGGATTTCATCCTGGCTTTTGTTGGCAATACCCTGGCTCTTTGGCTCTTCATCCGGGACCAAAAGTCAGGCACTCCAGCCAATATTTTCCTGATGCATCTTGCTGTGGCCGACCTGTTTTTTGTGCTGGTTCTACCCACCCGGCTGGTATATCACTTTTCTGGCAATCACTGGCCATTTGGCGAGATCCCATGCAGACTCATTGGCTTCCTTTTCTATCTCAACATGTATGCCAGTATCTACTTCCTTATGTGCATCAGCGTTGACCGCTTCCTAGCCATCGTGCACCCTGTGAAGTCCATCAAACTCCGCAGGTCACTCTACGCCCACTTGGCATGTGCCTTTCTTTGGGTTATAGTTGCTGTCGCAATGGCACCTCTGTTGGTCAGCGTGCAGACAGCCGAGATGAACAACACGACTGTCTGCCTACAGCTCTACAGAGAGAAGGCATCACGCCATGCTCTCGTGTCATTGGCAGTGGCATTCACCTTTCCATTTGTTACTACAGTGACCTGCTACTTATTGATTATCCGTAGCCTGAGGAGTGGCAACAGAATTGAGAAGCACCTGAAGGAAAAAGCCATCAAGATGATCATCGTTGTCCTAATGATCTTTCTGGTCTGCTTTGTACCCTATCACATCAATCGCTACATTTACATTCTCCATTATGACGGCACCAAGACTTCCTGTGAAACCCAGCGAGTCCTGGCACTCAGTAACCGCATCACTTCCTGCCTCACCAGCCTGAATGGCGCCCTTGACCCAGTGATGTATTTCTTTGTGGCTGAGAAGTTCCGTGAGGCCTTGTGCAGCTTGTTTTGTGGCAAAAGAGCTGCAATGATGCCTCCAAGTTACGAGGGGAAGACAAATGAGAGCTCACTAAGTGCTAAATCTGAACTGTGAGCAAGTGATCATATTTGCTGTCACTTCTGGGCACAACACAGCCAAGAGACTCTCTAGAGAGTAAAGGCAAGTGACCCCAAAGACAAAGATGTTATTCCCAGAGTCAGTATCATTCTTGCAATATCAAGGAGGAGAGTTCAGTTATTCTATGCAGCTACAACCAGCAAGGGCTCATCTCTGCCAGCAGACAGATTCTAATCTCAGTAAATCACAAGATATCTGAACATGAATGCAACAGCAGCAGCATCTGTTGCCCAATCCTGAAGCTGGGACCTGAATATATAGGGATGGAGGAAGGAAACAAGAATTTAATTAAATCATGATTTCTTCTTCTAAGAGTTTTATACTCAAGGCTCGTTCAAGCAAATGTTGGCCACCCTGAGAAACAGAACAACTGGAATTCAAGGACTAAGATTCAATGGGTGATTGCTCCCTGCCCAAAACACACACCGTCCCCTGAAATCCTAAGTTGTGCCAGCCAGAGAGATTCAGTCCTGGGGTATCAGAGGAGAATAGTAGTGTCTCTAGATCTATTGTGAATGTTCATAGAGAGTTGGGGAGATACAGTATGAGTGCTGAAGAGGGGGAAGGGGAAACCTGTCGCTGGAATAAATGGGAGACATCCTGACTCTCCAGGGATGTCAAGTTATTGTTGCCACAGACCTCTTGTCTATGCCCAGGATGTGGG
Organism: Natator depressus; assembly: GCF_965152275.1. Taxonomy (NCBI): domain Eukaryota; kingdom Metazoa; phylum Chordata; order Testudines; family Cheloniidae; genus Natator; species Natator depressus. The sequence goes on along the minus strand of NC_134242.1, from coordinate 46,705,387 downwards.
CATGAGCAGTAAACATAATGCTAATATTTCAACCTGTCCTTGGGTTTGTGGGCCAAGGCCCCAGCAGCTGTCTTCAGTTACAGGCAGCATTTTCTGAATTAGCCTTGGGGTGTAGTCCTGTTTGAATGATCAGTCACCTTAATAATCTCGGGCTAAAATAAAAGGGAATGGAAAGAAGTTTCATGAAAATCAGTAAAGGGAATATCTTCCATTGGTTTATAAATGGTGAACCCTAAAACTCTGAATCCCCGTAAAAATATTAGCCAAGAAGATGAAAAGTAGATGTGCTAAAAGTGTGAAACCCAGCCTGCTTGGGAAAAGCTCTTTAGAGTGTTTTATAATTATTTACATTCTGTCTCATGTGTTTTACTTGGTCTGAAAAAACATTTCATTTGCTACATAGGATCACTAACCTAGTTTAGCTTAACTACCCTCACTGATAAATGCTGCACCCAATGGAACACATCTGGGTAACAAGACAAGAAGGGGAGGTAGGAGAAATCCCATGGTATAAAAGGAGAAGAGCAGAAGATTCCATTATGTCCACTAGGAACCTTGCTAAGCCAATCATATTTGCCTCTGAAGTGCTTAGATACGGCAGTGATGAGCACTATAGAAAGCCATATGATAGATCAATCTTATTTACATATTCTACCCATGACACTGGGAAGGAGCTCTCTACGTCTCCAAGAGTTTAGATCCTAAATTATGAAATCAACAGCTTTTTATCTTGGTTAAGTTTCTGGAATCCTGACTGCTTTCCCAGTCGGTACCCAGCACTGCTCAAAGGCACTGGCCAATCAGAGACACAAGCCAAGAAGCCAAAAGGAAAATCCATTAACTGTAATTTTGGAAGCCTAGAGACTGGTGTTATATGGAGGATTACTTGAAAGGGAACTAATTATGGGAGGTTCCCTGGTGGACAGGGTGAAGCAAATAATCCTCTTTCCTTTTTCCATGTTGATCACGTCAGCGGGTAGGAACATCAACTTAATGACTCTCCCAACCCCTGCTGGACAGAGGTATAACAGTCTGAAGTTAATCCACTGTGCTTCAGAATTCAAAACTATCTGCCAAACTGTCTGTCTCTCTTCTTACTGGGATGTGCTTTTGTACAAGTTTCCTGTCCTGCTTGTATTAGTTTTGCCATTCATTTTTTTTAAAACAAAAAACTTTTTGGACTTGTTTATACCTGTTATACATATATAAAATAAATAGTTTCAAAGGACCAGTGAAGAGATGGTCTTTATATTAACAGAGGCTCCCCCTCAGTCTCTCATTATGCCCAGGGTTCTCACTCAATCAGCGAATAGCCTGCGCAGAGACATCCCCCTTCATCTCTCACATGCAGGCCAGCATCACGACTGGAATCCTTTCCCTCTCCAGTCAGACTCCTGCCCATTCGCCCAACTCTATCCACAGTCTATTGGCATTCTGCCTTCAGGCCCCTCCTCTACCCATATTTTGTTGGATAGTCAGTGTCCTGTCTATTGCCCTTTCTCTACTCATCTCTCACTTTCCAACCACTCATTCCTACTCCGGCTACTTTGTTTTGTTTTACTGTGCTAAACCTCCTGCTCCCACATCCACAATATACCGGGCAAAGCCCCTGTGGCTCTGCTCTCTCTTACCTGCCAGCATTTTTTACGAAGCCTAGGTCGGCAAGTGCCACATCACAGAGCTCACAACGGAAGCATTCTGGGTGCCAATTATTATTCATTGCCTTGATCACACGTCCAATGATGAACTCACCTTGGAAAGAAAAACACAACTCTTAGATGCAAACAGAACCAAATTTCAGCAAAAATCTCTCCCGCACATCCACCACCATTCCTTTTCAATGCCACAAGGCTCAGTATATTCTGACTTGCTGAAAATACCACTTCCTCCCAAAAGAGTACCAGAAGCACACCTTCATTCCTAACCACTGTCAGAGTAATTCTCTGTTCCTGTCCAGAGAGCCTGATGCTTAGTATGACCCCAGGGTTAAAATTTTCATCCCCAGTGATCCTTTGCCCCATGACTTCTACTCAGGGAAGAGAAGAGACTAAATAGTTTTGCACATGGAGATCTTACCGCATTGCCCACAGCAGGGTGCAAACAGCATCTGGAAATCATGCTCACAATACTTTCGACCCTCAAACTGTTAACAAAACAAAGGAGAGAAAATCCTTAGTGAATCACAAAACTGTTCACTGTAAAATTTCAGACTCTATTATTAGAGTTTGCAGTGGCAAACTTGTAAAGGTTGAGCAAGTGTTTCCATTTCCAACCCATTCTTCAGTTGCTTGTCATTGCCTTGAAAAAAATCTTTCACTTTCCATACTTTTTCTCAATCCTATGGAGAATTTTCTTGGACAATGGAGCCAAATTAATGTGGGCAAAGATGCAGGGGAAAACCAAAACCCACACAAAACTCCACTGTTCCTGTAATTAGCTTTTCTTGTCATTTTCTTCTGGGTTTTCATACCTCAAAAGAGCTCAAATTTTACATGATTGTTTTCCACATAGAAAATGAAAAAGAGCTTAGCATTTTAAAAATTAGATAGTTTTCAAATTACGTTTGTACATGTGCTGTAGAAAATTTTACAGACAAGTTCACTAATTTTGGTTACCCAATTTGAGAAGCTTTGTGCCAAATTTTCCGAAGACCCAAGAACCCACTCATGCCCTATTTCCATATGCAGTGCTGAGCACTTTTTTTTTCTTTTCTCCCCTTCTCCCATCCCCCACTTTTCTTTAAAGAAAGAAAGAAAGAAACCGTGAAATTAAATACAGAAAATTAAGTTAGTGCAGTATTAGGGGTGAGAAACTAAACACACAAAAATCAGGAATTCAGAAGTGAAGATTCTGACAGAAACATTAAGCCCCAGCTTTTATTCTACCATTTAGGTATTTAAGTACCTGTCCTAATTTGTGCTTGCAAGTTAGGTACTTATCCAGCTCTATGCTAGTATTTATGCCTACAACTTTATATGAACAAAACACAGGGACAATTTTAATGTGTGTGAAACTGAGATCCATCTGAAAACTGGGCCCTAAAAGGATGCTTTCAGGTCAAATGTGGCCAAAAATTTAGACTTTATAAAACGTGCTTTTTAAATAAACAGGATGTGCATGCAATGTGGTCAAGTTAACATGGATATAGGAATCTTGTGTTATGAATTTCCCAACTTCTGCATGTATGGTTTTTAATTTAGTTTTATTTTCGAAATATGTATTTTTCTGTTCCACTGCATCCTAATTTTGCTTAATTTATGTTTAACCAGGATGAGGGGAAAATGACTTTCTAACACAACTCTGGATTTGTCAGTCAAGTCAATGATGATAAAGCTTAGGATCAAAAGAAATGAAAAACAACAAGATTAGGGAACTGAAATTCGCATCCCCACAAAGTCTCCCCATTACTGGTCAACTGGCCAGACAGATATCCCAAGGAGGAAGACAGCAGTACATTTAAATTTAAGGCTAGTTTAGAGTATGATCATTTCAAGGTTAAGAGACACAGAAGCCTACGGGGAGGGAAAAGGCTGAGGGGACTGCTGACAGCACAGGGCCCATCTGAGCTAATATGGAGACCCGTGAAGCAATCTGACTGAGCCCCTCACTGGAAAGATAAGATTCTGCGGACAATCTCCCACATCATCTGCCCCACCAACTTGGAGGAAAGAGCCAGGGGAAGAATGTGGAAGAGGAATGAGTAACAAGTGTTTGTGAAGAACTGAAGGAATAATTGACAGTGATTTCCTGACAACATGAGGATGTGGGAACCTGAAATGTATCTTAGCCGTCACATGGCAATGGTAAAGATCACAGCGTCACTTTTCTCTCAACCTGAACAAGCAGCTATATTAAAATAAGGAAAATGGTAATATCCTACAGCTACAATGCTTCTTCCTATCTCAGACCCTCCTGCCTGGCTTCCTGCTATAGTTTTAAAGAAAAAGTTCCTGTATGCTCACATCAGCCAGGGTCACGAAATAGAAGAAGAGAAGATTGAACAAATTGGGTTTGTTTAGTCTGGAGAAGAGAAGACTGAGGGGGGACATAACAGTTTTCAAGTACATAAAAGTTTGTTGCAAGGAGGAGGGAGAAAAACTGTTCTTCTTAACCTCTGAGGATAGGACAAGAAGCAATGGGCTTCAATTGCAGCAAGGGCGGTTTAGGTTGGACATTAGGAAAAACTTCCTTCAGAGTGGTTAAGCACTGGAATAAATTGCCTAGGGAGGTTGTGGAATCTCCATCATTGGGGATTTTTAAGAGCTGGTTGGACAAACACCTGTCAGGGATGGTCTAGATAATACTTAGTCCTGCCTTGAGTGCAGGGGACTGGACTAGATGACCTCTCTAGGTCCCTTCCAGTTCTATGATCTCATATCTGCAGGGAATTACAGTTATCTCCACTGATCTCCCAGTCAGCACACAACATCTCACACTCTCATGTCATGTGGCACTGGACCATGAGCATTTCACCTTGACCTGACAAGGTAGCCCCTCAGTCCCCTCACACCGGTGACAGAGGCCCCTGCTGCTTCAGATTTAGCAGTAATGTCTGACTCAGCCCTCTGAGAGGGCTAGTTACACTGGGAAGGAAAAGGCAGACAGAAACACTGATAGCAGGCAAAGAATGACACTTGAAGCTTTATCCTGTCAGATGTTGAGTGCTCTCAGTTTTCACAGAGTTCACTGAGAGCCACAGATACTCAGCATCTCCCAGGATCAGGTTTTTAAAAGGGGAAGTCAAGAAACTTTCTATAGCTTCACATAGGCAGTAATCTCACCTCATAGAAGAGTCCATCTGGGAACTGTCGGAAACACTGAGCACAGACAAAGCAGTTCTCATGATAGAGCTCCCCATTGCTATTCACGATCCTCTCCGAGGGATCAAAGCGAGCCTGGCAGCGCTCACACACTGCATTTGCGAGGGCATCAGACATATTACTGAGAAGGAAATAAAGGTCAGTGTCAGAACATGGGCAATGTCACAGCTATCAAATGAATATGCATAAATCACATAAGTAACATTAGTGTCACCATCAGGGAGTTTCTTCTTGTTTTTCATCCCTTTTTGCACGAATAAGTACGATGAAAATAATGCAGCATGCAGGGGAACGGAATCAGCAAGTTATTCAGAATCAACATCCGATATTTGTTTACATCCGACACAGGTGGAGGCGACAGCCACACAGTAATTTGCAGAACTATATGATGGATTCATTTATCTTACACCTTTGACCACCTTGCCTGCCCTTTGTTCACAAATCCCCCTCTTACCTACTTATTCCAGACATCCTCCATTAAAACACAAAATAAATTAAAACCCCTGCAGAGAAATGTTTTCTCCTCTTCTCCTCATATGCATAACTGCCCCACCCCCTTTCAACAAACATCACACTTGCCTGAGACCTAGGATGGGAAAGCATGAGGCCAGGTGTTCTATGTATTAAAATGTCATAGCTTTAAAGTCCTATCTCTCATGTCCCTGCAGGGTTAGGAATGGCAACTTCAAAAAATGGGGAAGATTCCCAGTTTCCAAATGGGATCAGTTTTCTTTTAAAATCTCGAGTATCCACAGAGTATCTGAATTTAGAATGGTAACATTTTTAGGTATGGTAAAGCTATTTTATATTTTTTTAGATGTTTTTGTTGTTCCCTCTGAGCTCTGCATGATTGGAGTAATGGTAGCATTACAGGTTGATGCATATGAAAACCAAACCCAATTAATATTTTTAAGACACTCAAATATTTATAAAATAGCCTTCCTGTAGCATATGTTGTATATACAGAATACTTGAGGGGGTGGTATAAAAGGTTTAATCAACACTTGCATATGGCCTGCATACATTTCTTCTTCCTTTTCTTTCACTTTGTTTGTAATGCTAGTTCGTCTTTTATTTTATGCATAGCATGAAGTAAAGACCACAGTGGTGGCTGTTCTATCTTTCCCTAAAGCCAGGGGTCAATCTCTGTGCTGCAGTAGACAGCTAGATTTCTTTTGTTAACAATATTCTGGGTCATCTTGTTTTCTGCAAATATTTATTGAAAACAAGAAATCAATAAGTGTACTCTAGTAGTGGCAGCTTCTCTTTCCTCTGACCAGTCAGAGGTGCCAGCAGAAAAACCAGACATGGAAGACAGAAGCCTGATTCTCCAATGCCTTGCGTCTTGTATAGTCATTTACAGTCCTGCAAAGTGAATATAAAATGGTTGTAAAATGTATCAAACTAGAATTCCCCACTCTCACTGGTGGAAACACTTTACATCCATTTTGCACAGGTATAAGCCAAAGGAGAACCAGGCCCAATGATTAGATTAGAATCAATAGTACTAATTTACAGACATTAAAATGGATTTTCTTTCCTCCCTGCAGTACAAATGGGCCTTTACACTTAGAATCTCACCAAAATTATGAATAGACAGGAAATCCTGTAACCTTGTGGCCCACAACTCATGGTTTACAGAAACGCCAGACATTTGCCTGAGCTCTGCTGGGGCTGCACAGGAACAGTCAATGTCAGTGTTTGTAGCAAAACCCAGAGGCCATCCTTGGGATCTGATCAATTCTGTTTCCAATCACAGCTTTGCTTCAGCTAAATCACAGGCCAGGAAGGTTCATAATGGCAGGATTTTATACAATAATTCCACCACTGAACACTCAAATCAACCTGGAAAAAATAAAAAAACCACTTGGTCCCTGGGTTCAAAGGCTTAATCTTTCTAGACTACATGGGGAGGGGGGAGGGAAGGGAACAGCAAGGAGGAAGATAAACAATAAAAAAGGCAGAGAGTATTCTAAGTGTAAAGCTTTAATTACCGCTCCTCTCATTCATCTTCTGTATTATGGAAAGAGACTAGAGGGGTTGGGGGAAATGACAGCTTCTATGACTAGAGAGATAAGGTGGGTGAGATAATATCAAATCTCAAGAAGAGGTCTGTGTAGCTCAAAAGTTCTCTCTTTTACCAACAGAAGTTGGCCCAATAAAAGATATTACTTTACCTCACCCACCTTGTCTCTCTAATATCCTGGGACCAACACGGCTAACACTCTAAGCTTTATGACTACGGTGACCAGATAGCAAGTATGAAAAATCAGGACAGAGTGTGGGGAGCAATAGGTGGCTATATAAGACAAAGCTCCAAATATCGGGACTGTCTCTATAAAATTGGAACATCTGGTCACCCTATTTATGACTGTCAGAGATCCACGTATGATATGATACTCCCTATGTGCCCAACACTAAGCACAACGAAGCATGTTTCTGGTTTTTCTTGGTTACAGACTAAGTTATTAAAAAAATCTGCTACTTACATTTCCGTTTTAAATGTATTCTAGTTGCTCTCTCAGAAAGAGCATGGCTCCCCACCACCTTCCACTGACATTATACTGGGTCCTATTGCCCCAATACTGCAAGAATGGAACTGGCTGGCATTAGACAACTGTGTTCTGAGCCCTCAGCTTGCAATATGCACAGTCGTATTCCTGCAATGAGTAAAATGCAGATGATTTGGCCAGGTCTAGAGGGATAATTCCTACTAAGAACTATTTGTCACGAGAGGTTTTAGAAAAAAAAAGTCACATGGGAGTGTTGGCAAAAAAAAAAAAAGATCATGGAAATTTAGGGTTTAATCTTTGAACCCCGTCATTCATGAAAGCAGGATTGTAAAGGCCCTTATTCAGGCAAGTAGGTTTGAGGACTGTAGAAGTACGAACTGCCTTCAGTAAAAAAGCCTTATAACCCTGTAGGATAGTGTTTCCCAAACTTGGGACGCTGCTTGTTCAGGAAAAGCCCATGGCGGGCCAGGCCGGTTTGTTTACCTGCCGCGTCCGCAGGTTCGGCCGACTGTGGCTCCCACTGGCCACGGTTCTCCGTGCCCGGCCAATGGGGGCTGCGGGAAGTGGTGCGGGCCAAGGGACTTACCGGCTGCGGCTTCCCGCAGCTCCCATTGGCCTGGAGCGGCGAACCGCGGCCAGTGGGAGCCGCAATCAGCTGAACCTGCAGATGCAGCAGATAAACAAACCAGCCCGGCGCGCCAGGGGCTTTCCCTGAACAAGCAGCGTCCCAAGTTTGGGAAACACTGCTGTAGGAAATTAGAGCTCCCACTGAGAGTCAAATGATCTGTTCTTTTGTGTGGCCATATTATTGTCCCCAACCTCTTTGTATAGCCTGAAATGCAAGCTTGAAATGCAGCTCTCAGGATTTAACTTACAGCTGTCAAAGAAATTCATTCAGCTCACCCACCCACAAAAATGAGAAAATGTCAAAAGTTATGGGATTTATTTTTATACACACAACACCCATGACTCTTACTGCAAAAGAGCAACTGTAGATACCATCAAACCCCGAACCCTATAAGACCATTCCAATGTCCCAACATCTCTGTTACTGCATTAGATTGTGAGGAGCAGCAAAGAGGGTGATTAGACTATATTACCTAGTTTAGCTGGTAAACACTTCTGGGATTTGGAAGAGAAAAAAAAGTTAACTGATAAAAGTACTTAAGTTTAAAGAAACTGGCAACTGCAAACAAGATTTCCTTGAAAATTATAAGCAGGAGGACTGTGCAGATGTCATCATACTGGCCCAAGAGGTGCAAATATACAACTGATCTGTTCCTTAAAGATTAAACACAATAGGACCTAGTAATCTAGGGGGGGAAAAGTAAGTAAATGTCTGTATACAAAATTACATACTACATACACACCAAAATATATACCACACAAATATACCGTATGTCCAGCCCAGTGGCCTATTGGTAGTGCTGCCATGCAGGGAGTCTATGCTCAGTTGTTAGTCCCAAACTCTTACTCATAGGGTGGGAGTACCATAAAGCCAGTGTATTCTACGCATGCGCACACACCCCAGAGGGAAGAAAAGAGAAGAAATATCTTGCATCTTTCCAATGCAACTCCTCCAGCCATCTAGAACCAATACTAATGGAAGTCTCTCTTCCAGTCCTAGCTGGCTAGGACATTGCCTATGATTAGGTTTGACATTATAATTTCAAAAGATAATGTCAATGTTTATTTTTAAATATTTTTATTGATTTAAATGTTCACCACTGTGCAAAATTATGGGGTTTAAGTCCTTTTTTCAATTTTTATCAATTTAAATTTTCACAGTTATGGGAAATTGTGGGGAGGGGTCAATAGTTATTTAAATTACAGTAGATGCTCAGATTCAAAAAGTTAAAGCTTTGTAACTATTAAAACACAAATTATTAACATCACATGGGAAACTATACACAGTAAATATCCTTGAATCAAATTCTACTAAATTCTCATGTAGCATTTTTACTTTATCTATTGGTAAATTTTTATTATTATTGATGGACTTTTTTGTTCATTTGTGTGTACACTGAAATTTACATTTACTGATATTTACCAATAAAAATCAAATCCTTCCAAGCCTAGATATGATACAGGTCTCAGAACTGGGAGGGAGACAAAGTAGAGAAAATGTAAGGGGTGAAGATGTAAAAATCCTTAAAATCCCTGCAGAGAGAGAGAAAAAGGATAATCCCTGTGCCAATGAGAGGCAAAAAACAAAAACAAAAGTATGTAACCAGGAAAATAAAACTACTACAAAAAGTACAAAGAACTATACATAGTTTTACATAAGGTTAAACAAATATTCCCTACAGATTTCAGAGTAGCAGCTGTGTTAGTCTGTATCCGCAAAAAGAAAAGGAGTACTTGTGGCACCTTAGAGACTAACAAATTTATTTGAGCATAAGCTTTCGTGAGCTACAGCTCACTTCATCAGATGCATTCAGTGGAAAATACAGTGGGGAGATTTATATACACAGAGAACAGGATGTATCTGTATTTTCCACTGAATGCATCCGATGAAGTGAGCTATAGCTCACGAAAGCTTATGCTCAAATAAATTTGTTAGTCTCTAAGGTGCCACTAGTACTCCTTTTCTTATTCCCTACAGAGATCATCTGAAAAGTTATCGGTTTTAAAGAATGCTAAACTATGTTTAAGTTCCACATGTTACAGAAAAACTTTCAGCCGATTCCAAATATTAAGGACCTCTGTTCCATTTTGGGCAGTCGTGCCAGGGAATAAATGAATGAGTAACATGGCAGATGGAAATCTAGAGATCAGTTCCTAGAGCCATCCTGCAGTCCAAGAATAATTTTCCTAATGCAGAGAAGAGCTCAGCTGGTCAAGCACATACAGTCTAAAGCCTACTCCTCTTCTCTTCCCTGCCCCACTCCACCCCTCTGGGAGACAATGAATTTGCAGACGATTGGTGAACTTTCTTAGCTATTGAGGCCCCACCTACACTACACTTACAATGAGGGGTGCCTATGGATAACATGATTGTTCCCTGCCTCAGTTACAACACAGCGAAAATCTGTAGGGAACATAAGCTCCTGTGTACATTATACATCACAGCTGTGTTGCAACCAGGTCAGAGGACAATTGTATCATAAATGGGTTCCCTGATTTGTATCTGTAAGATAGAGAGGGCTTAATAACAATGGATCTTGCATAACCATGGGTTGAGTTCTATACTCTCTTTAGTTCTTCACTCCTGACACTTCTTTCAGTTTTACTTAACACATTTATTCCTTTGATCTCAAAGGAAAAAAAAAAAAAAGGATTTAGTCTCACTTTTAACTTTAAAGCAATCTCATAACAGCCACAAGATGCTAAAATACAACTCTTTTTCACCGAGTTTACCCTCAAACAAGAAAAGCTACATTTATTCCAAGCAATTCAATAATTTACTGTGTTGTACTCAGATATCAAACACAGATGTCCCCACTGTTTAAATAATAAGCTTGTAACACAAAGACAGGAAAGACTATTAAAACAAAGTAAATGACAAAACATCCTGAACTTCCAGCACCGTGACCGAACATGGCAGGACAATGAGAGAGCAGAGCAGCACCTCAGCAGTGAATTTTCCAGTCTTTCACCAGTTTGCGTTGTAACCTTTACTGACTCAGTTTTTAAAATGAAGACGACATTTCATGGGAGAATGTTATGTACCATGCCAATGACGAGTAGTTTTCTCAGATAAATACACTAATACTCAAACTTTCTAGAAGCATGTCCTACTGGACACTAGCACTGCTCTAAACTCTAGTAAAACCTTCTGAACATATTTTATGTGAAGTGAAAATTACAGGCAGTAGCTCCAGGTGACATACAAGCTAAATCACTATCAGATTTAGCAATATTTTAGAGAGTCAGCAAATTGGGCTTCTCTCCCTCCAGAAGAAGTGTCTGGGACTTCACACTATGAGAAGACTGTTAAAAAAAAAACCCAACAGTTGCGAGACTTTTCTGCTGCTCCTTCCTCTTTTCAAACATCTCCACCAAAAACCTCAGCAATGATGCAGAGTTGGTGACCCTGAGTCGAGAAAGGGAGCAAGGTAAATAGCTGGCACTGCAAAGAAAGTACAAAGGACAATCTCAAATGAATGGATTAGTGGGAGACAGTATGCAGAATATGGATGCAAAACCAAGGAGTATAAGGCTAGTGAAAGATCAGTTGCAACATTTCTGATAAGACTACCAGTTTTATTCCCCTACTTTTGAAAACTCCAGCAATGGAATGAGTGTTATTATAGCATCACTCTCATGGTACTAGGGTACATAAGAGACATGGCTCAGCTGCAAATCCAAGAAGGATTTCTGTCACAAAACAGCACATGGCAGAAACTGAGTTTTGAAATAATGACTAGAGGTTTGGGGGGGGCAACAAGAGTCCTGATGTATTGTCATGGGACAAAACATTTTGCTTCACATCAGTCATTTCCCACCACTAGGTGGACGCATTTGCTTCAGTGGTAAAGAAGGTTAATCTTCACCCTCTCTGCACTTGTCTGAAGAGTTTTAACTTGCTGATGGGCTGAATATTCAACAAGTGTTGAAAAAAGAGTGTGAGAAAGAGATGCTAAGATACCAGAGTGATGGATGCTACAAGAATCTGGAGAGAGAGGCACCATCCATACATTACAGAATTTTACAAAAAAAAATTCCCCATAGGTTCTGCTCCACCAGTGGGAGCCATTGGGTAGACAAGGCTCTGGAAGGTTCCATAGTTACACCACCATGTCAGTTAAAGTTGTAAGGCAATAAAAAGTCAGAAAAGTAGGAAGCCATCTTTTCTTCACTAAAATTCCCACTGGCTCATCTGAATCAGTGGTAGCACTGATAGGGAAGATTTTTTTATGGAATTCCTTAGTGTAGACAAGGACACAGAAATTTGTACTGGGATACTCCTAGACTATGACTCACATTAACAGAACAACACAAAGAAAATAAGAGGAAATATCTCACTACTAAAAATCTCCCAACTCCCCTTAACATTTTCCCCCAAATCCTTATTGTCCAAAGTGATTTTTATCTGAAATGAAGCCAACGTGGTAACCAACAAAAGGTACTCTTTCTTTGAAAGGTACACTACCAGCTTGTGCAATTTTTGTAACAAGTAACTGTGACAGGTTCAATCACAGAGACCCTCTTGGGACTGTCACCTGATGTGCTGAGCCTACCTTGGAGCCCATTTTCTCTGCCAGTTTGGGCCTCCAGAACCCTGCCTTGTTGAGCCAGACATGCCAGTCTGCTGCAACACAGACCCAGGGTCTGAACCATGCGCCCCAAAGCTGCAGACTTAACTGAAAACAGCTTAAGAAGTGCTCCTGTCTCCAGCACCCAGACCCCCAGCTACCAATGGGATCCAAACCCCAAATGAATCCATTTTACTCTGTATAAAGTTTATACAGGGTAAACTCAAACTATCCACCCTTTATAACACTGATAGAGAGTTATGCACAGCTGTTTGCTCCCCCAGGTATTAATTACTTACTCTGGGTTAATTAATAAGCAAAAGTGATTTTATTAAATATAAAAAGTAGGATTTAAGTGGTTCCAAGAAATAACAGACAGAACAAAGTAAGTTACCAAGCAAAATAAAACAAAACACACAAGTCTAAGCCTAATACAGTAAGAAACTGATTACAGATGAAATCTCACCCCCAGAGATGTTCCAGTAAGCTTCTTTCACAGCCTGGACTCCTTCCTAGTCTGGGTCCAGCAATCACTCACATCCCTGTAGTTACTGTCCCTTGTTCCAGTTTTTTTCAGGCATCTCTTGGGGATGAAAAGGCCATCTCTTGAGCCAGCTGAAGACAAAATGGACTAGCTTCCAGGGCCTTTTATATTCTCTCTCTTGTTAGCAGCAATCCCTTTGTTCTTCTGTGCAAAATCATAGCAATAAGATGGAGTTTGTAGCCACCTGGGCAAGTCACATGTTCATGAATGATTCAGCTTTTTGCAGGCCCATGCCACTGTTTACATGTTAGTTTGAACGTTCCCAGGGAAGCTCAGATGTGGATTGGCATCTCCCAAAGTCCATTGTCAGTTAAGTGTTTCTTGACTGGGCACTTACTGAGAATAGTCCTTTCTTAAGAAGCTGACCAAATGCTTCATTGAGGCTACTTAGAATCAAACACATTGAGATACAAGTACATAGCCAATATTCATAACTTCAAATACAAAACTGATAAACACATACAGACTGCATAATCATAACCAGCAAACTACAACCTTTCCATAGAAACCCCACTTGACCTCCTCTGTACAAGATCTGGTGCAACCAAAGGATCCTGGTTGCAAAAATGATCTATACGGTCACAGTTCATGTCAATAACATCACAGTAACATTTAAGATTACTGGAATTGAGAGTAAATATTTCTTTGTTCAACATGTATACTACACACACATTTGACAGCCCTGTATGTGTAGTTTTATTTTCCCCCAGCATAGTTAGTTTCCTCTTTTGCTTGAGTAGGAGTTTCACACAGCAACTGGAGAGAACAAACAAATTTAAACTCTCTTTTTTTGTATTTTTAAAACACTACTAGGTTTCAAGTTGACTGTGCTTCTTTTAGCATACCTGGCTCTCTCCCCTCCCTTCTGGCCTAACACCCAAATGGAACTGCACACATATTCTTATTCCTTCCCCTTAACCAGTGATCCATGTTCAGTCTGTCACTCCATCACCTCTCATCCACACTCAGATGGATAAAAATGAAGCAAGGTGTTCAGTGCAGTTCACAGCCATAACATGACAAATTAACAAGGGAGTCCAGGGTCTCTGGTTATCCCTTTGTCTGGCTGCTACAGTTGTTAGTTATGTGAGGGGGCCAGAGATCAATAAAGCAAAAATAAAGGTTCAACGCCTCCTTTACACATTTCAGCAAGCTACAGGGAACACAATATCTGCATGGTTATCCCAAAGGAGAACTGCCACCACACACAGCTGTTTAAGACACATTGCAGCTATGGATGTGTCTTGGATTTCACACAGGAGTATCCTAGGCACATATAGCAGGTACTCCGTGTTCCTCTTCCACCCCTTTCTCAACACAGCAACATGCTTGGTGAATTTTCTGAAACGGCTTTAATTTACAGTATTCCCCTTAAACCAAGGAAGTGCCTTTTCAGTCTTCTTAAATACATTTAACAGATTATATTTCTCATCTTCACTACGTATAACTAAAATACCCTCTTTATGTTTAAAATTCTTGTTTTTCCTGTTTCCATTTGGTAAATACTAATTCCTCCAACACACATACATTCCCTCTCCCCACTCAAATCTTTTGAAAGGACCTAAAATGACCATAGCTATGTTAGTTTAGTAGATTCTATAACATATATTTTTAAAAGTCATGCCCAAATATGCCTGTCATTCACCATCAACTGATATCAACACAGCCTTGGGATTGTCATCATTTGCCTGAAGGAGCACTAAATATTGGGGCTTTTTATATTTTGGGGAAGGAAACCACACAAAGTATCCTTCAAAAAAGAATTCTCAGCAAGCAAACTGTAGACTTAAAAACAAAGCCATTTACAGCCCAGAAAGCAATTTCCCCCACAGATTATAATTAAGGCTGCATGTCTGTCATGGAATCCGTGATTTTCTGTGACCTCCATGACTTCTGCAGTAGCCACAGCAGCAGTTTGGGTGTGTGGGAGGGAGCTCAGGGCTGGGGCAAGGGGTTGGGGTGCGGGACGGCACTTACCTTTGGGGGGCTCCCCAGAAGTGGCCGGCATGTCCCTGCAGCTCCTAGGCAGAGGGGCCAGGGGGCTCAGCGTGCTGCCTGTGCCCACAGGCGTCGCCCCCGCAGCTCCCATTGGCTGCAGTTCTGCGGAGCCAGCACTTGTGGTGGGAGCAGCGCGTGGAGCGCCCCTGGCCACCCCTCCCCTAGGAGCTGCAGGGACATGTTGTTTGGAGCTGGGTAGGGAGCCTGCCAGCCCCGCCAACCCTCCCCCCAACCCCCAGCAGCAGCGGGGGCCCTGGGCCACCTACCCCCCTCCAGCACCAACGGTGCCCCCAGGCCACCCCCCCCAGCACCCGTGGTGCCCCCAGACCGCCCCTCCAGTGCACCCACGCCTCCCCCCCCACCCCAAGTTTTAGTTAGGAGTCTCTAGTAAAACTCATGGACAGGTCACGGGTTGTGAATTTTTCTTTACTGCCCGTGACCTGTCCATGACTTTTACTAAAAATACCTGTGACTAAAACATAGCCTTAATTATAATCTAGAACATTGGTTCTCAACCTTTCCAGACTACTGTATCACTTTCAGGAGTCTGATTTGTCTTCCATACCCCAAGTTTCACCTAACTTAAAAACTACTATCTTACAAAATCAGATATAAAAATACAAAACTGTCACAGCACACTTGTACTGAAAGATTGCTTACTTTCTTGTTTTTACCATATAATTATAAAATAAATGAACTGGAATATAAATATTGTATTTACATTTCAGTGTATAGTATATAGAGCAGTATAAACAAACCACTGTATGAAATTTTAGTTTAGTTTGTACTGACTTTGCTAGTGCTTTTTATGTAGCCTGTTGTAAAACTAGACAAATATCTAGATTATTTTATGTACTCCTTGGAAGACCTCAGTGTACCCTGGTTGAGAACCACTGCTCTTGAGTACCCCACTGATAAGAGGAAGTAAAGTCTTAAACCATAAATAGCTTTAGAGATCAAAAACAGCATTGTGAATTGCACCTGGAAGGCAACTGGAAACTAGTACAGACTATATGTCATAGGTATAATATGACCCCTGTGTGAGCTACCACTCAGTCAGCAAACATTCACATTGAAGACTATTCAGGAAGAATAGTGCACAAGGATAATCACATACAGAAAGCACTGCAGTAATCTAGTCTAGCATTGACAAAATTATAGATACTTATAGTGAATTCTGCATTGTAAAGTATATGGGGCTCAATCTCATTGTCAAACAAAGTCTTTTGAGGGAGGGAGCACTCTTGGCCACTGCTGCTATCTGGGCATCCAAAACAAGTCAATGAAATCAAAGTTCCTCAATTATAAACCTTACTTACAAATGGTAAACATACTTCACCCCCTTCAACCTAATGAGGTATCAGCCCCAACACTTGCTATGTATGGTGTTTTTTCCTATCCACCAACATCACTGCAGTTATGTCTGTACGGAGCTTCAGAGATCAAGCTCCTAGGCCTTATCTACACTAAAGGGAAAAGTCGATCTAAGCTACACAATTTGAGTTATATGAATAGCATAACTCAAATTGACATCGCTTAGATCTACTTACTGTGGGGTCCACACTACGCAACGTCGACAGGAGACACTCTCCTGTCAACTCCCCTTACTCTTCTCGATCAGGTGGAGTACAGGAGTCGACGGGAGAGTGATCGGCGGTTGATTTAGCGGGTCTTCACTAGACCTGCTAAATCAACCGCCGATGCATCGATTGCCACAGCATTGGTCCTTTGGTAAGTGTAGACAAGCCCTTAGTCAAGCTCCATTCTTGACAGACAATAGGAAAGACAAGTGACGAAAGCATCTGGGTCTAGGTGTTATCAGCATGCCAATGGTACTGCAGCCCAAACCATCTCGCTATCTCCAGTAGTGGCCTCACATATACATTTTACAGGCACAATGACGACAAAACCCAGCAATACTTCAAATGAGAAAGTTCTCATGCAGATAAGCAATATCCAAATACCAACCTCTTAACAAAATTGTCAGTTGTATTTTGATTTAATGACATACAAGAATAAAATCTATATTGTTCTCCTATATCTGTATTAGCTTTGTACTGCTGACACTTGTTACAATTTTTGCCTCTTGTGAAAGCTGTATTAATATGGGGGAAGATATAGAGTAAAAATGATACTATTTTAAAGTTTTGGGGTTTTTTAAACCATAAAAGTCAGGGCTTGAAAAATGTATTATTGCACACCTACCTGTTCAAAGACCAAGCCTACTAGCCCCAGTGAAAAATACCTAGGCCTTCATCTAAACCACTCTAGCCATAACCCGTGCAATTTACAGGAATAACACTGTGCACTGTATTTATCTGTAACTTGTTACATTATGAAAATATATTAACTAGCAAAACGACTATCTTCTTACCCTTTCTGGCTTCAATTCACATTCTCTTTTATTTTCTATCATAGACCATGGCGTATTTTTTCTGCATTGTTTCAGTGTCTGTTTCCTTTTCACCTTCTTCCCAAGCAACCCCTTACATCCTTTCCCCTCTCCTTTTCTGTATACTGTAATCTCTATCTCCTACATTGTTCCCCCACCATCTCTCTCTTTCAGTACCCTACTTCTCTTTTCTAACTTATCCTATCAGCCTCTCTCTCCGTCTTACTTGCACACTCACCCCATCCACATCCTAATCATAGATACACACACTCACTCACCCCCACCCCTTTGAATATAAAGCTTGAAAAATTCGCCAGACACTTAACAGCCAGAGGGCTAAAAGGGGGCGGGACTAAACTAAGATGAAGGACCCAGCTTTCCAAGATGAGAAGCCAGGTCACTAACGAACAACTGGGAAACAGAAGGTACTAATATTGCTAGCAGGGTGCTGTAACTGGATTCTACTTGAGGCTCCATTTTATTCTTCACCACCTAGTAAGTGTCTGATAAATTTGAAGACTCAAACCACCTCTGGCTGCTGAAGCAGAGCATTCTCTCTCTTGCATACCACTGCCCTCTTCCCCAACCCAATACCTCCTGTGTCCACCTCTGCTGCTCCTCAGAGCTCTCCCAAGCGGAACCAAAATAAAATTGACCTAATTCTTGTCAGTTTGACTAATACCACAGGGTTCTCATTAACATCTGTGAAAACGGACACAGCTGTCCTCAGTTTTTACTCTGCGGAATAGGAAATCTCTGGGTGGAAGCACAAGTACTGGAGCCATCTGGCTACAGTCCACAGAGCCTTGCATCCGATGAAGTGAGCTGTAGCTCACGAAAGCTTACGCTCAAATAAATTTGTTAGTCTCTAAAAGTGCCACAAGTCCTCCTTTTCTTTTCACAGAGCCTTAGTTTACCCTTCTTAAGTTTTCTTTACAAACAGGCAACCTAGAAGATTAACTCTCTTTGAATGAAAGCTTAGATTCAGCAGAAGTCAAAGAGCTCACCCAGGAAAGCTGGAAAACTGCTAAGTTATTTACAATATGTAAAATCAACTGCCTTGTTCTTAACAATATACGTGGAGAAATGTGCCTGAAATCAGACAATGCTAAAACCTTTTCAGCATTTAAAACAACTAGAGAATTTTACACTAGGTCCTTGTTCTAGCACAGTGCCTAAAACCCTCACTATTAGCAAGACCAGAAGCATTGTTGGGTCTGAAGATCCCTGTATGTTGCTTCAAATGGGAAAGGTTCGCCATTGTTGCTTTCCTGTTATTGTTACAAACTGAAAGCCTCCGTGCCAGGGAAACCTTTTCCTTCATAAACTATCCGGAAATAAAAATACACTAATCTGAGCCTGTCGACAGACACCGCCTGCTTCAAAAGAAATGTATGGAGCCTTAAGAAACATTCCAACAATCCCATTCCTTTTGTCTCAGAGACCTACCCAGGTATCCCAGCTGTTGCCCGTGTCTCGTCTTTCAGCAGTGACCCTGTGCCACTCAGCCGATCCTGCCGGCGTTGGTAAAGCTTAGAGGACGCCAGCCCCCGAAGTCTCATGCCAGCCATAGCACCAAATACCACTGTGAAGGGGAGTGCAGAAAGACAACTGGAGAGAACAGAAGCACTGAAATTTCAGTGAGTCACTTTCCTTCTGGGAGTTTTGCTTAGTTCTCAGAAGTGCTAAATCAGGACAGACAGAATCCTGCCCAAGTGCTGCTTCTTACAAATTATCTGCCATTCTGTTACAGGAAAGAAAAAATCTGGTTTGTTAGAATTGTATCCCACTGGTATGGTCCACTGAAGCCAGTGGGTAGGATCAGCACCAGAGATTAATTCTGTGTCAGATTTGCACACTTAATCTACACATGCTCCATTTTCCAAGAGATGAATTTAAAAATCTCATTCTTCAAGTAACTCAGCCACTTAAACCAATAAAGCTCCTCAGTCAAACCAGAACAGAACAACAGTAGAAATGCAAAAGAGGTCAGTGATCTCCGAGCAAAGAACTCAGTCCTTTTCTGCAGACTAATATCAGATCCTGGCTACACTAAGTTTGGTCCCCTGAAAGATGGTGCATCATACAATATGAGATCTGTACGATGTATGTACAATGTCGCAATCAGCAGAACCCTTCACTCCATGTTGATAAAGCATACCCCCAACAGCGAAAGCATGAAGATTCTTGCTCTCCAGATACACTGCAGTCTGCAAGAATTGCATTCCATGCAAGATCAGGAAGCTGAGAAAAAGAACATACTTTACATTCCAGCCTCCAGAGCACTCACTCTGCTTAGAACTGAGCAGGGTTTCAGTCAAGCGTCCACCCTTTACATCACTCCTGCCTCCCACCCTCTAGAGGAAGAGAGGATCACATTACACAAATGGCTCTAAAAAAAAAAAAAAAAAAAAAAAAAAAGCAAAAAAAAAATTCTGAGACTACAAAAGTCAATTCCTTAAAGGAACAAAAAAACAGAGTAGAGGATGACAGGAACATCCAGGCTAGAATATTATCACATCAGAAGCAGCACAGTCCAAGAAAACCAATCCAAGGGCCATTATAATCTATGGTTTATTTATTTTACAATAAATGATGAAGGGAAAAAACAGGGGATTTTCAAGTCAGTAATGAAATATTACATATATCATATCTACAGTCTGAAAAGCTCTTGAAAAAATATAATGAGAGGATTCAGAGCAGCAGCCGTGTTAGTCTGTATTCGCAAAAAGAAAAGGAGTACTTGTGACACCTTAGAGACTAAAAAATTTATCTGAGCATAAGCTTTCGTGAGCTACTGCTCACTTCATCGGATGCATTCAGTGGAAAATACAGTGGGGAGATTTATATACATAGAGAACTTGAAACAATGGGTGTTACCCTGCACACTGTAACCAGAGTGATCACTTAAGGTGAGCTATTACCAGCAGGAGAGTGAGGGTTGGGGGGGGGAACCTTTTGCAGTGATAATCAAGGTGGGCCATTTCCAGCAGTTGACAAGAATGCATCCAATGAAGTGAGCTGTAGCTCACAAAAGCTTATGCTCAAATAAATTTGTTAGTCTCTAAGGTGCTACAAGTACTCCTTTTCTTTTTATAATGAGGGGAATGATTTTCATAACTGTTTAACAGGGAGTGACCAACAGTGGTCCCTTCTGACATTAAAATTTATGACAGAAATAGTTTATACTGTAATCGAAAAAAACCCAACAAAAAACAGGCAGAGATTAAGAACATCATTGTTTCAAACAGAAGAAAGCAGCAGCATCCTCACCTTCAGTTCCTCCTACCTTCCCTCAAGTGTTTCAGTCTGCCTGCAAAGAATTTTTTTTTAAATTGCACTTGTGCTTTTTTTATATTATTTTACTTCTTTATGGTGTATAATGAGGACCTGATTTTTTTTAATTTTCAAAATGATGTTTTCTGCTTGCTTTTAACTTTAGAAATATCAGGTATGCCAGCTCTAATCTTCCCTGGTATTGCTGAGGGATCTCCTAGGAATGTCTTGGAGGATGTATGTAGTTACAGCTGTTACCTTTAATTGAGGGTGAAAATGTGAAATAATTAACAAATGTGTTCTTTTTTCAAAATGTTAAAACCCACTTAGATTTAAGACTAATCAACATGTTTTAGAACAGTCCGACTAAAAATCCCTTTCACACCATCACTATTTCTCTGGCACACCAGTCATCACAGCCGTTCAGGTCCTGTCTAGTGTGAAAATCTAATGTAAAAAACAAATGGCAGTGGGGGAGAGAAGCTTTGAAAATGAACTAAACTGTTATTTAAATAATGTTTTTAAAAAAAGCTTTTGGGCTCTCTTTATACCTCACAGGCTAAAAAGAGCCCCAGCCCAGTTCACCACCACCCCCACATCTGCAGGTCACCGTCAAGAGACAGGACTGATATCAAAACCTTATTAACAAATCACTGTCTGAGACTAAACTAAAAAGAAGGCTGCCACACTTCTCTTAGGCATAGCTGAGTAGCTCCCAAGAGAAGCAGCTCAATGATGTCCAATAAATCTCTAAGGACTTTCCAGTGAGTT
Organism: Natator depressus; assembly: GCF_965152275.1. Lineage (NCBI taxonomy): Eukaryota > Metazoa > Chordata > Testudines > Cheloniidae > Natator > Natator depressus. The sequence continues at coordinate 46,683,875 of NC_134242.1, read as the reverse complement.
CAAATTTACTCAGCTAGCCTCAGAGGGCATGTTTAGATAGAAAGATAAAAATAAGATTTATTTAAAAATGCATTTTTCAACCCAAAAGACTAAGAGTGGTTGTTCGTAATTCAGACATACAAGCTCTGCATTAGCGCTCTTGTTTGCGGTCAGAACTCTTCTTGTAATTACTGAGGCTTGCTATACACTACTAATTTATGCCAGTATAACTATGTCGCTCAGGGGTGTGGAAAATCCATATCCCTGAGCAATGCAGTTAAATTGATATAACCCCAGTGTAGACAGTGCTATGTCAAGGTGAGAGCTTCTCCCTTTGACATAGCTTCCACCTCTCGGGTAGGTGGAGTACCTACACCAATGGGAGCAGCTCTTCCATCTGCATAGGTAACATCTTCACTGCTGCTGCAGCTCTATAAGTATAGTCAAGCCCTGACATTTGTACTCCATCTCCCCGATCACACTCCAACTCATTTTACTTGCAATTATATCATAAAAAGAATCACCATGAAGAAAATCACATGCACAGTAATATCTCCCTTTCCTTGTTAATTAAAAAGCCTGTGGACAGATGCTGGCCTACTGAAATACTTTCATGGAAAGTAATATACTCCCTGCTTCTTATCTTAACTGGATTAGGGAGAATCAATGAGCATATCTGTAAATGCAGCTGCTCTTTTTTGTTGTTGTTGTTGACTGCAGGAAGTACAGAGGAGTATCCAAATCCCAATGGGGCTCAAGTAAAAAGATGACAAAGATAATGTACTAATACTTATTATACTAATAACACAGACGCATGCACTAAGGACCTTTTCTTAGACCTTGTCTGCAGTTGAAAATATGTGTACATATTTTTCTGTATTGATGTAGTTTCAATAACAAAAGCTATACTATAAAGAGAACACAGGCATTTTTACCTGTATGTTTTCTAACCTAAAACCACAGTACTAAAAACAAGAGACAAACCTATTTTCCAGTCTATTTACCTTTGTGCATTTGACAGCACTTTGCTTATTGTCAGTTTCACTGTTTCTCCTTCTGTTGGAGTGTTTCATTGTCTCTCTTTCATACAGCATCCAGGGAGGAAAAAAGAATAAAAGAGGGGAAAGTGATTGAGAAACCATAAAAATTATAAGGGAATACAGGGGTAAGAAGAGTACCTGAAACCATTTAACTTTTTTTTTTAAAACTGACCAGATTTCTTGTATATGGTGTCCCTTTAAAGACAACCTTCATCAGGCAAATGGTATTCTTTGCTTTTGCTAGCCCTTTCAGAGGTTGCTTAAAACACACTTCATTATACTTTTTATGTACATAGCATTTTTCACCCGAGATTCTCAAACTGCTTTACAAGTTAATTAAATTATGAGATTTCATGTTGCTTTAAACAAACTAAACTATAAAGAAAACAGGTTTCTCCAGTCTCTCTCTGTTCTAGTATATTAGGATGTTACTTGTAACAGTAGCTCGTATTTTCGGCCAGAAGCGATTTTTAAATTGACCATATCCTTTTAAATTTCACACTGTTCACAGATCGGAATTTGTGAACAAATCTGACTGCCACTGGTTAACTAAATGACTCCACTTCTCAATGCTGTGGTTTAGTAATCTATAAAATGATATAGCAACTAATTAGGATTATACTCATTTTACAGATTAGTAAACCAAGGCAATGAGAAGTGGAGTCATTTAGTTATCAGTGGCAGTCAAGATTATTAGTCACATATTCCAATTTACCCACCCCGTTATCTTTTTTCCTCTCATGATCCCAAATCCCAAAAATCTTTTGCATTCTCTGTTTCAGCCCAGACCCTCCCACACTGTAATAAATAATAAGTGTAATATTTAAAAATGCATTGTTCAATATACAACCAAAGCAGTCATTTACATTTGATACTTTCACATTAAAAACCACACTTATTTATATTATTGAAACATGTCAGAGGTCCTATTATAAACCAGGACTCTACTGTGCTAGGCACTGTACAAACAGACTGTCCCTGACCGAAAGAGATTACAGTTTAAGTAAAAGTACCATGTATACGCTCTTATTGTAATTTTAATTAATTGGACATTCCCCTACTCAAGGGCATGGGGTAATTAAATAAACCTTATTACTGCAGCTAATTACATTCAGAAAGTTATCTTCACCACTAGAAGGGCTAGAACCATTTTTAACATGAAAATTCAGTTACTGGTTTTTTCCCTCTGCAATGCTTTCTTTTCTATCTGTCTTAGGTATTGATATAGCACTGGTAATCATGGAACCTAGACAGCAAGTTCTTTTGTACCCTCTTATTTGTGTTCTTTCTCCCTTTCTTTCCACTGTGTCAGCACTACCTCTTTCTCAGTCTGTTTAATTTCCTCTTTCTTCCAGTGCCACAGAACAAGATCATCCAATTTTTAAACCAAAAAGCCATTTATGGTATTTTCTTAGCTCCAGGTGTGTCCACACTGATCAGTACTATGTAGAAACTCAATTTTGGACCAGTTGTTGGATCATATTAAAGAAGTTCTGTATTAAAATCACAAATGAGTTTGATTCCCCATAGTTTAAATTCCAGGGTATTACTAATTAAGAGGTCTCTTGGTTTTTGGTACTGTTTCTCTCCCTCTGTATGTGAAACTTGCAAGCTGCTAATTGCGTTAGTACATTCTAAGACAGAATCTGTTCTCAAAGCAATTCACAGAGACTCAAAGCAATACTCTAACAACAGAAACAGCACCCAGAGACTCCCCGCCCTTTTGTTGTATTAACAATTGTGATTAAAATAGAGATAGAGGATGTATGTGGACGGATGCTTGGTGTGGATAACAACTGAATGATCAGGGAGGTGCCAGCCTAAGAATCCAGTGTCCATCGGCTGAAGAAGGCGTCAAGTGGAAATAACCAGAGGACCCCCGGAGGGCAGACTGGAATCCACCCAACAGCCTCAAGAATGGGAGAACCAAAGAACAAGATAACTTCTTGGAGCCGTCAGGAATGTGCTATCTGCTGATTGATTCAGCAACAGCATGATGAAGCAATTCCCATAGACTGGCATAGGAAGAAATTCCTATAAAAATAGACTCTTAAAAAGTGAGAACTTTGGGGTCTGATTCTGCAAACCAACTTCCAGGAGCATCAGATGAGCATCTGACAAGGCCCTGCTCCCTCCTCATGTCCAGGCCACCTGGCCAGTGGCTTGGCATGAGCAACTCTAAGGCTGGTAACTATGATGACAACCTTGCAGAACCTGTGTGTGTGTGTGTGTGTGTGTGTGTGTGTGAATGTGTGAATAAATATGAGATTGAATGGAATGTTATAGCTATAACTAACTGGTAACTATGATGACAACCTTGCAGAACCTGTGTGTGTGTGTGTGTGTGTGAATGTGTGAATAAATATGAGATTGAATGGAATGTTATAGCTATAACTAACTGCTTACTATGATTCTTTCTGTATTCACAATAAATGTGGTATTTTGCCTTTTTCCCTTTAATAAGATCCTGCTGGTTTTTAATTTATTGGTACAACACAGTTCATCTTGTTCTACAGTACTGGAATCCCAACAGCTCCAGAACTGAAAAAGATTGTAACTTGCCAGTACTGTATATTCCAAAGAGACTAACTACTATTTTGCAAATGTCATACAACACCTTGCCTTCAGTAGTAATGCAGTGTAGAGCAGAGGTTCTCAAACTGGGGGCAGAACATGGAATGTATTCTGGGGGTGTATGAGAAACTTTGGGATAAAAAACCAAAAAACTTACTGTACACATTCAGAGCTGGGCAGCTGGATCTCTGAATGCAGCCACCCAGTTCTGAAGGCAGCACCACCACCAGCAGCAGAGAAATAGGGGGACAATATGATACCATGCCACCCTTACTTCTGCGCTGCTGCTGGTGGCAGCGCTGCCTTCAGAGGTGAGCACCAGGCCAGCTGCCGCCGCTCTCTACTCAGCCTTCAGAGCTGGGCAGCCAGAGAGCAGCAGCTGCTGGCTGGCACCAGGGGCAGGGGAACTACTACAGACACAAAGAAGTGGAGGCATGATCAAATAAGTTTGAAAACCACTACTCTAGAGCCAGGGCTGTGAAGTTGTTTGCTGGGGGTTGGAAATCTTTCCTGTGTTCACCCAGGACTCAATAATGCAAGGAGATGAGCAGACCTACTGACCTCTCACATGTTTAAAATTAAGCTTATTCACTTTGCTGGACTGGAGCCGGAGTGCTCAGCACATTGAAGGATCAAGTCCCAACTTCATTATTCTTTTACTGAGAAAAAACCCCAGTTAACACAGAACCATAATAAATATTTGTCTTTGAGAAATTGTTCTATGGCAGAGGGAGCAATGGAAGCCATGAAGTTATACATTTTCACAACTGACAAGTTTTCCAGGTTAATTTTTTTTCAAAACATTAAACAATAGGACACCCACATGTCTGCGCGCTTCACTATTTGGAGGTTCATGCCAAAACCCACTCTATATAAGAAATCCAAGAAATTAGCCATTTGTATGATCTTTGAGAGGGGAAGAAGTTAAAAATCCTACATTATTTTAGGGAACTACACACATTACAGTAGCTTGTGTACTCTGGAATGTTCCACAAAGCCTTATGGTATAGGTCACATCATGGCACTGAAAACAATGTTGATGCCTTAAAAGGCAGGGCTCTGAATATGCACAAGACAATAGCACAAAAGGGTTAATTAATGTATTACCATGATCACTGGATTTGGCAAACTGGATTGGATGGGCCAGGCCACCCAGAGAACCCTTGCTCTAGACAAATTTTTTGGTGGCCTCAGAGCGTGGCCACCAATTTTTGCTCTCACACTTTTCCCTAAAATACTTAATTAGCTTTAGGAAAAACAAATAAATATACATATATACACATGTCCAAATCATTGTAATTTATTTATTGCTAGTTAGTAAGTCTGTTATGAAAAAACAGTGAGGAGATTTTATATATACACACAGACCATGAAAAAACATACATTGTAAGGAGAGTGATCACTTAAGATGAGCTATTACCAGCAGGAGAGTGGGGTGGGGGGAGAGAAAACCTTTTGAAGTGATAATCAAGATGGGCCATTTCCAGCACATTTCCAGGAGTTAACAAGAATGTCTGAAGAAAGAAAAGGAGGACTTGTGGCACCTTAGAGACTAACCAATTTATTTGAGCATGAGCTTTCGTGAGCTACAGCTCACTTCATCGGATAGAATGTCTGAGGAACAGTGGGGGGGGGGGGAAGGAATAAACAAGGGGAAATAGTTTCACTTAGTACAATAACTCAACCACTCCCAGTCTCTATTCAAGCCTAAGTTAATTGTATCCAATTTGCAAATTAATTCCAATTCAGCAGTCTCACGTTGGAGTCTGTTTTCGAAGTTTTTTTGTTGAAGGTCTGTGTGTATATATAAAATCTCCTCACTGTACTTTCCACTTTATGCATCCGACAAAGTGAGCAGTAGCTCATGAAAGCTTATGCTCAAATAAATTGGTTAGTCTCTAAGGTGCCACAAGTACTCCTTTTCTTTTTGCGAATACAGACTAACACGGCTGCTACTCTGAAATCTGTTATGAAAAGTGATATTAACAAAGTATCACTTTTCACAGCAGACTTACTCAGCCCCGCCAAGCCTGGGGACAAATTAAGCCCTGGATGTGGGGGGCAGGGTGTCAGGGGAGGCAGTGGGGACATGGGGGTTGGTGGGTGGGGAGCTGGGAGAGGCAGCTGGGGGGGCGGGGGGGTTTGGAGCCTGAAACCCCATGGCCAGAGCCTGGAGCCTGCCGCCACACAGCCAGAGTCAGGAGTTGGAGCCTGAAGTCCCTTGGCCAGAACCTGCTTCCCCACCACCCCAGAGCTGAGGTCCACTGCCCCGGGAAGGTGGGGAATTTACTGGCTGCCTGCTCCTCCAGCTGCCCCAGAACCTGCTGCCCAGGTGTCTCCAGAGGGGGGCAGAGCCCAATCCCTGCCGGCAGTCCCAGCAATCAACATTAAGGCAGTGCATTCAGGAGGAAGGGGAGGGGAAGGAGCCACTATTTTGCCACCCACCCCATCACAGCCCAGGAGGCTGTGGCTGAAAGAAAAGCCCCTGGTGGCCAATGTTCCCTCTAATTTTTGACAGGCCGTGTGTGCAAAAAATTTCTTCTGTGCAAATTATTGTGCTTCTATGCAAATTTTTGTGCGCGCGGTGTTTCGCCGTGTGCTCAGGGTTTAGGATCTGTGTGTGTGCACACACGTGCACAGCTTAGAGGGAACAGTGCTGGTGACTGCATTTGAGAAACACTGAAGAGTATGGCACTCCCCAGGTAACCCAAAAAAGAAACCCACAGAGTTTTTTCAAATAGCACAAAGTAACTTCCCATTCCCCTAAACTTGAATGATCCTTGCCTCATGTGGAACATATCATTTTAAACATTATCACACACTGTACCTAAATGACACAATCAGCTTGGCTCATAGTCTAAATTCTTCCCAGATTTACCTCCTCTCTCCCCAACCCCATTCAAGAGCTGGACAGATGCTCACCAACAATGACAGAATTTCTAACACTTTGAGCTTAATCCTCTCCTAAGGAAGTGGAATATATACACAACATGTCTGTGGTATATTCACATGTTACAAGAGCCAACACTGAGCCCACGAAGTAGCAGCAGCTGAGGTTCTGATAAAAAAAAAATCCCATTCTGTAACAGACTGGAGCAGCTAATACATATACACCAAATACACCCACATAGCCACATCAGTCTATCATCATCCATTGTATAAAATATGGGTAAATGTTTATAGTTTGGATATGAGCATGTGATAATTATTCACGATATTATTCTTTCCAGTATCTCCACAATGGGATAGGTACTCTACAAATCACAGAACACACAGTCCAAGTTTACACTCATGGCTTTCTCTATTCTTTGTACCTAAAAAATAAATTTATCCAGACTCTCTTAACTGTTCTTAGCTGTGAAAAGAAGTGATGGTTAAAAACCACTGCAATATAGTAGGGCTAAGGACACGAGGATTCAGTACGAAATAATTCCCGCAATGCACCATTTTAGAAGTTCATACTCATATTTAATGCTTTTCACCTTCAAAACACTTTGCAAACATAAGTTAACTCTCACAATAGCCCTTTAAAGTAAGTTCTTCATTTTACAGAGGAGAAAATGCAGAAGACTGGCTACATAAGTTGCCTAAATCCTCCCCAAATGTTAGAGGTGGGATTAGAACTACCAAGGGCTCAGGTTCTCACCTCATTTACACTAGTACAAATTTGCGGTAACTCTACTGACTGGTGAAAGTGAGAGGGGTACTGGGCTCAAGATGTTCATCTGTCAGTTCTGTGCTCAGAACACCTACCTCCAAGACTCAGGGCCAACTGGGCAGAGCCAGCTGTCCAGACCCAGAGCAGAAAGGATCGCAGATGACAGCATTTTTTGGAGGAAAGAGAACTGTATGTATAAATAAGTAACAACTGTGAATTACATAACTGCAATTCAGTCTCAAGCTTCATAAACTGTGAGAGTAAAGCTCCAGTCACCGGAACCCCACCCTGGAATTAAAGCTAGCGTCAGTTTAGACACTGGGGCAGTAGTGCACACTTTACAAATATAAACACAAACTTTCAGCTCCCTCTCTTGCCCAGCTCTCCCGAATCCTGCACTTCTGATCCTTGCCTCATTCCTCTCCCCGTACCCTGCCCTCTTTCCCCACCCGCAGGGCATATTGAAGATCTTTGGTCCCATGAGCACACAGTACAGGGCGCATGCATCGTCTTCTCCCGTTTCTGAAGAAGGCTCTCACCAAATGACACTCGCAACACTCCAAACGGGCCAGCCGTTTGCCAGAGGACAGAAAGGCACTGGGCTCCTCCACCCCTGAGTTTGGCCCCTCACCACCAAGCGCAGGCTGCGCTGCCTGGGTCCTGCCTGCGCGGCCGCCAGAGCCCCCCAGGAACGCAAGCGACCTCCCCCTGGCCGCCCTCCGGGAAACAGCCCAGCTCCCCGCGGGGCCACGCGTTTACACAGGTGTAGCGCCGCTGACTTCCGCGCAGCTATTTCGGAGTGACCCTGAGGGCAGGGCGGGAAATCGGGGCCCGCTGTGCAGCTGGAGGGGGCGGCGAGCCAGGGCGCCCTCTGGCCCCTTCCCCCGGAGGGCCGGTCACAGGCCCGGTCGCAGAGCCCCAGCCAGGCCGAGCCCCGCACACGCTTCCCATGCCGCCCTCGGGTCCGCCCGGGGCGAGCGACCCCATCCCGGGGGGAGCGTCCCGCTCTCCATTACCTGCCCGTCATGGCGCCTCCTGGCCCGGCCCGGGCTCCCAGGGGCTCTGACGGGAGCCAGCGCCGGACACCGGCCGGAGAACAAGAGCGAGCCGGCGGCCAGCCCTGGAGAGAAACCCCGCCCTGGCCGGCAGCGGCCTCCCTCTGCCCCTCCTGTAGCCCCCTGTGGGCGGGAGCCGCCGCTCCGCTGGCTCCGGGGAGCGCCTCCAGCCCCGCACATACATTTCCTATAAAGGGAATGAAACGAGAAATGATGAAACGGCAGGGGCTGGACCCGCCTCCGCCACGGGAGAAACCGTCCAGGAACCAAACCACCCGTAGGGGTCAACACCCCCCCATGATCACCCCCCTCCAGGAGAAGAGGAGACACCGCCCAGGAACCAACCCACCCCCTAGGCTCCCCCCCGTTCTGGAGAAAAGAGGAGACGCACCCCAGGAACCAGCCCACCTCCCGGGATCAAATCTTCCCCAGGGAGCAGGGGAGACACCCTTTAGGAACCACACCACCCCCAGGGATCAACTCCACCCCCCCAGGAAACATCCCCAGGAACCAGCCCACCCCCTGGGAACAACACCCCCCCCCCCAGGAGACACCTCCCTTGGAACCAAATGACCCTCAGAGATCAAACCCCTCCCCACCAGGGAGGCACCTCCAGGAACCAGCCCACCCCCCCCCCCCCCGGGAACAACATCCCCCTGGGAGACGCCCTCCAGGAAACAAACCACCCCCAGGGATCAACTCCACATCCTGCCCCCCACCCTGGGAGATATCACCGAGAACCAGCCCACCTGCTGGGAACAACACCCCCCCCCTCCCCGGAGACACCCTCCAGGAACCAAACCACCCTCAGGAAGCAGCTTCCCCCTTGCCCCCCAGGGTGGCATCCCCAGGAACCTGCCCACACCCCGGGAACAATACCTCCCTGGGAGACACCTTCCAGGAACCAAACCATCTTCAGGGATCAACGCCCCCCCCTCAGGGAGATACCCCCAGGAACCAGCCCACCTCCAGACAGAAGGGGACACACCCCAGGAACCAGGCCCCTCCCAGGATCGACACCCCCCAGGAACCAGCCCACCCCCAGGGATTGATGTCCCCAGGAACCAGCCCTCCCTCCAGGGATCAACTGCCCTGGGGAGACATGCCCCAGGAACCAGTCCACCCCCAGCGATCAACCCCCACCCAGGGGAGAAGGGGGGGTACCCACCAAAGATCAACCCACCCCCAGGGATAAACCCCCTTGGGGGGAGACATCCCTCTATGGGAGAAGTGAGATAAACCCAGGAATCAAACTCCGCTCCTGTGAGAGGAGAAACTGGGAACACAAAAATACAGCCAGCCCCAGGGATCAAACCCGTCCCCTGGCTCCCCTCAGTGAGGGGAGATGTGAGGAGAGTTCTCTCACCAGTTCCTGGGGAAACAGCAGCTCCCAGATCCAATTCCATGCAGCCTGATCAGAGCTCTCTGCCCAGGCAAATATAGGCCACATCTCTGGGGGTCTTCCCACATGCACCCCAGGGTGCTAAGCACAGAATCACAGTTCCCAAACTGTGCTTCATGCCCATCATCTCCACTTAGTGGCTGAAGATCTCTTCCTGTGGTCCATGCACAGAAGGGGTTTGAGAACCTAGCAGTAGGAGGTTGATGTGTGAGTCTGTGAGGGGATTTTGCCCTTCCAGAACTAAAAAGTTGGAAAACAGGCGGAGTCCATCAGCTGCCATAATCCCGGCTTCTCTCCTCCAAGAAGTAACCCGTTTCCCAAAGTCAACTGATTCTGTACAAAGAGAATTGCTGTGCTGACATGGGTAATGACAGAGGCTCCCCTCCAAAGTTGCAAGTTACTTGCAGGTCTCCTGACTCCATCTCGCAACTTTGAGAATCTAACTGTGTGGAGAATGCTGATTTGATAGCATTTTACACTCACTTTCCATAGGTGTAAGTGACTCCACACACTGTTTTCCCCAGGAATTGAAATTAGAGGGGGCGTTCGAATTTACAGGGAGGATTGGAAAATTATGAAACTGTCAACACGGCATGTAACTAGCTGACCACTGAGAGGAGGGATGGGGGAGTTCAGATGAGTGTAAGGAAATCAGGTCCACAGGATAAAGAGGAGACTGAGGGCAAGTCTACACTACAAAATTATGTCGACCTAAGTATGTTGGCCTACAGCTGATGCAGTAATTAAATCACTTTTACATGTCCACACTACGCTCCTTGTGCCGTCAGTGCACGTCCTCACTAGCAGTGCTTGCATCAATGGAGAGAACAGTGCACTGTGGATACCTATTTCACTGTGCAACTCACCACCATCTATTGCAGGGTGTTTTGGGAAGGTTTTGCAATGCCCCATGGGGCTGAAATGAGTCTCAAAGGGGTGACTAGGAACATGATTTCAACGTCCCATAACGCAGTGTTCTCCATCCATAATTTTATCTGCATTCCATAACATTTTGCGCCTCTCTTCCAAATACCTGCAAACCCGTGCGTCCCTTCTCACTGTCCACCATCTGTGTCAGAAGCATGGATCCTGCACAGCTCTGCGCTATTGTGATGAGCGTTGCGAGAACAGGGCACCTGATCCTGCAGTATTTTTGTGGTGCCACGGGAACATGACAATTCCTTAGAGACTAGATTGCTGTGGGACATAGAAAGAAACAATTCAAAGTTTTTGCCATTCATGGAGCAGCTGGAGATGGTGGAGCACTGGTTCTGGACCCAAGAAACAAGTATTGACTGGTGGGACCACATTATTATGCAGGTATGGGATGATGAGCAGTGGTTGTAGAACTTTCGGATGTACAAGGCCACATTCCTGGATGTGTGTGCGGAGCTCACCCCAGCCCTCCAGTGCAGTGACACCAAAATGACAGCTGCACTGACAGTGAAGAAGTGAGTGTTAATCGCTCTGTGGAAACTTGCAATGCCAGATTCCCAAGTCATCAGTCAGAAATCAGTTTGGAGTTGGGAAATCCACATGGGAGTTGTTGTGATGCAAGTGTGGAGTGCCATTAATCACGACCTGTTATGAAGGACTGTGACTCTGGGCAATGTGCAGGACGTAGTGGCTGTTTTGCAGCAATGGTGTTCCCAAACTGCGGTGGGGCAATAGCTGGCACGCATATCCCTATTTTAGCACCAAACCACCTTCCCACGGAGTACATCAACAGAAAGGGCTACTTTGCTATGGTCATACAAGCATTGGTGCATCACCGGGGGGACACTTTACTGACATCAATGTGGGCTGGTCAGAAAAGGCACATGACACGCATATCTTTATATGTTCAGAAAGCTGCAAGCAGGGATTTTCTTTCCAGGCTGGTGGATTACCACTGAGGACATTAAAATGTCAATAGTGATCCTGGGAGACCCAGCCTACCCAGAGGCCAATTTACAGTAAATCACAGGGTGCCCTGGCATGGGGCCCCCCAATGACAGGGGGCCTCAGGGCCAGGCATCTGCAGGGGCAGAAGCTTGATCCTGCCAGCTGCTGGGGTCCTTCTGCAGGCTCCGCACGCACTGGCAACCAAGCTCCTCCCCACCTCCTCACCCTGAGCGTGCAGCGTTCCCACCCCTCCCCTCCCAGCGCTTCCCCCACCACCAAACAGCTGTTTGTTGGCACTCAGGTAGTTCCAGGAGGGAGGGGAAGGGCGGGGCTGCAGTGCGCTGGGGGAAGAGGCAGAGAAGCAGGGGCAGGGCCTTGGGGAAGTGCGTGGAATTGGGGCAGGGAAGAGCAAAGGTGGGGCCCCCACATTCCCCCTACACATACCCCCCCAGTTCCCTGCCATGAGCAACTCAGGCTGGGAGCACCCCCACAACTGCAGAGCACTGCCCTGACTCCTGCACCCCCCTCACACACCCTTAGCCCCCTGCCCTCCCTGACTCCTGCACCCCCTCACACACCCCCAGCCCTGACTCCTGCACCCCATCACACACACACAGCCCTGGCTCCTGCACCCCCTCATACCCCCCCAGCCCTAACTCCTGCACCCCCTCCCACACACACAGCCCCCTGCCCTCCCTGACTCCTGCAGCCCCCTCACGCACCCCCAGCCCTGACTCCTGCACCCCGTCACACCCCCCCAGCACTGACACCTGCACCCCCTCCCACACACACAGTCCCCTGCCTGACTCCTGCAGCCCCCTCACACACCCCCAGCCCTGACTCCTGCACCCTGTCACACACACCCCAGCCCTGACTCCTGCACCCCATCATACACACCCCAGCCCTGACTCCTGCACCCCCTCTCACCCCCCCAGCCCCCTACCCTCCCTGACTCTTGCCCCGCCCCCGGTTCCCCACCTGCACCCTTCACACCAAACGGGAGCTGCCCCAGGTGAGCACTCCACACCCCAACCCCCTGCCCCAGCCCTGAGCCCCCTCCCGCACCTTAACACCTGGCCAGACCCTGCACCCCAACCCCCAGCCTGGTCCTGCACCCTAACTTCCTCCCATAGCCTGCACCCTCATCCCTGAGCCCCCCTTCCGCACCCTAAGTCCTGGCCAGACCCCACACCCCAATGTTTTTTTACATTTTTTTTTTAATAAAGCGCTCTTATCCAAAGCACTTTACAATAGTTAGCTAACGGTACAAACAATATTTGGAAAGATCATTAAGTGGTCCGCCGAGACCCTCAGTGATTTTCAAGTGGTCTGTGGAAAAATAAGTTAGACTACAAAAACAACCAAGGTACCTCACTTTATTTTCATTTACTTTCTATTACTTATAGGAGGAGGATGAAGAACAAAAGAATGAAAAACGGGTGGGGGAGATAAGAGAGAATGTTCTTTTTCTTGGCTGGGTCCCAAGGAGGGGCCCCAAAAATGAATCTGAGCACAGGGCCCCACTAACTCTAAATCCGCCACTGAGCCTACCCTTTATTCCCTTTATCCACACAAGTTGTAAGCACTACATTCTCACTTCTCCTTGGGATTCATTGAGCATGGTGATAGTGCAGCCATGGTGACCATGGCCCTTGGTGGCTGGGGGTGTTGGGGAAATAAGGGGGATACCTCACAGGCATGAGTATATGCAGACAGGGCAACTGAACTGAATACTGGCACCATTTTCTACAGGCACTGGTGATTTTAGCTGATATCTCACTCCTAAAGGTAATGGAGGCTGAAAGGAAACAGCTCCAGCTGCAGACTGGGGCCATATGCTGCTAGCCTGTGTGCTGCAATGGTGCATGTTGAAATAATTTCTGGATGGAGCAGGAAAATATCATACCACAGTGGAAGAAATAAGGCAGCCCTCAACAGAAACCTTTGACAGAGGATTGCAGGCTACTTCCATGAAAGTTTCCTCGAGATCTCTATGGAGGATTCACGGGACATCCCAGTGCACATAAACAAACTGTTCCACAGGGCCCCCTCTGCCTAGCTGAACAGGTGAATGAGAAGCAGACAGCAACTCTACCTCTCTTGGTTATTTCACCTCTTCTAGCATAAGTAAAAAAGAGTAAATCAACAGATGTGTCCTGCTACTTTGGGGGTTCCACCCCTGCAATTTCAAAGCAAACTGCACATTTACTACAGGTTCCTTCCCCTGCATCGTGCTCGCCTACGCTGGATTGTCTGGACTGCCCAGAACTCAAAAACAGGTCCTGGCTCACTGAACCACTGGATCCCCCGGTGACCTGTTCCCCATACTCCGCCCCCTCTTCCCCCTCCTCACTGTTCACAGCAGAGGCCTGTGACTTGGGCACCTCCAAAGTATCCACGGGACTCTTGAGAGTGGTCGTGGGGTCTCCTCCGAGGATGGCATGCAGTTTTCTGTAAAAGCAGCAGGTCTGAGGCTCCACAACAGAGTGATTGTTAGCCTCCCTTGCCTTCTGGTACCCCTGCTGCAGCTCCTTGGCTTTCACACAGCACTGGTGTTGGTCCCTTTTGTAGCCCTTCTCCTCCATTCCCTAAGCAATCTGCTTGTAGATGTCAACGTTTCTATGGCTGGATCAGAGCTATGCCTGCACAGCCTCTTCTCCACACAAACCCAGAAGATCCAACTCCTCCTGTGTACTCCAGGCAGGAGCGCGTCTACAACATGGAGCCGGCACGGTCAGCTCAGCAGTTGCTAGGCATGCTCTAGAGTTGTTAGATGAGCTCTCCAAGCCTGGCAAACAGGAAATGCAATTTCAAAATGTTGTGGGGCTTTAAAGGGGAGGCTTCGCTTCCTGGGTACCTGGCCGCTGGACAGCGGAGATCAAAATGGTGACCAGAGAGGTCAAGATGGGACAGTGTGGGACACTTTCTAGAGGCCACTAACAGATGATGTAAATAACACAACGTCTACACTGACACTGCATAGATCTTACTATATCAATCTAAACGCTGTGCATAAGACCTAAGCTGTCTCGTGTCACCCTAACTACGTGTCTACACTAAAATTTCGCTCCCGCTGACGTAACTGCCTCACTACGTCGACTTAATAACTCCCCCTCCACGAGAGGCATAGCAAGCCTGGGAAGGAAGAGAAGCGGAGTGGCGGCACGCTTGTGGGAGGAGGCGGAGGAAAGCTGGGGCGGGGAGGCCGCAGCAAGTAAAGGGGGGGGTGCAGAGGAACAGCTTGTGGTAACACGAATTCGGATATAACGCGGTAAAGCAGCCCCGCTCCATGGAGCGCTGCTTTACCGCGTTACATCCGAATTCACGTTATTATCTGACTGCATTATATCAGGGTAGAGGTGTAGTTTAAATATTTTTGGATGTTTACTAAATTTTCAAATATATTAATTCCAATCATCAGCAGCATGGAAGCATGACCTCTGGAATGGCAACTGAAGCACGGAAGGGGTGTATGAAAGTTTAGCATATCTGTCATGTAAATATCTTGCAATACTGGCTACAAAAGTGCCATGCGAACGCCTCTTCTTACTTTCAGGTGACACTGTAAATAAGAAGCAGGCAGCAGTATCTCCCATCAATGTAAACAAACTTGTTTGAGTGAGTGGATGATGAAGAAGTAGGACTGAGTGGACCTGTAGACTCTCAAGTTTTACATTGTTTTATTTGTGAATGCAGTTTGTTTGTACATAATTCTACATTTGTAAGTTAAACTTTCACGATAAAGAGAATGCACTACAGTATTTGTATTAGGTGAACTGAAAAAAATTTTTTTTTTTGCTTTTTATAATGCAAATATTTGCAATCACCAATAAATATAAAGTAAGCACTGTGCACTTGTATTCTGTGTTGTAATTGATATTGAAATATTGAAAATGTAGAAAAACCATCCAAAAATATTTATTAAATTTTTATTAGTATTCTATTGTTATAAGTGCAATTAATCGTGATTAACTTTTGAGTTAATCATGTGAGTTAACTGCAATTAATTGACAGCCCTAAAATTAAGATATCATAACAAGTGACTGAAATTTGATTACTTGAGCAGGGAAGAGATTTCCAGATGGTTTAAGTCTCTTTTTGTCTTCTTTGCTAACACTTCTTTAAGTCCAAGGCCTAATGAACATTTGAGGAAAAGGATAACTTCATTAAAGGTTCAATACATCATCCCTTCAGTTAAGTTGTTAGAGCTCACAATAAACATCCCTGAGATTCCCAAGAAACCTTACAGCAAAATCCCTTAAGAGCAGACATACCAAACACAACACAAGCATAAATAATATTAAAAGAAAACAAAAACTCTTACAGGCCTCCTTGATCAATCCAAAATATATTGAAAAGAACACAAACTTAATATAAAACTTTGCAGGTCATAATTAAAATCCCCCTTCATTCTGCCTTTTTCACGTGGCTAATGGACACCTCAACTGTCCCAGTGGCAGCCCCTGATCCCTGAGCTGTTGAACCAGCTCAATTTCTACAACCTTCTTAAAGCTTGTAGCAGACACATTGATTCAGCTGCGGGGGAACGGGGGTGGGGGGGGGGCTGGGCGCCGGCCGCAGGACTCAGCTCTGAGAACTACGGCCCTCCCCTAGTTCTACGCCCTTTCGTAACGCTCGGAAAAGTCACGTGACTGATCGTCTCATGTGACAACGTAATCTCCCCGCCGGTCGAGCTCTAGGGAGACGCCCAGTAACCCGGATGTGGCTGCGCTTCCTTGAGGGCAGCGAAGAGCGACGTGTCCCATTGGCGCTGGCGTTCAGATCCGGGTCTTTCCCCGCCTGTTGTTACCCTCCCCCTCCGAGATGGCGGAGCTGAACCGGCAGTTGCAGGAGTACCTCGCTCAGTCGAAGGCCAGCCCCGGCCCAGCCGTCCCGAGCGCCTCGCGGCCGACGCCGGACGCAGATGACGCCGGAGGGGGGACGTGGCTGGGCCGGCTGAGCCCCTTCTTCGCAGGCCGCTCCTCCTCCTCCTCCTCCTCCTCGCCGGCTGCCGGCTCGTGGCCCTGGGCGGCCGAGCCGGACCCCTGGCTACCGGGGCTCTCGCGCTGGCAGCGGCTGGTGGGGAGCGGCCTGTGCCTGTTGCTGGCCGCGCTCTGCTTCGGCCTGGCCGCGCTCTACGCGCCGCTGCTGCTGCTCCGCGCCCGCAAGTTCGCGCTGCTCTGGTCGCTGGGCTCGGCCTTCGCTCTGGGCGCCGCCGGCTTCCTGCGGGGGCCGAGCCGCCTCCTGAGGGAGCCCAGCCGCGGCTCCGTGCTCTACCTCGGCGCCCTGGCCGGCACCCTCTACGCCGCGCTCGGCCTGCGCAGCACCCTGCTCACCGCGCTCGGGGCCGCCGCCCAACTCGCCGCCATGGCCGGCTGCCTGCTCGCCCTGCTGCCCGGGGGCCCCGCCGGCCTGCGCTACCTCGGCGGCCTCCTGGGCGGCTTCGTGCGCCGCCGCGTCTCCAAAAGCCTGCCCGTGTGAGGGCGCGGGGCGGCGTGCGCCGAGCAGACCCGGATGCGGGGTGAGGGCTGCGGACCCCGCCCCATCCCCGGGCTGGATCTTTGCTGCTGTCCCATGGGGCCGGTCGCACGTCTCGGCTGCCCGGTAGGGCAGACGCGGCTCTCTGGCTGGGCAACAGCCTTTCTGAATACAGGGCCTTGGGCCAGCAGCATCCCGACCTCGGCTCGCACGGCTGCTCCGAGGGACATGCGGCTCCGAGTCCCTAGCGGGGCGTGGGTGTC
The DNA here is from genome assembly GCF_965152275.1 of Natator depressus. Taxonomy (NCBI): domain Eukaryota; kingdom Metazoa; phylum Chordata; order Testudines; family Cheloniidae; genus Natator; species Natator depressus. The sequence continues at coordinate 46,666,542 of NC_134242.1, read as the reverse complement.
CTGTTGCTCGGGGGGGCAGGGGGTGACTGAGCGACAAAGCCGGGGCCGTTCTTCCCCTCCCCCCCGGTCCTGGTCCTATTGAAGGCAAGTTTTTCCTGCACAACCGGTGCGCTGTGGTGAGGGAGGAGGTACCTGGGAGCTGCGCTCTGTGCATGCGCCTCCTGAGGACGTGGACCTGTACAAAGACACTTGGCTGTAAGGCGCAGAAGCTACTTGGGAAAGTTCAGGAAAAACGACTCGAACTTGACAGTTAACGTGGACAACAGACAAGAAACCGACAAAAGGAGGGAAGATTTTTGCTTCTCCAAGGACCAGTGTTAATGGAGCTGTGGAACAATTTTTCTCCCTACCTATGAACAGTGCAACTAAAATCCTAAAGCTGCAACTGTGACTATATGTTGTTGTTTTGTTCTTTTACTGTATTCACGTGTAACACTTTTTTGTGCCATCATTCCCAGTCCTATCTCAGTATAGGCTTTGCCTTATCAGTGCAAAATGAACTTTGTAGCAGTATCCTGGAGTCTGTGTCCTGTTATGGGTGATAGGATGATCAGATTCCTACATAAAGTGTAGGACCACAGGGCTGATATTCACACTTTGAAGTGGCCTGTAAGAATACAGAGCCAAGTATATTGTCTATACTAAACTCTACCCATAGTATAATGCTTTTGTTATACTCCAGAGCCTTGCAGGATTCACTCCAGCTTGGGATGTACTGATGACAGGTGCCTCCTAGAAAAATCTGTTGTGTATAGATACACCCAACTTTCTTTGAAGTTTTATGGGTATCTATAGAGCTCCTGTTTTCAGAGCTTATTTACGGATGTTTGTTTTTAGCAATTTGAATTCTATGTAGATGTCCAATAATTTGGGGTGGGAGTTGGACTTTTTTTGTGTATATACTGTAATGAGTAATCTCTTTATTTTTCCCTATTGTGTTTTAATGTAATACTACTTCAGATAGCACTACTCAGAGTGCACTAAGGAACCTTTTATGTACCCTAGCACGGTCTGTGAGACCTGTTTAATACACAACATATGTACTTTAGAAATCACACACCTGTAGTCCGCATTACTGCTGTGTTGACTAGCCCTTAAACACAAGTTAACCATATCCTGTATTGATTGGATAAATACTGACCTTTTTTTTTGTAGCAGGGGTTTTATCGGTTAAAACCTAAAATCAGAAGCTGTAGGTATATGTTACCACAAATGTTGTTTCGTGACATCTTTGCAACTGTAATCTGATATAAAGAGTCAAAATGTAGTGATCAAATGTAATTGTAGTAATCTTGGACTGGCTTATGATAGTCCAGTGAATGTTGAGATACCCATTCTATTTAACTGTCTTTTAAAAAAAAAAAATCAACTAGTAACCTTCAAAATATTGAAAACAACATCCTTTAACAAGTAGCATTCATAGAGGTTGTGGATCACAGTCATATCCTTTGACAAGCAAGGGTATACCTCTTATGTAGGGAATCATGAAAAGAGTGAAAGCATATCATAAGAAATTTCAGTCAAATCATAGAGATCATTTTAGTTCTTTGCAGTAAGACTGCCAGAATGGTGCTACACTAGCTTTTGCCTCCAGAGCTGCAGGGTCAGTTCCTGAAGTCCTTGCTCAAGCAAACTCCCTAGCCCCTTGGTTCTAGGAGTTGGGCAGGTAGTGCTTATTTAGCAGTGATGTTTGTAGCCTGACCTGGAGAAATAGATTGGCTAGTAGAGGCTGGGCATATTGCAGAACACATGCTTGAGTATTATTGGATGCTACTTAGGAAGAGATTATCTTAATCTATTTAATATTTGTACAGAACTAAAGTAAATGAATGCTTAATTTAGCAAATTATGTACAATATTTATAATTTTAATAAAATATATTTTTATACCAAAAGTATTAATCTAGACATGAGCAGGTCTAGTTTTTTTTTTTTTTTAAAACAGCAGCACTGAATCTGTCTTCCTGTTTACTTTCACAGCTTCATTTGGATTTAGATCAGTGTAATATCAGATCGGTGTGAGACTGCTTCTAAACTAAACCTAGGTTAAAGTTCTTGGATGAGATTAAATTTTTTAAAAAGTAGGCTAAAAGATTTAGGGCAAAAGTTTAGTAAATATCTCATACACCTCTGTTAAAGGGTCTTATATGGAAGATGACAGAATCCTCCCACTACCAAAGGCTGGCCACAAGAATCTCCAACCACTAATCTTCACAGGCTACAGGGTCACAGCAGAGCATAGTTCTATAACTAGCTATGGTTGGCCTGGTTCTGCCTCTTGGACGTTTTCTTCCCCTCAAAAGCAGCAGAGCTCTTGTAGCTCTTCTGCATTATGGATTTAAAGATATTACCCTAAAATTAACAAGGGTTTGTGTACCAATTGTGATCATATTGACATGGCTTGTCTTAAGGGAGCTCAAAGTTTTACTTTTAGAATATAGGTTTCAGTCCTCTTAATTATATAAAGGCGGCTTGAATTTTTTTAACATTTCTTGTGTGTGTTCCCATTGTTGGGCTCAGATGTATGGAGTGAGCCTTCCAGACCTTAACTAATGATAGAGGGGCTTCTGAGGGCATGGCTACACTTGCAGATGTAGAGCGCTTTGAGTTAAACCCGCCTTCAGAGAGCACAGTAGGGAAAGCGCTTCAGTCTGTCCATGCTGACAGCTGCAAGCGCACTGGTGTGGCCACATTTGCAGCGGCAGTGGGAGCGGTGCATCATGGGCAGCTATCCCACAGCGCACCTCTTCCCATTCTGGCGCTGGGGCTTGTGGGAAGGGGGCAGGGGGGTACAGGGCATTCTGGGTCCTCTCCCAACACCCCGTGATGCATCGGTTCGCATCCCAGCAATCCCTGTACTTTTGTCCACATATGGTGCCATCTTTCAACATTTTTTGTACTGGGTCCTCTGTCTTCCCTTTCAGTCTGCAGGAATGGAGCCCGAACTGCTGAGGAGTATGCTGATGAGTCTTGCCAGCACATCATGTTTGGCAGTCGAGTTATTCCTTATGATCCAAAGTGACAGTGAGGGCTCAGATGATACTGACTCAAGTAACACACATGACACGAGTTTCCTTGTGGCATTCACGGACATGCTCACCATCGTGGAGTGCCGCTTTTGGGCTCGGGGAAACAAGCACTGAGTGGTGGGATCACATCGTCATGCAAGTCTGGGATGACGAGCAGTGGCTGCAGAACTTTTGGATGAGAAAAGCCACTTTCATGGGACTGTGTGATGAGCTCGCCCCCACCCTGCAACGCAAGGACACAAGATTGAGAGCTGCCCTGACGGTGGAGAAGTGGGTGGCTATTGCAGTCTGGAAGCTGGCAACTCCAGACAGCTACTGGTTGGTCGGTAAGCAGTTTAGAGTGGGAAAGTCGCCCATTGGAATCGTGTTGATGCAAGTTTGTGGGGCCGTTAATTGCATCCTGCTCAGAAAACCCATGACTCCGGATAGTGTTCATGACATTGTGGCTGGCTTTGCACAAATGGGTTTCCCTAACTGCGGAGGGGCGATAGATGGCACGCATATTCCAATTCTGGCACCAGCCCACCTAGCCTCCGAGTACATTAATTGGAAGGGGTATTTCTCTATGGTTCTTCAGGCGCTTGTGGATCATTGTGGGTGTTTCATTGACATTAACGCAGGCTGGCCCGGAAAGGTGCATGATGCACGCATCTTTCAGAACACTAACCCGTTCAGGAAGCTGCAAGCTGGGACTTTTTTCCCAGACCAGAAGATCACCATAGGGGATGTCAAAATGCCCATTGCAATCCTTGGAGACACCGTTTACCCTTTAATGCTATGGCTCATGAAACCCTCCACAGGGAGCCTTGACAGCAGCAAGGAGCAGTTCAACAACAGGCTGAGCCGGTGCAGAATGACACTGGAGTATGCTTTTGGCCCTTTAAAGGGCCGCTGGCACTCTCTGTATGGGAAGCTGAACCTGGCCGATGACAGCATCCCTGCAGTTATATCAGCGTGCTGTACCCTCCGTAACATTTGTGAAGGGGAAGGGTGAACAATTCACTCAGGCATGGAACTCTGAGGGTCAACAACACCTGGAGGCTGAATTTGAACAGCCAGAGAGCAGGGCTATTAGAGGGGCCCAGCGTGGGGCTGCAAGGATTAGGGATGCCTTGAGGGAGCAATTTGAGGCTGAAAGCCACCAGTAATGTCTGGTGCCCTGAACAGGAGTGAAGTGCAGGGGTTCCAGTGTTAGTAGGAATCTCTGGTTGCTATGCTGACTTGCAGTGCCTGTTTCTTTCCTGGGCTAAGGTATCTTTTACTTTATGCAATAATAATGTTTTCAAAGCCAAAAAAAATCCATTTATTGAAAAGAAACAACTCCTTGGGAAACAGAAAGGGTAAGGGGATGGGGTGGGGAACGGTACAATTACAGATTTGCCTATGTCCTGTTATCATACTCAGCCTTCCTGTCTGGAGTGCTGTGCAAGGAGTGCTGCACTTCAGGACGGCTATACTGCATGGTGATGGGGTTTGAGTGCAGTGGGTAAGGGTCGTAGTTTTCAGGGCTGGGTGGTGAAGCTACAGGTGTTGGAGACAGCTGGTGGCGGTAAGAACCCGGATGTTGGGGAAAGTGGGTTGGAGGCGACATGGGGGCACAAGGGAAAGAGTTTTGGGAAAAGGGCGGCAGGGGCAGGGGGGAATGGTAGTGCTCTGCCTGCATGGCTACGAGCGCCTGGATAGAGTCTGCTTGGCGCTCCATTATGCTTATCAGCCAATCTGCACTTTGCTGCCGGAGCACTGCGTTTTTGTGCCGGCGCTCCTCATTCTGCTGACGGATCCTCCTTTCGCTATCCCCCTACTCCTGCAGTTTTTGATTTTCATTATTTGAATGCTGCATTACTTCATGCAACATGTCTTCCTTGCTTCTACGTGGCCTCTTTCTGATTCTTTGGAGTCTTTTGGCCGGTGATAACACAGACGGCTGAGATCTCAAGGTTGCATCTGTAAAGGCAAAATGCAACACTTAACAGAGGCAGCATTGTTCACACCAGGCAGAGCAATGATTCCCCCATACTTAAGGACAAGCACAGTCTACACAATAGCATAATTTGCCCGTCCCAAAGCGAACACACATAACCCACGGGAGCCCCGAAATGGTGAGTAAGCACAGGGTCAGGCATGACTGATTGTTTCACGGCTGTACTGTCTTCTGGGTTTCTGTGCCTTGGGGGGAGCCAACAGCAGCAGGGGGCCCCTATACTGAACGCTGTCCCCACATTTTCCACAGGAGTTTGTCCTGGAAGGTATCTTGCTGCTGAGGGTGACCTGGGAAGCAAGGGAGGGTCTTCTACTGCAATGCAGCTTCCACCCTGGCCCATGTGCAGCTTACCTGTGTGCAGAAATGGTCTCCCCGCCCCTCATGTCACAGTGGCACGGTCAAGTTGTCCCAGTAAGGCTAAGGACCACAGTGGCTCTCCCGAGAAACCAGCGCAAGTGCATTGTCTAAGTTCTGGATGAGACATTTGAAGAGATCACTGGGGCCGATTACCACAATGTGAGAGCGCACATCAACACCCTATTCTGCATCTAGGCATGCATGCTGCCCTAACCCTCCTTGCCCCAAGAGCCCACACTGAATAACTTCTTCCCAAAATAAAAGCTGCTTACTGGGAACCTCCTCTGGTGTTTGTCCTTCCCCAAGCACTGGCCGCCACGACTGGCTACCTTCCTCCTGGCTTGAGAACAGCTCCTGGCTGCATGCATCTAGGGATTCCAGGGTGTCTTCCTCTGCCTCAGTAGCGTTGCTCCCACTTTGCTTCTCCTCCTCCTCCTGCCTTGTTGCAGTGGGCTCTGAAGTGTCCATGGTGGTCCTCGGAATGGAGGTGGGGTTGCCCCCAAGTATCGCGTCCAGCTCTTTGTAGAAACGGCAGGTTGCAGGGGCAGCACCGGAACGGCTGCCTCCTGGGCTTTGCGGTAGGCATTCAGCAGCTCCTTCACTTTAATCCTGCACTTCAGTGCATCCAGGTCATGGCCCCTTTCCATCATGTCCCTTGATATCTGCCCAAAGGTATTGTAATTCCTACACCTGGTGTGCAGCTGGGACTGGACAGCTTCCTCCCCCCAAACACTGATGAGGTCCAGCACCTCGCCACTGCTTCATACTGGGGATTGCCTGGCGCGTGGAGGCATAGTCACCTGGAAGATTTGCTGAGAGCACTCCATGCCTGCCTGAGCAAACAGGAAGGGGATTTTCAAAATTCCCAGAAAATTTTAAGGGTGGGTCTGATGGTTGGTCACCTGAGGGCAGGGCAGTAGAGTTCAAAGTGATGACCAGAGTGGCTAGAACAGGCATTGAGGGACACTTCTGGAGGCCGATTAGAGCGCACTAACAGACCAGGGCGTCCATACTGGCACTGCAGCGCTCCAGCAGGGGCGCACAAAACTTTATTCCACTCGCCGAGGTGGAGTACCAGGAGCACTCTAGCCGCGGAGTCGAAGAGCTCTACATGCCTGGGTAATGTGGACAGGTAGTGAGCTAGTGTACCCAGGGCTCCTTTTATGCACTCTAACTCACAAGTGTAGCCACGCCCTGAGTTTCTCTTTTCTTCTAGCTGTTTGAATTACAATATTTATCTTCCGCATTATTACATCCTAACACAACTAGGATCTGCTTTGAACTACAGAAATTAATTTACACAGATAAGCTAGAACCTTCATCAGAAGTCCCCATATAAAAATTTAACCTTTTCTTTCAAGCAAGAAGCCACTAGCCTGTATCAAGTGTCTTGGAAGAGTCTGCTAAACTGTTCTGTGCATGTCATTTCCTTAGGGCCACTTCTCTCTTCAGCCATAGTATAATAAACTTTATAAGCTTACTACACTTTAAACATTCTGGAGCATTTCTTATGTCACTGTATCTGCAATAAAACAATTAGGCAGTGTTCCTATTCACTACCATGTGACTCAGTCCAAACCGTTCTGTACAATAGAAGCATATATCTGAAGACTGCAGCTGCTGAGTGAGCAGGAATGTGAAGATCATAGCAATTCTCCATTATCCATGCTTTGGTCTGTTTAAATAGAGTTCCTACAAATATCTCAAACCTTTCTTATACATAACCCAATTAGACCATGGTAGATGGCTTGGCAAAATGAGTGGCTGCTGGAGTGGCTGCCACAGCCCACACTCACATAGCAAGGATCAATTTACTCTTTCCTTAAGATTCCTTAAACAAGCTCCCTCTGCGCTACACTTGCTTTTCCTTAATGTACTATTTACCCTAGATGGAACTGTTGATGAAGAGGCTTGTAAAAAAAAAAAAAAATTACTAATGGTATTTTGATCATCCTTTTCATATTTGCACTATCAGCCACCTCCCACACTTGATCTTGTTTCTTAATGCTATGGGTGGGAAGCTTGATTCCAGGAAGAGGCTAGCTCTAGGTAATACTAATTTCTTAAATGAGGTTTAGGGTTTACTTAGGTAGCTATCTTAGAAATACTTTAGACAGACATCCTGGTGGATGAAGCCAGATAATCTCATATGTTATGGTGATAACTGAAACACCATAATTTGTAAACAACTTTATTATGAAATGCAAATAATTAAATGGAATAAACAAATAATTGTAATGTTGCAGTGGCACTAAACAAAATCCTGTGGAGAATACTAAAAAAAAAATTCTTTAAAATCAGGGTGGCTCAATGGTTTGCCCTTTCTAAATGTTCAGAATGCACCAGCTTGTAGTTTAGTGGCCATTCCTCATTTCTCTGCAGCGTGTTGTGTACTACAGTACTGTAAAAAATTAAATACATCCCTGTTAATCAAGCTGCTGAATTTCTAATCGCTTATGATATAAAATTAATGCCATGGAGAACAAAGAACAGATCCCTTTGCAAGGCTTGAATCAATGCGGGTTAGCAGGAGCAGATGAAGACTGAATGTGCAAACTGCATTAGGACTCTTGCTCGTACGATCTATAGTTCAAAAGAAGCTTTTCACAGCATTCCACATATGTCCTTTAAGGAAGGTAGGAGAGGGAGCACTGGTGTGGTGTGGGGTTTTCTGTGTGTGTATGTATGTATGCACTGGACTCAACTTCATCACAACAGATAACATTATTTAATAGCACATGAATGTTGCTAAAGGTGTAAAAATAAAAATTCTCAAAACATGGTGAACCCCAAACTGATTGTATTAAGGCATTAGGAACTGAACTGTAGAGACTTCTAGAGCTAGTCCTATGGTGCCATGTACTTGACACACGGACACTCTATGGAAGATGGGGGGTTTTGTAGTTTCGTTGAGAGTAAAGAAAGAATCACACACTGCACTGATTTTTTTTTGTTAATTTTTGCGCAAATTACATTCTGTATTCATACAAAAACAACTTTTTTTCTGACAAACTGTACATATAGAAACAAGTTTCCATCTGGATGTGAACTGAAATCTGTGGAGGTGCTCCATGTCTCACAACACTAAAAAAAATTCCAGCTTTTATCTTTACAAAACAATGCAGGTAAAAGGTGAGGAGAAAGAGGTGGAGAGGATGAAATAGAAAGCCAGCTACCATGTTGCTGCTAGCAGCAGTCGCTTGATCTTAGGAGAAGATCCTTGTTAGGAACTAATGCACATTCAGTTATCCCAGTTAAGAGTCCAGATTTGTGGAGTTGCAGCAGTACTTTCTCTTGAGTCCACAACAGGTGTCTATTTAAATACTGTCCAATAAGGAGTGGGAATCATCCAGTCATAGCCTCTTCTATCGGCCCCTTCCACCACCCCTGGATGCTCCTCGCCTTGACTGGCCAGAGTTCATGTTACTTCCTCTTCCCCAATTACTTCCACTCCTCCCTCCTCTGGAAGGGTTATTGCCTCCTGCAGGGCCTCCAAAACCTTCATCTCTGTGGAATCCATCATGATGGTCTCCCTCCAAAGAGCTAGACCTCCCAGACTTTGGCACTCTCTGTGAAGGTCCTGAGCTTCCTCGTCCTAAAATGGGAGAACATTTAGTTTTAGATTTTATCGTTTACCCATCCCTCTCAGGCTTTTGAGGGTTGCCCCAGGCTTAGACAAGTGTTTGGGCTCAATTCCCCTATGATACAATCCCTCAGATTATACAGAATGTGAAATTTGACATACTGGTCTCCAATTTTACATCTCTTCCCTCAGCACATAATTTTTCCTACCACATACAGATTTCATATCAATATGACAGTCCTTGAGAGGGGCAGCTAACAAGGCAATTCCTCTGGAGCTAAAGTACTGCCGCACCTCATTGATCAGCAAGGACCTTGTTAAATAAGAGAACACCGGGAAATGGAGTGCACAGGCTCATAAACACTTGAGAGACCCTGAATAAAAGTATTCAAATCCAGATTCTCTCACTTGGCAGCAGTCCTATTTTGACCCTGTTTTGCATACTTCTCATTCTAAATAGGGTGTTGCCTAAACCCAGTAACAGCATCTATTCAACCATTCGGGGTGCTAATGAAGGGAATTAGAGTAGTGTCCCTGAAAGAGGTTATCCTTCTTTAGCCAGTTCTGAGAGGGTGCAGTTGAGAGATACTATATTCTACTGTGGGACATAAGCATGACCTGCATCTTCTCCTGTTCCCAGGAAAGAGGACTGTCTGTTCCTCACAGCTCACTTTAGATATGACACCAAAGGCAAGAGGAAAAACAGGACTCTTTCCCAAAACAGCAGGGGTAGTAATTTGAGGAAAAAATGCTTTGCCCACCTATCCCCTTAGCTAAGGCATAACTAAATATTTTTATTCCACTTTAACAAAAACTTTTGAGAGGCACAGCATGGTTGGTTCTGTACAAAACAGGAAAACATGATTCCTGTCTCAAAGCGTTTACAACAGGGTTAGGTAAATTCATCTTCAAATGACCTGCCCACCACAAGACTAATGGCAGCAGGGCCTGCATTTGAAAAGGCATTACTCAAATTTTCTTTATCAAACTAAACCTTAGTTCTGCTTTAGCACCTTGGCCTGCATGAGGAATTCTGCAGAAGTGCACTCTGTGAAAATAGTATAAAGCTATGTGAAGTTCTCAGTACCAGTTAGTTACCCCTTACCTTTGCCTCTCTCCTCTGGAGGTGCACCTGGAGCTTCCATTTCTCTGTGATCAGATGTCCCTGGTCCATCGTGCCAGGGACGTTTGCGTGGTGGCAGTGAGGCCATGTCCATACCCTGAAGTGAGGAAGAACGCTCTCGGCTGGCGGGAGACTGTCCATCATGAGGAGGGTGATCCTGACGGGAACCTGACCAGGAGGAGAAAAGACAAAGTCATGAGTAACATGCAACTGATGGGCACAAGGAATCTAGCATTCTTCCTCTGTGTAAAAAGATACCAAAATAAATGTATATCCTTTCTACATTCTTTAGCAATTTCACGCATGGCAAGGACATCTCTCTTACTGCCCTTGTTCAGAAAACACACGAACCAGTTCTTAACTTTTCAAAGTATCTGCTCTTTAAGGTGCACATATATACCTCTGTTCAATATTTCTAAAGATACCCCAAGAAAAAAATATATAATTAACAGACAAATAACTGCATCTTTATAGATGAATGAATGTATGAGTAGAAGGAAAGATAAACGTGTGCTGGCATAGAACGCCAGACTAGTTGCAATTTCATATTTGTGGCAGAAAGACCAGGTGGTAGGAAACATGTGATATGAAGTGAGCACATAAACTGAATTTAAACAAATGAGGCAATCAGGTTGAAAAGGAAGATTTAAGGGCATATCTTCACTACCAACGTTAAAGTGCTGGCTGTGTAGTTGTGGCACAGTGCTAGGAGAAAGCGCTCCCAGCGCTTTAAAAAAACCCACCTTCACGAGGGGAGTTAGGTACCCGTGCTGGGAGCACGGCTACACTGCTACACTACACTTGTCTACACTGGCACTTTACAGCGCTGAAACTTGCAGTGCTCAGGGGGATGTTTTTTCACACCCCTGAGCGAGAAAGTTGCAGCGCTGTAAAGTGCCAGTGTAGATAAGGCCTAAGGCAGAAGAGGCAGTGGACAGGCTTAAAAATATTCCTTTCAAAAGAAAACATCCTCAAATTTTAAAAGAGGCAAAAATCAAGCATTGCTCAAGTCAGGACAGAACGCTCCAGAATGCCATTCTGGCACTTTTTTAGGGAGCTGGAATGATGTTCTGGTACTTCAGATAGTTGTAACGTAAACCAATTAATTATTCATGCTAAAAATATTGGAAAATGACCGCTAAAGCATGTGATGTTGTGGCTTGTCAAAATCATGTGTTCTAGTACTTCTTTTTTTAGGATTTGAGCACTGAAATCCAGGTGTGCAACTTTTCCTTCACTTGAGATTTGTATCATGATTTTTCCATTAGTTTTCTATGAAGTTCCAGTTGCAAGTTTCAACCTCATCGTGAATCCCCATTCATATTGTTTTGTTTAATCGACACTACCACCAATTCTGAAGCCAATAAACTGTCTACCATCATTGCAGCTGATAAACATTATCCAGTGGATAGGGAAGGTACTCCCAGTGATCCAGCTTCAGAAAAAGATTATCCTAGTATTAATACATGCCCAAAACATATGATCTGATAAAAAGACAAATGCACCAGCCATTCTATAACTGAATGAGGTCTAAAAGGATGATTGTGACAGGCAATATGGAATGGGCTCTATTGTAATGACTGGAAGATAGCTAATGTAACATCAATATTTAAGAAGGGCTCTAGAGGTGATCCTGGCAATTACAGACTGGTAAGTCTAACGTCAGTACTGGGCAAATTAGTGGAAACAATTTTATTCTTTACTGTCAGACACAAAGAAGAGCATAAATTGTTGCGCAAAAGTCAACATGGTTTCTGTAAAGGGAGATCATGTCTTACTAATCTATTAAGAGTTCTTTGAGGGGGTCAACAAACATGTGGACAAGGGGGATCCAGTGGACATAGTGTACTTGGATTTCCAGAAAGCCTTTGACACCCTCATCAAAAGTTCTTGTGTAAATTAATTTGTCATGGGATAAGAGGGAAGATCCTTTCATGGATTGAGAACTGGTTAAAAGACAGGGAACAAAGGGTAGGAATAAATGGTAAATTTTCAGAATGGAGAGGGGTAACTAGTGGTGTTCCCCAAGGGTCAGTCCTAGGACCAATCCTATTCAACTTATTCATAAATGATCTGGAGAAAGGGGTAAACAGTGAGGTGGCAAAGTTTGCAGACGATACTAAACTGCTTAAGATAGTTAAGACCAAAGCAGACTGTGAAGAACTTCAAAAAGATCTCTCAAAACTAAGTGATTGGGCAACAAAATGGCAAATGAAATTTAATGTGGATAAATGTAAAGTAATGCGCATTGGGAAAAATAACCCCAACTATATATACAGTATGATGGGGGCTAATTTAGCTACAACTAATCAGGAGAAAGATCTTGGAGTCATCGTGGATAGTTCTGTGAAGATGTCCACGCAGTGTGCAGCGGCAGTCAAAAAAGCAAATGGGATGTTAGGAATCATTAAAAAAGGGATAGAGAATAAGACGGAGAATATCTTATTGCCCTTATATAAATCCATGGTATGCCCACATCTTGAATACTGCGTACAGACGTGGTCCCCTCATCTCAAAAAAGATATACTGGCATTAGAAAAGGTTCAGAAAAGGGCAACTAAAATGATTAGGGGTTTGGAACGGGTCCCATATGAGGAGAGATTAAAGAGGCTAGGACTTTTCAGCTTGGAAAAGAGGAGACTAAGAGGGGGGATATGATAGAGGTATATAAAATCATGAGTGGTGTGGAGAAAGTGAATAAGGAAAAGTTATTTACTTGTTCCCATAATGTAAGAACTAGGGGCCACCAAATGAAATTAATGGGTAGCAGGTTTAAAACAAATAAAAGGAAGTTCTTCTTCACTCAGCGCACAGTCAACCTGTGGAACTCCTTGCCTGAGGAGGTTGTGAAGGTTAGGACTATCATACGGTTTAAAAGAGAACTGGATAAATTCATGGGGATTAAAAGTCCATTAATGGCTATTAGCCAGGATGGGTAAGGAATGGTGTCCCTAGCCTCTGTTTGTCAGAGGATGGAGATGGATGGCAGGAGAGAGATTACTTGATCATTACCTGTTAGGTTCACTCCCTCTGGGGCACCTGGCATTGGCCACTGTCGGTAGACAGGATACGGGGCTGGATGGACCTTTGGTCTGATCCAGTATGGCCATTATGATGTTCTTATGTACTTCAAACTAAACTCAGAACTCAAGGGACAGAGGGAGGCCAAGTTCAGTCTTTGATGGGACAGCTGCATATAGAGTCCATTACATGTTGAATAACTTTGGAAAACAGAAAAAGTAGCATCGTGTTGCTAATGGGGAAGGACTGAAGGAGAATGATCAGCAGAATGAGAGATGATAGAACTGTTCTGTAAATTCCTGCTTTAAGTAACAGCTACATAAGAGTAGTTACCAGCCATTTTCTAAAGATAGTGTCTAAAGATTTCCATCACTGGAAATGATGATTGGATATTTTTCCAGTTCAAACAAATTAATTAAAGATAGTTCTACAGCCTGTGTTATACAGGAGGTCAGACTAGACAACCACAATGGTAATACCCCAGTTTTCACCTGGTTCTCTGTTTCCATCCCAGGATTCTGGTTTCCGCCCTCCTTCAAAGCGGGGAAACTCATCTGGAGTGGGAAGTAGACCCTTTCGGCCTCCTGCAAAGTAAGAAACATAGGACATGAGACACTGTACTCATTAACTATATTAACAACTTCTGCGCTATCATCACTGACTTTCACATGGGTTTCAGTTTGGAAGAATGTTCACTTACCTCTTGGAGTACCTCGACCTCGCCCCCGACCACCATGATCTCTTCCTCTTGAGTTCTCATCTGACGAGTTAAAATTGTCTTCTGGCCCAAAGTCTTCCGGACCAGGAAAACTATCCCTTCCCCTGGGTCCCCGCCCCTCATGTCTTGAGGGTGCTCCTCTTCTAAAGCTGCAAAAAAGAACACGGTACAAACGTGGTTTTTATGCAGAATTTAATCACTAATGAACTAAAGGGTCATTTTCAATTTAATAATTAAACTTGTGTCTGAAATGTTTACCTACTATTGTTACAACACCTATAATTATTAGCACTGGAAGAGATTAATTGGGAAAAAAAACTTCTTGTTTACTTTGTGCTTATTCATTTTCATTGTTTCCCCCTCTTCAATTTCCTCTTGTTGTTTGTTCAGTCTTTCACATAGGAACAAGGGAGAGAAAAACACTGGACTAGACTTCAGGTAGACATTGTCCATTTAATGAAAAATGAAAGGTTAGGGAGGGATGGTGGGTGTGGGTAAGGAGCGTTTCAAGTTCAGTGCCCCCCCCCCCTTTTTTTTCTAACTGGGATAAGTGAAATTCCTAAAAAATGTGATGTGCTGGCACTTGTATTTTTTTAAAAAGCCATTTCCTTAGTAATGAAACCACAAGTAAAAATACAAGTAACAAGAGAGAGTCATTCCATGGCTAGACAGAAGAATTTTAATTCCTGAATTTTACTCAATTTGGTTTCTTTTGCTGGCATAAAATTATCTTAAATTTATACAGCACCTTTTATCCCAAAGGGTCTTTGTAAGATTTACAAATTTAGCAACTGATTCTGGAGTGCAGCCACCTCTGTGGTGATGGCAACTGTTTAACAGTGCATAGCAATATACTGCAACATGAAGAACAGTTTATTCAGTTGAAATACTGGGGGATTTAGCCTGGCAGAATATAGTTATCCAAAATCATTTGGTCAGGGCAGTGAAGTAACACTTCCTTGTAAGACGTACCAGGGGATCTTTAATGACCTGATGTGATCAGGACTTTGGTTTACATCTTATCTTAAAGAAGCACAATCACCATGCTGAGATATTAATTCAGAATTTCTTCGGAGAGAAGAGTGTCTCCTACTGCACTACTTCTTGTGGAATCTAGAGAGTCTTATCTAGACACTAGATAATTTTGCAAAAACAACGAGGAGTCCTTGTGGCACCTTAGAGACTAACAAATTTATTTGAGCATAAGCTTTCGTGGGCTACAGCCCACTTCATCAGACGCACAGAGTGGAAATTTTGGTATTTACAGCTCCTGGAATGTATGTAAAACACTGTGTCCTTGCACAAAGGTGTTTGTAATGTTTTGCACATCTAAGTACAATTCCAACAGAGTGCACCAGCTCAGTTTGTTGTAACTGTTTCAGTGCACAATAGCTCAGAATAGCTTCTGTACCAGCATAAATGAAAAGTTTAGGTGGTGCAGCTACTCTAGGTTCAATTAGTGCTCACACTGCAGTTCCACAATACTCCTGGCCACCCTGCTGTGACTGCTCTGACAACTCAGAGCATTGTCTCTGTCCACTGGTTAACACCCTTCCACCCCATCCCAATTCCATACCAGCCAAACTGCAGCAGAGGTGGTACTCAGACTGTCTTGGCTTTGTGCAACATCCCCTTCCCCCATCTCATTAAAGACACAGTGCATCCTATTACAAGCAAAGCTTTAAATACTTTTATTTAGGATTTTAACAACAGTAACCTTATAATTACAAATTTAAATATTTGTAACAGTAGTCATAACACAATACAATATTTTTGAACTTGGTGATACATTTTTTTTAAATTAACACAATAGATCTCCACCTGCTGGAAAAGACAAACACAATACAGAGATGAGGAAGCTGTGCCTGGATAGGTACAGTAGTGGTTGAAGGGAGTGCTGCGCATGGACAATGAACCATTTTACAGTAATTTAGATTATTAGGGCAGACAAACTGAACAGTTTCAGGAACAAATGGTTCCATAACATTTAGCAATACTATTTAACCTTGGAACAGCACAGTTCTTTAATGTAGACCAATCCTAAGTGTTCTTTAGAGGGTCTCCCATTTAAATACTGACTAGGTTGTCTGAAGCTGTTTAGCTTGTGAGTTCTTATGATCACAAGACAAGGTCCTATGACAGCCAGGATCAATGCCTTACTTCCTGTTTTTCAAGCAATTTAATGGCCAAAGAATTCAGTTTGGAGTTCTATCATCACTATGCTGGACACAGGCATAGCCCTTAATTTGGGCTCATAAATACCCTTTTTCAAATCACAGTCACATATGAAACCCTGACTGGTGTAAGGCTCAGTTTCTGTTTGACAAGTCTCAAATCTTCTTTCATGAGACACAGGAACTTAATTTACAGAACTACACACTGCAAAATAACAGGAAAAAAATAGGCAAGTCTCTGCAGCAGAAGCATCATGTTGATGTGCACAAGTGGAGTAGGAACAGGACAGGGATGAAAGGACAGAAAATCAGAGAGAGAGAGAGAGAGAGAAACACATACATACCACTCATACATAATCAAACCAATTATGGTGTTTAAACTCAAAACTAAGTGGAATGAGTGGTTTGGAATTCTTGGGATCACCCCATAAAATCTCCAGTATTTAATGTCTATTTCACCCCTTCACTTGCTCAAATAATTTAAGTTTGCTAATCATAATACTTCTTACAGTTCTATGATGATTGTCTCTAACCAATCTACCTGTAAAACTGCTCTCTTATTTTGATCCCTAGTACTGTGACAATAGAATCTTTCCCACTTCAAAGGTCAAACTTACAGGTCTGCAGTTTCCTGGACTCTTCTCTTGAGGCCTTTTTAAAATCAGAATGACACATTAGCTTCTTCCCAGTCCCCCGACCTTACTTCCAACAAAGGGTTAAAAAACCCCAGCTACAACTATAGTTTAATTTAGTCTGCTGTCTCTTTCAGAATTCTGTGATTTAGACCATTCAGCTCTGGAGTTCTCTGTTTTTAGTTACTCTAATTTATCTTTAAAGGTCTTCAGAGGTTACCTTTGTTTAATTATTGTTCATTTCTTTTCATACTCCTCACACAATAGGAAGGTACATCTTACAAGTTAGGTAGCAAGTAGCTAAAAGGAGAGCTGTACAGATGTAAAGTAAAAGGAATCTAAGAAAATTATTTAAAAAGCCAACTAAAAGAGAGGATTGTACATTATGTGAAGAAAACAATAAGTTTTTATAATATATATATATATATATATATATATATATATGTGTATATATACATATGCAGTAGGTTAATGAGAGGTTTAAATCCTGGAAGCCAAATTCTGCTCTCAATTACACTAGTGTAAATGTGGAGTAACTTCAATGTCAGTGAACTTCACAGACGTTTAAGGAGTTGCTCCATATTTAGTGATTAACTAGAAGCAAAATTTTTCCCTTTGAGGTTTACTCAGGGCAACTTGGTGAGTGATGAGATGACTATTGCTAGGAAACTAGATTATTTCTGTTTGTGTTTTTCAACTGGTAGTGAGAAAGAAATATATGTCAGAAAGCGAAATAAGACTCCTAAGAGCAAAAACATGAGAAAATAGTCTTGATAGTCCAACAGAGGGCGTATCCATGCCCCTTGTACTTGATAGTAGGCTCACTGTTCCTGCTCCCTAACTGTATATTACATCTCACTCAGATATACTCTGTACTCATGCTGTAGTTTGTGATTGGAGGCAAAGTATCAATCTCCATATCTAGTGTTCAAAAGTTTGTCGCTTTAGTGTGGAAATCTCTGACTTTCCAGTTTCCTGTTCACTCTTGTCAATATGATCTCAAATCTTCGGCCTGCATCACCCGATCTTCTCTACAGATTTCCTCCCTTCTCTTTACTTACTGTATACAGGCACTGAAGCTGTTGTGTGCAATGACCTTTTTCAAGTTCTCTTCTATTACTGAATGATTTTATGGACTCTATACTCAGGTACATTAGAGTTTTCATTTCCTTATTGGTTTCCAGTTTATAAATCTGAAATAGACAGACTCCTTATGAAAAGGAAACCAGGGAGGAAGATCCCCTCCAGTTACCTTTACCCAAAAGCACCAAATGAACTTGTTCTTACCTTTCATCCCGTCTTCCCCGGAATCTTGCATCCTCAGGTTCTCGTGGATATCTCTCATCAGAGGGTCTCCGTCCTTCCCAAGGCCCAGGAGGGCCACGATTTGGGCCCCCTCCCTCAAAGTCCCTGTGATCAGGGGGAAAGGGGGGCCCTGGGCCACCTCGTCTCCATTTCTCATCTTGTAGCAGTGGGCCACCTCGCCCCTCAAATTCACGCAATCGGTGGCCAAATCGCTTGTCTGGATGAAAATCATCTGGTCGATCAAAATCATCATGAAAATCTGGGTGAGGTCCTCGTCTATCAGGCAGGCCCCTGTTGTCCCTACCATCACCCCACTCCTGGCCACCTCGGAATGGCCCTCTCTCAGGGCCATGATCTGGACCACCACTGTTTTGGTCATGCCTTCTTTCTGAGAGAGGGCCCATGTGATGGTTTGGTGGGCCACGGTTGTCACCTGAAGTGAAAGACACAGCAGATTTCTGTAATGTTTTCTAAAAACAGTCCAGGGAACTTTCTGGTTTTTACAATTCTATGAAAACATACATTGAAACACTAAGTAATTTGTTGGGAGGTTTTCCACCATATTCTTGCCAGTCCTGAGCATAACCCCCATGTGCATCTACCCCACATGCTGTGTTAGGGCCTCATACATCTAGAGGCACCTCACTAGATGTGACTCTCTTTGGAGGGTTACTTAAGATGTCTAGTTACCTTTATTAGGACCAGGTCCTTGGTTGTGAGGGGCGAGACGGCCTTGTCCTCCCTGCTGCCCCAGTCCTGGTATCAATGGTGGGGGACCTGGGTTCTGTCCTTCCTGCAAAACACAAGAGGCCATGTGGTTTCCATGTATCATACTCAATATTAACTCTCAAAATTACAGCAAGAAGGCAGTAACAAATTTGATAAATGTTACATACACAGTGGACATCTTCATATATCTCCAAATGCTAAATACAGAAACATTCATAGATCTTGTAACCATTTGATTCTAATATCCAATATCTTCAAGTAATCAAATGTAGCACACTTTACTTTACAAGTAGCTCCTCTATGTGAATACCGGGGGGACGAATAATGAGTGAGAATGTATATACAGTATTTATACCTTCTACTGGTTTGAAAGCTAATTTAAAACTGAAATTTTCTTTAAAGCAGACATAAAAACATGTTCCAGGTTCAAAGTATTCAACCATTTAAAGCAGTAACAGTGTATTTACATTAAAATGTATTAACAAAACATCACTGACAGTGCTGTAATCATTGAAAGTGTCATCACTGTTATTTACGCATAATAGTTTAATGTGTAACACAGACCAGGACACACCAACTCAAAGAGGCACCAGACCCTGCCAGAACAGATGCAAAACCTATAGATATATTTCTGCTGCTACAATGATCAATACCCTCCACAACACACCTTTCGAGATCCCTGGGTCCTACACATGCCTATCACAACATGTGATATACCTCATCTAGTACATCAAATGCCTAACAACAATTATGTGGATGAAACCAGACAATCACTACGCTCTCGAATAAACTTACACAGAAAAATGATAAAAGACAAAAACACCATACTACCAGAGGGTGAATACTTTTCACAAAGCGATCACCTCATAACTGATGCCTCAGTCTTCATAATTAAAGAAAACCCACACAATACCTTCAAAAGACGAGCCTAGGGACTTAAATTCATAACTCTGCTAGACACTGAAAATCATGCACTCAACAGATACACAGGTTTTATGGCTCATTAAAACAATGTGTAACTAACCCTCCTTTGTCCTATGACTGCAAAGGTATTAATTGCCCACTTCATGTTAACTGGTCCTCTGAAATGTGTTAAGCTTAATTTATCTCACCTCATATTGAGCTGTGATACTCTGGTTACCTTTTCCAGACCTGAAAAAGAGCTCTGGGAAGCTTGAAAGCTTCTCTTCCACTCACAGAAGTTGGTTCAATAAAAGCTACTACCTCACCCATACTGTGTCTCATATCCTGGGACCAACATGGCTATATCAACAACGCAAACAATGTCTAACATTAACATTTCTGAACTTCTCAGTGCTTAACTATGCAATGTTAACTGTTTTTGGTATTTATTCATACTGAAACACACATGCACACATGACTCCGCTTATTAGCGACCCCTCGGAGGACAGCAAAAGATTGCCATTATTCGACAGTTGCTAATAAGCGAAAGTCAGGTTTGTGAGGTTGCATCCAGAGATGGAAGTGCTGGGACATGCTGATACTGGGCCCCAGGATATTCTACGGGCAGGGCTGCAGTGGGGAGGGGGGCTGCTGCCCAGACACTGGAGCTTTCGATGGAGAGTGGGGATGCTGGGGGGCCACGGGGCTGTATAGTATCTCTTCCTATGCTCTCCAGGCTGCATCCTGGTATGACATCTGGGGCATGGGCTTGACTTGCCCCAGCACCCCTGCTCCACATGGAAAGCAGGCAGCTTTGCGGGGCTGCCAGCTAGGGAAGCTGGGACACAGCTACAGCCTGCAACCCCCCACGCCCAAATATATATGACACAGAGGTACATACACTTTTTTTTTTTTTTTAAATTAACACAAATATATTTACACACTCTGGGTTTGATCCAGCACCCACTGAAGTTAGTGGAAAAACTCACATGAGTTTCAATGGGAATTGGATCAGGCCCTCTACTTGCATTTTTTCTCCTGCAAACCAGCAAAGCTTCAAAGCCCTGGAGGCTGTGGCTCCTTTATTGGTTTTACCTTCACTCCCACATATACATAAAGAAGTACATGTGACCTGTCTGTGGCAATAAAAAAAAATCACGTCCCAGACTGTGAAATCTGGTGAGAGTGGCGGCTGCTGACCAGGTGCCCAGCTTCGAAAGCAGCACCGCCGCCAGCAGCAGCACAGAAGTAAGGGTGGCAATACCATGCAGCCACTGCTCTCCCGTTTCCCAGCTTTAGACAGTGCTGCCCCCAGCAGCAGCAGAGAAGTAAGGGTGGCAATAACGCTACCCCTAATAGGCCTGTGACCGCCTTTTGGGTCAGGGCCCACAGTTTGAGAAACGCTGTGGAGAAAGCACACATTTTTCATGGGTTGATCACAGCATAAATGGCAAATTTCACAGATGTGTTACACATCTGCAAAATTTGCTATATATGATCAACCTGTGAAAAATGTGTGCTTTCTCTGCAATTTAACTAGACCTCCCCCTAACAATAATTCATAGGGGGATTCAGGAACAGGCACAGTGTTTCAGATGACTTAACTTTTTTTTAACCGAGCAGTAAATCCATGCCAGTTTAACATTTAAAAAGAAGCTGTTTACTCATATGAAGACAAGTAAAAATCTACAAAAAAGGTTTGTGAAAAACACCACACTCATTTCTCAGAAATGGCTAGATGGAAGTTTACAAAACTTTTCCTCAAAAAATGCACCTGTACATCTGAGAATAAGCATCAGAAATTTGCTTAATTCAACATTTCTGAATTCTTTTCTCGGAGGCTCCCTGTTTTCAAGAGTTCAGAAGTTAAGACTCTTCTGTCTTAGACAACGGATTTATTTTGAGATTAAATATTTTCTTGCCAGAATTTAATTCTACATCAGTATTAGCAATCCTTCCTTCTCTATACCTTTATTATTGCTGTTTCAAGCTATGTAACTGTTTTCATTAACTCATAGGTACTGGTGCTTCATTATTTTTCAACAGCACTTACCCTTTGGAACCCCACCTCTTGCTACTTAGGGTTCATACTGTGTAACTATAATACTCAGCATATCATTCGTACATTCCTAACACTTTCAGAATTATGCTGACTCAGACATACCTGACTGAATGGGACACGAGGCCCATCACCAAGCAGAGGGGTTTTCTGCTGCTGGAAAGGTAGTGGGCCCTGGGGAGGATGTGACCCCCTTGAAGGATTCTGCTGTCCCGGAGGTCCCGACGGTCCTTGCATACTTCCTTGAGGCCCAACTAAAGAGTTCTTTGGAGGCCCCTGCTGGCCTTGTGCACCTGGCGGCCCACGTAATTCCTGTGGAGGTCCTAACATTGAACCTTGAGGTGGGGGTCCCTGTAGGCCCCTCATCTCCTGGGGACCATGTCCGAGTAAACCACCCTGCATGTGAGGTCCTCTCATTTCTTGCGGATGACCCATCATCATCCCTTGTGGAGCAGGTCCCTGATTATCACGGGGCCCTGGTGGACCCTGCATCCCTCTTGGATTAAGTCCCATCAAAGGCCCTTGAGATATAGGGCCCTGCATCCCTTGAGATCCTGGACCTCCTTGCATTCCATGAGGAAGAGGCGGCCCTTGCATTCCTCTTGGACCAGGTGGCCCCTGCATTCCTTGACCACCAGGGGGACCTTGAGGACCTAAGTGACCTTGCGGCCCTAAATGAGTCTGAGACCCAGGTGGACCTTGTGGTCCTAAGTGACCCTGTGGGCCAGAATTACCCTGTGGACCTGGTGGCCCTTGAGGCCCCATGGGCCCATGAGGTCCAGGATGTCTCTGCATTCCTTGATGCCCATGTAGATCCTGAGGCCTTGGCAGTCCTTGTGGAGGTCCCTGGGGACCCGCAGGTCCTTGTGGTCCCATGAAGCCTTGTGGACCTCCAGATCCTTGATGTAATGGAGGACCTTGGGGTCCCATTTGTCCCTGGGGTCCTCCAGGTCTGAACTGTCCCTGTGGACCAGGGGGTCCCATTTGAGGCATATTCATTGGCATCTGCTGAGGTGGAATGGGCTGCTGAAATCCTTGAGGCATCTGCGACATTGGGCCTTGTCCTGGGAAAGGCTGGGGTCCATGCAGAGGGCCTCCTGGAGGTGGTGCCTGCTGCTGGACTTGCTCAGCTTGCTTTTGTGCAAGTCTCTCAATCTTCAGTTGCTGTCAGAAAACAAATACACATGTAAACAGGCTGCACATACATGTATGTAGAACTACTGGAAAGCAGACAATCATTTCACTCTTGGGAACAAGGGAACTCTGAACAAAGCTTTAACACATTTAACCTGACTGATAAATAGAGATCCAGTTAAAAAGAATGAGAACTCAACAGGATAAAGTTAACTGAAATGCTGCCAACTCAACATCAGTGTTACAATAAGCCAAACTCATAGTTTGGTGGTCAGGTTCAGTATTTACTTGACCTTATTTAATTTTCAATTTATTCCAGCAATGCTTTTAAGTATACTCACCACTGCTACTTTAACAATTTTTAATGAAGTGCACCATATATTTCACCTATTTCTGCTTTATTCTCTACAGTGATTAACTCTGCTTTTCACCACTTCCTCTTTTTGTCTTTTACCCAAGCACACTCACTTGGTTGGTACTTGTTACAGTTTAACTTTCCTTACATACCTCCAAGAGCTGTGGGTTGGTGTACTGAAGTGCTGCCATTTCCTGCTCGATCTCTGCTTGTGTTTTCTTTTTCTCCTCCAGTTTAATATCCTCCTTTCTGTCATTCATCAGCTCAGGTGGAGCAGGGATAGGGACCTTATTCTGCATCCAAGCCTATAAGGGAAGTGAAGATATAAAATCAAAATACTTACTATTTTAGGTAGTAACCTGGGATTGGAGGGATTCAGTCAAATATTTTATTCTCAAGTGTTCATGAACTGGAACTGGTCTGGTGTATTATTCTACACTGGATACTGATCTATAGAAGCTAGAATTTGGAGTGTTGTATCAGGTACAGGCTATTGATTGTTGGGCTAAAATCAATTTAGTCTGATGTATCATTGTGTATCATGTTCTTACCTGCTGAAACTGTGCTGGGATTGGTTTCGCATAGGGCACTTTTTTCTGTGGCACTTTCTTTTGGTCCTTTTGCATCACCTCCTCCATTCCCCAGTCCAGCCCTGGGATTGTCATCTCAATTTCATTTGACTCATCTTTCCCTTGAATGCGAGGAGGAATAGCACAGTCAGCATATAAAGGAGGATGAAGAAATCTTGTTAGTTTTCTGAGTCTCTACTTAAACCAGGGGACCAGGAAACCCTGTTCATTTCCCTCTTAACATTGAAAACATGCTAGTACACAGAATGTCAGAGAAGTTCAATGTGAAAGAAATACATAGCTGTTTAGTGCATTTCACTTTCTCTCCCCTCAGGCCCCCACGACAGATGAGAAGTATGAGAAATAGCCAACCAGTAGCTGAATAGCTTACGAATGAGCCTGCATGCATCATTTCTCCCTCTTACCCATCTGCTCTTGTTCCATGGCTAGTTTCAGTTGCTCAGGTATTCCCATCCCAGGAATCACTGCAAGGCTGTTGGGTTCAAGGTCATCTAGAGGTGGAAAACAAACAAACAGACTGATTTCAGCAAGGATTTTAGATCAGTAATGTCTTTCCTGGAAGTTCGATTCCTACATATTTCACAGATGCTGGGGCACACTTTATCTCACTCATGAACTGCAAGATATTAAAATATGACCTAGAAATTCAGAGATGGAAAACCACCCAAAAGACTACAACAAACGTCCTTTCAGCAAAGCTGCATCTGTGAAAGAGACTGGGGAAAGAAACATGCTTTCAAATACAATTCCCTGTTGTACTTCAATAAATACAGATAAAAGGAAAAATTCATGGGAAATTTTGATCTAAAAAAATTCTGGGACACAGTGTAATCAATTATCTGAATGAAAAAGACAAACCCATGGGACAGAAGGGGAGATGGGCAACCCTGAAAGACTTGACATTGCCAAGAAAAAGCCTTAAAAGAGGGAAAAGACTTAAGGTAAAGGCATTTTGAGTCCAGTTCAATAATTTAAAAGGTTTTCCTGTGCTCTGTAGCTCAAGATTGTGGGAGATCTTGAAGTCACATGCTGAAGTTTTCAGGAGGCAGAACAAACTGGGGAGTTTCCCAGAGGGGGAGCCAAACCTCCTTCCTGTGATTGACAGAGCTGGTCTTACCTCTTGGAGCTGCAGAACAAAAAAACCTCATTGTTGGAATGGGGACCTAGATATAATGGAGAATGAGAGAGCATCCCACTAAAAAAATCCTCATCTACCCAGTCACCAATGCTATTATATTTCATCATGTCACCCAGAAACTGGATTAGAGCTGTAGCTAAGGGCTCTGGGCTTGCTCCTAACACCAACCCTCCATTCTTCTGAATTCATGGCAATAGCCTTACCATATTCCACGCCATCCTCTGACATTCCTGGCAGCAGGTTAAGGTTGTAACGATCTCTCATTTTATCTCCAGGCCGATTTCGAGTCCAGAATTTGCTGTCAAAATAAAATAAGAGTGTGATATTAACTTGCTGAAAGTGTTAGGAGATTCATTATTTTTAGTTGCCATATTCTCTCTTCCTACTTTTGCATTTTATCACAATATCTTGATTTAGATTTCCAAGGCCTTATTCATCAGGCTCCTATTTGGACCTAAACATCAGGTATGATTAATTCTCACATTCCAATATGTTCAAAAACACTTAACAGATAGTGGCTGTGAGAACTTAAGAACTCTCTGTATTGACAGGCTGGACACAAGACTGCCCATTCCTCTTCAATAGCCCTTGCTATTCTTAGCAAGTACTGATGGGCTATCGTTCTTGTGACATGCACTTCTGTGCAGATTCACTCCGCTTATAAAATATAACTGTTGCACCATTTACAGTGTTTCCATCCTAGAAGATGAGCACCCCTGTGGGGTGGAGGATGACATCTGATTAGCACAAGACAAGTGGATGGGGCAAGTGTTGAGGAAGCCTTAAGAAGAAATATTTTCTGTCAAAGACAACAGAAAAACCTCTCAAAAGTTCCATATGATATTTTTGTGACCATGGAGATCTGGTAGGACCTCAAATTTTAAAGTTTCCTCCAAGAGGAATGAGAGGCTAGACTTTAATTCCACCCTATGCTGTAAAAAAGTCAGTGCTTTTCCAAACAGAACACCTTAGTTTCTCTGCATCTTTGCTTTCTTAGCTGGTTCAATAGAAAGAACAACCCCAATCTATCTCAGACTTTTCCCCAGTTTTTAAACTATGTGTGCCCCTGAAATCTTTGTTTAAATGCTTGAAAATACCTAGTATGATCATTTGAGCCGGAGCAGAGAATGTGTCCAAGAGGATGCCAAGCCAGACTCCAGATCATTCCCTCATGGGCCATTTCCATTCCGCCAACCTCTTTCTCCACCCTGAAACATCACACGGTTATCACACAGAAGAATATCCTACTACAAACCCAGTATGAGGGATTTTTAAAAAAAATATATTTATTTTGCTACTCAGTTGCTCATGGCTTTCTATACTATGCTCATTTTAGGCCTCAGTTATTTTTCACTCATTTAGATCTGCTGTTCTGGGACACTCAGTGGAGCAATGTCCAATACTTAAAAAAAACAAAAAACAAAACCATAGTTACAGCATCACCAGCAGATGCTTTAGGATAGGCTCGGAGTTTCATCCCTTTCATTACCACCTTCATTAGACTGAAATGGAAACTCTTCTATAAGGATTAGAATCCGTACAACTAATTACATCTTCACAAACAGATTTTCACATAAATGTATCTCTGAGGAAAAATTAAAAGTAGAAATATATCCCCAAACTACCATGTTCAGGCACTCAAAGATATACACGAGGCAAGGCTGTATTATATATGCACATATAACAACAGAGATTCAAGTGGTGACAATATAAGTTATGTTTACCATAATGATATCTAACACTGCGTGAACTAAATTGCTCCATGTTGATGAAAAAGGTACTTACCCAACATGCCAGAACAACAAAGAACCATCAGACCCTCCACTGGCAAAAAGCCCTTCATGAACAGGGTGCCAGGCCACAGCTGAAATGCAAAAATTCACAATCAGGAATCGCTAGTGAATGTTAAACTGTACCTCAAAGCCTTGAAAATGTGTGCCTTTAATCCCAATTCACTCATAATAATGGTAGTATGAAATGGAGTTCATTCTGACCTGTGGCCTCTTTCTTGTGACCCCTGAAAACTTGGAGCTCTTCTTTCAGGTTTCGGATGTCAAACAGCTTGCAGAGGTGGTCACGAGATGCTGTAAGCAGCCAATTCCCATTCAGGTTCAACTTTACCTCCATCACTGTGTTTTTATGAGCATGTCTGGAAGTAGAGGTAGAAAAAGACTAACTGGCTAGAAGTCAGACATCCTCAATAGAATAACTTATGTGCTTCTATACAGAGGGCCTGGGTCTAAGTTTTAAGGTTAGCCTTTTGCTCCCTGTACGTATAGGACCTAGAGGTACACACAGAGACATGTTTCTTATTAGGATGATAGTAACTTCTGCTGGTTTATCAGGCATAAGTTTAAGTAGGTACCAGCAGTATCTCAGGAGAACTCGGGTGACATGAGACTTGTGAACAAGAGGAAAGACAACTTACACCAGGAAGGGATAAACAAGGTCTTCAGATCAAATTATGTCTACCCTCTAGATTTCCTGACCCGACTAGACGGCCTGCCCATATCGCAACTGTTACGTATGGTTGAAGAGACCTGGTCCTAGAGGGGGGCAACTGAAAACAGAATAAAATAATCAAGAGTCCAAGCAGTTTTGCCCCTTCTGACCTGAGCACAACCTCAGGTCATAACTTACAGCGTGGCAAGACTCTGGCCAGTTTTTGGATCCCAAAACTTGATAGGCTGTTGGCTGTCTTTGCTTCCTGACACAACCAATCCCTTTGTTGGATGCCAGTCAACACACTTCACATCTGCCCCATGCCCTGTTGGGAATACAAAGTTGCTCATTTAGGGATTTCAGAGAAAACTGAAAATTTCATGAAATAGTTTATGTACAGAGCATGGTGTGATCTTAAAGTCCATAATGCTATTTAATGACAGTGCTATTTTTAGTTTTCTGTATTGCATTACATTTCTTCTTACAAATCACTTGAAATAGGTTCCTTCTCAGCTTTCACGATCTTTATTAGAAAACACAAAGCAGATTCCATCTATTTAATAACTGAAGTTTCAACTGGGCATATTTTTAGCCTTTGGTCCTAAACCATTGTGTAATGTTATGTTAAACATCTCAGAAGTGTCTGCCTTATAGTGGTAACGCAAAGTACATGGTTACATATTACTTTGCTTCTGCAACTTTTTTAGGAATAAAGGCTCTATATGAATGTAAGCTATTAACACCCACTCCTGAAGTAGTGTTCCAGCCCCCACAGGAAATGATAATAGGCAAAAGAAATTAGACCAGACTGACTGACTAGGATTTTTTTTTTTTTTAATGTGTTAATTTGGTTTGTCAAAGTCCCTTACACCAGCCCATATAACAAATCCACATTTTCCTAGCACCAAATGAAGATAGGAAAAAAGAAAAACATATGCCATCACTTCCCTATAATTAGATTGGCTGACCTTGCTCATTTAGATAATCTGTATTGCTTAGGAAATATATTAACTCTTAAATCAGACAAGAAAATGTTCTCAACTGTTATTCACAGCAATATGGTGAGGTGTCTGGGTTGGAATATAGGAATTTGGAGGAAAAAATAAAAAGGAAAGAATTATACTTTCTACAATATCTCTCTATGCCAGCCCACTTAGTGGACATGCCAACAGTAATGTTCAGTACCAGAAGAGAGAGCACCTGGGTAGTTAGGGGAAAAGTGAGCATGTGCTTTCTGAAGGCAGCTAGCAACTTACTTTCTAAGCTTTACAATTATCCTAAGATAGATATGTAAACCATTCTCACATCAGATGTATGAACTTTCTGATTTTTGTGGAACTGGACAGAATGAGCAGAGAAAATTTTCTTGACTCAAGAGGAATGGAGAAACCACCCTGGGGAGGAAATAGGGAACAGCTTTAATCACTATCTTGTCCAGATAAGGAACACTGCAGGAAAGAGCCTGACCCTCCCCCCTCACTCTCCCAGCAGACTGAATTGACCTTACAATTTATAGGGCCACAAGCAAGAGCACTGTCCTCAAGCTGCCAGAGCTGAGAATCTGGTCACAAGTTGCCTCTACTACCAGAGGGGAGTCTTGTGGTGATGGTTTCCTCCCCACCGGATTCTACTGGGAGAGGCAAATGGGGCAACATCTCTTTGAATATTTTATGTCTAGATCTTAGGTCCCAGGTGAACTGCATTCTAAACAAGGGTTTAACTGGAACAGTCCACTCTGTCAGAACCCAGAAGGCCCATACTATATTGTAGCCAAAAGGGGCCATGCCACCCAGACAGATGTGTGCCCTGGGTAATTGAGGCAACTCAGGGTGACCCTTGGTGGATAGTCTCATTTTTTAGAGGACTTCAGCTCCAGAGGCAAGGATAGGCTGGACACAGAAGACGTGGACCGAGGTAATGACTGCTGAATAGTTAATGCTGGGGAGATCATGTATTGTATGAAAACATGCTCACAGCAATGAGTTCAAATACACCATCACAGAACCCAGAAAATGCAGAAAGATGCAGGCCGGCTCCAAATTTGCTTAGAGTTGGGTTGGCCTCTCTTGTTCCTAAAATAACCAGACTGAGGGCAGGTCTTCACTACCCACCGGATTGGCGAGTAGTGATCAATCTATCGGGGATCGATTTATCACGTCTCATCTAGACGCGATAAATCGATCCCTGAATGCGCTCCCTGTTGACTCTGGAACTGCAAGAGGCGGAGTTGACAGGGGAGAGGCAGCAGTCGACTCACTGCCCTCCTCATGGCCAGGTAAGTCGACCTAAGATACGCCAACTTCAGCTACGCTATTCGACCCCCCCAACCAAGTGTAGACCAGGGCTGAGTGAAGTAGGAATACCGAAAAGAGACAAAGGGCTATTTTCTCTTTGATCAGTAGGGCTTGGGATCCTGAAATCTGGATATGCGACTAATAAATTCACGCTTTTCTTTGAAGATTTCATATGCACTAAGCCATTTTCAAAAAAAATTTCCCTCAAAAGACACACAGACAAAGGCAGCTTTAGATGCAAGATCATCAGCTCAAGTTCATAGTCACAACACCTGGAAGATGATAACATATGGCCATACTGTGGGAAAAAGCTTGGATAACACCACAAATAAGTCTTTAAAAAGAGGCTATATAACAGAAGGAACAAGCCTCAATATCTTCCTTAGATGCCAATTTCTGTAATCATCTTACTAAGGTCCTGGCCATATAAGCCATGTACCACGGAGAACCCAAAATACTAGTATGCTACTCTAATATGAGTAGCTTGTCCTGCCAATTCAACAGGCACTGGCCCTCAAGAAGAGATGGTTTTGGAGTATCACAGGAAAGTCAGAATCTTAGGGACGAAGAGAACCACATCAGACTTATCCCTTGAGAGGGCATAAAGCCACCTGAAGGATCTAAGGGATTGCAGTTTCTTGTTGGAAGCAGTCCAATCCATGCCCAACATGTCCTGGACCAGAGGAATAACTGGGAAAAACTTTTAATGGCTAGTCAAAATAGCCCCAACCTCCCTACCTTCAGGAGCATAATCTTTTAGACTCTCAGTGCAGGTTACTTGCTTGGTTAGCAAAGTCAGACTTAGGAGGAAGCTGCTGGAAGGGATCCCCCCATTCGCCCTTAGCTACAACTTTCCCAGGATTGGCACCAATGAATGTGAGGAGAAAAAATAAACTCTTTGCTATGACAGCCATATATTTGCAACTAGCTAATCTTGAGAGATGAGGAGGATTTGGGGAGAGGTGGGGGGAAGTTTTTAAAAGAAAAATGTAAAAGCTAAAAATCTAGCTTAAATCACTCAGAAGAGTAGCATGCAAACAGTAAAACAACTGATCAGGGTCATTGAGACAGACTCCTTTACAGGGAATAAGGGCATACCTTGCTGTTTTCCTCAGTCTGCTGATAGGGAGATTTATGTCCTATTGTCTGTGCTAACATAGAGGGTTGTGGAACAAAACTGTGTTTTTATTTTAAACACGGAAAGACAGTCCAGTTGTTAGGGTACTGGCCTAGGACTGGGGGAGACCTGGGTTCACGTTCCTGCTCTGCCACAGACTGCCTATGTGATCTTGGGTAAGTCACTTATCCTCTCTGTGTCTCAGTCCCCCATCTGTAAAAAAAATGTGAAGGAAAGCACTATAATCCCCAACACCTCTGTGAGGCACAGTTTTACATTAGAGTGTGAAGCACTAAGATATTATAGGTACCTAAGATAGACAGACAGACCTTGTGAAGGATTTTAGACTCGGTTAGCCTGTTCAAATCCTTGCATGGTGAGGTTCAATGTGTTAATATATTGTGCTTTTATGGAAAAGATGGATACTTTCAGACTTTAATTGCCCCCCTTCCCCAAAAAATGTTGACACATATAATAGGGAACATTAACAAACATACCCTCCTTCAAGAAGAAAAATACATAATTAATGTGGTAGAAGTGTTGTGAAATTTAATATTCATATTCTTACACAAATTTACATAATAAAAAGGAGAAAATATACGCCAAAATGATCTGAAAATTGATAAAGGGAGAATAAAAAACTTTGTATAATCTAAACACTTAAAATTACGAATTAGTGTGGGAACATAAAATAGTCTAAAACCTGTTTTTACAAGGGCAAAAATCTGATACAGCTTGTTCAAATTTTATATTTTTTTGTGTGAAAAATATTGAGCATTAGCCAATCCCTAAAGAAGCCTAGATGCAAAGCAGTTATTTCTATAAGAATTCTTTCTACAAGTGGAATAAAGGCCTGATCCATAACTCATAGCTGATTGAAGTAAAGGCCTTAGATGACCAGTTAAAACATTGGATTATTAAACATTCTTCCACCCACTACACTTTCAGGATTGTGTTTTTAAAAGGTGAAAACTGCAACAAACTATAACTAGCTAGACAGGCTTAACTGAAGTAGTGTCTGATTGGTCAAATACAGCATGTCACCAACGTGATTGTTGAAAATTTAATGATTTCTCATACCCCCTTTTGACTTTTTTTGCAGATATGACTTATTGGACATTATATCAACATATGGAGTATTACCCATCTTTTATAACTATTTATAATGTGCCTATATATTTTGTATTACTTTATATATCTAAGTTATAAATGTGAAATATATGTATATTGCCTTCAGTTTATTACTGTGACCAATTGTTTGCTATTTCTCCCCCTCCCACACAAATTACAAACTTTAAAAAATGCATTTAAAAATGTTTTACACTTAAGGAGAGCTTTATACATATGACTTTTGCACATATTTCTATTTCTCCCCTCCCCCCCACACTTTAGTTCAATTTTTAAAACATTATGTATATACGAGTGAATGTTTTCCTTAAGCATCTTATTTTATTGCTTATAACTAATGATCATAATCAAAATACATGCAATATTGCATATATATTGTAAATACTGAACACTCAATTTGACAACATTTCAGTACTGTCATAACTGAACAAATTTGTCACAAGGCAGTACAATTTATTTTACACTTTAAAGGAAGTTTCGGATTTTGTTTTTTCTTTAAATGGTAACTCTGCAAAAGCTCGATCTTGCAAGGTACCAAGTGTCCTCCATTCCCATTGAAATTAGTGATAGTTGAGGCCTCTCGGTCAGCACCTTGCAGCAGATATCCCCAAAAATACATAATTCCAAGAGAACTAAATCTCTTAGAAGAAAATGAACACACACAGTATGATTTCATTGCCTCACACTTAATTTATGAATAGTTTCCATAGTGTTAGAAACACCATAATGCTGGAGGAGCTGAATTCTAAGATGATTTACTGTACCAACACCACACTTGTTAGAGGTTTTCGGGATACTATCCTTTGTAACCTGGAGATTACTCCTTAATTTATTAGCCCAGCACTGTCAAGTAAGATTATGGGTTTTGTTACCAAGAGAATGCATCTCATATCTATCAAAAACCCTCTATTCTGAACAGACATTTATTGTTTGGTAACATTGATTGATGGAATCAAATCAGTGAGGGGTGAGAATCTTTTAATTCCAGGAATTAAAAAAAGTCGTGCTCTCGCTCACTCTATTGCACCCATCATGTTCTATGAATGACCTCCTCTTGGGAAGTGTGTCTGTGCTTCCCTCCGATCAAAGGCTCCAAATTGCAGAAATCTTCCTTCTGCAGCCATTCAGCACAGTTTCTTTTAAAGTCTGGAAGGAGGTGCATAGAGAGCAACAGGAAATACCCCTTTTCCATCTTGAATGGGTTAAGAATATTGCCTCCAAAGCATCTCCAGATCTTGCCGACCTGATAAAGGATTATTTTATTTTATTTTTTTTTTAATTTGCCCATGGCATCCTTCCCTGGATGTGAGCTCTATACACTTGTGCACACAAATCCTGACATCCAGGCAGTTTGCTAGAGGATTTATTTGTCAATGGTGAATGTTTCTTGTATCATCGCTATTTTAACATATCAATGTCACTTTCCTGATGCTAGCTTTGGTCTACACTTCTATTACAAATACCATTTTTCAGGGATTTATAATTGTGGTAAGTTTTCTTTTCAGGTTGAAAGCTGTTACACAGGATCAGATTTTTTCCCATAAATTGTGTATTTTTGAGCTATGAAATATTAATAAAAAATGTTAATGAACATTAGTGAAACATGTCTATCTTGATAGAAGGGATGTTGCCCTGACCCCAGACTACTGGAGAGGATGATCTAATCATCACAAAGGTGAGAAATAAAACATCTTAAAAATTCAGTGTTTCTGTAATTCAGTTTAGAATTTGCACATCCTATTCCCAAGTGCTGATGCCCTGTACAAAAATCCTAACAGCGGCATACAGCATTCTATTGTCATGGAATTTGCACTGGCCTTTTGGTCATCATAAGAAACACTCTGGTTCTATTACAGGAGCTAAACAGTCCTGCAAATCTTTTTAATATTCTGTACATCTCAGAGATGGCTTCCCCTTCAGCAGCACAGAAATTAAAGTTTATGGCTGTGCGGATGTGAGATTTAAGATTTGTGAAGACTATGATGAGAGTCTTTGTATATCATATATGGTTATTAGCAATGGAACAGTCATTGGGATGCTTTTTTCAAACTGGAATAATAAACCACTCAAATATTTGGCAAAGTTTTCTATAAAACGTTCTATACATATATGACTGGAGTGAAAAAAGAAAATCCAGATATAGTCATGGAACAATGAGTCACTTAGTAACTGGCAGGATTGAGCTCTACATAGGGTTCAACCCCGCCAATTGCTGTCCAGTCTCTAACAAAACACTTAAACATGTTCTTAACCATAATGGGACTGCTCACATATTTAATGTTAAGTGGGTACTAAGTACTTTACAAGATTGTAGCCTCTACAGAGGTACATAATTCAATGCCAGTGCTATCCTACTTTGAACAGGGACAAAGAAGTTACCAGAGATTTAAAATATCTATCATTTCAGATATGTGCCACCATCCACAGAAACTCAGTTTTCTAAAGTGATGCTCTAGAGCAGTGCTTCAGTGGAGGTGAATACTCTTTGTCCAGTAAGAGGAAAAGTTAACAGGAAGAAATGAATGTGTTAAGCATTGAATATTTTAGAAGCTTGATGAAAATTCTTCTGTTCAACTTTAGCACCTGCCATAGAAGATAAAGGCACACCTATCATTTCACTTTAGACACAGGTACTTTTCCATCTATACATAGCTTATCCTTGATGCTCATTACTCCCACTGGCCTAATATGGGGGACAGATTAGAATGTGGTGAGATTCTGACGCTCTAGGACAGCGGTTCTCAGGACAAATTTTTTGATGGCGTTACAGTGCGGCCACCAATTCTTGCTGGTGGCTGCTCTCACACTTTTCCCTAAAATACTTAATTAGCCTTAGGAAAAACTAATAAATATGCACATAGACACATCCAAATCATTGTAATTTATTTATTCCTAGTTAGTAAGTCTGTTGTGAAAAGTGATATTAACAAACATGCAAGTATAACTTTTTACAGCTGACTTACTCAGCCGTGCCAAGCCTGGGGACAAATTAAGCCCTGGATGAGGGCGTTAGGGGAGGGAGGCAGCAGGGGCCAGGAGCAGTGGGGGTTGGTGGGAGGCAGCCGGGGGCTGGCGCCTGAAGCCCCATGGCTAGAGCCTGCCGTCACACAGCCAGAGTCCAGAGCTAGAGCCCGAAGTTCCTCGGCCGGAACCTGCTGCCCACCACCCCAAACTGAGGCCCAAAGCCTGAGCCCCACTGCCCTGGGAAGGTGGGGAATTCACTGGCTGCTTGCTCCTCTAGTGTTGTGCCCCAGGTGTCTCCAGAGGGGGGCAGAGCCCAACCCTTGCTGGCAGTCCCAGCAATCAACATCAAGGCAGTGCATCCAGGAGCAAGGGGGGGGAGGGGGGCACTATTTTGTCACCCACCCCTACCCCATCACAGCCCAGAAGGCTGTGACTGCAAGAAAAGCCCCCTGGTGGCCACATCTGAGAAACTCTGAGGCTAGAATATATATTGTAAAACTACATCTGTGAATAAATAGTTAAGCTGGACAACTGACAGTGCAACAGAAGTAGAGAAGTAATGGAAATTTCATTAGTAAGACATGGAATAATTGTTCTCAAAGTAACGAGAATGGTACATCAATAATGTGATATGTATGTTTCAGTATTTCTAATTAAAAAATATAATTAAGTAATACATTCAGAATGATCACCAGTACTCATAACTCAGTGTGTCAGAAGTATCAATTTATGACCATAAATACATTTCCATTTATGTCTATTGTCCTTTTACAGTGTAGAATTTCCTGATATCCTACTGTAATTTAACCACTTCTTAGTCAAAATTGATGCACTAATGTCCTACTGCACAATTCAGTTAGATTACCATGCCTTGTAAAGAATAGTATGGTACAGGGTGCACAAGATGACACAGCAGAGGCAGTCAATTCCTATAATGGAATTGTGCACAGTATTTCCTATTCATAACCATCAAACAAAAAGGAAGCTCAGCTCCAGTTCCAATGAAATGCCACTGAAGTAGAGCAGCCAGACTGTACAGAGGGAAAAAGATATAGTTTAAAAGTGTTTGTGAAAATGGCATCTTCTTATTCAACCTATCTGCTTGTTGGGTGTTTTCCAGAAATGCCTGCTTGCTTTAATGTTAACGCTACAGAGTCAATATATTCATGGAAGAGCAAGATGGATTCTATTCTGCCCTATCGCAATTATCTTCTAAAATTCTGATTGCAGAATCTGTTACTATTTATCAGTACTAATTAGGTCCTGACAAAAAGGAAGTTAACCTCACATTCTGTGGTCCCCAATAGCTGTTTAAGTACTCATGGCTAAGCTCACTTCCCTGATACAGGTTACTGTTAGCCAATGTACCTTTAAAGCAGCAACACGCTCACTGTTTATTGAAGAGAAAATGTTTATTTACAACAGTAATTTACATGAAAAGGTAAAATAAGAATTAAACATTATACAAGAAACATATTAAATAAACAACAGATATATGGTATATAAATCCTCACACAGCAGGACATAAGCCAGACACCACCTGACAGAAGTTAAGAAGCAGCTTTCCCAATAGGGAAACTATTCCATAATTGTCTATTATGAGTCTGCTTACAGCTTCCTCAGAAACATCTGATACTGGCCACTGTCATAGGACCTAATCTAGCATGCACTGACATCAACTGTTGACATCCATCAACTGTTCTTAGTGGGTGCTGGATCAGGCCTACAGACAGAACATTACACAAGACGGACCACTGGTCTGATCAGGTATACGACTTCTATGTTCTTCCATAACTCATTTCCAAGAAATTATATAACAAAGGATAAGATGTCTTTTTAAGATAGAAGGATATATAATTTGAAAGACATAGAAAGAATAGTAACTTTGTCAATCAACAGTAGAGCCTTATGATTTCCATGGTTTTGTGGTTTCATAATAAGGTGCAGAATCAAGCTGTGCAGCAGGATTTGGCTAATTTTTTAAAAAGTGAACATTCAAAGCTTCTATATTACAAAAAATTGAAGGTTGCCAGTCTTTGTGGTCGCAAAGCAAACCTTCCAAATGTAAATCAAATGTAAAATAAATTAATGCCCATTCTGAGTCTGCACAAAGCCTGAAAAAAACAGCTCTCAGAGACATTAACTGACTCCACTAATCTCAATGGAATGTCAAAATGAAATCTATATTTTATAACCAATATTTCACTTCCGTTCCCCAACATAGCAGGAGCACCCCTTTTACATATTACAAATCAAAAATCAGTAAATGGCCAAAATGTTAAAAAATGTTTAAAAAGTTAAAAAACCTAAAGTTAAGCTCCTATACCCATATTTAAGCACTTATATGAGTGACTTGATTATAAAAAGGACTGATTATCCAGCAACTCTCATCAAATAGGTGCCTACATATGAATCTAGGATCTTAAGTTTAGGCGCCTATTTTTAAAAATGTTGGTCAATGTCCTCATCTATCACCACTGGTTACCAAAACTTCCTGCTTTCTGATCCAACAGCTTCAGCAAAGCAGTTGTGCACGATTACAAAATTGTGTGGCAATGAAAAACATGCAAAAATTGTGATTTGTATTCAATGTAAAATGAAAAATGAAAAATAATGTAATGCATATTGCAAACTGTACTATGTAGGTTTAAAACAAAAAAAACCTGTTTTTGAATTTACTTGAAACTGCCAGAGAATTTAGTGTGACTCGACCAGAGAAATGAAGGGGGGAGAAGTGTGAAGAGGAGAGAAATCAGAGGGCTTGCTGTAGAATTTAGGACCAGCTTGCCAGAAAGAACAAGAATTTAGGATGGACTCCTTTAGACCAATGATATTAGCTATGAAGTGGTGATCCTTCCTCGTGGCAGTGGACTAAAGAACACATATCCATCCATGAAAACCACAGAAGTCAGATTCACCAAACATGGTCATTTTCAATAATTCCCTTCCCTTTACCCTCCGCAATAATATTCATTAAAGGTTATGGTGATGGTTGGTGGCAGTTTTGAAGATCTGTGAACTCTAATTCCTGTATTATTCACTAATCAATGTGCTGAATAAGCAGCTATTATCACTCTGACCAGGCTGAAGTTAGCTATCAACCCAGAGAACAG
This sequence comes from Natator depressus, assembly GCF_965152275.1. Lineage (NCBI taxonomy): Eukaryota > Metazoa > Chordata > Testudines > Cheloniidae > Natator > Natator depressus. Next base: position 46,628,654 of record NC_134242.1, on the reverse strand, counting down.
CTTTCTTGGGCCACAGCAGAAGATAACACATAAGAATAGTGTTTGACTCATGGATTGCACAAGATACTCTCTCTCCCAAGTCAACCCAGAATATTAAACAGGACCATCCTCTATGAAGGACTATCCAGACAGCTTGATTCTTCCTCACTAGGGCTAATAAGTTTCAAACAAATTCTCTGGTTCAGAATGCACTATAGACCTCTACTTTTCTCACTTATCTTTCACTGGGACAAAAGGAGGCATCATCTTGATCACCCAGTCCACTTACCCAGAAACAAAAGCAAACCTTGTAGATTAGGGAGGACCAACTTGTAAAAAGTATCCCAGAGTGGAGAACCACCACCAGTTAGATCAGATGAGTAGTCAGAATGGGATGCAATGCAATTCACAGTAAATGGAGCCATTGTGATTGTAAAGATAACTTACAAAATATTAACCAAATGTAAATAAATGTGCTGACATCTGCCTGAATCTGCAGACAGCATGAAACAACTGTTGTCTTTTATTGTTCTCAATGGGGTATCAACACAGAAGCATAGATAATTTAAACTTTGTTAACTATTTCACTACTGATCAAACCACATTAGAAATAAGAGGTTAATCATATTATGAGGATCTATAGAATCAACCGAGAGTGGTATATGAGCCCCATCAAAGGGGAATCAAGCTGAGAGAGCCTAGTGGATCTCTGCTGGGAATATCAACCTTACCTGAGGAACTCAGCAAAGCACAAAAGGACATATTCTGAACATCTGTGCAATCTACTGGAAGAGGCATCTCAAGTGGGCAGCTTGCCTCCCCAAACTCAACCCAGTTGGGGCTAACAAAAATCTAGTGCTCAGCACTCCCAAATATTAGCTATCAGCAGGAGAAGCCATTTAGGGATTGGTAGGATGTTTTCATCTAGAACTAGTTTTATGATTTCCAGATACTGGAACCCCAAAGCCCACATACAGAAAGCTAGTCTGCCCCTCTCACAGATCCTCAAATTTATCTTAAAGACTCTTTACTTCCTCCTGACTGAGACTCCTTTAGACATTCAGTCCTTTAAGATGGCTGGCCTTCCTGGTAGTTACTGCATCTGCTAGGACTGGAGAACTTTGATCCCTGCTTGATAGTCACCTTTCATCATCCAGAAGATCAAGGCATTCCTCTAGACAATTCCCAGATTCTCCCAAAAAGAAATCTTCCACTTCTGTAACATCCAAGAAATTTATCCTCCCTCCATCATCATCCTCAGTTAAGGAGAGAGCTCTCCACAGGCTAGATGTTCTTAGGTGTTATAGAGAATACAACCTAACAGTGCAGAGGGGCAGGCTTCTAGTTCTCCCATTGCTCAGTGGATCCAGGCTAACCCCTTCAGGTCTGAAGACACACAGTACCATAGCTACTGGGCCAGATGGAAAATAGCTACTGTAGCAGACATCTGCTACACTGCAACATGGAGGTCATTATATAATTTTCTAAGAACTACAGCTCATACATAACAGCTGCAGCAGCCTTTGGACATTAACTCCTTAGCACAGTTGTCCAGTAGTTCAAGTATTCCCTTTTTTCCGTCCATATTGTCATGAGTGCTGATCCATGTAGGCCACAGGTCTAGAATGAAGGACCCAAAAAAGGGTTGTACCCCTAATCACATAGAGAGTTTGTGCTCATCACATTGACAATCTGTAGTCCTCCTTGACCTAATATTGCTGGACCCTTCGTCCTTTGGGTTTCACATCATGAAATATATATAATTCTTATTCTTTGATTTTTTTTTTCCCCACTAAATTTGTAGTAAAATAATTCAGATAGATAAGTAAGAATTAGACTGGAACATTCACACTAAAAAGCACGTGGGATCTTCTCTCATCAGGGAAGAAAAGTTTTGAAATGAATGGCCTGTCTACCTGTTCAAAGTGGAAAGAGGAATCAGTCCCATCAGTCTAGTTTGTCATTACTGACTAAGATGAAGCCCGTTGTTATTCAGACACAGATTCCCTTCTTCCCGACCAAGAAACTGCAAAAACTATTTTCTTTGACAGCCAATATACATTGTGCTTTCTGTCTAAACAATTCCATTGAAATTGTAAGTTCAAAAAGAGAGTTTAAGGAGGGAAAAAATCACAACAGTCGTTTCTTTTAGAATAAACATTGCATGAACATTCATCCTTCACAGTAAGGTAAGGGGAAGAAGCAAAAATCAAAGTAATGCAGTTTGGCTATCACAGACTGCAGAAAAGGACCCATGTGTCACTATCAACCTCAGCCATAATGACTCAGACAACAAGTGGCTCATTAAAAAGCACTGGAGACCTGAGCCAAAATATGAAGGAAATTATTGTTGAGATTACCTAATCATGCTAATTTGGTAAACACTGAAGGCAAACTAAGTAAGAAACAGAATCATGGAGATAAGCAGATGGTTGAAAAAGGTGGCACATTATTCTCACTATCCAATGTGGCTAGAATAAGTAGTATTGCCTTAAAATGCCTCAGGGGCAATACTCATTCTCCTAAGAAAAATTAAGCAGTGGAATAAGTTATAAAGAACAGAGTTTGGGGCAACCATTGCAGCAGATATTGAAGATTATTATATGTATTTATCTGCCAGAGATGGTGTAAAAATAATTAAATACGTTGTACAACAGCATAATGGGGAGGGATATATTGAATGTTTATAACAAAATTATTCTATGTTTAACAGAAGGTGGTGGTGTGGAGTGTTGGGTGGGTTTGTGTGTGTGTTTTGTTTGGTTTATTGATTTAAAGACATTTAAATGGCAAAATGTAGGACATAAAGGGTATGTCTTCACCACCCATCGGATCAGCGGGTAGGGATCGATCTATTGGGGATTGATTTATCACGTCTCGTCTAGACGCGATAAATCGATCCCCGAATCAACGCCTGTACTCCACCTCAGCAGGAGGAGTAAGCGGAGTCGACGGGAGAGCCGCCACAGTCAACTCGCTACCGTGAGGACAGCCAGGTAAGTCGGACTAAGATACTTCAACTTCAGCTACGCAAATAGCTGAAGTTCAAATCTTAGTTCAAAACCACCACCCCCTGACCCCGCAGCATAGCCCAGGCCGAAGTGTAAAGTATTTTGGAACAGAAATATTGAAATGTATAGTTTCTCTCCATGACTCAGTCTGTACTTGAACACAGATGCTGTTTTTGAACGTATATTGGTATAGTTACTGCACGCTATGGTATCAAGTGATTGTGTAGTATGTAGTGATTTTTGGAGAGCTGATAGCATGGAGGTTTTCATGTAAGTATCCTGAGAGTCCATTCCATTTCTGGCTCTGCATCTGGTGCTTGTTTGCAGGGATCAGAATTAGAATTTAAATTACAACATGTATGAAAGATTTATGCCTAGAGGTAGAAAATGGGTTTTAATCACATTGCCATATAGGAAATGCCTGGCAAAAATCCTGGATGTCATTACATATGCCTAGATATATCACCAGAATGATACCTTCTAACATTTGAAAGAGAAGTTGCTGCAGTTAAAGTCTATTGAGAGAGTAAACTTCTGTTGTGGAGTCATAGGAATATGTTTCCACCAAAAATGTTTAGTTATTATACTCAAAAGCAGATTCCTGAATCTAGAAAGCATATTTTAAAAATTTAGAACAAACAAACAAAACAACAAACACCTTTAGAGAATCTGGTACTCTTAATGAAGTGCATTAGTACCAGACATACAAAATGGATAGAGCTAAGGACATGGAGAAGAGGAGACACTCCCCGGTAAGGTACATTGAACTACTCAAAAAATGTGTGAAAAATCAGAAGAGAGCCCTCAGCACGTTGACAATGCTCCTAACACTTGCCAACCAAGGAGCAGAAATCCCCAGATTGCACTCAAACTCTGATTTTACCCATGGTACTAAGACACAAGAGCATGTGAACCATTAGGCCAATACAAAAACCCAAACCAACCAAAAAAATTTTAGCTATCACAGGAAATTACAGCTTTTTTGGGGGTGGGGGTGGGGGGCTGGAGCAGTTTATTATTGTCTTTGATTGTGGTGTTTTGTTACATACCCTGGAGCCTAATCCTTCCCTTGTTAACCAAAAAAGAGTCAATGGCAGCTTTGAGTGTATAATGCTGGCTTAGGCCCCTGAAAGAGAATTCTATCATGTCTGTAACTACTCAGGGTCCTCATTTCTCCTATCAGTTCTTCTTAGAGAACCATTTTCCTCCTATATAGCCACTTCTCTGAAGACCACGATTACAAGAACTTTTTCCTGCAAGAGGAACTGATGTTTTATGTCATTTCATTCATAAACCAAACAATGAACTACCCTACTATGCTAACCCTTTAATGCCCCTTTTTAAAATATAGATCTTTATAATTTTTTATAATGTAAAAGAACATGATGTGTTCCATGCCACCCACCAACACTATAACTTAACATGTAGTCCTACATCTCTGTTGCCTGTTACCTCCCGCAACATCCCATTGTCATATTTAGTCTAGTTTTGAAACAGTGGCCTCATGCACCAGTGCACCACCTTCAAGATCTGAGGATAGTTAGGCTCACCTGGATTACTGTTTTAAATTAAACTATCAGGCAAATTAAGTTCCTTGGACAGTCTACCACTTAAGTAGAGCAGCATAGTGTGAACGTATTAGTAACTTCTCCAATGTGTAGATTACTGAACATCTGCTTAAGCTTATCCCACCCTACAGTTGTTACATAATTAATTTCATCACAAATTTTCTCAAGATAAAAGACTGAATAAGGAAAAACTAACGAACTACAAAAATACCTAGCTGATCTGAGGCAGCTTTGTAACAAACTTGCTTGATATGGCAAACTTGTATTCATTGAATTCTGTATTTTACTTCTTTGTAATCATGAATCGCTATATAAATTAGCATGATCACATAAAAAATATGACAAAGCACTAACATTCACTGTGCTGAGGTGATGCAGCAAGAAGTTACTTGAGGAACATGGGGGAATATTCAATTTTTTCTCCACTGTGAAAAGTATTAATCGTGCATCAAGAACATAAAAATAGATTTAAAAGGATTCCCATCTCAGAAATCCGTAGTCATGACAATGTGCTGACAATGAACTGAAACTGTGCTGAAATTTTTTTTAAGGGAATTAGATAGAGTAGCTAAAAAAGACAATCCCTAATATTTGAGGGACTGTATATCCACAAATAGTAAAATAAGTAACTAAAATAGGGAGGCAGGGGTACATAAATAAAAATTGACTGGGGAAAAAGTCCTGTCTTGAAACTAAAGCTGCAGACCTGTAATCTGCTTCAGATGAAAACACTTTACAGATACAGGTCATCTAAAGATTGCAGAAAAGATGCACTAATTCTAGGCAGAGAAAATTGTTATGTTTCTCTCTTGTAGGAATCTGTCCTTCAGTGTTATTCTGAAAAATCAAAAAGCTAATGTACTGATTCTATGAATGGAGGAAAAGGTCGCTGAGCATCATTCCCACTTCTGAAGACTAATATAATTATGGATGCTCACTCTAACCCAAATTAAAGTATGACCAGAAAAAGGTTGACTCATGGAAGAAAGTAACAGCACCTGTGTTTAGCAAGATGCTAGCAGGAAAATCATAAATATGTGCCTCTGTTCCTCGGGCAAATCATGAGAGGAGCTGAAAAATCATTTGCCACCCAACTCAAAAATATTACAATATTAATATTAATATATAAATATTATAGCTTCAAGTTTACATTTTAATTTTCTAAATATTTTGATTCATAGAGGCTACCCTGTAACTGGGGTATTGTAACCTTTAAAAAAAACAAACCCCAAAACCTTGAGATGTTATAGACCCCTTTCAATATCTTTTATTTTAAAGTGTCAGTTAAAATAGTTATTGCTTTCATACACAAAATACACCTTCATGAGATTATTCCATGCCCATGGACTACTTATAGAATTCCCATTACATAATAATTATTCATCTGATGTGAGTGGGCTGTGCTACAAATGGCACTGACTTGTGTCATGAGAATATCAATACACACAAGACCAAGGTTTAAGGTTATATAATAAGGCTGAGAAATATTTAATTTTCAAAATAACAGTCCCTCTCTATAGGCGACTGGGCAGCATGGTCATGTATATGCTTCATCAATACCCTAGTTTCTCCAGAGATAGTACATCCTAAAGCCTGACTGTGCCTCTACTTTAGCAAGACTGTGCAAGAGAACCCAACGGATTTTAAGTGTTACTACACAGTTTCTGCAGTATTGTGCATCATGGATAATGGCTACGCACCTTGCAAGCACAGGCAACACACTGGAATTTACTCCTGCTTTATTCCATGCAGAATCAAGGTTATGCAGTGTATGCAAACATTAAAAACGTAGAGAATTTTTTTTTTTTTTTTAGATAAAGTGAATTATCTAACATAGTTTTATGGTGAATGGCTCCTGGAAAAGAGATAAGCAAGAAAAAAAATTGCAAGAGGGGTGGTCTGTTTAAGAGACTGGTAATGAGATATACATGGCCTTTCATCACTAGAGGCCACTGGTTCAGATTGGTAGTGACCAGAAGTAGTTACTATCGGATATCTGCTCATTTAAAAATGTGAATTGGTTGTCCCAGCAGAGTCACTAGCATGCAGTTTGCTGCAAGAACTGGCGCCACTGCTGGGATTATCAACAAAGCACCATGGACTACCTTGGCATGAAGCCTGAACTATCTTTTCATTCCTAGGTATGTTCCCTTCCCCTTCTAGGTCAGCACTGAAGAGCATAGTCACGGTGGTGAAAGAAAATTTGTATTGATTATGTTGCTTCTCCCCAATAAAGCATTTCCATTTCTAAGGCTAACAATCTGGCACTATACACATTAAATTCTCTTGATAAAATTTAAAAATCAAGGAAAAATTGCTTATTTTCAAATCAGTTACCTTACCATTTTTGTTTAAAAAGATGCAAGAAGTCTCCTCTCTGCAAAGTGTGTATGTAACAAATATTACTGTTAATAGCAATTCTCTGCACTCTGACAGTACAAAAAAAAATCTTACAGCAAGAAGGTATTGTATATATAAGTTATTCACTACAAATAGTGCTGTTTGTATTCTATTGGGAGGACAAAATTATTCATTTGGCCAATAAAACTTATTTCAAAACAGGGGTTAAAAAACACTTATGATTTTATGATGAACAAACAGTTTAGACAACCCTCAGCACAAAATAATTAAGTATTATAACTTGTTGGACGTTCCACTGATCTTCAAGTGAAAGGGGACAGAGTTCTGTAGACACTTTACAGCTAGTGCAAAGCCAGCCTCAAGGGCCACAAAGAAACTCAATTAGTTCTGTCCCAGCCTCCCCATCTAAAGTCATAAGGAATCAACATCTTCAAGATGAAGCTGCATTCTGCACCCTAACAATTGTTGGTAGGCTTTTACTATTCTTTGAAGTAAGGAGCCAGGCCCATTAGGTAAAGAAAATAGAATGAAAGAGTTGGGAAGGAAGTATATAACAGAAGAAAAAAGGTTTGGTATGTCCCCCACCCTTGCCAAGAAGGCTAATGGCATTTTGGGCTGTATAAGTAGGGGCACTGCCAGCAGATCAAGGGATGTGATCATTCCCCTCTGTTCAGCATTGGTGAGGCCTCATCTAGAGTACTGTGTCCAGTTTGAGGCACCACACTACAAGAAGGATGTGGAAAAATTGGAAAGAGTCCAGCGGAGGGCAACAAAAATGATTAGTAGGTTGGAGCACATGACTTATAAGGAAAGGCTGAGGGAACTGGGATTATTTAGTCTGCAGAAAAGAAGAATGAGGGGGGATTTGATAGCTATTTTCAACTACCTGAAAGGGGGTTCCAAAGAGAATGGATCTAGACTGTTCTCAGTGGTAGCAGATGACAGAACAAGGAGTAATGGTCTCAAGTTGCAGTGGGTGAGGTTTAGTTTGGATATTAGGAAAACCTTTTTCACTAGGAGGATGGTGAAGCACTGGAGCGGGTTACCTAGGGAGGTGGTGGAATCTCCTTCCTTAGAGGTTTTTAAGGTCAGGCTTGACAAAGCCCTGGCTGGGATGATTCATTTGGGGATTGGTACTGCTTTGAGCAGGGGGTTGGACTAGATGACCTCCTGAGGTCCCTTCCAACTCTGATATTCTATGATTCTGTCTAGCCATAAAGAAAGTGAGGGTGTTAGCTCTGGACCTGCTTGTTACACCTCTGGGAGTTGTGACAAGTTGAGAACCCATGATCTAGGAGTACATGTTCAATAACAGTATAAACCAGTTGGGCAAAGCCAGACTGGTCCATCTAAACTTAGAAGGAAATAAGGATAGGGAGGAAGGGGACTACCCAGTGTATGGGGAGGATTGTTCGTATGAACACGTAATTATGTCACGTTCTATTCGAATTGTGCACGCTCTGGGGCATTGCCACAGCATGCAATTTCAGGATTCTACAATTTGAAAGTAGGTGGGGGGAGAGGGGTCAATAAGATGACCATCAGATCTGCTGGGTGTTTCCAATGTCAATATAAATGCTCAATGGCTAACACACATCCTTCTATTGTTATGGTGCTCTCAGAGGGAGCTTAGCAGATATGGTAGTCTTTCCACTAGACCTTCCCATCCTGTTTATGTAAAATTTTGCATGTTCTGAGGAGTACAAGAGACTCTTCCACACTTCAGATCAGCGGTTCTCAACTCTGGTCCACCGCTTGTTCAGGGAAAGCCTCTGGTGGGCCGGGCCGGTTTGTTTCCCTGCCGCGTCTGCAGGTTTGGCCGATCGTGGCTCCCACTGGCCGCAGTTCGCCACTCCAGGCCAATGGGAGCTGCAGAAAGTGACGCAGGCTGAGGGATGTGCTGGCCGCCCTTCCCGCAGCCCCCAGTGTCCTGGAGCAGTGAACCGCGGCCAGTGGAGCCGTGATCGGCTGAACCTGCAGATGCGGCAGGTAAACAAACCGGCCCAGCGTGCCAGGGGCTTTCCCTGAATAAGCGGTGGACCAGAGTTGAGAACCACTGCTTTAGATGCATGCTTTGATTAGATCACATTCAAATCAAATGATTGTATGTTAAAATAATCCACAAGTGAGTGCACTACCCTTCTCCCAAGAACTCCACCAAGATCTTCCCAATCTCTTACCCAAGCACCCCCTGATCTCCAGCGTCTGGTGAAAGTGTGTATTTCCTTCAGACATTGATATGGTTAGCATAAAAAGAACCAAAACACAAGTTCCCGCTGTGATCATTTGAATGTTTGCTCCTTAGGTTGCATGTTCAAATGTACCTTTGTAAGTAATTAGAATAGTTAAATGCACTAGCACATTTCTTTGCTCCTAAAATAAAATGCAAGAACAAAAGTTAAAGGAACAGTGATGTTAATTTAAACACAAAGGTCAGAAAATTCAAATGTTAAAGGTTCCCACAACAATATCAACCTTTGGAAATAGACAATTTAAAATCAGGTAAGGGCTTCTACACATTTTAGAGTATCCGTGGTATAATGCATGAGGGGAAGCAAGAATGACAACTCTTTATGGGCTTTTTTTAGTTCCCCAGTATGCATGTTGTTTTGAAGGTATCCAGTGACTTAGAAATCTTCTGTTTTCACTAGTCCGGAGGAGAAGACTTGCTCTCTGTCTATCAGGACCCATTACTCCATGTTAATATATGTCTTCATAGGTGAAGACATACCTGGGAACCTTTTAGTCTCCAACTGTGGGGATCTCCTATAAAGACTTACATTTAAACATGAAGTTACTTTGTCATTTACGGAAGCAAAAACAGCTTATACTATGAAAAAAAGTATAGCTAAGTATAGATCAGGACTTTAATTATAAAGTCCTATTTTCAGATGCTTACAAACTCCCTGAGAAATTCACCCATGGACTGAAATTCCTTTGTTTGGCCTCAGCCAAAAGACGGATATTTCCCCTGCAGAAAGTTTGAGGGAAAATCCCTTCAGCTGTTTTCTGGAGTGAAAAAACATCCAGAATGTTGAGGTTTTTTTTACACCAATAATTCAAAGAGCAAGAAAAGCCTTCTAAACTGGGCACAAAAACAATCCTTATTTGGTTAAAAAAGAAAAAAGCTATAGAGAATTGAAAAAATGTATGAGCATGCTAAGGTTTTAGCAGATTGTTGTTCTCTTTATATCCTCATGATGTGGTATCCCAGACAGATGACGACTGCTACTGATGGGAAAACATGAAGGACAAAGATTGTGAATGTCTTAGTACATGGGTTCTCAACACAAAAGGTCACAAACAAGCGTTAGGGGGCTATGATCTTTCCATACTCTTAAATGGGAGGTTCTATTACCTCAGCAGAGGGGGTCTTGGTATGAAAACATTTGAAAGCCACCGTCTTAGCCAAACACATAGGACAATAATCCAAACTGTGCAACATTTTAAACAAATCTGTGAGCCTTCTACAGCTCCTTACAATGTATAAAGATAGCTTTAAACTTTTAAAGAATTTTTCACTTTAGCAAAAATCAGGAAACTCAAGACTTAATATTTACAGTAACTTTTGGTGGGTTGATCAGAGATAGGGGACAGCAAAAACACTGAACCCTCAGTGCATTTTTCTCACCCTTTCCTCACCTCTCAGTTGAGCTTTGGAAAAGCTGCATTAAGTTATAGCCTATTTGGATGTCATCATCCCACTCCAGTCTTCTAAAGCAATGGGTTTCAAACTTTCCAGACTATTGTACCCCTTGGGGGGGGGAGGGATAGCTCAGTGGTTTGAGCATTGGCCTGCTAAACCCAGAGTTGTGAGTTCAATCCTTGAGGGGGCCATTTAGGGATCTGGGGCAAAAACTGGTCCTGCTTTGAGCAGGGGGTTGGACTAGATGACCTCCTGAGGTCCCTTCCAACCCTGATATTCTATGATTCAGAATTCCGATTTGCCTTGCATACCAAGTTTCACCTCACTTAAAAACTCTCCAGCTGCCCAGCTCTGAAGGCAGCGCTGCTCTCAGCAGCACCACAGAAGAAAGGGTGGCAATACCATACTGTGCCATCCTTACTTCTGCGCTGCCTTCAGAGCTGGAGAGCAGTGGCTTTTGGCTGGGGTATTCATGTTGTTTGTGGCACAGGAAGACTATTTTAAAAATCCTGCTTCCCCGCCCCTCCCCAATATCCACTCTCACCTGCTCCCGCATGGTTTGTTGAATTTTTATCCCTCTCCCGCTGTTGTGGCAGTGGGTCCTGTAGGACCCACAGGATCCCAGTCCTGCTGCAGGGCTCTAGAGCCTGTTGTAAAACTAGGGAAATGGGATGAGTTGACATACCTCCTAGAAGACCTATGCGTATCCCCAGGGGTACACATACCCCTGGTTGAGAACCACTGTTCTAAACAGATCTAATGTATAAGACAAAGCTGGTTTTTAAGCTACAGAAATTAAATGTAAAAAAACACAGTTAAATACTTAGCACTCAAAAGTCAGGGTTCACAGTGTAAAAGTCATGTGTCCATTACACACGAGAGAAAGTTACTTATCTATCACTCTTTTTTGAAACTATTACACAGAAAAGCAATTCTCCTGTCTGAAGCTGAGAGAGCAACAGAGGCCAAGAATGCCTCTTGCTTTAAGGTTTATTCGCATTATGAGGCACTGGCAGTCAAGAGGGCTTTGGCACCCTCATATACTGACCAATCACCAGTGCCTCAGCTTCTTCTAGAACCTTCCAAGTCAGGTCCTGAATTACATCAGGAACAGAAGCTCCCTTAAAAGTTAGATTATAAAAACAGGGAAAAAGTTAACATTTTCCAGATATGTAATATACAAGCATCTCAAAATAATAGTTAAAAACATACCCCCAAGTTGTAAGGGAAATGGGTCGATGAGTATTAATCCTGTATGATACCTATGAAGAATCACCACAAGTAATTTCCTCATCACTGAAGAGAACATATAGGATTCCCAACACCCCTGAAGGCCTTGTCTACACTAGAAAGTTGTACCACTTTAACTACGCAGATGTAGTTAAAGCTGTATAATCCTCTAGTGTCGATGCAGTTATGCAAGCACAGCTATTCCCGTATTGGCAGGAGAATAATTATATGGTCATAAGTCACCTTTACATTGGAATAGCTGTGTCCACACTAGGGCTTTTTAGCGGTATAACTATTTTGGTTTAAAAAAAAACAAAACAAAAACCAAACACCCACCACCACACCCCTAACTGAAATAGTTATACTAGTAAAATGTTCAAGTGTAGACTAAAGACTTCTGCTGGCACAGCTGTCAGTCAAGGGCATGAAACAGGCATGATCTCTAACCTGCCAGCACAGCTATGTTGAAGTCCCTAGACACAGTTATACCAGCAAAACTGCACTTTTGCCAGTATAAGCTTTAACTGCACAAGGCATGCTTTACCAGTATAGTATACTGGAATAGGTACACCAGCAGAGGACTCCTAGCACAGACCTGGCCTAGGCCTTAGTGTGGATGCAGTTATATCAATATAAAGGTTCTTTATACTTACAAAGCTATTCCCATATAGGAAGGCAGAAGACCTAAGTCACTTTTCTATCAGTATAACTGCATCCACACTAAGTAGGGGTTGTACAATTATTTTAGATAAAAACAAACACACCCCAACTGAATCAGCTACAATAAAACGTTCAAGCATAGGCCAGGCCTCAAAAGTTGGAGGAACATATCAAAATAAGGTCCTACAGGAGTAGAAACGGTAGGTTTATGTACTTGCTAAGGGAGGAATACCCCCCTCTCCAACAGGAATCCAGCCCTTTCTTCTAGCTATGGAGAGGACATTACACTTTATATTTGTGACAATTTAATGTAGAAAAAAACCCATTACAGTCCATTTTGGAGGTTTTTATGGCTCTCTATAGAGTCTTGTACAGAAGAACTCACGGTGACTAAGATACCAAGGCTTTACAGGTGGAGACACAAAATAATAGCCCCAATAAACTTTTAAAATCTCTCAAACATTGGTTTAAAATTTTTTTTCCATCTGTAACATATAATATACACAAAATATATTGTTTGACAGTAAAGTTTTATCAACACTTATTTTGGATGGTCTCCTTAACTCACTCATAGCTTTACTAGTCGTGAGCGAGCCATGCAGCCAACTCAAACTCATGCAAATAAAACCTCAGACATAATTATGTATGCCACATTATATATAATACACATACACAAAATAGATCATTCCTCCAGAAATAAGATACAAGGTTATTCTATCTCGACCTCATAAAGGTGTGTCCTCCAGCAAAAAGCAATTTTTAAAAGAACTGGCAAAATTATATGAGATATTCTAAACAAGAATAAAACTTGATATCTGGAAAAGTTTTGGAACTCCCTACTTTGGAAATGGGTTTCTACTAATAGGCTAACTAAGTAATCATGCTTTGTAAAGATATGCAGTGATAACTATGGGGCTGCCAAGTGTACATCTTGAGCTGAAAAAGACCCAAAGCTGGCTATTAGATCTGAGCAGCCAGAGATGCAATAAGCAACTATTTACATTAGCAACTCTGGATTTTCTTATTACAAAATGTCCAATTGTTAAAAGGTTTCAGAGTAGCAGCCATGTTAGTATGGGTTCTTGGCTTCAGTAATATCTAATGGCAATGACTTCAAGTCTAATTATGTCCTGAGTTGTGGAAAAAGAATTTCTCTTCTTTAGTTTTTATTTTGTCCCTTCAACTGAACCAAGTTTATTCTTGTTTTGTGACACAAAACAAGGAGATAAGAAGCTCTGACTCCAACTTTTCTATACTTTTAACATGGTCCCTCTTATTTGTCTCTTCTCTAAAGAGAACAATTCCAATTTCTCTTCAAATGAGAGCTATTCTATGCCCAATAATTCTTGTTACTTGTTTCAGAACTCCCTCTACCTAATCCTACAACTTCCTTTTTGAGATAGAGTGATCCAGTACTGTATTCAGTGTGGGCAAACCATGGATATATATATGGCATTTGCTGAGTTATTCTCCATCCCATTCCTTATGCATTTTAACATCTTCTTTTCTTTGGTTGTGTGTATTCGTTTGTTTTTTTAAATTGCAGCTGTGCAGCTGTGTATTGAGCAGAGCTCTTCATCAAGCTGGTCACAAAGTGATGCCAAGGTCCTTCTCCCGACCTGATATAGTTAATATAGAAAGATTATCTTCAGTGTATTGTAGATATACAAGAATTAACCAGATCAGAACAGTGACTGATCTAGTCCAGTATTCTGTTTCTTACAATGGCAAATACCAGATGCTTCAGAGGAAGGTGCACGAAAGCCCCAAAAGGGGACAATTACTGAATAATCTCCACATAGGGAAAGTTTCTTTGTACTCCCTACTGTTAAAGGTTGGGTCATGTACTGAAGCATTAGGGTTTTATTCCCTTCCAAACTTGGTAGATTTTTTTAAAATCCTACTGAATTCTTAGCCCCAATGACAGACTGTGGAACCCACTGACTCAAATAAATTATGAGTATTTCTATAAGTTTTAAATTTTCTGTCTTTCAATTTCATTGAATGTCCCCTTGCTCTTGTATTATGGAAAAATTTAGTTAGAGGTGCCCAGTCTAACTCCTTTACACTATTTGTTACTTTGTCTATTTATCATGCTCCCTTTTTTAATCTCCTCTAGTGTACACTAAACACTTCTAATCTTTTCATTCTTTGTACAGAAGTTTTTCCATATTTTTAATCATTACCACCACTTATTTCTGAATTCCATCCTTTTCTGCTTTATTTATTTTTAGATATGGTCACCAGAACTGAACATAGTATTCCAGGTGAGAGCTACCACTGATATATAGTTACAAATTTATGCTGTACTTCCATATGAGCCAAATGCCTACAGCCACCATGTTTACCTGTAGACATCTGTGTCAAGGGCATTGGACTTGCAACTGTGGGTGCCCTCTATTAGAAGCCACCTAGATCAGATGCTGGGCCTGTTCAATGCCTTCATGTATGATCTTTCATATCTCCTGGCATTTTCTGAAGAGTCTTCCATGGTGTTCCTTTTCTCCACAGCTCTACCCCACCTTTACCAATGGAAGCCTGGAAGTTCACAACTAGAGCTGTTTGGAGGGTTTTTGACTAAAATACTTCTTCCTATTAAAAACAGTTACCTACCTCTTGTAACTGTTGTTTCAGCTGTGTTGCACACGTTCATTCCAACATAGGTGTGCAACCACCCTGAGCTCAGGTCATGGGACATTTTCCCCCTATGGGTATCTGACGGCTCAGCTCTGGTGCCCTCTGGTGTTGCACACTCATAACGCTGGTATAAGGGGCCCTATTGAGCCTCTACTCCTCAGTTTCTCCTTACCAACCACTCAGAGTGAGGCCGGTGGGTGGGTTTTGGAATGGACATGCACAATACATCCCAAAGAACAGTTACGAGAAGTAAGTAACTGTTTTTCCTTCTTCGAGTGCTTGCACATGTCCATTCCAACTCAGGTGATTCACAAGCAGTAATAACGGAGGTGGGCTCAAAGTTCAAGGACAAGCCGCCGGTAAAACTGCTCAGCCAAAGCAGGCATCATCTCTGGCCTACTGCGTGATAACATAGTGTGTGGACAATGTATGCACTGATGACCAGGTCACTGCTCCACGTATGTCCTGTACTGGAACTTGAGCAATGAAGGCCACTGAAGAGGCTTGGGCACTTGTAGAGTGGACAGTAAGTTTTGTTGGAGGGGGAACGGCCATGATGTCGTAGCATGCTCGTATGCAGGAAGTGATCCAGGACGAAATCTTCTGGGCAGAGATGGGAAGCCCTTTCATTCTGCCTGCTGTTGCTACAAAGAGCTGTGGTGATCTATGGAACGGTCTGGTCCTTTCAATATAAAAGGCCAGAGCCCACTGGATGTCCAAGGAACGTAGGTGCTGCTCCTCCCTAGTTGCATAAGGTTTAGGGTAAAAGACTGGCAGAAAGATTGGTTGGTTGCAGTGGAATACAACCTTTGGAAGGAATTTAGGGTGTGGACAAAGCTGTACTTTGTCCTTAAAGAAAACTGTATAGGGTGGCTCTGCCATAAGGACTCGGAGTTTAGAAACCCTTCAAGCCAAAGTAATTGCCATCAGAAAGGCTGTTTTCCATGAATGGTGCAGGAATGACCACATTGCCACTGGTTCAAACAGCAGTCCCATCAGTTTTGAGAGGACGAGGTTCAAATTCCATGGGGGAAGCGGTTCCCTCACTTCAGGGAACGTCCTCTCCAGACCTTTGAGGAACAAACTATCATTTCATGTGAGAACACTGACCTATTATCGACCTTATGGTGGAATGCTGAGATGGCTGCCAGGTGGACCTAAATGGTTGAAATGGCTAGGCCCTGTTCTTTCAAAGATAGGAGGTAGTCCAAGAAGAGTTGAATCGAAGACTGCATTGACAGAACTCCACAACCAGATGACCAGAGAGAAAAATGTTTCCACTTTGCACTGACCTCGTGGAAGCCTTCCTGCTGCACAAGAGAATTTTCCGGACCTGCTGTGAACAAAGCATGCTCATCGGGATTCAGCAACGAAGATACCATGCCATCAGATGGAGAGAGCTGAGATTCAGGTGGAGTAACCAACCGGGGTCCTGCGAGATTAGGTCTGGGTACAGCAGAAGCTCAATTGGAGTCTCACAAGAGAGGCGAACGAGTGAGGTGTACCATTGTTGCCTGGGCCATGCTGGTGCTATCAGGATGACTCAATCTCGGTTCTGCTTGATCTTTGTCAACACCTTGTGCACCAGCGGAATGGGTGGAAAGGTGTAGAGCAGGCGACAACAGCTCAACAGAGGCGCGTCTGTCATTGAGCCTGGGCTGTGGTCCCACAGAGAGCAGAACTGCTGGCTCTCTCTGTTGGAACATGTGACAAAGAGATCTATGTGGGAAAGCCCCACCTGTGGAAGATGCTTATTGTGACATCCAGATGCAGGGATCACTCATGATGACTGCAGAAGGATCTGCTGAGGCGGTCCGCAAGCTGATTCTGCACCCCTAGTAGAAATGAAGCCTTGATTGTAATCAAATTTGTGATACAGAACTCCCATAGGTGAACCGCTTCCTCACACAGAGGGGAAGAACAGGCTCCACCCTATCTGTTGATACAGTATATGGCTGATGTGTTATCCGTGAGGACTGATGCTGTTGTGTTTGCAATATGGGGCAGAAATGCTTGGCATGCAAGAAGGACTGCTCTGCGCTCTCTGACATTGATGTGGAGAGCTAGTTCCTCCAAGGATCAGGGCCCGTGAGTCTTGAGCGCCCCCAGGTGGGCTTCCCAACCCAGCACTGAAGCATGAGAGACCACGTGGGCAAATGGTTGAGGCTTTGTGAAAGGAATCCCTTCGCAGACCACCTAACGGTCTAGGCACCATGATAGGGAGCGGAGGACAATGTAACTACCTGTATAGGAGGTGCCTGGAAGGAGAGTACGTCGTGGCCAACCAGGCCTAGAAAGGTCCACGTCTCAGCCTCGTGAGACACACTACATATGTGCACGACGCCCTGTGGCCGAGAAGACTCAAGCAGGTCCTGACCGTCGCGATGGAATGAGCCTGCCCTAGCAAAGTAGCTCCTAGATTGCTCAGAAGCAATCATCTGGGAGGAGGGCTTTTGCCAGCTGGGAATCAAGGACCACCCCGATGAATTCTATCCTCTCATTGGGGACTAATGTTGAGTTCTGCTTGTTGATAAGAAGGCCCAATGACTGGAAGGTTGGATGAGAGCAATGTCCGATCTTACTTGCTCTCGAGACGTGCCCTTGATTAGCTAGTCATTGAGATACAGGAATACATGGACGACTCTTCTTAGAAAGGCCGCTACCACTGACATACATTTGGTAAAGACTCTTGGGGCTGTCAAAAGGCCAAACGGCAGGGCCTCAAATCGACAGTGCCCTTGGTTCACCAAGGCTCTCAAACATTTTCTGTGGCCATGGAAAATTGATATATGAAAGTATGCATCCTTTAAATCGAGGGCGGCATACCAATCCCCTGGATCCAGAAACAGGATAATGGACCCCAAGGAGACTATGTGAAACTTAACTTCTTGAGAAATCGGTTGAGGCGGTGCAGGTCTAGGATGGGCCTGAGACTTCCCTTGGCCTTGGGTATTAGAAAATAACGGGAGGAGAACCCTCTTCCCTTTAGATATTGTGGAACCTCTTCCACAGCGCCCATACTGAAAAGGGACTGAACTTCCTGCTGTAGCAGAAGCTTGTGAGAAGGGTCCCTGAAGAGGAACGGGGAAGGGGGTGGGAGGGAGGGGTGGAGGTGAACTGAAGGGTGAATCTGACCTCCACTGAGTTTAAGACCCAGTGGTCAGAGGTGACCTGTTCCCAGGTCTCAAGGAAGTGGGAAAGAGAATTAGAAAAAACAGGGGTAAACTGGATCACGTGAGAGTGGAATTGGTATGCTGTCCTCAACAAACCCATCAAAATGAATGCTTTGAGGCACCTGAATGACAAGGGGCCTGTTGAGAGGGCCCCACCGAGGAGGAGGAAGGTGGATGTGGCCTGTGCCCAGAGCCTCTATTCCTTTGTCTCCTCTGGTTGCATCTCTGGTGAGAATAGAAACGGCCAAACTGCTGAGGCCTATATGGTCTCCTGGGCTGAGACTGGGACTGCAAACCCAGGGACTTCAGAGTTGCTTTGGCGTCCTTAACATCGAGGAGCCTAGCGTTTGTTTGTCCCGAAAAAAAGCCAGGGCCCTTCGAATAGTAGGTCTTGCACTGCTTGCTGGACCTCTTGTGGGAACCCTGACACTTGCAGCCACAAGCTCCTGCGCACAATGATTGCTGTGGCCATAGATCTGGCTGCTCAGTCCACGGCATCAAGCGCTGCCTGTAAGGAGGCTTTGGTAATTGTCTTGCCCTCCTCCACCAGGCCTGAGAACTCCTGCTGGTTCTCCTGGGGAAGCCTATCCTTAAACTTGGCCATCTCTTCCCACATGTTATAGTCATAGTGACCCAGCAATGCCTGCTGGTTCGCTATACACAGTTGGAGTCCTCCTGTAGCATAAGTTTTCCTCCCCATAAGGTCCATCTTTATTGGCTCCTTTGGCTTTGGAGTTGACCCTGTGTTGCTTTGACAGTCCTCCTTGTTAGCAGCCGCTTTGATGACAGACCCAGGCAGGGGATGGAAAAATAAAAACTCTCATCCTTGACCAGCACAAAGTACTTTCTCTCTGTTCTCTTAGCCGTGGAGGGATGGATGCTGGGTTTTGCCAGAGGATCTTTATTGGGCCCACAATGGAGCTGTGCAGGGGATGGCTACCCTTACTGGGGCTGTGACTGTTAGAATGTCCAGGAAGCCATCAGATGGTTCCCTAACGACCTCTGCCTGGAGACCCAAGTTAGATGCCACCCGCTTAGGTAAGTCCTGATGGGCTCTCAGGTCATCCTGGGGAGAAGATCCTGTAAGCATTACTTTGTCCTCTGGTGAGGAGGAGGTGGCGGTATGAGCTGCTGTCTCAGCATCCAGGGGAATCTCCTCCTGGCCAGCTTGCAACTGCTGACCAGTACCCGCTTCAGTCCCGTGACGTGTTGCGGATTCAATACCAGTACCGGGTCCAGTGTCAACAGCAGGATTTGACTCAGGAATCTCTTGGTGCTTCCCTGGCATTGCCCTCGTCTCCAACATTGCCGACTAGGAGCTCCTCGAACTAGTGCCATGGCCCAGGGGAAACCCCCACGGGTTCCAAAAGGGCCACTGGAATGATGCTGGTCCCCCCAATGTCAGAGATGGGTGCAGGGAGTGATCATGGTGCTAATGCCTTGAGATGTCAGACCCCAAATCTGAACCCAAAGATGAGGAAGAGCTATATGATTAAGGTGACCACGGCCTTGCTGATCCTCCTGGTTCTGGGAAACGGTGCCGCGGGGACATCTCCAGTGAGGTAATAAGCGGAGTCTTTCCCCTAGAAGACGGTCTTGAGAATGGCCTGAAAGTGGTGGGTTTGGAGCTGCTCGGTGGCGCAGGCAGCGCCGCTTAAGGTGTCTTAGGGGGCCTCGGTACCAGCAGAATCATCAAGTCTTTAACGGCAGCATACGCCTCTGGGTCGATGGTATCACAGTCTTCTGTTCGGTGCTGGACAAGGGGGGTAACGCCTCACCCCTGTGTGTTTGCGGTGCTGGTGGTAACGCTGGAGGCTGCTGCGGTGCTGGTGAGGGAGAGCGGCCCTGCATGGGTCTCGCTCTATTCCTATCTGCCCGCTTGTCCATCCTCGGTGCTGGGGAACTAGTCGTCTTCAAATGTCTTCTGTGCCTCTTCCTGGGCACAAGCGAAGAAGAATGGTGCTGCAAACTCTTAGGGGCGGGCGGTGCGGTATGTACAGACGCGGATGTACTCGGTGCTGAGTCAGACCTCGGCTCCAAGGCAGGCCTCGGTGCTGCCTCCATGAGGACGACTTTTAGTCTTGCTGCCTGGTCGTTTTGTGACTGCTGCTTGAAATTGCGGCAGAACTGGCAGCAATCTTTCCTGTGCCCCTCACCCAAACACTTAAGACAACTTAAGTGCGGGTCACTGGTTGGCATAGGCTTTGCACAGGAAGAGCACTGCTTAAACCCCAGCGACCAAGGCATGCCCCAGTACCGAGGAGAGATGGACCCCCATTCCTGACAGAGAGGAGTCCTAGTTACTACTCTAAACTATCTAAACTTAACACACTACGTAAACTCATAAAAACTATTTACAGAATTCTCAATTAGGAAACCACAAACACACTTTGCCAAGACAAAGGGGGGGGGGGGGGGAGGAGAGGCTCCAACAGCTGCCACAGGCGGTAAGTAGGAAATGAGGAGCAGAGGCTTGGCGGGGGCCCTTTATACCAGCGCTCTGAGCGTGCGACACGAGGGGATGCCAGAGCTGACAGATACCACTAGGGGAAATATCTCCAATTGCTGTGCTCAGCGTGCTCGCACACATAAGTTGGAATGGACATGTGCAAGCACTCGAAGAATATGCTGTTTCATACATACATTTCAGGGAGATTTCAATGTTTTTAACAGGAAGATTTCCGGAATGCAGGGTGGGCTCTCCAGCCATTTAGACAGACAGACAGACAGACAGACCTAAACTGAAAACATGATCTTTTCAACCCAAAAACCATTTTGCAAAAACATTTGTAAGGTTTTGGTTTCATTTCACACTGGAAAGAAAAAAAAAGTCAGAACTTTGACAGCTGTTGCAAAACAGAATTGTCATCCTCTAGCCAACTCTATTCACAACATAAAATACCATCTGCATAAATTCTGTCCAAATGAACATTAATAGAGTAGCTCAGAACGGAAAGTGCATATTGCCTCTGACCACAGCCACCTAAATCAAGACGCTCTTACTGGGCAGCGGAAGATGTAACTAGCTATGTCCTTGAGCAAAGTGCAGTCTTTTTTTTGCTCAAGAAAGAGCAGAGTTGTTAGGCATCTTCCCCACCTTCTATATCAGCCCATCCAGAAAAGGGTTCACGCACACAGTGCCTCTATTCATAGAGAATGAATGATCCAGGTACTTGTCAGCTTTGTCCCTTGAAGATACATGAACGAAATCAAAACCAGTAGTGTTAGCCAAACCTTGGAGAAACTGGAACAAAAGGCTAGAATCTCTAAGGCAAGGTCACTTATCTCCTGCAGAAATACACTTGGTCTGATGAGTTTCCAGACTCATATGTGGAAACTAATGCACATCAAAATGTCAACCCCTTTGATCCCACACAAGCTTTGAGAGGTGCACTGGTGGGGGAGATCCAGAAGTCAATGCTGTCACAGTAACTGACACTGACTGCATTGAAACCAAAGGCATGGGTAGGTTCAATGCCAACATCAAATATCAAGATTGGCACTAAGTACAAAATAGATTAAGACACTCAGGTTCTTCCATCAGCACCAAAAGCTCTGACCTAAGTGACAAGGACGGTACCAGTATCTTTGAACAAAGACAGCTGAACTTGAAATGATTCAAGCACTGATGCAAATATACACTGTTGCCATCTAGGGTCATCCAGATCACTTCCTGTTACTGAGCACAAATGGACTATGTGAAAGCTTTGATGCAAAGCTGCCTGAAGTGAAGTAGTGCGTCAAAAGATTGCTGGTTTTAACTTATCACCTCCTGCACATGGCACTCTGGTAGCGTCATTCAACAAGAAGTTGGAGACCAGGAACATGACTTAAGATGTTTAAACCCTGACACAATGAGGCAAGTTCAAGCTGTTGAATATCACAGCCCACTTCACAGCAGCCAGATTAGTGGGGCTGATGGATCCGAACAGTCGCTGGGTCTATATAGATGGTAGAGGCCAACACTAAGTACCATTTCTTTCTCACCTTAGGATATCTCCTCAAAGTGAAAGCCTAAGCACTCTGGATCATCTTCAAGGACTGCTCTAGTGGACACTTATAGGAGACACTTTAGATGTTTCTGCCATTGTTTAACAAACAGCTCTAGGTGAGGTGCCCATACAAGCGTCTCACTCAGAAAATAATGCTCTTCTAAGAACACAATGGAGCACTTATGCCTGTCCATGATGGACACTTTATGTTACATGCGCATTTCTTGAATTTGCTGAGCTTCCTTCCTTCCTATTGAGGAAAAGACTACAACAAACTTGAAAGAGAAAGAGCTATAAAAGTAAAATAAAATGCTGCAGCAATGAAGAAAGCTTTGACCCAAGTAGTCAATGAAGTAATTCATGTGTCACTTCACATAATGAGATATGGAATGCTAAAAGTTTGAAAAGCAAGACTCATACTGTTCCAACTGCTAAAGCATTCAAAGCATCTCAGAGAAGCTTAGCGCAAACCTCAAAAGGGGAATGTCCTGCAAAGCTAAAATGAAGCATCAAATGTATGTAAATAAAAACACTGTGCATAGGCCATTAAAAACTGGTTCAACCGAGCACAGAAACATATGATTACCAAACTGATAGTCCAAACAAAAGGCAGGAAACAAATACCATGGTACCAGTGTGACAGGGCCAACTAGACCAAACACCATAAACAATTTTTTTTAAATATTAAATTTTATTGGGGCTGAGGATACACTTCTGTTCAAACCAAGCAAAATCTGCAGAGATGGAGCATGAATGGTGATTTGATGCATAGCTCTGACAAAGAGCTCTTTAGTGGACCTACATCAAGAAAAATCTAATAAGGAAAGTTCTAGAAGGACCTGAGTCAATCCCAATTCTTCAGCAAGTTAGAGGGTGGGGCGGGGTGAGAATGGATATTTGCTCAGTTATCAGCGACTCAGAAGGATAAAAATCATAGAGCTCAAATTCCCAGCCTGTCTCGTGCTGGAAACACAAGAGCCAAAAGTAGAAATCGTTTAAAGTTGGCATTTTTGAAGAAATATATACAAATATTATTTAAACACCTCTGCAGAATACTGTGTGGGTAAATTTTAAATGTTACCATGAGAATCTTAACTTTCCATTTCTAACCCTGTTTAAATATGTAACCTTCATGTGATTTTTATAGTTAATTTATACCAAAAGCTATATTTATTCACCTACTTTTCCCAATAGGATTGGGGATCATGTCATCAACCAGGTTTTATATCTTTATACTACTGGGGGTGGGGGGAAAGGGTGTCCTGGAGGTTTCTTGTACTTCTCAAAAAGGAACAAACTGCTTATGAATATTTTATGCTATAAAGTAGCCTGGATGTATCACACAGAAGCTAAAGATCCAAAAGTGAATATATATTATAAATTCAACAAGAACAATTACAGCATATAGTTTTCATACTGAAAGACTGTGGGTATTTTAGTTCTTAAATTTTAAAATAAAAAAGTACTTTCCCTCCTATGAATTACCAAACTAATGCTGAATAATTAAAACAAAACATTTATTAAAGGATAGCCATGTCTTCCAAACAGGGTCAATCATAATACTTAAGTGACACGTGTAATAACTTTTTTGTACACAGATCCAATTAGGGTTGCCAACTCCTCAGGAATTAAAGATTAATCTTTAATTAAAGATGGTCATGTGATGAAACCTCCAGGAATACGTCCAACCAAAACTGGCAATCCTAGATCCAAATGTAAGCCACATTTGGCCTAAAGATCAACACTTTGGCCCAGCACAGGATTGAAAGAATGTCTGCTAGGCAAAGAGGGTTGCATGAAGTTCCCTCTCATTTTCAAACACCCCCATATTTAGAAATGCTCTGGGAAAGATTTCTGCAGAGCAATGCAGGGACTTTCTCCATCCACAAAGCAAGAGCATGCAGATGCCACAGAATTCCTAGTCCAAGATCGAAGAATCAGGCTCTACTGTAACTATGCTCCAATGAGTTGTGCATTAAACATCTGCTGGAACACTGGGCAAGCCCATCATTATACAGCTTAAATGACAATTGGATAATACTTTTAGTTTAAAAAACAAACAAAAAAACCCACACAAGTGTAAATAAACTTAAGTAGATACTATTTAAATTTTACATAGTGCAGCATAAGGAGGATACATGGAATGATAGAATTGAAGGCTTTTCAGCTATTCAGTTCCTGTACTACATAATCTACCATTGTCAATCCCTGAGCCTGTGAAAAATCTATATAGCAGCCATCTGAACAGTGTCTATAGAAACAGAGCAATTCTAGAGAAAATGTTTATAGAATGTTTCCAGAGAAGACTCCCCCTGAACTAGGTCAATCCTCCAAAGAAATTCCAGACACTTTAAAATTGAATTATATAGAAAGTTTCCAAAAGGTGTAAGATTAAAAACAATCTCATTCCTGAAAATCTGTTGGAATGATGAATTTGATCTTCAGCTGGAATAGTAACCTGGAAGCAAAAGCCACATCATTATCACAACAGCTATCAGTATTTGGGAGCAGAATTTACATACAGGATATAGGGTAACATACTTTCCAGTCCCCTCACTGTGTTTCCCTCTTGTGTGTTGCTGAAAGAGGATTAAAGGACTGTTTCAAATAAAAATATTTTTGAAAGGAAAGAAATATAAGACTTTGGGGTAGCTTACACAGTAGTTTCTACAAAAATGAGCAATTAAAAAACAAAACAAAAGCATTTACGAACTAAGAGAATCTTGTTCTGTATTGGTAGGTGAATTGGGTGTTAGAGGAGACACTGTGAGCAAGAGTCGGAATGTATCATTTTAAAATCAAATCAGTCTCCCTAAAATATAATTTAAGTTTAGAAGCTCCTTCACTGGAGGTTTTCAAAAAGAGGCCATACAGACATCTGTCTTGGATGGTTTAGACAAAACAAATCCTGCATCTTGGCAGAGGGGTAGTCTAGATGACCCTTGCCGTCCTCTTCTAACCCTATGGTTCTATGATTCTCAGTTGATCCTTATTTTTGTGATAATTAGCAGAATATTTGTATTGGCTAGCAATTCAACAGGGCTGGACTGATTATTTTATTAAAACTACAGGAGTGTTCTCTGGCTTACCTTCTGAACCAAAATGCTACAAAGATGGGTCACAAGAGCAGTGGAAATATATTTTTATAGAGCAAGTCAGTAAAGCCACCAGAACTTCAAGATCCTATCTCAGTACCAAAACCAGCTGAGGCTGTAAACGAACAGCCGCACAAGAACACCTGCACTCTAGAGCAGAGGTCCTCAAACTGTGGGGTGCGCCTCACTAGGCGGGCACAAAGAACATTCAGGGAGGGCACAGCTGGGGCCTAGGCCATCTCCCATGGGAGGTGGAGAGGGAGCATCACCCAGCTCTGCTCGTGGCCCCAGCTGCTGGCCCATGCCTGGGACCCTGGCTACTGCCGCTGCACTTGGCCTCTAGCTATGGCCCCAGTCTCGGCTCCCTTACCCCATCCCCACCTCCCAGAGCCATGGCTCCGCTTTCCAGTTCAAAATTTCCATTTAACTGTAGGAGTTGAACCACCAATTAAGTTTGTCCAAATTCCAAAAAAGGGCATACTGTGCGCTTAGTGAAGACACTACCTATGCCAACAGGAGAGTTTCCATCAGCGTAGATATCCCACTTCCCCAAGAGGCATTAGCTATGTTGATGGGAGAAGCCCGCCCGCTGACGTAGCACTGTCTACACCGGGGGTTAGGGTGATATAACTAGGTCACTCAGGGCTGTGGATTTTCCAACACTCCTAAGATAGATAAGTACTTTTATTATGTAGCAGAATCACAGAGGAGTAAACTGAAGCACACAGATGTTAGGAGGTTTGTCCAAAGCTATATAGCAAGTCAGTGTAGAACTGGGAACAAAACTCAAGAATCATTGTTCCCAACCCCATCTCAATATCTAGACTGCATTTCCTCCAAAAGCCAATAAGGAATGCTGCTGCCCTGTCAGGGAAATAAACCCAACCACATAAATGAAAGTCTTTCAGAAATTAAACTAAAAAGGATCAAAAACTTAGAATTAAGCTTCAAGAGATTTTATACCCCAAAGCAGATCCAGAAGCAGAATATATTGACTGGAAAAAGCTGAATTCTTTGGAGTTGTTTCAATAGGACTACTTATGGAATGAGGTGTTACGCAACGAAAGGGCAGCACACCCAGCCCCTTACTGTTTCCAAACTTGTGAGCATATGAAAACATTACTAAATTTTATCACTATTGCACTGAGTTCCAGTACACACACGTGCCAATGTTTTTTTGGTATGGGATGGAAACTCCTGGATTACTTTCTTATGCCCGACTGGGAAATTCAACTTCTCTCCCAGTCAAAGCAAAAGCATTAAATATATGAGCAAAAGGCATTTCCTTATAGTAATTTATATAATTGGAAGAAACCATTGGCATGTGTGTGTACTGGAACTCAGTGCAATAGTTTATAAACTCTGAATAATCATACTAGAACAGAGTTTAAAAGAAACTATGGTGGCTTATAATCATTTACTATATGAAAAAGCCTTTGGCTAATACCTTACCTTGGTAGGGAGAAAAATTGAATTTATCATTCTATTTCGTAGATGGATATGGGAGAGAAATCCAAGAATACCCATCCCCTTTTCAACTTTCCCTATCAATCTCTACATAACTGGCCTTCTGCACGCTCAGGGGAAATGGGAGTCTAAATTTACCCAGAATGATAATCAGAAGCTCTTGCTCTAACACAATTAGACAGTATTAACACAGAAGGTTAGGTGGGCCAGGAGTCTCTGAAAGCAGACGAGGATTTGAGGAATTTGTCACTGCAAGTTTTATGGAGATATGAATACAAGATTCACCAAGACCTGGCATAACAAAACACTATGAAAGCTTTTTTTAAAAAAAATTAGGAAAGCACAACATAGTAAGTCTGCATTTCTGCTATGTACACAATGCTCTTGAATCTTTGTAAAGTTCATCTTATTACAGTGCTTTTTCATGACTCTCACCACTTTTGGGAAGGGTGCCTGACAGATGTGCAACTTTAGGAGGAGCTGGATATTTCCTACACATTACAGTACTGCATTGCAACTGCTATCAAAAAGTTAAATATGAAAAAGGAGTTAAGTGTAGTGAACATGATTAAAAGTAAATTTAAAAAAACTAAGTTTGAAATGAGAATTGCTGTTCTGTTTGGATGGTGAATTCTGATGAACCTTGTTACTAAGATAAGTTTTGGAATACATTTGCAGAGTACATATGAAGTGCATATATACATTTCTCAGGCCAACACTAATGGGACTACTTACATCAAAAGTAGTGAGACCCAAGCAGAACACAACCCAGAATCAAACACAGCAAGGCGGCTCAATTTTTAATATAGTACAAAGGCAAAAGTGCTCAATCTATTGCCTTTCATTCTGGATATGGATGATAGCTCTGAAAGCTTTAGACCAGTGGAAAAGCTTTATTTTTCTTGTCTGCTTGTGGCTTTAAGGGTAAAAAGACTAGTGTTCAAAATAAATGACTGCATCCCCCAGTGCACAATTCTGAATAGCAGTCTTTGAGCATTCCTGATAGGTTTTAGGTCAATTGCATTTTAGGCATCTTTCTCAAGAGTCCCTGTAACTGTATGATCTTGCTTAAAAAGAGAACTAGAATAAGAAGTTGATGAAAGTACTCAAAGCTACTGCTTGCATTCATTATTTACAATACTATGGTATGTTCTGGCAATGTAAGTGCAAAGCCCAGCAATAGCCATCCAGAATATTCTGAGTCTTCTTTGGATCAAAGACCAGTAATTTAACTGGCCAACATATTTAGTAACAGAGCTGGACTTAAGCTCTTTCCAATGTTTGCAACTTAATTTCTTCCTGTTATATTACACAACTAATAACTGTATGTATTTTGTCTACTAGATACAATGGGGCAAATCTCTCTAAAGTACACAAGCACAATCCCACTGATTTCAAATGGTAGAAAAAGGAAGAAAATTTGGCCCAATATGAAATTTAATATTACTATCAATTGTGTTATATACAAAGGCTCTCTATTTCAGGTAGACCATTATATTATAACTAGTATATTTAAGAAAAATGGTGTATCCTAACCTATGATTTCTGTTCATACTGTTATGTGCAATTTAGAATGGCATGTTTACTACAAATGGGATTTAAAGACCTTCCTTGCCCCATTAGCTTGAGCCCAACATCCTGGGATTCAAGACCTCTCAGTAAAGTCAATGGCTAGCAACCTTAGTCTCCTAGAAAATAAAATGACACCAGAAGTTGATTACATATAATTTTTGCACACCCATTTCAGATGGAACAAGTGTTCCTACAAAAATGTGAACATGTAAGCTGCCACAGAGAAAAGAGGTGTTACAAGCACAAATCCTTGATTTGTGAGTCTTATAACAAAACCTTTAACCCAAAGACTTATTTTTGTGTCACCTGCCCTAACAGAAATGCCTTTAGAAAGACCTAAAAAAAATACTCTCATGCAAGACTTAATTGACTTTCCATACAATTTTCTTTCCTCACTTGATAATTATCAAAAACTATATAAAGCTGTTTATGTAAACACAAGGGCTTGACTCCAATCCAGTCTATTTTAAACTTCCTACTTGATCCTGTCATGTTTTTATATTGACAAATCTGTAACGACAACTATTACTAAGGTGAAATGCTGTTTGTACCACTGTTCTTATTTCAAGTTTTCCAGTGTGAAAGTCTCCTTCTTATCAGTGACCTACAAAGCAAAAAGCACTTTTGTCCTTTTTACTTCTTTATGATGTAGATTAGAATATAAGCTTGAAACTATTTTTTTTAGAAACCAAATGAGTTTCGAATGTTAAAAAATAAGTTGTCTTGTCTGCCCTGAAAGACTACAGTAATTGAAGAAATGGCATGACAATGGCATCAAAAGAATGAAAGCTGAGCAACTGAGAGGCTAAAAGGATTGAGTCAGGCTTTTTTCTTTTAATTCAGTCCTTTTTACAACTTAAAGCAAAATAAGGCACAAACAGGTCACCCTAACTTCTATATCTGTGTTTTTCCATTTGGCAAATGCTAATTGCCCCCCATGTTCCTAATAAAACCAAAATAATAATGATTCTTTGACTACCTTCAGTGATGACAACATCTTTCTCTAGAATTCCTCAAACCCCCGTCTCCTCACCTCTCTCTCTCCTCCCCTACCGCAACTGAACGTCAGTCCACCGGCACCACTCCCAACCTGGCTAGAATTAGTCCCAAAGAGCAACATCAAGCATTTCCTCCCCTAATGGAGATAAACAAACTTGGCCACTTCTACAGTAAGCAAAAGCATTAAGTCAATGGAGTATCAACATCTTATACCAAAGATGAGCCTGATTTTGCTGCACTCTCTATACCTGCTAATCTAGAAGCAAACTAGAAACGAGCTACAGCAGCATGGTAGTGTATTGTGCAAGATCCTCAGGCTGGTTTTGAAATAGTTTGATTAGCTTGCTGCGGCAGAATAGCAGGAAGAACTTGTTATTGACATTTGAGGTCTCAGAGAATGGATTTTTTATGTACACTCTGACAATGAAGTGTTGGGAGTCTTCTATTTTTTATAAACAGATATTCAAAAGCTGGAGGATACTGTAAAATTTTAAGAATAAAATTTTTGGCCTAAACTACATCAGAGCATCCCCTTAATTGTGCTGAACTTCAGTGGCATGAGTATTAACCAGAGTATTTGAAGAATGGTTTGAGAGAGAACAGGAAGTATATCATCATTCTTGATCAAATAGTATATACAGACATAACTGGACAGGTCAAAAAGTGTGAGAGGTGTGTTGATATCAGTTAGTCTTAATGAAATCCTTTTAGGATTCTAATTTGCATACAGCCCACTGCAACTTTACTTGCTGAAAACCTTTAAGTAAATACAAATCTTTTAAGACAACCATCATGGTAGGGGGATGTGTATGTTCTAAAATCTGTACTTCATTGACAATTTTCCAGGCAATCATTCTAAATAATACTTTAAAACTTCAATATGTGGGCAGAAGATAAAGGAAGGTTTGGAGCAAGAAAGCCCATATTACATCTCTCTCTACTGAGGACATGTAACAGACTCTCATTTAGTTCCTTTAATCAGTTTTACAGCACAGGGCACCAAAAAATCCAGCTTGCACTCCTGAATGAAGAGATCGTATTTTCCACCACTTTTAGAAAGGTTTTGTTCCGAAAGTAAAGGTTCTCAAAAAAAATCCATGTGCTCTATTATGTCAGGTGGTGAAGATCTGGCAATACTGCTGATTTACATAAAGTCAGTAAAAAAGGGGTGTATTGTACATACACTATATGGACAGTGACGGTACAAGCCCTATTCTCTTTATACAACTATTTTGCTATATATAAATATGATGGATTTCACACTGACAATTTTATAGTGTATTTAAAAATGAAACTATACATAGAATGTATACACAATCCCAATCTTTGAGAAAATGAAACAGAAGGAAATACAGTACAAGTATCATTATATACTGGCCTGAAATTCTTAAGTAATTTGTTCCCTTGGCCTAAGAGACCTCCATGCAGAAGAACATAGATCAGGAAAGAGTAATGAAGTTAATGCAAGACCTACACAGTGGACTGAACTCTGCACTGATGCAATCACTCCTCTCTTATACAATCCAACTGAATAGTTAATGTGATTGCATGGAATATACATCAGCACAGAATTTGATCCTTTGTACAGCAGACAGCACAATGATCCCCAACATGATTGGTGCCTCCAGGGATAACTGTAATACCAACAATATGCCCTAGAAATCTGTTTGTCAACTCCTGAAAGGAACAAAAACGCCTGTAGTGATGTTTCTGATGGAAAAATCATGAAAGCAAGGCTATATCAAAATGCTAGGCTTCAACAGTAGTAAGGTTCAAAGGGAGACTAAAACAGTAAAAATCAGAATAGAGAGTCCAAGAGAAGCAGGGAATATTCTCTTTTGTAAAAATGGTGCAAGTCCAAGTGTGATATACAAGGCTTTTAAAACCTCTGCATTGGCAAATGTCAAATGAATTCAGGCACCTAGTCCAAGAGTTCCAGTGTTTTGTTAAAGTCATCTTCCTTGCAGACTGTCTGCATGCCAACATCCCATTCATATCTCATGACATGACAGCAGTGTTAATACAGCCCTTAATGATATTTCATCCTGTTACATCTACTATATCGTACTGGTCCAATATATGAACATTAGCAGATGAACTCGGAAAATTAAGTGGCATCTTCAGAAAGAAAGGAATAGTTTATATAGGCTATTGCTACTAAACAAGGTTGCAGAAAAAAGGTAGAAAGCTCCTGAACTGTATCTAATGGAAAAGATTCAGAAGTGTCCTCTCATAGACACTACTACTGAACTGAGAAGCCAAGACATTTAATATGTGCAGTGTGTGGTGTGATCAAAACTTAGCGTTTTTTGTTCACCTAAATGTTATGTTCCACACAGCTAAATAGTAACTGACTTGCCTTAGAATAAATTAGAGTCAAATGAGTGTTTTCAAAGTTATGTCCCTGAAAAACATCACATTCTGCATGACAATGTGTGTACAGTGGAGCAAATGTTGTCACAGTTACTAAGCACTGATGAAAAATTGGGAATATATTTGCCTTCCTAACAGCTGCTTCTGCCAACAGCAGGATTAGGAAAGCATCTTTATATCCAACTCCAAAATCTAAAGAGTTTAAACAGGCAGTAAACATGGGTAATGTAAATCTGAAAAGCTGTCTGGACACTGGGAGATATTAGAAACAGTGGCCAACTGAAATATCTGTTTTCCTGGAGGTATTATCTGTTTGGAGGATTTAAGGTAGGGATGCCATACGAAAAATGGAGACAAGCTGTTATTTCTGTATTGTGAACACTTAATTACAAAAAGGTTTTCCCCCTCTTGAAATATCCCAATCAGTACTATTTGCACACATACCTCGAAGAATTCTCTCCTCATGGCAACGTAGAAAGTCCCAGATTCTAACAGTGCCGTCGTCAGAGCATGTAGCAAATTTATTATCCGTGGGTGAGAAACTGTTACATGAAGACACACAGCAGGGGAAAGAAGTCAGCATTTAACAGAATATCTATGCTTCTCAGACAGGGCAAAATTAAACTGTAAGGTGTAATACATTGAAAGAGGCATTTTAACATAAGGGCCACTAATTAAACATAGTGTCTGCCATTTGACACATTTCCATCAGAAGACTTTGAATTTAAGTTTAGGATTTACTTCTGCTTTTCGATCCCCAGTCAAGTGGGAAAATCCAGAACTTATATTTAGCACTATCCTACCTATGACTGTACACAGCAGCACCTTCTCTGTGAGACCAGCAGCAACATGAAACTGACTTAATAGCAGCTGCAGCCCTAGACTTTCACACTGTTGATAGTGGTAAAGCGACACTGCAGAAGTACGGAGGGAGAGCACTAAGAGTAAATTTCCTCTTCAGCCACAGGTGCCTTGCAGCAAGACAAGCAAAATTAAGGGAAGGTGGGGAATAGGAAGAGGCTACTGCTACTAGCAATTGGACTGGTTGCTGAAAAATTCTTATATAAAAC
This sequence comes from Natator depressus, assembly GCF_965152275.1. Taxonomy (NCBI): domain Eukaryota; kingdom Metazoa; phylum Chordata; order Testudines; family Cheloniidae; genus Natator; species Natator depressus. The sequence goes on along the minus strand of NC_134242.1, from coordinate 46,595,821 downwards.
ACGTTCCACACATATGAAAAGGAACAGAAGGAAGTTTTTCCCTTCTGTGAAATGAAGTTAGAATTCTACAGCCATGGAAGATGCTTCCAAATTTATCAATATTGCTAGATGAAAGCCACTGGGAAAAATGTGGGGTTATTTAGCCATGTGATTAAGGTCAGACCATCTCCAGCAACTGACAGGCAGCCACTTCCTTTCTGGTGCAGCGAAAGACCAAGGAAGAGTCTCTGTTCAGTTAATTCAACAGCAATCCCCTTGAAATCCTGGATCTTTATGATCGGGAAGGGGCCTACTGTTGGAGAAATTCAGTGTATGGACATGATACACTAAACCAATAACTGCATCCAATGTACGCATGTCTTGTAAATCAAACTCTGTCAAGAAATCCTGAATCTTATGAGAGGGGAAAGCGGTGACCTCAACAGAAAGTGTTTCTGTGGCAGTGAACCTCTTATCACCAAGGGGCAGCACCCCAATCTGAAAAAACACTGCTTTAGATTTATTTTGGGTCTGCAGCTCCTCTTCAGGTTTGCTTTAAACATTTCTTCTCTTTACATACCTTACTAAAAGATTCATCCATATTTACTTTAGAAACATCTTTCATATACAACTTACTGAGAAAATATCACTTAAAACTCCATTTTTATATAAAATATACATTTGCACAACTGAGGCATCAACACTGAATCAGGAAAATGTCCTACAATCTTCTTTTCAATGGTCTGCTTACAGCTTCAAAGCTTAAGAACCCATTCAATGTTAACATTAGACTTCTGGATGTGGCAATCTGTGTGGGTCTTCAGTATTAGTGGAAACCTTGGCGTCACCAAGCCAAGCAGTTCTTCACTTTATTTAGCTTTTTTTATTATTATTATTATTTTGTGAGAACTATGCAGGTGTTTTGTTTCTGAAGGTTTTATATTTTATTCAGTTAGATTATTAAAGACTGAATTCTTTATTTGGAATGAAATTGTTGTCTTACACAGTCCGTATAAAAAGGAATAACTGATACACATCGTCACCATATATAAATGAAAAGAATACCAGTGCAAAATGCGGCAGAAAAATACATCTCTAACATATTGCAGAGGCAGATACTGGGACAATACTATTTCAGAAAGTTGCCAGCAAAACGGTGAGAATGTGGTAACAAAAGAAAATACTGTGTTTACTTGGTGCATGAAGTTTCCCAGAATCTGACAGAACCCATGCAACTCTGCACCCAGAATACACTTAGAGAACAGTCTAATTATGGAAATAGGTACTACAGAAAATGGTATATTGTGTATAAACCTGGCCTCTCTAATCGCCTCCTTATGTGCCTGGAACATCTTGACGTTGTTCATGTTGGACTGCCAGTATTTCACATATCCCCCGTGGTCTGCTGTCAGCATCCACATATCATTGTGCGACCAAGTCATGGCCCTTACAGGGCTGTCGTGAGCCTGAGGAGTCAAAAATAAAACTTCTAACAAATACATTCAAATGTTACCTAACCCACATGAACGCAAAAGTCAGTGAGAACGTGTACATTTAACATTTATGACAAGGGAATAAAAGAAATGGAGAGTATTTAGATCTGCAAGCTCCTCAGGGAGAGACTATTTTATGTATCTTGCACAGTGCAAAATTTACTTGTGCAGAGCTAAATACTTGCACCTTGTCTCCAATACTTAAAACATAATAAATCCTCCTCATATTCCCTTGAAAACAAGTCAGATATATTATCTCTATAGTTCAGACAGGGAGATGCAGCTGAAACCATTAAACAAATTGCCCAAGATCACAACAGGAGTCAGGGACTGTGCAGGATAAGTACTCAGGTGTTCCCTAGTTCTCAGGACTGAACTCAGTCCACTAGCCCATGATTAGCATGTGGAGATGCATGACTACAATATTCTTTACAATCTCTGAGAAAGATGCAGACAGCTTGCTGGATGCAGTTACCTGTAATATTGTTTCAAAATTGAAAGTCAATCCATTCCACAAGGTGAACTCTCCACTAGAAGCCCCAGTGACCAAGCGCCTCCCTTCAGGAGTCCACTGCAAGAGAAAAACTGAATTAGACTGTGTTGACAGTGCCAAGCCACCTTTCCTGTATCCTTCAGCATTGTTAAAATAGAAGTCCCTGCATGAGATTCTAAAGCATTTGGATTTATAAAGTGACTCTGTACTGGAAGGTAGGAAGGAGGGGGGTGGGGGGTGGAAATCAGATATAGGATAAAGGGCTTTTCGTCTCTAGCTCACCAGTTCAAATCCAGCCCAAAACATTAGTGACCAAGAGTTATCAGAAGGTGGCTGTCCAGTCACCTATGTGAAATGAGTTTGATGGCTTCAATTCAGTTCTAGTGAACAGGTGTCTTCATCAAACATGCCACTACTACTAGAATCCTGCCACCCTTGCAGGCAGGCTAGTAGATTGCAAGGATTCAACGTGCATGGTGACTGAACTACCCTCTTCGTTTGGGTTGGTTCCCTCAAGACAATGTTGAGACACATTGGCACAAAAAAAGTTTTGAGAAAAATTAGACTGAAGGTGAAATACATACAAACCAAACAATGAATAAATTGATTAATTGTCCCAGAATCATTCCTAGGATCCTCTGTGAAAAAGGTGAGGCATGTCCGTCCAGATTTTGAAAAAGCCTTGGGGCGCCCAAGACCTGGAATCCTGCATGATGGTTTTACTTAGAAACATTTCTAGTTTTATTATCTTGCCATTCTAATTTTATTAGAGACAAATATTTCTCTGTTAACTAATCAAGCTTGGGAACAAATCTAGCCCAGGCCGACATAATACTCACCCTGACAACAAACACCGGACATTTTACTTTATTGGTAGATGTCCTAACAAATTTTGTTGTTACAGCATTCATAGGGTTATTCAGCATTCCTATAGGAGGGACCAGCTGTAAGTGAGGAAAGAAAAGAATTTTAGCAACAATGTTTCAAACTGCATCTTGGGAAAGAAACAAAAAAAGTAGAGGCTCAGAAGGTTCATTTCTGGAAAAACAAGCGTTTGATTGTAGGAATGAATCAATTAAATATGTTGACAGTTTGAGATCGGCGGATACTACTTTCACCATCTCAGGAACGAACACACACACATATCTCAAATGCAACTAACCTTTCAACACCTGAACTTTAGCAATTTCACTACACTAGAACAGGACTGAAAGAGTCCATTAACATTCAGGCTCTCTTCTTGGGACAAAAAGGGTCCGTTAGTGCAGGGGAACATAGCATGAAGATGCCCTCTAAGTCTTAGTCAACTCTCAAGGGCAAATAGAGAACTTTGGTATACAGAGGCAGAGTCTTACTTTTCAGGTAGAAGAGTTTTAGTGTCTACAATAAGAGCTTCAGAAGCATATATAAAGATTTGTACTTACATCATTATAATATCCTGCATCAGGCTGGATTGCCCGCATATCTCGCTGGTCTCTCTGCCATACTCTATTCTGGAAAGAAGAAAATAGCTCCTGGTTATTATTATTGCTGTATTCCAGTGTTATTGAACAAAAAGTAGGAAGAATTATACAGATTGCATATTTGGAAGTTTCATTATGCACTGCATAAGTTTCAAAACAATTCCAGTACAAAATTTTGGGCTTCAGGAAACTAGTATATTTTACATTACATAAGATGAAGGAGGATAGAGGTAAATTATAAGAAACATGTAAAGTCAAAAGAATGATTAATTTATAACACAACAGTGTCCAAAAGTGTGATTGGGGCTGTCATAAAAGTAAAGGGAAGGGTAACCACCTTTCTGTATACAGTGCTATAAAATCCCTCCTGGCCAGAGGCAGAACCCTTTCACCTGTAAAGGGTTAAGAAGCTAAGATAACCTTGTTGGCACCTGACCAAAATGACCAATGAGGAGACAAGAGGCTTTCAAAGCTGGAGGGGGGGAAACAAAGGGTGTCTGTCTGTGTGATGCTTTTGGCGGGAACAGATCAGGAATGCAGTCTCAGAACTTCTGTTAGTAAGTAATCTTGCTAGAAATGCGTTAGATTTCCTTTTATTTAATGGCTGGTAAAACAGCTGTGCTGGATGGAATGTATATTCCTGTTTTTGTGTCTCTTTGTAACTTAAGGTTTTGCCTAGATTCATAGATATTTAGGTCAGAAGGGACCATTATGATCATCTAGACTGACCTCCTGCACAACGCAGGCCACAGAATTTCACCCATCCACTCCTGCGAAAAACCTCTCACCTACGTCTGAGCTACTGAAGTCCTCAAATCGTGGTTTAAAGACTTCAAGGAGCAGAGAATCCTCCAGCAAGTGACCCGTGCCCCATGCTACAGAGGAAGGCGAAAAACCTCTAGGGCCTCTTCCAATCTGCCCTGGAGGAAAATTCCTTCCTGACCACAAATATGGCGATCAGCTAAACCCTGAGCATATGGGCAAGATTCACCAGATACTACAGAAAATTCTTTCCTGGGTAACTCGGATCCCACCCCATCTAATATCCCATCACAGGCCATTGGGCCTATTTACCATGAATATTTAATTACCAAAACCATGTTATCCCATCATACCATCTCCTCCATAAACTTATTGAGTTTAATCTTAAAGCCAGATAGATCTTTTGCCCCCACTGCTTCCCTTGGAAGGCTATTCCAAAACTTCACTCCTCTGATGGTTAGAAACCTTAGTCTAATTTCAAGTCTAAACTTCCTGGTGGCCAGTTTATATCCATTTGTTCTTGTGTCCACATTGGTACTGAGCTTAAATAATTCCTCTCCCTCTCCGGTATTTATCCCTCTGATATATTTATAGAGAGGGATCATATCTCCCCTCGACCTTCTTTTAGTTAGGCTAAACAAGCCAAGCTCCTTGAGTCTCTTTTCATAAGACAAGTTTTCCATTCCTCGGATCATCCTAGTAGCCCTTCTCTGTACCTGTTCCAGTTTGAATTCATCCTTCTTAAACATGGGAGATCAGAACAGCACACAGTATTCCAGGTGAGGTCTCACCAGTGCCTTGTATAACAGTACTAAAACCTCCTTATCCCTACTGGAAATACCTCTCCTGATGCATCCCAAGACCGCATTACCACTTTTTTCACGGCCATATCACATTGGCGGCTCACAGTCATCCTATGATCAACCAATACTCCAAGGTCCTTCTCCTTCGTTACCTAGAGGGATTCTCTATGTTTTGAATCTGATTACCCTGTAAGGTATTTACCATCCTGATTTTATCGAGGTGATTCTTTTACCTTTTCTTTAATTAAAATTCTTCTTTTAAGAACCTGATTGATTTTTCATTGTTCTTAAGATCCAAGGGTTTGGGTCTGTGTTCACCTGTACAGATTGGTGAGGATTCCTATCAAGCCTTCCCCAGGAAAGGGGGTGTAGGGCTTGGGGGGATATTTTGGGGGAAGACGTCTCCAAGTGGGCTCTTTCCCTGTTCTTTGTTTAACATGCTTGCTGGTGGCAGCATAGGGTTCAAGGACAAGGCAAGGTTTGTACCTTGGGGAAGTTTTTAACCTAAGCTGGTAAGAATAAGCTTAGGGGGTCTTCCATGCAGGTCCCCACATCTGTACCCTAGAGTTCAGAGTGGGGAAGGAACCTTGACAGGGGCCCATTGAATTCCATGTATTTATTCACTGAAAGTAAATGTTTTATGTAAAAATACTAGGAAGGCAGCGGTCCTGTGTTTAATGTTCTGCATTACTACAAGAAACACATAAGCCTGGTCTCTTGGTTTCTAGCCCAGAAAGAAATGTATACTCCTGCTCAGCCTCTTTAAGAGTTTTGGCTCTGCAGTGACCCCTCTACCTAATATGAGAGATGTGTTGATGGCCTCTAAAGTAAAGCGAGTTCCATCCAGTAGTACTTGCATAGAAAGGACATTTCTGTGGTCAGAGCACCAAGAGCAGACAGTGTAGTCAAAGGGATGGGGTTTGAAAGGCCAGAAGACAAATATTCACTTCCAGTATATATGGTATTCTATATTGCCAATCATAACAGTCTTCAATTATTAGACATGACAAGATTCACAGGTTGGCAAATTTAAGACTAGCACCCTACTTTAACTTGATATGGTGGGTTCAATTAAGTTTTGACTGTGAATCAAAGTTTAAGCTAGAATTTTAGATAAATATTTTTGGCATGTAATTTCCTGACTGGGTGACTATGATGTGATAAAAACATGAAAGCCCATGCCACATCAGTTAAAATATCAGATCAGTTAAATATGGAGATAGTTTGACCCTGGAACCTTAACTTTTGATGGCATGGGATTCAAAACCTGGCTCTAAATGTCGCTAGGTGGGCACAGGAACCTGTTTTTCAACATATATACTTGTACATTTTAAAACATATACCAACACTGCTATATAAGCAAGGGGTGTGAAAAACACACAACCCCTACTTATACAGCTATGCCGACAAAACTCCTAGCATAGACGCAGCTATGCCGACAAATGATGGCTTCTGTCAGCATAGCTAACATCATTTTGGGAGGTGGTTTCCTATACCAGCAGAAAAATTCCTTATATTGGCGTATGCTGCATCTATATGAAACCGTTATGCCAGTATAAGCTCTGTTGTGTATACAGTGCCACAGTTACCTCAGACGATTTAAAAAAAATACTTAAATACAAATTTGAACTAAACACAAGTGTGTGCAAAGTTTCAGGTTAAAAAAAAATCCTTAATTTCCCAGAAGTAAAAAGTGATACTGGACTACCAATGCGATGATTTTCTGTTTACCTCAGAGTCAGTTCTTATTAATTATGTGAGCTTTCAAAAGCAGCCCACTGGAACACTGCTATAAACTTATTTGTTCATTCTTGAGATATTTTAAATATTACACCTTAGCATATCTTGAAATTACTAACAGCCACATCTATTTCCTTTTTGTTATCAAACTGTTACAACTGTGGGTTGGCTACAATGGAATGGACGCATACAATTCATTATAATGCTGTCTTTACAATTTGGCAGTTGAGGTTCTGCCAGCATTCCCATTATATATTTGGGGATTCACATTTTTCTCATAGCATATTTCCTCTGAATTAATACTTGAACATGGCACACAAGGTCTCACCCTGGAAAAAAACATTTATAAAGAAACTTAAGAGACCAAGGGCGTGTCTACACTGGCAAGTTTCTGCACAGTAAAGCAGCTTTTTGCTCTCAAACTGCAGATGTGTACACACAGCCAAGCCACTTTGTGCACAAAAACTCCTCAGTTGCAGTGATTCAAAAAAGAGTCGGAAGGCTATTTGCACAGAGGCTCCAGTGCTCTATTGTCAGTGTAGAAACCTGATTGCTTTCTGCACTGTAAGTGGCCTCCGGAGCTGTCCCATAATGCCTCAAGTGACCGCTCTGCTCATTGCTTTGAACTCAGCTTCCCTGGAGACATGCACCCCTCCCCTTTCAAAGCACCGTTTCTGACAGCTGTTGTGTGCTGTGCTGATCTGCTCTGGGTCACAGCTCAGGGAAGGAGCCGGGGGCCGATGTCAGGGTTTTCCCCTCCCCCAGGAATGGTTGCTTCCTGCCACTATCTGAACTTACAAGACAGCATACTGACACACACACTGTACCCCAAAAAACCACCGTCTCTCTTTCTCCTTCCCCTCTCCATACACACACACTCCCTGTCACACACTCTTTCCCACCCCCCACCCTTTCAGTTGAAAAGCAGCTGGCAATGTAGTAGGATGCCCATGGAACAATGGGATTGGGAAACCTGGATCATATGACACTGTGCCTGCCCCATGAGGCATTGTAAACCCTTCCCAAAGCACCCTGTGGCCAGTTGCACAGTGGGATAGCTACCACAACGCACTGCTGTGTTTGCCATTGCAAGAGCTGCTAATGTGGATGCGCTCCAGCATCACAAGGAGCACAGTGTGGACACGCAACAGGGGTTTATTTCCAGCATTTTATAACTTATAACTTGTGGTGCAGAAACTTGACAGCATAGACATACCCCAAGTAATTTGGAAAGCCAAGTGGGTATTTTTTCTTGGAAAGATATCTTCCACAGTATTTGGTTCAAAGTAGTCTCAGCAATTAGGACTGCACAAGGTGGTTCACAGACTTGTGGTATGAGTAGCATATATTAGTTTTCTTCATTCAAGGAGGCAGCTGAATAGAAAATGACAACTACTTTTCAGTTGCCCAATATGAACACAAGCTTTTTTTATTTATTATTTCTCCCCACAAAGAAAAAGCCACAAATTGACAAAGAATGATCATATGAATCTTAACATAATTAACGTACAATTTAGGTCAGCTTGAATGTCAAAACAAAGTAATAAGATATGCAATTCTTGTCCCAAATCAGACTTCACATAAAAGCTTTATATAACAGCAAATCTTCCACTTCAAATATGCACTAAAGGTTTATTGTTTTATTCAGAAGGAGCAACATCTATCCACACTTCACTGAATCTGTACATTTCTGAAAGAACACTGTCAATTATACATAATCCCCAATTACCCAAACTACTCTGTGAACATACCTGAAATTTGAATAATCAGAGTTTCAGAAAACACTATTCAGACTTCAAACACAGTAGACTAACTAGACTTACCTCCAAATATTTAATTACAGAAGGATTGTAGTCTATGGTTTTCCGGTTCACAGCTTTTCTCATCCGTTTCCCATCAAAGGTGAGCTGCTGCATTGCCTGCTGCTGTGCAAAATCAGGTCTCTTGTAGAACAGCTGCCGAGGTGCCTGGTGCTGGAACCTCGGCATATGGAAAAACCGGGGTGGGGAGCCAATTTCTGTGGCCATGGCGATCTTGTTTCTAAAACACTAAAAGAGGTAAAATATTAGAGGAATGCTGTAATTAAGATATGTTTCTGCTCAAAGTGTTAAAAAAATAAGGAGTCTATCTGGAAATCATTTTACGTGCTCATATAAACATGGTATATGAAAGTCTGCAAATCTATTCTCTGAAAAGAGACAAATAGGCACTTCCTATTCTTGCTTTGCCTCTCAGCAAGTACCTACGTCAAATCTGTAAATTACAACTTTCAACTTCATTCAGTAAAGTATGGTTTGCATCTAAGGCAGAGAGGAATTTTCTGCCAAGACCAGTCACTGCACCAACCGTTTGTCCATGTAGCAGCTCGAAGCATGTTTCCCAGTGCAGACAGACATATATATGCTAGCTCAAGCAGAGCTAGCACATCTGTCTACCTATGCTCCTAAACAATCAAGACCAGAATAACTTGCTGAGACCAAGTCTTATATTTGCTTTTAAAGAGAAAATACAGCCAAATTGTTGTACGTTTAGAGTCTTGAAATTGCCTAGCTGGAGGAAGTCAGTTTTAATTTCCTGGTATTTCTAAGCAGTCTTAAAAGAAATACACTTTAAAAAAAAACAAATTAAATAACATTACAGAAATCCTTTGAGGCAGGAGGAAAATCTTATTTTAAAACACAAGTATTGTGGATCCATTCCACAGTGAACTTTTTTTTTTTTTAAGTACCGTAAAGATCGAGATATTTAATGTTTAAGATTTGAGACACAGCTGGGGAGAGATATTTAGATACAGAAATAGGATTATGTCACTATTAAGTCTGCTACTGTCCTAGTAGAAGCACAGCAACTCACTTTTGAAAACACACTACAATGCCACCACCTCAAATTCTCAGTTCAGAAGGGAGATTTTTCAATTGCGAGCCCTAACAATTTACCCTGGGTTCTGAAAAACCAAATCTAGATTTCATACAAGAGTAGAAAACATGCTACAAGATCAAATTCTGCTTTCAACTACACAAATTATGCAAATACAGTTGCACAATTTAGGGTATAATCTTAAAACAGGATTTTATGCAGATATAACAGACATCAGAGTTTGGCCTACACGATCTTTTATCACCACTGATGATGCCTGTGTAGGAAAAACAGCTCATCTTCAAGCTGCAAGGAAGACAGATTAACAGTGAAAAGTAAATAAGGTTTTTAAAATCCTCAGTTTTAATAATTTGTTTAAATCATACTGTAAAATTTCTGTTTTATAAAGTGTTCCCATAAAGTCTGAAGAGAAATCTGCCACAGGAGTACAGAAAGAAATAACATTTCAACTGCCAGATTTAATTTCACACGATAAGTTTTGAACTCTACTAAATGAAAAAAAAAAAAGTCTTCATATTTTACAAACAAATCTTAAGTTTGATAAGATTTACGCTTAATGTGTATAGGAAGATATCAAGATGTTGACAAGTTTAAGTTTTTAAAATTTCTAGTTCTTAACCACTGGGATTCTTGAAACTTAAAAACATTTCCTTATGAAGTCTCCCTGGCACATACATTTTCCATTATGGTATGAACATACCACATTATTATGTTAGGATTGCTCCCAGGTAAAGGATGACTGCTAACACTGATCTTGCATCTTCAAAGAAAACCAAACAAGTTTTGGGGAAAGAAGGACTGTCAAGTAGCCAAATACCCAAGAACTTTATTTTAAAAAGGTAAATTTGGGACCTACCAACCTTTACTGTGTCCAACAATTAAGATACCTCAGGGACAATGTGTTGAAAACTAAATCCCTGCAAACACAACTGATTTATAGTTATACGACAATTCTATTGAGGATATATAACAATATTTTAAAATATTCATAGAATAGAATCTAACTTAGTCTTTGCAAATTTAAGTAGCAAAAAGTAGCATATGCTTATTTCTACAATTAAATTAAGCAAACATGACTGAATATATACTGGGACCAAAGGCATTGAATAAGAATGTGCATTTTTAGAATTTGTATCAGAAGAAAACTGCATTCTGTGTTACAACTGAAAGCAAAAGAACTGAAAGCAAAAGAACACCTGCAGCATTGGGTAGTAGGTTCACTTGGGAGTGGGTGGGAAATCAAATACAAGCTTCTGCAGCATAACAAAATAGAGGACTCTTCAAAATCCAGGCATCTTATCTAAGGTAGCTAATAGGCAGTCTATAGGATACCACTAACAGCACGGATGTACATGGAAAAGTCCAAATCCTAAGTAACATGCAGAAATGGAAAAACTGAAAGAATTTCAGTGTAATATAAAATATTTTTCAGATCTCTTCTAAAATTCTCACCATAATGAACAAAATTCAAATATAAAGAAGTCATATACTTTTACTCCCCAGTAGCCAATGCAAAATCGAACTCCCAAGCTACAATCGCAAGAAAGTGGAAGAGAGGTCCATACACCTTCTGGGACTGCCAAAATATTTTTGTCAGAATTTTTTTTGCAGAAAAACTCCCAATTTTATTCAGAATGAACAACAGCAATGAGAAAGCAGTTACAAATGTGACTAAACATAAAATATGAGATATGAAATGGATCACAGCTTGCATTAGACATTCCTAAAACCAGCATGAGGAGTGTATGGCTTTTACCTATGTTGCTGTAACACACAAACATCAGGCTAAGACTAAACTGTACTACATCTAGAAAGATGTAATTTTGGTATGTACACCTAATTCCCTCGCCTCCACCATCCTTCTCATATCTTGGGAGCCTAATCTCAGCGTTATCATCAACTTTTTACTACTACATCTAGTCTTTTACTAATCTTATATCTTCTTCCTTTTTTATATTCCAAAAGCTGTTTCTTCACTCTCCTAATTATTAAAAACATTACCCATGCCCTTGTTATCTCTCACCTTAATTACGTGAGCCTTTCCACCTGTACAGCACACATGCTTTACAGGTTTGCAAAAATATTTCACTATTTATTTTTGTATAAAACTAGCTATTCATAAACCTATTCATCTACAATATACCAAATACATTGTTTTTACCCATTTAATACCATATTGAAAGTTTCTCTACTTATGTTCTTTACATGTATAGGTATTTTACAGATAGATACAAAAACATTTCAGAAAAGGAACTGACAGTTTCTTTTTCTCAGTTCAGCGGTCAGATCATGAAACAATAGTCCCTCAGGAGAATCCAGTTCAAAGTGATCTAGAACATTACCTCTTTTAGGCACAAATACTGGTCACCTAATTTTCAAGCAGTCAGTATTTTACTAATCTTTTGCTAGGAGATGGGAATCCCTTGGCATCAAAGAGTAGTTCAGACAGAATATCCTAAACTCAACTAAAAAAAGTAAACTTTAATAGTGTTGTTTGCACTTGCTGTAAATGCATAACAAAACTCTCATCTGTTGCCACCAGGACAGCTAGAAGAGAAGAAGAACTTTGTTTTGCCCTTGTTAAAATATTCTGTCAACCTTTTCTTTAACACTTCTAGCAGCCCATGCTTCAGAGCAGGGACATGAAATATGGCAGGGGGTATCCCATCCATCAGGATGTGCTTTTTGCTGTCTTTATGAAAAAACATCCTAATTTGAACATAAGCCTTTGAAAAGCTGTAGTTCACACGCACAGTTGAGATTTTAGCACCTAAAAATCTTCAAAGATTCTGCCCTCACCAAGCAAGATCAAGCTTTTCACAACTCCCAACGTAGACCAGACTACACATGAGCTATCTCCACAAAGCTACTGAGTGCGCTCCAGCCAAGGGGAACAGGGTCAAAGCTGGCTTTTCACCCTGTAATGAGTGCTCCAGAACAGGGCAGGAGGCTGGTCTCTCCTGGGCTCTTGATGTCCCTTCACCACCACCACTCCCAAAGCAGTGACACCCAGGCAGCAGGAAAGAGGAAGCTGTCAGATTTGAAGGCAGAGGGGAGGAGAAGTAGTATATTGGTACAAGGAGTTTGGTGATACAGGAATTGGGAGGGGGCAGGAAGAGAAATTTTGGCTAGGAGACTGGGAACTGGGTGGGAGGGTAGGAGTGGATGAGCAAGACGAATGGGAGCCAGTTAGGGAAACATGAGGGGACTGGGAGTCAGTTGGCTGGGGGAAGGAAAAAACACAGATCAGACAAGGAGACTGGGACTATGAGCCAGGGGAAGGAGAATAGACACAGATCAGACAAAGACCTGGAGTGCAGGGGGAGAACTGGGACTGATTGGGCAAAGCAACTGGGACAATCAGCCAAGGAGAGGGTAGTGGGGAAGATGGAAATTAGAGGAGAAGCCCAAGGAGGGAGCTAGCAGGGAAAGACACACTAGATGAGGAACCCAGAGGGAAAGACTAGGACTGGCTGGGCAAGGAGATTAGGACTGACTAGGTGAGACTGGGACTAGGACAAGAGCCAGGGGTGAGAAGAGACATGTCTGGGACAGGTTGGAAAGGATGGAGTCAAGCTTGGAGGAAAGGACAGAATAGTCTGTGTCTGCAAGAAAGCACTCCCTGAGAGCCTGAACCCAAGATGCACAACCATCATCATCCCTCTGCTATCAGCAAATATCTGTGAAGCCGATTTGCAAAATGTGCCTCTCATCCACTCTCTAGAGCTGGCCCAAGGAGGAGGACACTACCACCACGACCAGTTACTCCACTGGCTCATCTGGCAGACTTCTGTGCAGGGAATCTAAAAGTTCCAACCCTGCTGTGCTGACCTGTGTAGGTGTCAATATGATGCCACGATGGAATGCTTTTGTTTGCTTTTTAAAAAAGTTGGAAACTTAATGTAGCTTTCATGTAAGGTAAAGAATATTATCGAAAAATAGCATGCCATTACATAATTGAAGACTGTATCATAATGCACACACACGAAGGGATCAAATTAAGGTTGCACTATTTTGGCCAAAACTACTAATCCTAATTAATTAACTAAACTAAACCAAAATAAACCACTCAAACAGACCCAAGAGTGTTCATACAGCCTCTTTTTGCAACAAATTGGCTAAATTTTTTTAAAATCACACCTTACATTAAATTGTTTGAACTGTCTCATGCAGACAAACCCTAACTCTTGAAAAGGAGACGTCCCTGTTTATGCTTAATCTTATTACATTTTTTGACATGGCTCCTGAAAAATTTTAAAAAAACGGTTACCTACCTCTTTAACTGTTGTTCTCTGAGATATGTTGCTCATGTACATTCCAATTAGGTGTGTGTGTGCCACATGCATAGCAGCCGGAAAGATTTTCCCTTAGCAATATCTGTCGGGTCAGTTTGGCACCCCTTGGAGTCGTGCCTCCATGGCGCTGAAGAGAGGGCCCTGCTGACCTGCCGGCACTTCAGTTCCTTCTTGATGGTTTGCTCTGACAAAGGAGTAGGCAGGTGGGTATTGGAACGGACATGAGCAACATCTCGAAGAGGAACCATTATGAGAAGTAGGTAACCATTTTTTCTTCGAGAGATTGCTCATGTCAATTCCAATTAGGTGATCACCAAGCCTAAATTTTGGAGGCGGGTTCAGAGTTCAAAAGGTTTGATGACTGTAGCACCACTCTGCCAAAGGCTGCATCATCTCTAGCCTGCCGAGTAATGGCATAATGCGAGGTACAAGTGTAGACTGAGGACCATGTTGCAGCTCTGCAGATTTCCTGGGTCGGAACCTGGGCCAGGAATGCCACTGACGATGCCTGTGCCCTCGTGGAGTGTGCTGTAAGGGGAGGGGCAGGTATTTTCACCAGATCGTAGCATGACCGGATACAGGACATAATCCGTGATGAAATTCTTTGGGAGGAGACTGGAAGCCCCTTCATTCTGTCTGCTCCTGCGACAAACAGCTGAATAGTGGCACCGTCCATTCGATATAGAAGGCTAACACCCGGCGAACATACAACGAATGAAGTTTTTGCTCCCTGCTGCTTGCGTGTGGCTTGGGATAGAAAATTGAAAGAAAGACATCCTGGTTAACATGAAACTGAGACAACCGTAGGAAGAAAAGCCGGATGCAGTCTAAGCTGAACCTTGTCCTGATAGAACACCGTATAAGGAGGCTCATATGTTAGAGCCTTTAGCTCAGACACTCTCCTGGCCGAAGTTATCACTACCAGGAATGCCCCTTTATATGATAGGTAAAGCAGAGAACATGTTCCAAGTGGTTCAAAGGGCGTCCCCATTAGCCTGGAAAGGACCGGGTTAAGGTTCCAGGCTGGGATCAGTTGTCATATGTGAGGGTATAGTCTGTCGAGACCTTTAAGAAAACTACCTACTATCAGGTTGGCAAAGACCGACTGGCCCTCCATGCCTGGATGGAAGATGGAAATGGCAGCCAAGTGGACCTTTATTGAAGACACAGAAAGCCCTTGCCATTTTAGGTGGAGGAGGCAGTCCAATATCATGGGTATGGACAAGAGTGTTGGAGACAGGAGATATTGTGAAGACCAAATTGTGAATCTTTTCCATTTGGCTAGGTAGGTAGCCCTAGTGGACGGTTTCCTACTGCCAAGGAGGACTTCCCTGACTGGACCCGAACAAGCCAGCTCCATGGGTGTAGCCGTGGAGCTTCCACGCCATGAGGTGAAGTGAGTCGAGGTTCGGGTGCTGGAGTCGGCCGTGATCCTGAGTTATTAAGTCCGGGAGCAGCAGCAAGGTGACTGGGTTTTCCAGGGACATTTGCAGGAGAGACGTGTATCAGTGCTGACGGGGCCAGGCAGGCTGTGGCTCCCAATATCACCAGAGGTTCATCTCTCCGAACTCTGAACACCACCTTGTGGGACAAGTGGTAAGGAACGCGGCCATGATGGAGCCTGGGCTGTGATTCCAGAAAGTGCAGAACTGCAGGCACTTCCTGTTGTGTCACATGGCGAACAAGTCTATCTGGGGAATTCCCCATGGCTGGAAGATGGTGTTCACCATCCAGGCAGATGGACCACTCCCGGCTGTGAAAAGAGCTGCTGAGATGGTCCGACAACTCGTTCTGAACTCCAGGGAGATAAGAAGCCTCCAGGTGTATTGAGTGAGCTATGCAAAAGTCCCATAGTTTGAGGACTTCCTGGCACAGGGAAGAGGAGCATGCTCCCCCTGTCTGTTTTATATAAACACTGCTATTGTATTATCCGACATGACCGAGACACACCTCCTTTCCAAGTGAGCTTGGAATATCTGGCATGCCAGATAGACTGCCCTCAACTCTCCAACGTTGATGTAAAGTGAGAGCTCCGCTTGGGACCTGAGACCCTGAGTCCTGTGCTCCCAAAGGTATGCAGATCCAAGGAAGGCCAAAGAGACCATGCAGAACTTCAGCTTCTTTATGAACTTGTTGAGGGTCTTGCTGATCTCGGATGGGCCTGAGATATGCCTTTGGCTTTCAGTATTAGGAAATACTGGGAACAGAATTCCTGGCCCTTCAGCTCCTGAGGGACCTCTTCTACTGCCCCCACCATTAGAAGCGTGTGCACCTCCTGCATGATCATAGATGTTGTGATCATAGAATATCAGGGTTGGAAGGGACCTCAGGAGATCATCTAGTCCAACCCCCTGCTCAATCTCCAGTTTTTGGCCCAGATCCCTAAATGGCCCCCTCAGGGATTGAACTCACAACCCTGGGTTTAGCAGGCCAATGCTCAAACCACTGAGCTATCCCTTGTGAAAAAGGTCCCTGAAGAGGGATACAGAAGGGGGAGGAAGGTGAACTGGAAAGAGTATCTCCTTTCTACCATACGAAGTACCAAGTGATCTGATGTGATTCGGGCCCACACAGGGTAGAAATGGGGTAGTTGGCACGAGAAGGTAAGGAAGGATGGATCCAGAGTCCGGACTGATGCATCGCCCCCGGGCACACCTTCAAAAGTTCTGCTTTTGGCCTGAGGACTGCGTCATCTGCCCAGAGCCCTGGGCTGACGAGGGGGGAGGCCTCCTTCTATTGTTCCTGTAACACCTCCTGGAAAACTCCTGCTTGTTCTGCTGGTGGTAGAAACGAGGCGGGGGTTACAGATTAAAATGCTTCCACTGCATAACCGGAGTATGCAGGCCAAGGGACTTCTCTGCCTCCCATTTTTTAGGGTATAGGCCCTCATGTCCTTGGTGCTCCCGGTCATTCGCCACCACTACAACTAGGGAGTCTGGTGGGGGTGGGGAGTATAAAAATGTTCAAACCCCTTAGAGGAAACAAAACATTTTTGTTCAGTCCTCTTCACTGTTGGTGATAAGGAGGCGGGGGGGGGGGCTGCAACAGCATCTTGGTCGTCTCCTGAATAGTTTTTATAAGTGGTAGGGCAATGCCAGAGGGACCAGAGTCTCAGTGACTTCTTCAACCTGGATCCTCAGGTTCTGGGCCACTCTGCCCAGCAGCTGCTGGAGTACCCTACTGTCCTGCAGCACAGGGGCTGTCGAAGTTCCTGCCACCGCCTCATCAGGCGAGGATGAGGACAAGACCCTAGCCGGGAGCGGGTCCTGCTCTCTGCCCTTAGGGGTGACGCGGTGCTGGGTCTTCATGTGCTACAAGTGGTGGGGCAGCCGGTGCAACTGGTCCTGAACAGAGGTGCCATACGTACACAGGATGCCAAGGCCACCAACCTCTGTGAATAGGACCCTTGGCTTTGGCCCTGGCTCTGAAGGAATGCCCAGGGAGTGCAGAAAGGCCACTGGGCTGGAGCCTGCCACAGCCCAGGCCTTAGAACCAGATGGAGCTGCTGTCTGCCTCTATTTGACCGGGACCGTCAACTGTGCCTGCTTCACCTCGAATGCCAGTATTCTGCCTCCAACTCTGAGGACTCACTGTAGGATGACCATGGGGGGCAACGCTCACCGGTGCGGCTCCCCTGTCCATCTGTTGACGGAGGGTACTGGCGACTAGTGCCGAGGGAATGTTGATCAGCGCAGTACCATTGCCAACTTGCCTCTGGATGGCACCAAAGGTCTTGCAGGCGCCACTGAGACAGAGCTCGGTGTCCTGTCACACCAAGGAGGGAAAGGTGGTGCCGTGAAGGCGATGAGCTCTCTGGCTGCCTCAAACATCTCCAGTGTGGAAGGCAACTCCAACTGCTCGTGACCTCCCCAGAGAGGAGAGTGTTGGAGGCCCGGACTCAACTGGTCCTGTGGCGGAGCAGGAATTCAGTGGAGCCCTAGCAGGCGGTGCTGTGCTTACGTGGCCTGACATGGGTCTCATGGCGCCGGATTCCTTCTGTCCTGGTCTGGGTGTGGAGGAGCACCCCCATGAGGTCTTTTCTTCTTGTGGGCACCAGGGACTGGGAACGGTGCTGCCCATTGCCCAGCATGGAGTCCCTATGTGGGGAACTTTGACAGAGACCCTTGGCACCAGCAGAATCCTTCCTTGGTGCAAACCCATTCCGCAACAGTGCTGGAGCACTATGCACCAATGCAGAGGTGCTCAGCATTGGCTCGGCTGACCCCGGGGACAGAGGCTAGCTTCCATGAGAAGGATCTTGAGGCAAGGATCCTTCTCCTTCTGAGTCGTAGGGCGAAATCCTTGGCAGACCTTGTAGTGGTCCTTTTGGTAAGCTTCCCCCAAACAGGATATGGGGGGAAAGGGGGAGGTCACTCCTGCGCACAGACTTGTCACATGCTTGCCACACTTCACTTCAATTATGAATACTTGGCATTTAAACCCCGGGGACCAAGGCATGCCCCAGTACCAGGGGAGAAGAGGAAGAGGGGAGTACTCCAGATGAAATTCTCTATAGATCTAATCAAATTAATTACTAAACTACTACTACTAACACTATTAACTATTTACAGAAGTTGTCTGCCAAGGGACAGAGAAGGCTTGCCAAAGCAAGCCAAAAACCCAAGATTTCCGGATAACCGTCACAGGCGGTAAGAAGGAACTCAGGTGGCGGTGGGTCGGCCCTATATTTAGCATCATGGAGGCATGGCTTCAGGGGTGCCTGAACTGACCCAACAGCTACTGCTAAGGGAAAATTTTTCTGGCTGCTGTGCACGCGGTGCTCCCATACCTAACTGGAATTTACATGAGCAATCTCTCGAAGAAGAAATCTTATTCCCAATGAAGTGTCATCACTGACAAATTAAACTGCCTTGTTTGCCTACTAGTCACCCATTTAAATTTCACTTCAGTGAAAATATTTGGGATAGTACTCTGCTTTTGCCAAATAGAAATTTATGGTAGAGCAAGAGGCTGCACTGCAGAAGCACAACAGCCCAGTTACTCAGCTGAGCCCTAAACTCCCTGCTTTCTTCCACTACTGCAGCACTTGTAGTGACCTAGACATATACCCTTTTCAGTTGCTCTTTTATCTGTCATTGGGAGGGAAGGGAGAAGACAGGATTTAAAAAAGATCCCCCACAACCTTGCTGGGCTGTGTACTGTTTCTTTAAATCTGTCACAGGAAACCAGACAGTAGAGGCTGGAGAAGGTTCTAGGCAAAAGCTATAGAGTAAAGCACAGAAAGTGGAATTACTAAACTATCTGTATTGCAGTAACGCCTAAAAGCCTCAAGTCATGGACCAGGACACAACTGTGCTAGGTACTGTTCATACAGAACAAGACAACCATCTCGGCCCCAAAGAGGTTGCACTCAAAGTATAAGAGGACAATACTCGTAAGGATACTATTTTCTTTATGCTAAAAAAAAGTAGTTTTTAGAATCCTCAGTTTTAATAATTTGTTTATAAAACAAATTGCACGCCGTTTTAAAAAAAGCAACCTTTTCTGTGATTCTTCACATGTCAAGTAAGACAGTTGTCCCTGAAACTGAAAACAGTTTACACTTCTACTGTGACTTAACTACATTCTGGATGGAGGATCTATTTCCAGCTTATAAGGAGGAGTCCCTTTTAAATGTTTCCCTTGCCCCGTCCTTGCTTCTATAGCCAGGTCTACTCTAGAAACTTTTGCTAGTACAATGATGTCTGTTACAAGTGTGATTTTTGTTACACCATTTACATTATTACAAGTGAACACTAGGGTACTTAAGAAACTAGCTGAAACAATCTTGGAACCGCTAGCAATTATCTTTGAGAACTCATGGAAGATAGGGGAGATCCCAGAGGACTGGACAAGGGCAAAGTACATATCTTTAAAAAGGGCACAAAGAGGACCCGAGGAATTATAGCACAGTCAGCCTAATTTCAATATCTGGAAAGATACTGGAACAAACTGTTAAACAATAAAGTTGTAATCACCTAGAAGATTATATCGTTAAAAGTAATAGCCAATATGAATGTGTCAAGAACAAGTCACACTGAACCAACATAACTTTCTTCATTGACAGGATTAGTGGTCTAGTCAGTGGATAGTAGGGAAGCTGTAGACCTGATATATCTTGATTTTAACAAAGCTTCTGACAAAGACCCACACATTATCATAAGCAAACGAGGGAAATGTAGTTTAGATGAAGTTAGTATAAGATGGGTGCACAACTGGTTGAAAAAAATAAAAATCATACTCAGAGTAGCTATCAGTGGTTTGCTGTCAAACAGGGAAGATATATTGGGTGGGGAGAGTACATGCTGTTCAATATTTTCATTAATGACAGATAATAGAATGGAGAAGTATGCTAATAAAATTTGCAGATGA
Organism: Natator depressus; assembly: GCF_965152275.1. Taxonomy (NCBI): domain Eukaryota; kingdom Metazoa; phylum Chordata; order Testudines; family Cheloniidae; genus Natator; species Natator depressus. Next base: position 46,575,544 of record NC_134242.1, on the reverse strand, counting down.
CACTAAATTGGAAGGAGTTACAAGCACTTTGGAGGACAGGATCAAAATTCAAAACAACCCTGAAAAACTCAAGAATCGGTCTGAATTCAACAAGATGAAATTCAATAAACCAACTGCAAAGTACTAAACTTAGGAAGGAAAAAAAATCAAAAGGCACAACTGCGTAGGCATTAATACTGCTGAAAAGAATCTGGATCACAAATTGAATATGAGTCAACAATGTGATGCAGTTGTGAAAAAGGTTAACATTCTGGGATGTATTAACAGGAATATTGTATGGAAGACACCCAGCACTGGTAAGGCCTCACCTGGAGTACTGGTATCCAGTTCTGGATACCACTTTAAGAAAGATGTGGAAAAATTGGAGAGAGAATCAAGAGGAAAGCAACAAAAATGATGAAAAGGTTTAGAAAACCTGATCTATAAGGAAAGGTTAAGAGACTGGGCATGTTTAGTTTTGAGAAAAACAAGTGTGTGTGTGTGTGTGGGGGGGGGAACCTTATAACAGTCTTAATATAAGTTAAAAAGAGTTGTTATAAAGGGGATTGTGATCAATTGTTCTCCATGTTCATGGAAGGTATGACAAAAGACACAGTTACCTTTTCCGTAATTGGTGTTCTTCGAGATGTTGCTCATGTCCATGCGCTTGCCACATGCACTGGTGCTGGAAGTTTTTCCCTCAGCAGTGTCCGTAGGGGACTGGCTCCAGTGCCCCCTGGAGTAGTGCGCACATGCCACGGGATATAGGGTGTCACCGGTTCCCCCTACCCTCAGTTCTTCCTTCTTGCTGGAAACTCCAACAGTGGAGGCCGGAGCTGGACACTGTCCTTATAGAAGGCCATGTAAGGCAGTTCTGAGGTCAGGGTTCGCAGTTCGGAGACTTGCCTCACTGACACAATCACCACCAGGAAAGCTACCTTCCATGATAGGTGAGCTTGAGGCAAAAGGCTCAAAGGGCGGGCCTGTGAGCCTGGACAGAACTAAGTTGAGATCTCATTGAGGGGCAGGGGTCTGGAATTGATGAAAGCCTCTCTCGAGGCCTCCGAGGAACCTAAACGTCACGTCATGGGACAACACTGTCTGCCCCTGGATTGGCAGATGAAACGTCAAAATGGCCACCAGATGTACCTTGATAGAGGATTGCGCCAGGCCCTGGTTCCTCAAATCAAGCAGGTGGTTTAAGATCGACAGCACCGAAAAATACGAAGGGGAGATGCCCTGTTCAGCAGCCCAGTGGGAGAACCTTGTCCACTTTGCCAGGTAGGTGTGTGCCTAGTCAAGGGCTTTCTACTCTCGAGGAGAACCTTCTGGACCCCTTCCGAACAGGCCCATCCATCTGGGTTCAGCCACACAACATCTATGCCGTGAGGTGGAAGGACACGAGGTTGGGGTGCAAGTGTCGGCCATGATCCTGAGACAGCAAGTCCAGTTGGTTCGGCAGGGGCCAGGAAGGGATCACTGACAAGCTTGATAGCGTCCCGAACCAGTGCTGGCAAGGCCACGCGGGGGCCATCACGATAAC